>NC_133513.1:27830000-28521250 GCF_049354715.1 Callithrix jacchus | reverse complement strand
TGGAGTTTGAGACCAACCTGGGCAACATAGTGAGACCCAATCTCTACACAAAATAATAATAAAAAAAATAGCTGAGTGTGGTGGTGTGTGCCTGTGGTCCTAGCTAGCTACTCTAGAGGCGAAGGCAGAAGGATGGCTTGAGCGCAGGAAGTCGAGGCTACAGTGAACTATGATCATACCACTGCACTCCAGCCTGGGTGACAGAGTGAGACTCTGTTTCCAAAAAAAAAAAAAAAATTTCAGCTGGAATGTCTGCTACCCTTGAGTTCACAAACTCTAGTTTCTTTGTTTTTGCAATTGGCATGTCATTATGTGCTTCAAGAGCTGGGTTCCCCGTTAGTTCCCCCGAGGTCCCCACTGCATAGCAACAAAGCATCCATCCATCCTCATGGAGGGTCCCAATGCCACAGTCTGTTTGTTCATGCTGGGAGGCTGGAATGCATTCAGAAGGCTCAGAACCTTGGCTCTATTTCGACTTTGGTTCTGCCTTGCCAGTACTTACACTGCCCTTTGCAGGTTAAGTGATCCTCTTTCTTGCCAGAGGAGTCTGAAACAAAGCAGAATCGGGGACATTCTGCCCACTTCCTGCCGTGCTTTTGGAGTCTTACCTTTGGCTCCAAGCAGCCCATGCATCCTTGCCTTGTTACTCTTGTCCTGAATGTAACAGAAGCGCTCTTTTCTGCTCTTCTTAGTGGTTTGGCAGCTCAGTCCCTTGCCGTGGGCACTTGGCTGTCATGACAATAACCTGATGACCTTCGCTGCTCTGATGTTCACTCTCACCTGCTGCCTGGACAGCTTTTTGAAATCTCCTTCTCCATCAGGGCATCTGCTTCTGTGGCTCCCAAGGCTCCAGCCAGTGTTTCCAGGGACAATTATCTCAATGGGAACTTTTGGGCAGCCTAGAATTTTGAACTCCTGGGAAGCCAGGGGTCTTTCTCTCTGACCTTCTGCCTTTTTTTTTTTTTTTAAATGGAGTCTGGCTCTGTTGTCCAGACTGGAGTGCAATGGCGTGATCTCGGCTCACTGCAACACAACTTCCACCTCTAGGTTCAAGCAATTCTTCTGCCTTCGACTCCCAAGTTGCTGGGATTACAGGTGCACATCACCAGGATCAGATAATTTTTGTATTTTTTAGTAGAGACAAGGTTTTGCCATGTTGACCAGGCTAGTCTTGAACTCCTGACCTCAGGTGATCTGTCTGCCTCAGCCTCCCAAGATTCTGGGATTATAGGGGTGAGCCACCATGTCCAGCCCCTTCTGCCCTCTCATAGGACCAGCTCCCTTGCTGACAGGGCAACTGCCAATCAGCAATCTTTCACCTCTAGGTCATTCTCCAAGTGAGACAGACCAGGGCAATGACCAGGGAGCATTTCCGAAGTCCTTGGCACCATCGTTGGGTTGGGGGCTGGTGGGGTTTTTAGAGAAGGAGAACGACTGGCTACAAGGACCAGATCCCACTCAAACTAGCTTCACCCAAAGGAAATTGTGAGAGGGTGCAGGGGACTGTCGAGGCCCAGGAGGTATTTGAAGAGCAGACTTTGAACATAAGATGGGAATTCCCTCTCTGTTTCTGACTACCAGGGGTCTCCTCTGCACATCTATTTCATTCTTTTCCTGTGGTGACACCTACATGATGACCATGGCCCCATGGTTGTCTGCCCTACCTCCTAGCTCAGCAATGCACATTGTCAATGAAATCTCTAGGTCTCATTTAAAAAAAAAAAAATCCAAGGAGAGAGATTCTGATTGGTCCAGATGGAACTAGGACCAGCTCATGTCCAATATGCTGAGGCAGGGGCAAGGGCGGGGTTGCACCATGCAGAGAGGTGTTCCTTGAGGCTGTGGTCAGTTTCATTAATAAAGGAGTTAGTTGGGGAGGCAATGATTGACACCACTATTATGGGTGGGGGATGGGGAGTGCACCATTGTTTGGTGCAAAAGTAATTGCGATTTTGTCATTGCTTTGAATGGCAAACACCACAATTACTTTTGCACTAACGTAATAGATAGTGGATGACTTTGAGCCAGAGGAATCAAAGATCTGGTTCAAATACAGGCTCTGACTTACAAGCTGGGCATCTACATCTGTTTGTGTTGCTATAAAGGAATACCTGTGTCTGGGTAATTTACAAAGAATAGAGGTTTATTTGGCTCATGGTTCTGCAGGCTGTACAAGAAGCCTGCATCTGCTTCCGGTGAGGGCCTCAGGCTGCTTCCACTCATGGAGGAAGGCAAAGGGGAGCTGCTGTGTACAGAGGTTGCAAGAGAGGAGGCAAGAGAGGGACAGAGTTGCCAGGCTCTTTTCAACAGTCAGCTCTTGCAGAAATGAATAGAGTGAGAACTCACCGCCACCCTCCTCTCACGCTAGGGAAGGCATCAATCTATTTATGAGGGATCCTCCCCCATGACCCAAACACCTTCCATTTGGGGCCCCATCTCTAACAGCTGGGATCAAATTTCAACATAAGATCTGGAGGGGATCACACAAACCAAACTATAGCACCCAGTGACCTTGTAAAGTGGAAGCCTCAGTCCCCTTTCTTGTAAAGTAGGCAGGATGGTCCCTGGCAAGGATGCTGTGAGTTTCACCACTTCTTTGTTCCTTCCTCACGCAGACTGTGATTGGCCTGGGCATGGAAATGCTTAGTGCCCTAGGCAGGCTGGGTGAAGGTCTGGAAGGGTCCCGAGGGATGGGGATGAGTCCCTGGTTCCTGGGGTGGAGGGATCTTAGATTCTGGTGCAGTTGTCCTGTAGGTCCAAGAGCTGGATCTGACCTCACTTGAGATACAGATCGGGTTGCTAGGTGGGGGTTGACCAGGCAGCATCACCTGTGATGCATCCTGCAGGCTGAGTGGTCAAGGTAGGGAAAGGCATTCTAGATGGGAGGAACAGCATGTGCAGTTTGAAGGAGGAGGATGGATGCTTGCCTCTGGTTCTGTCCACAGCAGCAGATGGCTCTAGCTGGCACATGGAGGAGCAGGGAGCAGGAGGAGCCAGGCAGGAGGGCTTAGCAGGACTGGGTTACAACAAATCTCAAATGCCACCTTGAGGAACTTGGGCTACATCTTGGAAGCCACCTGGAGGAAAATGGAATCACAGGTGCACAATCTGATTTGAACTCTGAAAATTGGGACTCATGGCTGCCTCGGGGCAGAGGGGCAGCATGGCTGTGAAGCAGCAGTGGCCAGAGCTTGGGGACAGCCCCAGGATGACCCAAGAGTGTCAGATGTGACTTCTTCACATCTGTCTCTAGTGTATTGCTGAGAGCCTGGTGTTAAAAGGTCATTTAAAATTTTGACTTAACATCCCACAAACGCAAGGTGTCAAGAGCCACAGGTCAGACGCTGCGTCAAAGACACCAGTTGGCATCAGAAATAAAAACCCAAGCAGAGCCCTCATTATTGACTCTGAAGTCCTCCCTTCCCCCACCAGGGTAGGACTAGCTCAGGAAGGCTGGCTGGGCTGTGGCTGCTTTCAGAGACCTGGGGACCCACAGGGACCTCTCTAAGTAGCCATTCCAGGGCAGGTGGGTGCTGCCTGCTGATGGGATTAGGGGCTCCCCTGCTCCCTGTTTTTCCACTGCTCCCCATAATGGGCTTCATCTGAGTCTCACCTGAATGTTGTCTCCTTGGAGAAGCCTCCCTAGACCATGCTATCTAAAATAGACTCACCTTCTCAAGTCACCTTGCTTTCTCCCTTCTGCAAATCCCCGAAATGATCTTGTTTTATGCGTTTGCATGTTTTCTGTCTTGTTCTCGTCACAAGACCTTGAACTTCACAAGGGCACTGCCTTGCCTGTCTTGTTCAATGCCAAATCCCTGCACGGTGCTTGGCATCCAGTAGGTGCCCAGAAAACATGTGAGCTGCATTCCAGAGCCTGCTCTGAGCCAGCTTCTGTGGGTAGACCAGCTCATGGTCTTATTGGATCCTCCCAGCAGCCCCAGGAAATAGGTGCCACTTTGGTTCCTATTTTTCAGATGGGAAAACTGAGGTTCAGAGAGGCTAAGCATGTGACTCACATTTGCATAGCTGTGAAGTGATGGAGCCAGGATTTGAACCCAGGGCTGCTGCATGCCGGAACCATAACTCTCTTGAGGTGCCATTCTTCTCTGGGTTTCTTCAACTTCTCCACTCTCTTCTCTTCCATATTCTCCTTTCCTTGGAAATGAAACTTGTAGCTCACTTTTATTTTTTATTTTATTTTACTTATTTTTTGAGTCAGAGTCTTACTCGTTGCCCAGGCTGGAGTGCAATGGCGCAAGCTAGACTCACTGCAACCTCTGCCTCTCCAGTTCAAACGATTCTCCTGCCTCAACCTCCTGAGTAGCTGGGATTATAGGCACCTGCCACCACGCCCAGCTAATTTTTCTATTTTTGTAAGACGTGGTTTCACCATGTTGGCCAGGCTGGTCTCAAACTCCTAACCTCAGGTGATCCACCCCCCTTGGCCCCCTGAAGTGCTAAGATTACAGGTGTGAGCCACCGTGCCCGGGCCATAGCTCACTTTTAAAGCCTTCCTTCCTTTCCTGCACCTCAGTGACTTTCCTGCCCTGGACGCTTATTTTGAATTAGATGAACTGGAGGGTAGTGTTGGTGGGGAGTGGCCCTCGCAAATAGAACTGGTGACCTGCGCCCTGGAGAAGGTTGTTCTGCCCTGTCCTGCCTTCTCGGCTGCAAAGCACCTCTGCTGTCTCATGATTTCCTGTGGAGTTCTCATCAATGCCCCTTTAGGACTCAAGTGAACAAATAAACTGGCTCAGAGAGTGGGGAAGATTTAATTGAGTTCAACTCCAAGCCCCGCATCCTCCCTGTGGAGGGTGTCGTGGTTCAAAATAGGGGCTTTGGTTACCAGCAGACCCAGAGTCGAATGCAGGGCCCAGCGCTGGGCAGCTACACTTCTCTTGGACTTCAAGGAAAAAGTGACAAAGAAAGACCCTTCTGGACATTCAAGTTTTGCATTTTGACAAGATGGTGGCAAATTTTCTTCCAGAAGTGAAGTTCTGGGGTTCTGAGGGTCAAATTAGGCTTCAGATTTTTTATCTTAGTGATTGGCTCAACACACTTTTTTTTTTTTTTTTTTTTTTTTGACAGTCTTTCTCTGTTTCCCAGGCTGGAGTGCAGTGGTATGATCATAGCACCCTGTAACCTAGAACTCCTGGGCTCTAGCAATCCTCCTGCCTCAGCCTCCCGAGTAGCAAAGACTGCAGACATGAGCCACTGTGCCTGACTAACTTTTAAAATTTATAGAGATAAGGGTTTTGCCATGTTGCCCAGCCTGGTCTCAGACTCCTGGACCCAAGTGAACACCCTACCTCAGCTTCTCAAAGTGCTGGGATTACAGCCGTGAGTCACTGCACTTGGGCTCCACAAGCATTTATTGAGCACCAACTCTGCACCTCCCCAGTATGATTTCTAGGGCCCTTCTCTCATGGACTTGTTTCTGGTGAGGCAGAAACTCGGGGAAAGAGAGTGAGCTGAGAGTGCTGTGCAGGTCAAGGCAATGGTCCTGAATGGTCCATACCGATCTCCAATTGATTGATTAATGGGTTACTCTTTTCTCCATTCCTCTCCCTTCCATACCGGCAACCATCCGATTCCGTATGAAGCATTTCTGCTTGTATGTGTTCTTACAAAGGCGGCCCCTTTTGCATATATTTTAAATTCAAATAAATAGTAAGTGTCTCAGTCAGCTATTCCTGCAGTAAGACTGTGTAACAAATCACCCTGCCCCTCAGTGAGTGGCTTCTAAAACCAAGCGTTATTTTTCTTGCTTGTGGGTCTGCAGGTTAAGCGGGTTACCCTGGTTCCAGGCTGAGGGTTGTGTTCAGGTCCTCTTGCTGTGACACTGGGGCCAGCACCTATCCAGGGGATAGGCAGGGGCAGAAATGCAAGAGGGGTGAGCCATGAACTGAAATACCCTGTAAGCCATTGGCTGGCAGATGGCGCATGCTCACCCCTGCCCCTATGTCACTGGACAAAGCAAGTCACATGGTCAGGCCCAAAGGTAGCAGGGTGGGTGATATAGTTTGGATCTGTGTCCCCACCCAAATCACATGTTGAATTATAATCCCCAGTGCTGGAGGTGGGGCCTGCTGCAGGTGACGGGATCACAGGAGTGGATTTCTCATGAATGGTTTAACACCATCCCCACTTGGTGCTGTCGTGGCGATAGTGAGTTCTAGTGAGATCCAGTTGTGTGGCATCTCCCATCTCTCTTTCTTCCTCCGGCTACCGCCATGTGAATGGCTGGCTTCCCCTATGCCTTCTGCCATGATTGTAAGTTTCCTGCGGCCTCCCCAGAAGTCAAGCAGATGTCAGCATCATGCTTCCTGTACAACCTGCAGAACAGTGAGCCAATGAAACTTCTGTTCTGGCCAGGCACAGTGGCTCACACCTGCAATCCCAACACTTTGGGAGACTGAGGCATCACTTGAGGACAGGAGTTCAAGACCAGCCTGGCCAACATGGCAAAATCCCGTCTCTACTAAAAATATGAAAATTAGCCAGGTATGGTGGTGCACACCTGTAATTCCAGCTACTTGGGAGGCTGAGGTGCAACAATTACTTGAACCCAGGAGACAGAGGCTGCAGCAAGCTGAGATCATGCCATGGCACTCCAGCCTGGATGACAGAGTGAGCCTCTTTCTTCATAAATTACCCAGTCTCAGGCACTTCTTTATAGCAGTATAAGAATGGACTAATACGGTGGGGAAGAATATGCCTCAAGAGGGAGGGCTGTGAATGTCTGCTGAACAGTAATACAGTCGATCTCAGTTTGTGCTATAGATTTCATTCTGCTTCTCGAGTTTTCATGCACTCCGTGTTTGAGCTTATCCATGTGACTGTGTCCACCCCTAACCCAACACCTGCCTGATTCTCCACACTGAGCACCTCCTGTGCCTGTCTGTTCTCTGAGTGATAGACAACGAAGTTGTTTCCAAATCCTTGTCACTACAAAGGAAGCTGCAGAGAACATCTTTGGGCCTGTCCTCCTAAGGACCTGTGTGAGGATCCCCTTGGGGTGCACATCCAGGTGCAGGGTGATGGAGTCACAGGGTAGATTACACTGAGTTAGCACTGCTTAAAGTTCCCGTATCCTGACCAACACTGGGCGTTATCCAGCTTTCTACTCTTTGGGTGTCTAATCAGTATAAGGCATAAAAAGACATCTCATTGTCTCAATGTGCATTTCCCTGATTAGAAGTGCTTCTGAGTGTCTCTTCATGGGCTCTTCTAGTTTGAGTTTTTGCTCCTAGAAAACACTTCTTCCCATCCTATACTCTATGCTTTCCGTGAGGAGAGAGGCCAGCGGGGCTGGGATGGAGGCAGCAGCCTGGAGGCCAGCCAGCCCTTTGAGCACTGTGGGCTTGAGGTCAGAGTGGGATGTCCACAGGCACGGGCAGGAGATTGCGGCCGGGAAGCAGTCCAGCCTCCACTGCTTCGTTCCAGGCATTAATTATTTAACCTTCATTAGCAGCTCAGAGATGGGAAACTTGTTGTCCCTTTGATTGGCCCCATGAAGCGATGTCAAATTATTTGCTTTATTATAAATGACCCAGAGAGGTATCTGGCAAAGTCACCACCAAGTTCTTCTTTCTCAAGTTGCTCTGCAGATCAAGGAAAGATCTGACCAGGGGCACAGGGGCTCATACCTGTAATCCCAGCACTTTGGGAGGCCAAGGTGGGAGGATCACTTGAGTCCAGGAGTTCAAGGCCAGACTCTTGCTATAAGCCTGGGCAACATTGCAAGACTCCATCTCTACAAAAAAAAAATTGAAACAACAACAAAAATTAGCCAGGCATTTGGTGCATGTCTGCAGTTTCCACTACTTGGGAGGCTGAGGCAGGTGAATTGCTCGAGCCCAGGAGTTTGAGACTGCAGTGAGCTATGATGGTGCCACTACACTCCAACCTGGGTGACAGAATAAGACCCTGTCTCTTTAAAAAAGAAAGAAAAGAGAATCTGTGAACAACATCCATTAAGGGTCTACTGTAGGCTCAGGACTTCCCCAATGCTGCATTCTCAGGGACAATGTCACCTTGGGATGCTAATTGGACTTCTGCTTGCTTCTGAGCATTGAATCCATTCCTTTCATCAGTGCACATTTCTTGAGCACCTGCTATGTGCCAGGCACTGTATGAGGCCCCAGGGATACAGCAGTGAAGAAAAGAAAAAGCAATCCTGTCTCCCTGGAACTTACTTCCCAGTGGGGGGAATCAGCCACATGTAAATGTGTGACCTGCGGAGCGTGTTCGATGGTGATGGTGGTAACAAGGAAAATAAGCAGGGAAGGTTGCAGTTGTGAAGAGAACAGTCCAGGGGGCCTGCCTGGGATGGTGTCACTTGAGTGAAGACCCCCAGGAAGTGAGGGGGCTGGCCATATGGGGCCAGGGAGGCATCACAGGAAAAATGATGAGAACAGCACCTAGTAGGCACTCTGTAAAACTATTACAGTTTCTCAGTGAGGAAGTGAAGACTTCGAGGTTATGCAACCTGCCCTCGTCAATCAGGAGCTAGGAGCAAGCTGGGACTATGACGAGGGGCTAGAATGCAAAATTTGAGAAGGGTCTTTAACCCCAGAGGCATATACATGGCAACCCTGGCTAAGAGGTGGAGATGGGGCTCCAGCCCAAACCTCTGATTCTCAAACATACAAGGGGGAGGCCTTGCTATGCGGTGGCTTGGCTATTGAACACAGCTTGTTCTGGGGTATAATCTGGGCTGCAGGAGACCCGTACTGGCAGGAAAGGAAGATAATGGTAAAGAAGGAGGTTCTGTGAAGGAGGGCAGAGAGCTGGAGTTCTTCCCTCCCATTCCTGGTTTTTGCTCATGCCACGCTGGTTGCTCTGGGATGTGTGGAATGGAATCTAGCCCACAGCTTCACCTCATCAATCTCACCATGGGGCAGATGTACCAATAACAACTACATCAGTCAAGATGTTTCCAAACCACACAAAACAGAAACACAATTCAGACAGGCTGAAAGGAAAAAGGGAATTTATGAGCTCAAGCAACTGAAAGCATCCTTCAGGCATGGCCGGATCCAGGACTCAAACTGCACCACTGGAATCTGTCTCTTGTCAGCTTGTGATGTTGCAGTTCCTCTGGTATGTCTTTATTCTCAGGCAGATTCTCTCCAGGAGGGAGAAGGTCCATACATAGCAGTCCCAGAGGGAAGAGAGCTTTTCTTCCTTAGCAGCACCCACAGAGGCCCTAGGGCTGATTCCCTTCAGGCTCACTTGTGTTACAGCCCTTCCTGAATCAACCACTGTCATTTGGGAGATTCAGAACTCTGATGGACCAAGCCGGGACTGGATGAACATCACTGTGGCTAGGAGCAAGACCAATCCCAAACCGCCAGCACCGAGGGTGGGGGAGGCATATTTCCCTAAGTCAGCTGTTAACAGAAGGAGGGAGAACAGGCTGGCTGGGGGAGTCCACACCACACACTGTGATGTCACTCTCTATGCCCTCCCAGAAGCCATTTATTTACCTTCTAGCACAGTGGTTCTCACATCTGCTGTCCCTTGGAACCACTTGCGGAGGTTTTGAAAAATGCAGGTACCTGGACCCACCTTGGCAGATTCAGATGCAATAGGCTGCAGGTAGGACCTGGGCATTGCTAGTTTTTCAAAGCTCCCCTGGAAGAGATACTTATATGTGGCCAGGGCTGAGAAACGTGGCTTTCCCAGGTCCCCGCAGCTTAACAAACTCTGTGAAACATCACTGTGATATGGAAAATATTTTCAGTCTGCTACTTTGTAAGGTGGGAAGCACAGAGGGACAGAAATCCTTAATCAGACTCCAACACCCCTTAGCCTTCCTCTGGCTGGTGTTAAACAGAGCCCCAGCTCATGTCTGGTCTCTTGGGATTATAGATCAGGACGGCTCTCAGGGGAGTGTGGCTTCCCACTAGCTTCAAAGCCACGAGGTTAAACTCCCTGCTCCGGAGGCCTGGGCCTGTGTGACCACTTTCTGACCTCTTCCCTCACCCGCTGAATGTCACCACCCACCAAATGTCAGCAGGAAGCAGGCTGACCAAATCCAATTAGAAGCCTCTCCCTGGTGTCAGGTGGACCAGACAGACTGAGACTGGGCTTTTTTTTTCTCCACTCATAGTACTTTGTTTTCCTTAGAACTCGCTGGGGGCTGTCTCAGAGGGGCCCAAAGACTGGGAAGGACCAAGTCACCCACACAGGAGTGTTGCTCAGAGGTGGCGACTTCACAGGTGCTGTTTCCTGCAGGGTCCTGAGGGCCTGGACAGAGTTGGGTAGGGAGAAAGTTCTGCAAGGCAGGTCCTGGAGTCAGATGAACAAGGCTGGAATCTACACTCTGGGACTCACTTCCCTCACCAACAGCCGGAGCCTCAGTTTCCCCATCTGTCAAACTGGGTTGATAGGAATTCCTACCTGACAGGGTTTTTGTGAAGGAAGACCGTGCTTGTGAAGTTCGTAGACAGGGCACACGCTAGATAAATGCTGGCTGCCATAGCTATCTGCATTTGCTAAGTAAGTACTTATTGAATGCTTACTTTCTCAGGGACTGGGGACATGGAATGTGTTATCCAGTGGGTAAGACAAAATGAACAAAACAATCCTAAGAATGACTTAAGCGGGGCCGGGCATGGTGGCTCACGCCTGTAATCCCAGTACTTTGGGAGGGTGAGGTGAGTAGATCACAAGGTCAGGAGTTCAAAACCAGTCTGGCCAAGATGGTGAAACTCGTCTCTACCAAAAATACAAAAATCAGCCAAGCATGGTGGGGTTGTCGACAGAGGTGACTCTGTGCAGAAGTCAAGGGCTTGGCTTCTGGCATCAAATTCTGAACATGTTCCTAAATCCTCTGAGCCTCACTTTCCTTACCTAAAAAGGGGTAGTACTAATATCTATCTCTCAGAGTTGTTGGGATAATTATCTGGGCCATTATTAAATGCTTCTATCCCAGTGCGCATTTAATTGTCATCAGCTCCCTGTGCTATCTTTACTTATGTGACTCCTTCTTCCTGCTAAACATACCCCAGATGTCACATCCTTCAGTGAGTTGCTTCTCCAGTGGGATTCCTTATCTAAGCTTTTTGTTTGTTTGTTTCTTTGAGATAGAGTCTCGCTCTGTCACCCAGGCTGGAGTGTAGTGGCACAATCTCAGCTCACCACAACCTTCGCCTCCCAGATTCAGGCAGTTTTCCTGCCTCACCTCCCACAAGTAGTGGGATCACAGGTGTGTGTGCCACCACACCCAGCTATTTTTTTTTTTTTTTTAGTAGAGACAGGGATTCACCATGTTGGCCAGGCTGATTTTAGACTCCTGACCTCAGGTGATCTGCCAGCCCTGGCCTCCCAGGCATGGTGGCTCATGGCCGCTGGGATTACAGGCATGAGCCACTGTGCCTGCAGTAAACCATCTTTCAGTTGTCTGCACCCTCCACCCACTAGACTGTCGATGAGTTTTGTAAGTGACCAGGACTACTTTGAACATAGCTGCCTTCCTCGCCTGGCGCCTGGCACATAGTAGGTCTTTACTAAATGGATAACCCCTCCCTCGCTTTATAGAGCCAGGACAGGGACCAGATTGGCTTGCAGGCAGGTGGTTCTGAACATATTGGAGATGACTTCTTATGCCCTGCATCAGCTGTCCTGGGTCTGTCCCTGGAGAAAGCTTTGTCACTCCTTTTTCCTATCTTGTATTCATGAGGACTGTTTTTCTGAAATCCAATTAGAAGCCCCACCTCAATTAACAAACAAAAACTTTCACAGAGCACGCTTCCCAAACTTTACCATGCACTTGCCATTTCATTCAGCTAATTTTTTTTCTCTTTTGCTTCTGATGTTGGCATAAATGCATTTTTGTTCCAATCTCCCGGACTGCTCTCTGCTGTCACTGTGCGAGGTGCTGGCACCTTGCCTGGTAACCCAGGACTCTGTGCACGCCCCAGGCACTGCCCTATTCTTGGTAGATCCTTTGTTTTCTCTCCTTTGGGGGCTTGGTTAATGATGCCATCATTCACCTTGTCGCCTGCAGGCCCTTGGCTCTTTTCCTAATGTGAAGGCACCTACTGGTTCTGTGGAGCTCACCTTGCATTGGTGGCATCTCTCACCTCCTTCCCGTGAACATTGCATGGTTGGGATGAGCTCACGGTCCCATCCTCAAATGGTCTTGGCATGTTCCTAACTCGCTCCCCTGCACCTACCTCTCCCCTGCTGTGCATCTTTTATCCACAGCCGGGGTTTTCTCTCCCCAAAAGCTCAACTTTTCTGTCTATTTTCTTCTCTGAAATCTTCAGTGGCTTCTCATGACCACAACATTCTGGGTGGAGACTCTTTCAGTCAGCGTTTAAACACATCTCCCAATTTGTCCTCAACCTAGCCTGGCCTTCCTCCCCTCCTCCCTCCCACCACCCGACACCCAGCCTTCCGGAGACACTCGTTCTTCCTGGAAAATACCCTGCAATTTACTGCCTCTCGGCCCATAGGCAGGTTGGAACCTCGGCCTGAAATGCTGGCCCTTCCGATGTTGACATTTACACATCCTTTAAAGCCCTGATCAAATGCCATATCCTTTAAGAATTTTAATTCCTTTACTCGGGAATAATTGGTCCTCCAAGTTGGATGTAAGAGAAATGTGTGAAGTAGGAACAAGGCAATTACTGGGAGCTGTCTCTTTAATATCTGTCCACCTTACTCTCCTTCCTCCAGAAGGAATTTGGTTCTGTTTGCCTGTCTGCTCTTGGGGAATGAGTTCCTAAATCCCCAGTCCGGGAGTGAATCCTGATTGGTCTAAATCCTCATGTCTATCCCGCCCCCTTGACAGTGATTGGTTTAGAAGTAGGTGTGTGATCCAGTGTTGCTGGGAGACTGGGGAAGGTTTCTTACTCTTAAGAGATGTAAGAGTCGACCTCTTCTACTTCAGCCAGGATTGTTGCAGTCGTATTATGACTCAAGGGTCAAAATTAAGGACAACTCATCATCTATTATCTTCAGGATGGCAAAGCACAAATAAGAAAACGTCCTTATCTGTGGTGATATTGCTGAGCTGCAAAATTAATCAACTTCGGAGATGTTTTCTTCTAAGGTTTCTTTTGTGTGAGAGATAAGAAAATCCCTTATTGCTTAAGGGAGTTGAGTCAGGTCTTCTTGTTACTTGCAGCCTAAAGCACTCCTTCAGACACAAGGGCAACAGCTAAGTCAATTCAGGTCTCCCTGTTCTTTGGGATATTATACAATCATACAAAAGAAACTCTAAGGTTCTGTTGTCACATGACACAGGATTTATGACATTATTTTTGCCAAAAACCCAACACACAAAACTGTGGGTCCTGCACGGTTTAAAAATGTATGCAAAGTTTTAAACAGATCAGAAGAAAATACTTTTAAGAAAATAATAGCTGTGTTAGGGTAGTACATTTGTTCATTTCTCTCTTTCTTGCAACCTTAGTGTGTGTGTGTGTCACACACGCACACACGTATACATATACATTATATGAAATATGCATACTCTAGTACATAAATTTTATAATCTCTTAATGTACAGAACTGTATATAATGTATATATTTGTGCACATAGATGTTATATATATTTGTGCATATATATTTTTATAAGCACTTGTGTGTATATAATTTTTCTCTTACTGTTGTAACTGCTTTATAAATATAAATATTACATTTATAAATATCAAGCACTTAAATATGAAACTGAAGTAGTCCTCACAAACCCTGAGCTAACACTATTGTTACTCATATTTTACCTTGAGGAGACTGAGGCCCAGAGAGATTAGTAACTTCTCCAAAATCACAGAGCAAGTATGTGGTAAAGCCAAGATTTGAGCACAGGCTCCAGAGTTTTTTCTTTTAATCATGAGGGTGCACTCTCTATGAGGGTACCTAAAGAAATGGCTCCCACAACATCTTTTTAATTGGTCTTTCTGGTCCTTCTTTTTCTTGTTTTGTTTTTGTTTTTGTTTTTTTTGAGACAGTGTCTTGCTCTGTTGCCCAGTCTGGAGTGCAGTGCCGTGATCTCAGCTCCCTCACTGCAACTTCCATCTCCTGGGTCCAAGTGATTCTCCTGCCTCAGCCTCCTGAGTAGCTGGGATTACAGGTGCACACCACCACACCCAGCTAAATTTTGTATTTTTAATAGAGACGGGGTTTCACCACGTTGGTCAGGCTGGTCTCAAACTCCTGGCTTCAAGCGATCTGCCTGCTTCAGTCTCCTAAAGTGCTGGGGTTATAGGTGTGAGCCACTGCGCCTGGCCTTTCTGGCACTTTCTGCCACACCCATGCACTGTGGATTTCTGGTGAGGTCTCCTCGTTAGCTCTTAGAATGTGGATGCCCCAGGGGCAGGACTTTGACAGAAGTTGTTGGAGCTGTGGGAGTGAGGATGGTCCTCCTGGGGAGCAGGAGCCTTCCAGGGGTACAGGGGCAGAGCAGCCACTCAGCCATGGTTGCCCAGATGGCTGTGGTGTGCTGAGTGCCACACAGAGACCTTCTCCTGGCTGGCAGTAGCAGAGCCAAGCCTGGTGGCTATGTCTGGCACATCTTCCAGCACCAGGCTTTTTGCAGCCCGTGAGTACCGGTTCAATTTGTCAAATCGGTTTATGCAAATAGTATATTTAAAGGATAAGCCAGGCATGGTGGCTCATGCCTATAATCCTAACACCTTGTGAGGTCAAGGCAGGAGGATCACTTGAGGCCAGGAGCTTCAGACTAGCCTGGGCAATATAGGGAAATTCCTTCTCTACAAAAAATAAAAACATTTACCAGGCATGGTGGTGGGTGCCTGTGGTTCTATGTACTCAGGAGGCTGAGGCAGGAAGATTGTTTGAGCCCAGGGGTTGAGGCTGCAGTGAGCTATGATTGCACCACTGCACCCCAGCCTGGGCAACAGAAGGAGACCCCATCTCTACAAAAATACGTTGGGGCAGTTGTGGAGTTAAGAGTGATGAGGAGGCTTATGGGTATCCCCATGGGGTGCCTCTACCTGCCTGTGTTTGGAGAGAAGGCTGATGCGTAGGATAGGGGGTCATCCATCATTGGACGAACCTTGGGGAGCTGTCCAGAGGGCAGTGCTGAAACTTGGGTCATGGGAGAAAGAATAGTGCAGGGTGAACAAAGAGGGATGAGATGGGGAGATAGGCACAGAGACTGGGAATTCAGATCAGCATCCACATCAGAGTCCCATCTTCCCATGGAGGTGATTGGTACTATTGATCGGGTCGGGGCAATCTATTATCATTGAGTAGGGAAACTTACTAGGTTAAATAGAAAATATATAAAATGTATTTGATTATAGATATGTGAAGGAAAAGGTATAATTATATGGTCATCCCTGCGGGGAATATTTTGTAGTTATGTTTTGTTGAGAGAAATAGAATATATTGGATCAATAGAATTAGACAAATATCTCAGGCAGCAAGAGACTTGGAAACATGGGAATGATAAAGAGAGAAAAACTGCAGTTTTGACATTCTTGAGGCCACAAGAGAGATGGAGGAATGAGGGTAGTGCAGAGGCGAGAGAAATAAGTCATTTTGGGGGTGTGGAGGATGGGTGATGGATAAGGAAAGTCACATGTGCGTGGCCAGAACAAGGGTAAATAAATGAAATGTTGATGAATTTGTTTATTATGTTCTGAATATCAGCACTGAAGGACATAATGAACTCAGGAAGGCAAAAGAAAAGAAATAGCAGTGCTTCTCTGATTGTCTTTTGAGGGTTGGCTTAAGTTCTTGGATTGTGACATTCTGATGCCCCAGTCTCTCTCCCTGTCTCTTGCTGCTGCCAACAATAGTGGATGACAGATACAATCAAGGCAGGGTCCTCATCTTGAGAAGGGGCTGCAGTGTAAGACAAGTTACCAAAACAAGAACTGGATAAGAAACCAACAGAGAGATCTAGTTACATAGAGGGCACTATCCAAACTATCAAGCCAGTGCCCCTAACTGAGCAGGGAGCCAAGTTTTATGAACTGGGGCACAATTGAGAAAGCCTGTGAGGGATGTGTAGGAGTTTTGGAGGGAAAATGAGGAGAGGGAAATCTAGGCACATCAATGTGCCTTGCATGTCTCTTTGGGGAATGGTGGAGAATTCATGTACCTGGGGTTTGTGGTGGTTGTGTTATGGGAGATGAGACTGTAAAAGTTAACAGGGGTGATGTTTAAAAGGAATATGGCAGATACAAGGCTATGGACCTTAAGTAGTGGTAAGAATGATATTCAAAATCTTTTTTTTTTTTTTTGAGACGGAGTTTCGCTCTTGTTACCCAGGCTGGAGTGCAGTGGCGCGATCTCTGCTCACCGCAACCTCCGCCTCCTGGGTTCAGGCAATTCTCCTGCCTCAGCCTCCTGAGTAGCTGGGATTACAGGCACGCACCACCATGCCCAGCTAATTTTTTTTTTTTGTATCTTTAGTAGAGACGGGGTTTCACCATGTTGACCAGGATGGTCTCAATATCTTGACCTCGTGATCCACCCGCCTTGGCCTCCCAAAGTGCTGGGATTACAGGCTTGAGCCACCGCGCCCGGCCGGTATTCAAAATCTTTTAACAACACATAGGCATCAACCATCAGAACAGACACTGGCCATGGTGCTGAACCAAGTCTTGGAAGGGAGACTCCGGGATTTCAGAGGGTGTGGAAGCAGTGTGTGTGCTGGAGGGCGTACTAGGGGAGGGGTGGGGAGAGAACAGGTGAAATACTTAGGGGAAGGTGCTGAAGACAGCGGCTACTTACTGGTATGAGCTGGTAAGAAATTATTTCACTGAGCCGTCAGAATGGCTGTGCAGGTGCATATTAGCTGACCACCAGGCCTGAGTGGGGAGCAGGGAAGTGATACAACTGGATTTTTGCTTTGAAAAGTGGCTCTGGTCACAGCAAATGGTTGTTCACCAGGTGGATTGATGAGTAATAGAATTTTAGAATGGGTAGGGACCTGAGCTAATTTCATTCCACCTGACAGAATGTAAAAGTTTCCAGCCCTTCTCAGCCTGGGCCAGGCCAGAAATCACCTGCTTCCATCTGGTCCCTCATTTCCTGGGACTAAACATATTCCCAGCTCCCTGCATTCTCTGCTCTTGGCCACTGCAGCCGTGAAGCCTCTGTCCCTGCCTGGTTGTCTCTGCTCAGCCCTGTCTGGACACGCCTGCTGTGCCTTGCTCTTTCCTCCCCTCACCAGCAGGAGAATTGGCAATCTTCTGGGATTTAATTACAGGTTCCCTGAGGGCCTTTCAGCCCATCACAGGACTCCTGCAGGCTGCCGGCTGGGAGGGTGACAGGCTCATGCCGTGATGAACAGCGACTTCCCGGGATGTCTGCTGTACCAAGTGGCCGGCCCACGCTCCTCAGGCTGCTCCGCATTTTCCTGAGCAAAACATGTCTCACTCCCATTTTGCAAGATCAGATCGCAAACAGGGAAAACACTTGCAGTGGGGAAGATGATGAAAGAGAGAGGGCTATGCCACCAGGGTGGAGGACAGAAGGCGCTGCAGTTTCCCTGGAGGTGGCATCTGCCTCCCAACGACTCCTGGAAACTCTTTCCATCATTAAATAATAACTTAGGAATCCTGCTCACTTTAATTAAGTCAGCCTGGTGTGCTGACAGCTCAGGTCCAGGTGGGGATCTTTTTGGCTTCAGGCAGCCATGCTGTGGTCCAAAAAAGTCCATAGCCTAGGGTCAGCAAAGATACAGCAAGCACACCACGATTCCTCACTCCTCCGCCCACAGCAGACATTGTTAATTGATCATGCACAATGAAGTCCGAATGTTTTAGGAGCCTGGATGTGAGTTCTGGTTATTCAGGGCTTGGAAATACTTTAAAATAAGATGGTAGCAGATTTTAAAATTTTGGTCCTCTTAAAGTACAATGGTTCCAATCAGCCAGTTTAAGGTATGCCTCAAAGGAGGACATTCTGACCCAGCCAGAAGGTCCCGTCTTCCTAGTCAAGACTCCATAATTTTTTTCAATTCAGCCGCCATTGGGACATGACATTTGGCATGGGATGGGATAGATCCTCATCAAGAGGGATGGGATTAATCCACTTACTGCTGCACTTTTGATTCTTACTCCCGGGAAAGTAAATAAGCATTGAAAGATAGGGGTTTTTCTAAATATTCTTGTCTCTTATTTTTCTCCTTTCAGATAAAAATTCAATGATATGGACTTCATATTATCAACTAGAGTGTAATATTGAGCCCACTCCCCCTCCTGCAATGTAATTCTCCACTGGGCACCCACATCTCCATCACTCTCAGCCTGTGTGGCCAGGGTGAGGCTGGCTCTATCTCCAAGGCTGGGCACACAGTCCAGGCCTGGCCAAATGGAATTTTCCATCTTCTTGGCTGCCATGATGAGTATTGGATTCTAGGAGGCTAGTTGTTCTGCTGCATTTGCTGAGAAAGTGGAGATCTCCTTCTCCTGGGTATGGATGAAGTCAGAGGGGTATTTGCCTGGAGCTCTGTGAATGTCTGTGTCACCCCCGTAGGGAGATCCTGCAAAGGCTCTGAGGTGAGACAGAGCTTGACGTGTTTAAGGAACAGAAAGATGGAATGATCGGGGAATGGGGGGTAAGGGGAGAATGGGAAGAGATGGAGTTAGAGAGGAAGGTGATGGGCAGCTGTGAAGGCCGCAGTAGGGAATTGGGAGATTTTTCTAACAGCAGTGGGAAATCATTGCCACTTTGGGCATTCCCATGCCCTGGAACCTTCTTTCTCCATATTGAGTCATCTTGGATACGAACAAGTTCAAATGGGAATTGAAAGACTCTGGGCATCCCTATGCTCTGCCTTTGTGATATGCACCAGTTGCACTCATCTCTGGACCTGTTTCTACTGTGGCTCATGATGGAATCGGACCAGTTTAAGGAGAATGGAAAGGTTTAATCCTTCTTCCCCTCTCTTCTCAATTGGTATTGCCTGCCTGGACAGCTGTTTGGAGGATTGTGAGGCATCGCCCAGGCTCCGTGGGAGAGTGCCATGATCGATTAGCAATGTCTGCCCTGGGTAAAGGACTAGGAATGGTGAATCATTCATCTTAAGACTACATGCTCTCAAAGGTGTCTCCCATAGCATTTGATGGTACTTTACATCGGATGTATCAGAAGCTTAGAGCATCAGAACAAGAATAAAAATGTCCAGCAAATTGGAGAATCTTTGCAGGGCTTCCTATTTTACAAAGACTCTTCCTGTCCATTTTCTCATTGAATCTTTACAGCCTTCTCAAACCATCTTCTGTTTTCTTTTCTTTTTCTTTTTTTTTCTGAGATGGAGTCTCACTCTGTCACCTAGGCTGGAGTGCAATGGCGATATCTCAGCTCACTGCAACCTCTGCTTCCTGTGTTCAAGTGATTCTCCTGCCTTGGCCTCCTGAGTAGCTGGGATTACAGGCTCCACCACCACACCCAGATAATCTTTGTATTTTTAGTTCAGACAGGGTTTTGCCATGTTGGTCAGGCTGGTCTTGAACTCCTGACCTCAAGTGATCCACCTGCCTTGGCATCCCAAAGTTCTGGGATTACAGATGTGAGCCACTGTGCCTGGCCCTCAAACCATCTTAATAGGAAAACAATCTGTTGTGTTTGTCTGGTGCCCAGCATCCCTTTTTCTGGTAACTATGCTCTAGTTGTTTTTTTTTTTTGCTGGGTGTCAAGATCTTTCTATGCTCAGGCCATGTGGTTTGTGACTGAGGATGAAGCAGGAGACCCAAGCCTGTGGCAGTCAAAGTGTCACTGTCCCCTGTGGATGGATTCATGACCAAATGAGAGGTTATGCAATGCACTGAAATGTCTGCTGCAACCTCAGGGGAAGAGAACTGTGCCCAGTGGCATTGAAGGTGGTAGGATATGGGTCTAGGTGTGTCGGGGCTGTTTTCTATGGCCTCAAAAGCTGATTTTGCACATTTCTTCTCAATTTGACATTCAAAATCTGCCACAGTAGAAGGATTTGCTAAAAATCAGGGATTTTTTTTTGTTCCTGAGAGCTGGCTGGGCTTCCAGCCACTTCCTTACCATGGCATGGAGTCTGAGACCCAAGGCACAGCATGGAAGATGGAGCCAAAAGTTAGAAAAGGACCAAGTCCTCTGTCCAGCTGTACCTGAAGCCAGATCTGCTTTTTAGCTGAAGAATTATTCTTCTGTTTATGTCTGTCATGGTTGTATTTCTCTCTCTTGCAACCAAGAAAGGCCTGATATAAATTTTAGATTCAGCAGGCTAAAGAAAAGATGGTTTAGCACTCATCTCTTTAAAACTCTAGGAATACTTCCCTACTGCCTTGGGAGGAATGGCTGGAATCTCACCTGGAACCCATGGTTTTCTGCGGTCTGGCCCTGCTTGCTCTCTCTGGCTTCAGATGAAGGCCTGCTGTGCTCTAGGTTGACTGGATTTCTTAACTGCCCTCAACAAAGTCTCCACCTTTGCTCATTCTGTTCCCCTCTACCTGGAACACCCTTTCGTTCCCCACAGTTACTTTCCTGTCCTTGTTTAGGGTCCTGCTCATTCCCCCCACCCTCCTCGGAGCTATGCCAGCTTCCACCTGCCCTCTCTGTCGGCACACAGTGCTTTCTTGACTGTGGTGTCCTCATGCCCAGGCTCACTGCCTCTTCTACATTTCAGCACTTTGAGGTCAGGGGCTGCATCAGGCTCATTTTCAAATCCTTCCAAATACCTGTTACATCACCTTGCACACAACAGGCCATCAGGAAGTACCTGTGAGGCCAACAGATCCATTCTCAACCCAGCAGCCAGAGTGATCTACTGCAAATGCATATTACATTGGGCACCGGCTTCTTTAAAACCCTCTGAGTAGAGTTCCAGCCTCACTGGCCTCTGGGTTACAGAAACAAAACACAAAGCTTGCTCCCACCTCAGGCCTTTGCACTTGCTGTATGTGGATTTCTCTTCACCCAACTCTTCATTTAGCATCCTCGTTCCTACCAGGATTTAGCTTAAATATCACCTCCTCATAGACATCTTGCCTGGACGCTCTTAACTGATGTAGCCCCACTCTAGACATTTTATTTTTGCATTGAGAGATTTTAATTTTTATGGTTATTAATAATGATCAACACTTACATAGCACTTATAATGTTATCACATCGTGTTCTAAGCAAATAGAGAAGTACATGTTAATGTTTAGTCTTTAACAACCCATGAGGGAGGTGCCCCCATTTTACCCACAAAGAATGAGTGTCGTAAGCTGGCTTTCCTGGAAACAGAGCCTGAGATGGGAATTCCAGTGTGCATGAACTTTCAGACAGATACTTTTAGGAAAAAGGGAGGGAGCTGGGGGCAGTGGTTCATGCCTGCCATCCCAGCTGTTTGGGAGGCTGAGGTGGGAAGATTATTTGAGACCAGGAGTCTGAAGTCAGCCTAGGCAACAGAGTTAGATCTCATCTCTACCAAAAAAAAAAAAGATTAAAAATTAGCTGGGGTGGTGGTTTGCAACGGTAGTCCCAGCTACTTGGGAGGCTGAGGTGGGAGGAATGCTTGAGTCCAGGGGTTTGAATCTGCAGTGAGCTATGATTGTACCACTGCACTCCAGCCCGGGCAACACAGCAAGACTCTGTCTCTAAAAGAAAAGAATACATAAATATATAAAATTTAAAAAGAAAAACATGTTTAAGAGAGGGCAGAATAAGGGGAATGAGATAAAGAGGGCTGAGTAATGGAAGTGGCATGGAGTGCCTAGGCAGGGGTGTAGGCTCCCTGGAGACTGATACCCCGGAAGCTCTGGAATGTGAATCATACCACAGAGTTGGTTCCACTTCAGCCACAGGAAGCTTGCCTTTTCTCCTCATTGGATGTCTCAGGGGTGAGAGGGAATAACCATAACCTTCCAGGTGAGCTGGCTCCAATTCAACAGACGGCATGTTTCTGCAGAAGGGGACAGTGTGCACCTTTCCTGGCCAGTCATGGCAGCTGGGGAGTGATGTACCACTGTAGAGGGGGTCGGGGTAGGCACCAGGAATGTTCGCTGCATAAAAAGGTTAAATGACTTGCCCAAGGGCCCCATCGGGTGAATGGCAGAACCAGAATTGAAACCCAGGTTGTCTGTCAATGCTTTAACTTCTCTGCTGTCACTGTCACTACCTCCCATGATTGTATTGTATTTATTATTATTATTTTAGAGACATGGTCTCACTGTGTCACCCAGGTTGGAGTGCAGTGGCTATTCACAGGCACAGTCATAGCTCACAGCAGCCTCAAACTCTTGGGCTCCAGTGATCCTCCCCTCTCGGCCTCCCCAGTCCTATTGACTTGAAAACTTGTTTATTTTTGGTCTCCTCAAGATAGCAGACTAATTAGTTTCATTCATAGCTATGTCCCAGCACCTTGAACAACACCCGGCACATAGTAGGTGCTCAGTAAATATTTGTGGCTTGAGCGAGTGAATGAATGACTGAGAACCGTGGGCCTGTGAGTCTAGGCAGCCAGGCTGACCCTCCGGCCTGTGGCTTTGTTTGCTCCGTGCCCTGCCTTGTATGTGACCTTTATTTATGGCTCCACGAAGCCTTCTGCTGTTCATGAATTTCTTTGTTTTCAAATATTTCTTTTATAACCTAAATGAAAGTCTGGCAAACTCCCCCTAAATAATAGACTCCCTTGGCTGTTCAGCCCCCACTCTGCCCCTCCCTATCTTCTGGTGAGTTTTCAAAACCAGCAGGATGTGTGTGTGTGTGTGTGTATGCGTGTGTGTGCATGTGTCCTCTGAGGGAAGAGACACTTCTGCTCCTTTGTCCCCTCTCAGAGTTGCCCCATCTGTCAGCCTGGACTCTGCCTCAGCTCTGATCAATACCTGCTTGGTAGCAGCTTAGTTATATCTGCAGTCAAGAGCCATTTGTTCCTTTCTTGGTTGCGGGAAGATTGTCATCAAAACCCGTTTGGAATCACAGCCCTTCAATGATCACACAAATGACATGGGAGCAGTAATCACAGGGCTCTGAAGTGGAGGCAGAAGAATGCCACCTGCCACTTGTCTAGGGCCCCTTCCAGACACTTGCTAGTTTTACTTAGGTGTGGGTGCAGCCAGGAGCAGTCTGCAAGATAGTTAGCATCTAGTAGGATGCAGGATTGACCTGTCAGCCTGGTTGTATCCTTTTCCCATGATTTATAAATAATTATCACTAAAAATAATAGCTCTAGCATAGGGAATGCACTTATGTTCTAGATACTTTCAAAATTCCTCCCAAATTAGCCAGGTATGGTGGCGCGTGCCTGTGGTCCCAGCTGCTTGGGAGGCTGCGGTGGGAGGATCACTTGAGTCCGGGAGGTTGAGGCTGCAGTGAGCCATGGTCCTGCCGCTGCACTGTAACCTGGGCAAAAGAGTGAGATTGCAAAAAAAAAAAAAAGAAAGAAAAAGAAGACAAAAGAGAGAGAAAGAGAAAAGAAAAGAAAAAGAGAAGAAAAGAAAAAGGGGAAGAAAAAGAAACCCCCTAACACAGCTCTGGGAGGCAGTGGCACCTATCATCACTTTGCATATCAGGAGACTGAGGCTGGGAGAGAGAACCATTTTCCACTCTTCATAATCATTATGTTTAGAAGCTGCAGAATATTCCATCTACATTATATGAACTTGGTTCTCCATATTAGTGATGTACCAAGTTCATATAGCAGTTCTCCTACTGCCAAGCCATTCATATTGTTTCCAGTCTTTCTGCCCGTATAAATAATGCAGCCATGACAGACCCTATATCATTAGCGATTCCTTGAAGAATTCATTTTGGATGACTATATAATATTTCATATTGTCAACAAAGACATGTGTACAAGGATACTAATTGTATCATTACTTATAATAGCAAAAATGGAATGCTGTTAAGCCACACAGAAAAATGCTCCTGAGATGACATTAAGTGAAAGTAACAGGGTGCAAAATTGCATGATCAGCACGTTCCTGGTTATAGAGGGAAGAAACTTATGCGTTAAAAAAAAACCTGGAAGGAAATAGGCTCAAATTTTACCAAATGGTTATTGCTGGTGGTGGCCTTATATGGGAAACTGTTTTCTCATGTTTCTGTATTTTTCAAATTCTTTCCGATGAGCATGTATTACTTTTAAATTAGAAAATAAGTAGGAAAAAATTTAAAATAATTAAATTTAGTCTGTGAGTGTAGGTCACTGCTCTAGCCCTGGGGCAGCAAATGTTTCTTTAAAAGGACCACATAGTAAATATCTGGACAGAAAACACTGGCTTTGCGAGCCATACAGTCTCTATTGCACTTACCTCTGCCATTGTTATATGAAAGCAGCCATAGGCGATATATGAATGAATGAACACGATTGTGTTCCAATAAAACTTTATTTGCTTGCATTCCAATAAACTTTATTTACAAAACCAGGAGGCGGGCCAGATTTGGCCCATCGGCTGTAGTTCAACAATCCCTGGTCTAACATCCCCAAATCATTATTTTCGTTTTAAAAAACTGACTTTATTAAATATTGGAGTAAATGCAAATGAATTTTCAGGAAAATAAGTTCAAAATAACAATAATAAAAATTCAACAAATCACCAACTCACCATTGGCTTTGGATTCCTGGGCCCCTTGCTCTGAGATCCCAGCCCCTTCCTTCAGAGGGAACCTCCTTCTTGACGTCTATATAGAACATTCCCTTGCATTTGTTCAGAGTTTCGCCACAAGTTGGTATCATTAAATACTCTATACTTAAATTGGATCATGCTGCGTGTGTTATCATGTTAACATGGTACATGGGTACACAGAGGTAACTTGTTTCTTAAGATTCTTCCACGTTGGCCGGGTGCGGTGGTTCACTCACGCCTGTAATCCCAGCACTTTGGGAGGTTGAGGCAGGAGGATCACTTGAGCCCAGGAGTTTCAGAGCAGCCTGGACAACATGGTGAGGCCCTGCTGCTATTAAAAAAAAATAATAAATCAAAATAAAGATTCTGCGATGTTGATGTTTGTAGCCATTATCCATTTCTGTTCATAGCTTCCTGACAAGCATTCTATGTTGTGAATACACCACAATTGATTTAGCCATTCTACTGTCGATAACCATTTAGTTTTTTCCAGTATGTTTTTTCCATTTCAAACCGTGCTGTTGTGAACACTGTTAAACCCATATTATGGTGCAAGAATGTCTTTAACTTTTATAAATCGGACCGGGCTTGCTGGGTCATGGGACACAAACATCTTCATCTTCAGCTGCACTAGGTAAGGACAAATTGGTCTCTGAGGTGACTGCATCAGTCTCTGGAGCTGCTCCCACATCCTCACCAGCATTTGCTGTCTTCATACTAATCATTTTTAATCCTGATGTTGTTGTTACGAGTATACATGAAATCTGAAGATGTAACAGCCAGACCAGACCTTTAGTCTTTTTGTTGTTGGCTTTGTTTTTTTAAATTTGTTCATTTTGTTGTTGCTCAGGCTGGATGGCAGGGGTAAACCATGGTTCACTGCAGCCTCAACCTCCTGGGCTCAAATGATCCTCTCACCTCATCCTCCCAAGTAGCTGGAACTACAGGTGCACATCACTATGCCTGGCTAATTAAAAGAATTTTTTTTAGTAGAGATGAGGTCTCACTATGTTGCCCAGGTTGGTTTCAAGCTCCTGGGCTTAAGTGGTCCTCCTGCCTCAGCCTCTTAAAGTGCTGGGATTACAGGCATGAGCCACTGTGCCCAGCCAGACCTTTGGTCTTAATGCCGGTTGTCTGACCTTGAGTGGGCTTGGCTGTGAGGCATGCTGGGAGCTTGGGTACATGGATGGTGAGACAGTGGTAAGAGCCAGACTCTTGCAGGGTTGGGGGAACTCACCAAGCCCCAGCCTGACCCCTTCCAAAGCAGGTGGCCAGTATCCTTATAGCTTGAATCCAAAGCTGACCAACTAATCATTCATTTATTCAAGAGATGTAAGGGAATGCCTACTATGTGCCAGGCGCAGTTCAAGATGCTGGGGTCCAGTGGTGTATAGGAGACAAAAACCCCTGCCTTCATGGAGCTTCCACTCTCAAAGAGAGAAACAAATTTTCAAAAAAGCAAATTGTCAATCACATGGTGTTATTAGATGGCAATAAGTGTGGAGAAAAGTAAAGCAGGTTGAGGCTGTGAAGAGGGGCAGGAAGGGACAGAGAGTCTGCATTCCAGATGGGGGAGTCAGAGGCGGTCTTCTCAAAAGGTGGCATTTAAGCAAAGATCAGAGGAGGCGGAGGAGAAAGCCATGAGGATAACCATGGATCACGGGGCCAGGAAGGGCAAGGGGATGTTCCAAGCAGTAGAACAGCAGGTGCACAGGCCCTGAGGCAGAACATGCCCAGGATATTCAAAGACCAGCCAAGCAGCAAGGAGACACCTGGAGTAAAGACCGAAAGGGATAGGAGGCCAAGGCTGGTGGATCACCTGAGGTCAGGAGTTTGAGACCAGCCTGGCAGCACCCCAACTCTACTAAAAATACAAATCCCATGGCCAAACCCCACCTCTACTAAAAATACAAAACATCAGCCAGGCATGGTGGCAGGCACCTGTAATCCCAGTTACTTGGGAGGCTGAGGCAGGAGAATTGTTTGAACCCAGGAGGCAGAGGTTGCAGTGAACCGAGAATGTGCCACTGGACTCTAGCCTGGGCGACAGAGTGAGACCCTGTCGAGATTGAGAGAGAGAGAGACAGAGGGAGAAAGGGAGAGAGTAAGAGGTGATGGGGTTAGAGAGAAAAGGAAGCCGAATTGCACTGGGCTACACAAACAGTGGGCTTGGTTGTGTCTGCAAAGAAACTCTGAGAAAAGTCCAGTCAGGCTGGGTAGGGGCAGCAGGGGCTGGCAGCTGCTAGGGAGGAAGTGGGCAGGATCTACAGGGAGCGTCAGGGCCGTAGCCCTTGCCTGGGGCTCAAGGTAGGGAACTGGAATCGCTTTTTCTTTATTTTGAGACAGGGTCTCGCTCTGTTACCCAGGCTATAGTGCTGTGGTGCAATCACAGCTCGCTGCAGCCTCAAATTCCTGAGCTCAAGCAATCCTCCTGCCTCAGCCTCCTGAGTAGCACATGACACAGGTGCATGCCACCACACCCGGCAAATTTTGGTATTTTTGTAGATACAGGCTTTCACCATGTTGTCCAGGGGGGTCTTGAGCTCCTGGGCTCAAGCAATCCTGCCGCCTTGGCCTCCCAAAGTGCTGAGATTACAGGTGGGAGCCACCACACCTGACCTAGAACTGGAGTTTTGGGTAGACTGAGGCAGGCTCCCACATCAGTCTACCCAAGGACTGAGCAAGGGCTTTTGTACCTGTATGTTTCTGGGTATCTGTGATGGGAAGACTGAGGATCATGAAGCATGCATTTCATCATCTGTGGCAATAGACTGATGAACTAGAAAGTTCCATGGCCCCAAGTGACCTGGTTCAAACCCTGGTCTTCCCATTTTCTAGTTGTGTGACCTTAAACAAGTCAGTGGACCTTCCATGCCTCAGTTTCTTGACTATAAAATGGGGATAATCACAGTACATACCTCACAGAGGTTTTTGTGAAGATTAATCAGTTGAAATAAGTCAAGGGATTCAAACAGCATGAGTAGTATAGTAAGTACTTTATAAATACTTCTTTATTAATTGTAGTATTTCTCTTGAATATCACATTTGTCCTTGTCCCAAACATGGACCAAAGCAGGAGGGGCATGAAAGGATGCACATTGACCAGGTGCAGTGGCTCATGCCTGTAATCCCAGCACTTTGGGAGGCCAAGGTGGGTAGATCACTTGAGGTCATGAGTTCAAGATCAGCCTGGCCAACATGGTGAAACCCCATTTTTACTAAAAAATAAAAATAAATAGTCGGGCATGGTGGCGTGTGCCTCTAATCCCGGCTACTCAGAAGGCTGAGGCAGGAGAATCACTTGAATCTGGGAGGCGGAGGTTGCAGTGGGCTGAGATCACACCACTACACTCCAACCTGGGCAACAGAGCAAGATGCTGTCTTTAAAAAAAAAAAAAAAAAAGAAGATGCACATCATTTAATTGCTGTGTGCTCATGGGCAAGTTACATTCCTTCCCCGAAATTTGGTGTTCTTAACAATGAAATGGGACTGTGAATGTCATCTTCAGAGAATCAGCAGTGATGGCTTAGGAAGAGCTGCATGCAGACTGGGCACAGTGCCTCATGTATGTAGTCCCAGCTACTTGGGAGGCTGAGGTGGGAGGATCACCTGAGTCCAGGAGGTCAAGACTGCAGTGAGCTATGATCACATCACTGCATTCCAGTGTGGGCAACAGAGCAAGACCCTATCTCAAAAAAATAAAAAGTCCTCTGTGGACTAGCCCTAAGGCAGATAGCGAATAAGGTGTGGGTCCTGACTTCTGGGGCCCGGAGTCTCATAAGGCAGAAAAATAATGGCATGACAATGAGGTAAGCACCGTAGTGACAGGATGATAGCAGCTAACTAGAGAGAACGCTTGCTGTGTGCCAGACACTACGTGAAGCCCCTCCTATGGAATATCTACAAGACAGGTGATGTTATTGTCATTCTCAGGGGAAACTGAGGTTTAGAAATATTAAATGATGGGCCCGGGTCCCTAAGAGCTGGTAAGTGCAGGCACCAGGACTCAGGCTACACTATCTGTCTCTAGCTCGTTTTAATGCAGAAGGGCTGTAAGGGCACAGAGAAGTAAGCTACCAGCCCTTGGGGTGGGATGGGGAGAGAAGTTTACTGAAGCCTTCAGTTGGATGAGACACTGAGCTGAATCGTGAAGGATGTGTAGGAGGTGGCCAAGCAAACCACCATGATTTGAGTGATTTTGTCCCCTCCAAAAATTCATGTGTTGGAAACTTAATCCCAATGCAATGGTGTTGGGAGTTTCAGCCTTTGGGAAGATTCCATCCTCATGAATGGATTAATGCTGCTATAAAAAAGGAATTGCAGGAGTGTGTTAGCTCTCTCTTGCCTTTTTGCCTTCTACCATGCAAGGACGCAATAAGAAGGGCAACACCAGAAAAGGCGCCTTGATCTTGGACTTCCCAGCCTCCAGAACTGTGAGAAGTAAATTTCTGTTTTTAAAAAATTACCCAGTCTCTGGTGTTCTATGATAGCAGCACAAAATGAACTAGGAACAGACCAAAGTGGAGACAGGATGGGTAGCTGGAAGAGCACTTGCTAAGGCTCTAGAAACCTGGGGGAAATGCAACAAGCATCAGTTCTCTATTGCCATGACAATGCTTCATACTGATCACAACCTTCAGAGGTCTGCAGAATGAGCATTTACTGCTGCAGCATCTGGGTCAGTCAGCTTGATAGTTTTGCTGACTGTGGTTGGCTCACTCGATGTCTAGGCACAGATAAACTGTTTGGTGACCTAGGCCAGCCTCAGCTAGGATGATTAGGTTCTGTCCAGCGGGTCCTTCATTCTCCAGCAGGCTAGCCTGGGTGATAACAGGTGCAAGCAAGAGGCATTGCACTGGTTGTGCAATGTGCTTGTGTCTCATCTAATATCCCATTGGCCAAGGCAAGTCCCATGGCTGAGCTCAAAGTCAGAGGTGGGAGAGTATTGCAAAGGGTACAGACACAGGAAGGGTGAATGATTTGGGACCATGCTTGCAATCTACCGGGTGGGTAGTTTAGGGGATTTGGATGGTGGGGCATGGGGAAGTGGCAGCTGCAGTTGTCAAGGTCACAGGGGACGAGTTTGTGGAGGATGGGCAAGAGTGGGCCAATGGGAAGTAGGGAGGAGTCAGAGGCTGTTACAACCACAAGAAAGGACACGGGCCTCGATGGGGGTGACAGCAGTGGGGATAGAAGAGATTGATTATGCTACATTTGTCCTATAAAAACCAAGACAGCCAGGCTGAGACACTTGGTCTGTTACACAGATGTCACAGATGGGCTCTGGGATATAATTGGCCTTGGCCTCTGCAGAAAGGTTAATTGCTCAGATCACACAGTCTGAAGCTTCCGGAACGGACAGAGCAGCTCCCCAATTAAAACCCAGAGCTGCAGCGCTTTCTGTGTCCTTTGATCACTTGGCCAGGGCTGCACAGGGCAGATGAGGGGCAGAGATGCTGGGAAACCTGCCTGTGAGGGAGCTCATAGCCCCAGAGGGAGACTAAGAAATGAGAAAACATTCCAGGGCTGGGACAGACATCCTTACAGGGACAAGCAAGGAAGGCAAAAGGCTGTTTTGGCTGCAAGAGAAAGAAAACTCTTTTCAAACAGACTTGAGCCAAAGGAGGAGTTTACTGGTTCCATGACTCAGGTATCAGGGACATATCGCAGTCAGGCACAGCTGGATCCAGGCGCTCCCTCCCACAATGCTCTTAGGAGGCAGCCTTTCTGTCCCTCAGTGCAGCTCTCCTGGGCTTCATTCTCAGGTGGTCTGTGCTGGCAGAGGTGCTCCCAGCAGCTCCAGTTTCCACTTTCTCCAGTTTAGCAACTCCCAATAGAAAGGGACTGCCTCTTCCACGCAAGTTTCTGCAAATTCCCAGGGTTAGCTCTGATTGCCCCAGGTTAAGTCATCCCTGAACCAATCACAGTGGACTCTGAGGATCCCTGCCCTGCAGCTGGGAGCAGCTGGGCTGCCTCTCCCCCGTCCCCCCATTACTAGTGCTGAGAATAGGAAAGTGGTGGTCTCTGGAAGGAAAAGTAAATTCTATTTCCAAGAGGGATGCTGGGCTGGTCCAGGACAGAGGAAGTGGAGTGGAGGTGGTGCAGACAGAGTGTCCATACCCACCAGGGTCTCGGGAGTCATGTCACAGAGGGGATGGTCCTTAAAGTTGAGTCTGACCCCCCCCAATTCACAGATGGGTAAACTGAGGCAAAGACACGATCATTTCAAAATGAGACCGCTACTAGGGAGATAATTCAACAAGATGTCAGACTGGGGCGTGACCAGGGTAGGGAAAAGTTGGGTGGGTGGATGGGTTAGGATCTTTCTGGTTCCTTGATGAGGAGCTGACATTTGAACTGAGTGGAGATGAGAATAGGAGGAAAGAACATTCAAGAGGGAGCAGGCAGCACAGAGGGCCCTGGGCTGAAGCAAATTTGGTCTCTTAGGGACCCAGGCTGCTGGACAATCTACCATCTCAACACCTCCGCGGACCCCCAGGAAAGCGGCAGGAGTAAGAACCAGGGAGGTCACATGCCAGCTTTTCCGTGCATTGTGCTGAAAGTGACACGTGTTACTTCTGCTCAGAGCCTGGTGGCCAGGACTAGTCACACGGCAAGGGAACCTGGGGAAGTAGGGGATTGCATGGCTTCTGAGTGAGAAGTTTCTAAATGTTTCCAGCGGGGAAACCCACTCTCCCTTCACTATCTTCGACTAGAAGCTCTTACTTGCAGAATTTTGCTTAATATGCTGGCTACAAGCTCTATCTCATGAGTGCCTTAATTTAAATTTTATTACGAGTGAGATTGAATTTATTTTTCCATAGGATTTTAACTAGGTTGGTTTCTTCTTTTGTGAGCTATCTGGAAACCTAACCTTTCGAGCCTCCTTAAAAAACTTTTTTTTTTTTAAACCTGAAACAGGAGGCATTTGAAAGCTGTGATCTCAAAGGCCCTGTCCAACTTGTATATTCCCATGGATTCTCTGATCTTTAAAAATACCAAAGGAAATGCCATTTATATTGGCAAAAGCTTTGTGGGTGCCTCCCAGATGAGAGAATAAACCCCTGAAGTTGGTGAGTCTAGGTATTTTTAGACTCCTCTGCCACAGTGATAAAGCCAAGATCCTTTTGGTCAAGGTGGTAGGGCGGGGGTGGGAGTGGGAAGGTGGGGGAAGGGTAGTGGCAAGAGAAAACACACTGTCTAGTTTCAGGGTAATAAGATAGAGATTCTGAGCTCACCAGGGACTCAGACGGGATCATGCATCATGTGCCCCCCGCCCTGCCCTGCCACCAAGATGAATGCCCTACTTAGACAGAAGACGTCATTCTTTATGCTAGGATAGACCCTTCACGTACCCTTGCAGATACGCCTTAAAAGATTTCTACTCACAAATACGTTTTCATTATTCTGCCTAGGCCTTAAAGATGCTGGCTCCTATGTAATCCCAGCACTGTGGTAGGCTGAGATGGGAGGATTCCTTGAGGCCAGGAGTTCAAGAACAACCTGGGAAACATTGTGAGACCCTGTCTCTACAAAAAAATTAAACAAAACTAGCCAGGCATTGTGGCATATGTCTGTGGTCCCAGCTACTTGGGAGGCTGAGCAGGGAGGATCACTTGAGCCCAGGAGGTGGAGGCTGCAGTGAGCTCTGAATGTACCATGCAGTCCAGCCTGGGCAACGGAGTGAGACCCTGTCGCTTAAAACAATAACAGTGTTCTGGCATGAACATGAATAGCATTTTCCCCTTCCTGTGGCCCAGCCCAGTGCTCAGGAGGAGTTAAAGAAATGTCTGCTGTTAAGAACAGAGTCTTGGGTTGGAGACCATGCTCTGGTAGAAGCTGTGTGACCTTGTTCACATCTCATCCCCTCTCTGGGGTGAATTCTTAGCACCAAAAAATGCAATGGGATTGGACTCAGTCATGATTGGCTTTCTGAGCTCTGTGAAGGATTGGAAACTTGAGTCCTAGGGCCTCAGCATTGGGTTTGAAAAGACTTGAATTCATTATCTTTTCAAAATGAGATTTCATGTAAAACCCAGGATTTCTGGCTTCTTTGGAAGAGTTGGAAGATCTGGCAACCCTGGGTGCCGATTCCCACCCATTGGCTGCAGCTGAGCCTGTGACTTCTCCTGGGATGTGACCCTCCCTGGCTGTGACCCCGCCAGGTGGCTGCAGCTGCCTCGATGTTCTGTCATCTTCTTGACCTGGAAGCAGAGCGTTCATCCCATTCATGACTGTGTTTGTGCCTTTCCGTAAGGAGGAAAGTGATGGATCTCTTGTAGCTGTGTTTTCATCAAAGGTCGGGAGAGCAGGTGCAAAGGCCCTGGGGTGGGAAGGAGTTTTGTGACTGGAAAGGAGCCTCAGGGAGAAAGGAGAGAGAGATAAGGCTGGAGAGGTGGGCAGGGGCCAGCCACTGAAGGCCCTGGAAGAAACCTGGGTTTCACTTGAGTGTGATGGGAAGCCATGGGACATTGGAGGGCTTTATGTGGGGGATATTCGATTTACATTCTAGAAAGGTCCTTTTGGCTGCTGAATGGTGATAAATACTAGCGAAACAAATGAAAAGGAAGGAGGAGTATTGGCAATTTTAAATAGTGGGATCAGGGAAGGCATCACTGAGAAGTGACATTTGGGCAAAACTTAGAAGGCTGGGTGTGGCAGCTGAAACCCACAATCCCAGCGCTTTAGGAGGCTGAAGCAGGAGGATCGCTTGAGCTCAGGAGTTCAAGACTAGCTTGGACAATATAGCAAAACCCCATATCTACAAAAGAAAAATAAAAATTAGCTAGTCACAGTGCTGTATGCCTGTGGTCCCAGCTACTTCGGAGCCTGAGGCAACAGAAGATCACTTGGGCCCAGGAATTTAAGGTTACAGTGAACTATTCATGCCACTGCACTCCAGCCAGGGTGACAAAAAAAAAAAAAAAAATCCCAAAACCTTAGGACAGGTGGGGAGACCCAGGGGAACAGCATTTCATGCAGAGGGAGCAGCAAGTGCAATGTCCCCTAGGCAAGCGTGTGCCTGGCACATGCCAGAAACAGCAAGTGCGCCGGGGTGCCTGGAGGGAAGTGAGCGAGGGGTAAAGGGGAAGAAGATGGGGTCAAAGGTGAAGGGGAGTTAATGGCCATTGTACAGGTGGCTGCTGGCTCTGACAGGTGAGTGAATGCGGAGTCAGCCAGCACACTCAGTGTCTTCATGGAGGACCTCAGGGGTCTCTGTCTTGACTGGGGGACTTCCTGGGGCTGGAACTTCCAAATCTGGGTGCCAAGATGCTACAGTCTGTCCACCAAGCCCCTGACTTCTGGCCTGCCTTGGAGGACTTGGTCCCTGGTGGCTCATTTCAGCTTTGAGGCCACTGTCCCTCCAGGGTCCCAAGGGGGTGCGTCTGGAGCCCCCTCCGCCATGTACTCGAAATGGGCCTTGGTGGAGAGGTGGGAAGAAGGGTAGATGGAGGCGGGTGGGAGTTCTGCAGATCCCTTAAGTACTCATCCTGTGGGACACACATCAGAGGAAAGTGACCCAGGGTTGCAGAGGGCGACTCTTCCTCCCAAGGGTATTCTGTCTCCTCTCCCATCTTTGCTGCAGTCTCCATCATTCAGACAATTGCCCATTTCCAAGGAGCCCCGCAGAAGGCTCTCCATGGCAGTGCTGATGCCAGACCCCCTCCTCTTCCTCTTCGTGGCAGCCAGAGCGAATCCTGGGTAGCCAGGTCCAACTGGGTACCCATGTTCACAACTCCCTGCTGCCTTGCGCTCAAGTGGCCTCTTCCTCGGTCTCCTGGCCCCCGGGGTTTCACCTCTGTGTCCAGCCACAACAGCTTCGGGCTCCGGCTCCCTGGGTCTGGGTCTTCTTGCTGGACTCTCCCTTGTCCTTCAAGACCTCCTCCAGCTCCTCCTCCGGAAACCCCCGGAACTCCTGTGCCTGAGCCAGGCTGGTCCCTTCTGGGTCCCAGCGGCCCCTGCTCACTCGGTCCTCCCGGTGGCGGGCTGTCACTGCTTTGCCTGGCTGTGTCCTTGTCTCTGTGGTTCAGGCTGAGAGCCGCCTTCCACTGCTACATACTGGCTGCAGCATCGCCCCAGGCACCGAGCAGCAATAGGAAACTAAAGTTGGCACTGGCTGGGCACCCCTTCCTGTTCCCGAGTGTGTCACTGAATCTTCACTGCAGCCCTTAAGGCAGACATCGTTTTCATTCCGTTTTACCGATGAGAAAACCGAGGTCCAGCCAGATTTAAGTAACTTGGCCAAGACACCCTGCTGGTAAGCGAAGGGGGCGGGATGTGAACCCACCCTGCCTGGCTCCAGAGCCCTGCTCTTGTCCCGTCCCCCATCTCTCCCTGCTGAAAGTGAATTAATGAGTGAGTGTGAGTCCAGATGACCAAAGCCACCCCCCAGAGGCCCTCCTCTTCTCCCTCCCCCTGCTCTGAAGCTGGGGCGAACCTCCCCGTCTCATTCATCATCGGCACCCGCCAGGTCTGCACAGCCAGCCTCGCCACCCGCTCCTTCCCCACCTCCTGAAGCCACATTCCCCTTGGCATCAGCCTCTCTACAGAATCTGCTTCCCTCCCCACAAATGTCACCAGAGGGGTTCAAATCGCCAAAGCCCATGGCCTTTTCTCTTCCCTCAGACTTCATTTCCCTTGACCTTTCGGTGGCATTCACGACAGTGGCTCCCTCCTCCTGGAAGCAGTTTTTTCCCTGGGCTCCCCTGCTGCTGAACAACTTGGGCTGTCTCCTTTTCCTCTTGGCTGGTGGCGTTTCTTCACTCATTCATTTAGCAAGTTCTTTGCTGAGTGCCATGCATGCCAGAGCAAGATGTGTTCCAGGAGCGGGTGCTGGACAGACAGACATGTCCTGCCATACCCGACCTCAGGAAACCAATGAATAGCACCCCTTCCAATAAGTGGGCATGGGGATAGTACAATGGGGAAGGACAGAAAGTGATTGTGTGTGACGGGAGTGGTGCCTGCTTCTGATGGAGGGGCTGGGGTCATCTGAGCGGGGAAGCAGCTAGCCAAGTGACGCTGGGGGAAGAGCACTGGACTGAGGGTACAGCAAGTGCAAAGGCCCTGGGGTGGCTTTGGAGGAAGGGAACTGCCCGTGTGGCTGGAGTGTGGAGGGACACGAGATGACAAAGGGTAGGCAGTGGCCTGACAATCTGGTAGAAAGTCAAAAGTCAAGGCAGGGAGTTGGGGCTTATCCCAAGTGTCATTTACATTTTTAAAAGACACCCGATTGTATTTACATTTTTAAAACACACCTCTTTCTCCTAAAATGGCCCATGCTGAACAACCTGGGGCACTTACTCGAGATGCAGATCCCAGTTCCCAAACCTGCAGCATCAGATTCCACAGGGGCCAGCCCAGGAATCTGCATTTTAACACACATGCACAAATGTGAGAGCCGCTCCTGCAGCAGAGATCCTGCACTTGGCCTTACCCAAGAAACAACAGCAGAGGCGGTGAACCCGGATGTTCCCGGTGGCCAGTGGGCAGGCCGAGGTGGCAGGATCATGTTTATTCTCACCAGTCTGTCACTGGCCTCTGTGAGGTGTGGAGGCAACAAACCTCAGTGGACTAGCTGCACCTGGGGCTTTGACGCCAATTGAAATCACAGATTTTCCCCATCACACATTACGAGGGTTGCAGAGATCTTGAAATACCGCGTCCCTCCTCCACGCTTTGAAGTTACTAGCGTTATGAGGCATGCATTAGCTGTAGTTACATCCTGCGTCAATCAACAAGTATGTGCACTGATATTATACATCTGATTTTTTAATTTTTATTTTTTGAGACAGAGCCTTGCTCTGTCACCCAGGCTGGTGTGCAGTGGTGTGATTTGGCTCACTGCAACCTCTGCCTCCCGGGTTTGAGAAATTCTCCTGTCTCTGCCTCCCGAATATCTGGGATTACAAAAGCATGCCACCACACCTGGCTGAGTTTTGTATTTTTGGTAGAGACGGGGTTTCACCATATTGGCCAGGCTGGTCTTGAACTCCTGACCTCAGGTGATCCACCCACCTCGGCCTCCCAAAGTGCTGGGATTATAGGCATGAGTCACGGTGCCTGACCTATATATCTGATTTTTAAGAAAATGTTTTGATAATTCCATTTCAGTGTAATTGGTTTTCTTTGCAATTCTGTGTGTATTTGTTTTATGCATTGAAAAACGTTATTTGGAGTAAGGATCCATGAGGCTTCCCCAGATGCCAGAGGAGTCCATGGCCCAGAAAAGGTGCAGGGAGCTACATCTGCAGAGAGCTGGAGGGGGGGCTCAGACAGACCTGGGCGTCATTCCTAACTCCCCTTCCAATGCTGCGGGATCTTGGGTGAATCTTTTTCCTTCTCTCTGCTCAGTGTCCTCACCTGGGTGATGGAGCCTGGTAGCCCCTACCTTAAATGCTTGAAAGGAACTAGCCAGGTCCCTCAGCAGGCATCAGGGAGGTGTTCTGAGGCCAGCTGTGCCTCTCCTGCCATGGGAGCTGGGCTGCCTGGCCTTCGAATCTCAGCTCTGCCACTTACCTGCCCGTTAGGGCCCTGGGATGGCCCTCTTCACCTGCCTTAGCTTCCTCACTTCCATGACGTGGAGGTAATAATAGCACCCAAGGCAATCAGATATATAGGCTGGGCGCAGTGGCTCATGCCTGGAATTCCAGCACTTTGGGAGGCTGAGGAGGGAGGATCATCTGAGGTCAGGAGTTCGAGCCCGGCTGATATGGTGAAACCCTGTCTCTACCAAGGCATAGGGTGGTTGTGGAGTTGAATTGAGTTTCTACTTGTCAAAAGAGTGCCAGCTCGGGGCTTGGCACTCTGTGGGTACTATAGAGTACAGTTGTCACTGGGTGTGTGTCTCACCCCCCAGGTTCAATTTGGGGTTCCTGGAGGACTGGAGTTGAGTCCTGCTCTGTCTGCATTCCCAGGACACAGCGGCTTGGTTTGTACAGTCACTGCTGTTTTTCAGGTGGGACTGAAGAGGAAGGACACTTGTTTAGTGCTCAGGATGGGGAGACTGAGTCAGAGGACCCTGGATTCAGCATGGGGGTGCAGAGAGGCAAGGGGCGGAGGCTGGAGCCACCCTGGTCTTGAGATCCTGGGCAAACGTGGAATCCACATTACCCAGTTGGACAGTACCTCCCACTACCCACTCAGTCTGGCTCTGTCAGGCTTGAGACAGCTGAGGAGTGTTTCTTCTTCTTTCTAAGACAGAATCTGTTCTCCTCTGTTAAATGAGGACAGCTAATATGTACTGAGGTCTATCAGGAGTGAACCCTGGATTATGCCTCTTTACATGTGTCTTGTAATTTATTTGTGTTTTTGAGACAGGGTCTCTCTCTGTCACCCCGGCTGGAGTGCAGTGATGCAATCCTAGCTCACTGTAGCCTCGAACTCCCGGGCTCAAGCAATCCTCCTGCTTCAGCCTCCTAAGCAGCTACCACCACAGGTGCACATCACCACACTTGGCTAATTTTTTTTAATTTTTGTAGAGACAGGGTCTCACTGTGTTGCCCAGGCTGGCAAAGTGCTGGGATTATAGGCATGAGCTGCTGTGCTGGCCATTAATGCCTCTTTACCTCATGTAATGCCTCACCTGTGAGGCACATGAGGAAACGGAATCTTAGAGAGGTGAGGTAACTTTTCCAAGGCCACACAGAAAGTCCCTAGCACAGCCGGGGTTTGCCTGCAGGTGATCTGGCTCCCCAGGCCATGCCCTTAGTCACTGTGCTACACTGCCCGGTCGCAGAGAGAAAATGCTTTCCTGCATTTCTCTGCTATGTTCCAGACTGACCAGCCACAGATCATATTTACAGATGTGTTTTCAAGAGTGGCAGCAGGTGACTGCTGGAGTGGGGATCAGCAGGTGTCTGGGGGCCCCTCCCAGGCAGGGTCTTCCCAACCCCCCAGGCCAGCCTCCTCCTCAAGCCCTGCCCAACTCTGTCCTCCCTGACTGCACACTCTTCCCTCTCACTGCCTGCACTCTGGGCTGGTTCCCTGGGCTGTAGCCCTCAGCCTTTGTGGTGGCAAAAAATAGGGAGGGGTGGGGACTACAGCAAACTAGAAAGCACCTGCCCTCTGTGAAGGCAGCAGCAGCCACTCTGCCCAGCGACCATTTCTACGTGGGAATATGGCCCTGGTCTTCCATGTTTTCAAAAGAATCTAGATTTTCCTGTGGTTTTCCCATTTTTAAATATTGGCATGACATGTAGTTCAAATTTTTAGAACTATCACATGTACTAAGAGAAAGAGAGACAAAGAAACACACATACACACACACACACACACACACACACACACACAGAGGGAGGGAGAGACAGAAAGGGAGAAGACAGGGAGAGATCACTTCTTGGCCTTTGGAGGAGGTGGTGGAGGAGGTGGAGAAGGAGAAGGAGGAGGAGGAGGTGGAGGAGGAGGAGAAGGAGGAGGTGGAGAAGGAGAAGGAGGAGGAGGTGAAGGAGGAGGAGGTGGAGGTGGAGGAGGATGAGGAGGAGGAGAAGGAGGAGGTGGAGAAGGAGAAGGAGGAGGAGGAGGTGGAGGAGGAAAAGGTGGAGGTGGAGGAGAAGGAAGAGGAGGATGAGAAGGAGGAGGAGAAGGAGGAGGAGCTGAAGGAGGAGGAGGTGGAGGAGGATGAGGAGAAGGAGAGGAGGAGGAGGAGGAAGAGGAGGAGGAGAAGGAGGAGAAGCAGAAGGATGAGGTGGAGGAGGAAGAGGTGGAAGAGAAGGTGGAGGAGGAGGTGGAGGAGGAAGAGGAGGTAGAGGAGGAGGAGGTAGAGGAGGAGGTGAAGGATGTGGAGGAGGAGAAGGAGGAGGTGGAGGAGGAGGGGAAGGAGGAGGGGAAGGAGGAGGAGGAGGTTCAAGAGGAGGAGGAGAAGGAAGGGTAGGTGGAGGAGGAGGAAGAGGTGGAGGAGGAGGAGGTAGAGGAGGAGGTGAAGGAGGTGGAGGAGGAGGAAGTGGAGGAGGAGGGGAAGGAGGAGGAGAAGGAGGAGGTTCAAGAGGAGGAGGAGAAGGAAGAGTAGGTGGAGGAGGAGGAGGAAGAGGTGGAGGAGGAGGAGGAGGAAGAGGTGGAGGTGGAGGAGGAGAAGCAGGAGGAGGAGGAGGAGGAGAACAGGGAAGGGAACAAAACAGAAAACAAAACCCAAAATCTCAAAAACCAGTTTGTGGCTTCTTATCTCCCATTTTCATCTTTATGCCTTCACACCAGCCCCCTTTTAGAGAAAGGAAAAGAGGCCTGGAGAGATGAGAGAACTTGCCCAAGATGACCTGGCAGGGGGCTGGGGGGGTGGGGTCTCTGAGGCCAGAACTCAACCTTGGACTTCAAGGTTCTTCCCACCAGGTTCCCACCACCCAGCTCCAGGGCCCTAACCTGGGTGGGCCAGCGCTTATGTTCAAAGTCAGCGGCTGAATCCTGAAGGGGAAGAAAAATTACTGTTGTCTGATTCTGAAGGCCAAGGTCACCATGACACATCTCACAGGCTGAGCGACTGTCCCCAGATTCCAACAGAGCCATTTCTAAAGGGCACGTCTGCCAGAGACGTCTCTGAATTGACAAGGCCTGGAGCCTTGTGGAACCCTAGGGGCCAGAGGCATTGTCAAAATTCCTTCCACTGACAAACTAGTTTGTTCAATTGTTGAGTGTGGAGGAGAAAGGACTTGTTTCTCTGGCCCAGACCGTCAGCTTCATAGGCTGCTATTTATAGAGGACCCAGAGGATGCCAAGAACTAGATGGGGGCTTGGCGGCCATTCCCTCATTAAAGTTGTCTAGAAAAAACCTGTGAGATTGGTAGTGTTGACTCCATTTAGGAATGGCTTAGAGAGGTTAGGAAAAGCCCAAGGTCACATTCGTGCCTGGTTGACCCCAAGTCCAGGCTCACCCCATTACAGCGAGGTATCTCTGTGGAGGTGATAGAGAAGCTTCCTTCTCTGCTGAGGTCTATCTGGGGGCTACAGTTGGGGGTAGGGTGGTTGGGGGAGGAGGTGAGTTTGAACGAAGACATGAAGTTGGCTGGGCATGGTAACTCACACCTGTAATCCAAAACTTTGGGAGGTCAATGCAGGAGGATTACTTGAGGCCAGAAGTTTGAGACCCACCCTGGGCAACATGGTGAGATCTCATCTCTACAAAAAAATTTTTAAAAAATTATCCAGGCACGATGACACATGCCTGTGGTCCTAGAGACTCAGGAGGCTGAGGTGGGAGGATCACTTGAGCCCAGGGGTTGAAGTTGCAGTGAGCTATGATTCCACCACTGCACTCCAGCCTGGGTGACAGCATGAGACCCTGTCTCAAAAAAGAAGAAGAGAAGGAGGTGTATTCTTACTGATGTAACAAATTTCCACAAATTTATAATTTACTGCCTTGAAACAATATGGATTTATCTCACCGTTCTCGAGTCGGAATTCCAAAATGAGACTTAAAGTCCCAGTGGCACAAGAACAGAAAATCAATCACCACATGTTCTCACTCACAGGCGGGTGATGAACAATGAGATCGCATGGACACAGGGAGGGGAGCGTCACACCCTGGGGTCTGTTGTGGGGGTGTTAGGGGAGGGACAGCAGGCGGTGGTGAGTTTGGGGAGGGATAACATGGGGAGAAATGCCAAATATAGGTGACGGGGGGATGGAGACAGCAAACCACCTTGCTATGTAAGTACCTATGCAGCAATCCTGCATGATCTGCACATGGACCCCAGAACCTGAAGGAAAACAACAACAAAAAATCACAGTGTCAGCTGGGCATGATGGCTCCCACCTGTAACCCCAGCACCTGGGAGGCCAAGGTGTGTGGATCACCTGAGGTTAGGAGTTTGAGACCAGCCTGGCCAAAATGGTGAAACCTCATCTCTACTAAAAATACAAAAATTAGCCAGGTGTGGTGGTACCTGCCTATAATCCCAGCTCCTTGGGAGACTGAGGCAGGAGAATTGCTTCAACCCAGGAGGCAGAAGTTGTAGTGAGTTGAGATTGTGCCACTGCACTCCAGCCTAGGCAACAGAGAGAGGCTCTGTCTCAAAAAAAAAAAAAAAAAAAATCAAAATGTCAGCCAGACTATGTCCCTTTCTGGAGGTTCAAGGGGAGAACTTGTCTCCTTGCCTTTTCTGTCTTCTAGAGGCTGCCCGCATTCCTTGGCTCGTGGTTCCACATCACTACGACCTCTGCTTTTGCCATTATGTCTCCTTCTCTGTCTCTGACCCTCCTGTCTCCCTGTCATAATGGCCTTTGTGATATCAGGATAATCGCCCCATCTCAAAATCTTTTTAAATGAATTCTAACTTTGTCTTAAACATTTTTTAATTTAATTTTAAGTTCCGGGATCCATATGCAGGACATGCAAGTTTGTTACATAGGTAAACGTGTGCCATGGTGGTTTGCCGCACCTATCAGCCCATCACTGCGGTATTAAGGCCCACATGCTATGTATCCTTCCACCTCAAGATCTTAATCACGTCTGCGAAGTCCCTTGTGCCAATGCAAGGAAACACATTCACAGATTCCAGGGATTAGGATGGGGACACCTTTGAGAGCCCTTATTTAGCCAACCCCAGGGGCTTAGAGAGTCACATTCAGATGTCTTAGTGCAGCATTCAATGCCCTTGACACACGGATCCCAAGCAATCCTGCCCGTCTCCACCCTCAGAACCAGCTAGAAGGAAGTACAGCTGCAGGCTGAACATCCCATTCTCTGCACAACGCCAGCATGCCCCCCCCTCAGAGTGACCCTCCAGCCCAGTGCTCTTCATGTTCCCATGTGCTTTAGAGTCAGCTAAAGACCTGGCAACAATGCAGGTCTTCTATCAGTAGGTCTGGGAGGGGCCAGAGATTCTCTATTTTCTCCAGCGCCCTGGGGAAGGCTGATGCTGCTGGACTGTAGACCTCCTTTTGAGGAGTGAAACTCTAGACAAGATGATTATGCAGAAAATAGTCATCCCGGCCCTTTGTTTCCAAAGTCGTGTGCCGATTGGCATCAGAATGGCATCACATCCCCATGTGCTCTGTCGCCTGACATTTTTGCACATCCCACTAGAGCAGTCACTGAGGGTCTTCACGACGACCTGAAGTCAAAGCATAAAAGCTTTCCTGACTCACTGAAGGAAGATTCCGAGCAAGTGTTGTGACCTTGGGCAACTCACTCGCCCTCTCTGGGTCTTTGTGCAGAGGATGTGGAGCTGGCTGGACAAGATGACTTTCGGGAACAGCTCTCAAATCCACGTCCTTGGTTTAGAAAGTCAATTCGGGCATCTGAGCTGAACGTCTTTCCCTTTCCTCCAACTCTGAAAATTGAGTTATGGGATGGCGTGGTGTTTGCTAGAACCCCAGACCCTGGGAAGGCTGGATACCTGAGGGTATGCAGGGTACTTCACCCTATCTGTAGATATCAGGGATCCATATGGGGTCTTAAAATGTCGCACTGCTGCAGTGTGGTGGGTAGAAACGACTTACACATCATCGTACAGGGAGAGGAGGATGGAAACTGAAGCGCGCACAAGAGCCCGGCAGGACCCATGAAGGGCTGTGTCCCCTGTCTGGGGAGGGCAGCCCCACAGTCATCACCATGTGAGGATGCGGGTCCGGTATTGCTGCATTTGCCCGTTTTGCAAACGAATCCAGAAATCTGGATTTTTTTTTAAATGTGAAGTCTCCTATTTTTAAATGTTGATAATGAATTCAGATATTTTTAAAAAACTGTGTGGGCCAAACAAGACATTTCTGTGGGCTGGATTCGGCCTGTTGGTAGCTTGTTTGAGAATCCACTCACTCTACAGAGAGGGAAACTGAGGCCCACAGCAACAAAGGGACCTTCCCGAGGTTTGCAGCGTCAGGGTTTGAACTTGGGGCTGCTGACATGTGGTGGAGCTGCCATCTGTTGGTCTCACCGTGGTTCTCTCTTCCAGACAGCCCTTTCCTCCTCAAATCTCCATCCTCGTGCCTCTGATAGAGCTAACCCAGCCCCAGGCACACAACAGAAAACAGCCTGGGCGGTGGAAGGGTGCCTCCCACCAAGACTCTGCTCCTGACTCGCTCTGTGACATGGGCAAGTTCTAGGTCCTCTTTGCATCTGAGATTTCTGATCTGCAGAACAAGGGCTGGGGGCTCAGTGACCCCCGAAGTTCTTCCCCGTGGCTCTCCATGGCCTCTGGTCTTTTCCTCCCAGCCCTGGTACATCCCTGCCTCTGAGCTTCCCACATTGACATTTTGCTAACAGCAGCTGCCGCAGAGACGCTGCCAGCCTCCGAGGTCCCAGCCCACATCATCTACATGATTCAACATGCTCAGTATCAGGGGGCCTGTCACCCATCTCACAGCCAGCAACCACTGCGCCGTGCCTTATTGATTTGATGTATTAAACTGATGGATTTTTTTGAGAAAAAAAGTGTTTTCTCTTGAAAGGCCGTTGCGTCTTGAGACTTCATATGACTTTGCAACAATTCCCCTCTGATCCCCATAAAGGTTTTATTTGTCCAGTGGCTGATAACGTACTTGTCTCAGGCTTCCTAATCCTCCTGGCTACTTCACTTTAGGGACGGCAACATCTAACGGGCACTTTAGACAGGACAGCTGTTGTCCTAAGCACTTACTCATCAATTAACTGACTTCATTCTCACGACAGTCCGTGGGCCGGCTGCTTCAGGTATGCCCAATTTGCAGACGAGAAAACTGAGGTTCAGTGGTGATGCATCCATTTCCCAGTCTCACAGCTAGTTATTGATAGAGCTAAGGTCACCTAGGTGGGCTGGTCCAGGTCCTCAGTCTTTCCCAGTGCCTTACCACCTCTTATAACAATTGCTGGCCAGGCATGGTGACTCATGCCCATAATCCCTACACTGTGGGAAGACAAGGCTGGAGGAGCACTTGAAGCCAGGAGTTTGAGACCAGCCTGGGCAACAGAGTGAGACCCTGTCTCTAGAAAAAATAAGAAAATTTGCCACATGTAGTGGTGGATGCCTGTAGCTCCAGCTACTCAGGAGGCTGAAGTGGGAGGATAGCTTGAGCCCAGGAGTTCGAGGCTGCCATGAGCCATGATTGTGCCACTTCACTCTATCTTGGGAAATAGAGTGAGACCCTGTCTCTTAATTAAAAATGAAAATAGGCCTGGCACAGTGGCTCACGCATGTAATTCCAGCATTTTGGGAGGCCAAGGTGGGCAGATTATGAGGTCAGCAGTTCAAGACCAGCCTGACCAAAATGGTGAAACCCCATCTCTACTAAAAATACAAAAAATTAGCCAGGTATGGTGGCGCACCCCTGTAATCCCAGCTACTCTGGAGGCTGAGGCAGAGAATTGCTTGAACTCGGGAGGCAGAGGTGGCAGTGAGCCGAGATCGCGCCACTGCACTCCAGCCTGGGTGACAGAGTGAGACTCTGTCTCAAAAAAAGAAAAGAAAAAATTAGCCAGGCATGGTGGCACACGTCTGTAGTCCCAGCTACTCGGGGAGGCTGAGACAGAGGAATGTCTCGAGCCCAGGCTGCAGCTGCAGTAAGCCGTGATTGTGCCACTGCACTGCAGCCGGGGTGACGACTGAGGTCTTGCCTCTGAAAAAGTAAAAACGACAAGGAAACATGGTTACAGTTGTGAATAATGACACATTAGCAATAAACAGTCACACTTAACTTTCTCCAACACTTTCCAAACGTCGGGCTTGTGTGATTTACAGGTACTGCCTTATTTACTGCGTGTAGCAAGTCTATTATGTCCATTTTAGGGATGAGGAACCCCACGGACAGAGGAACACTCAAGGTCATGAAGCCGAGATGCGGTTCCCGCCCATGTTTTTTCACTCCGTCAAGGATCTGACCCTGGACACTCTCTCAGCAAGGGAGGGATCCAGGGCGGACGGGAAATGATTTCTGCAAACCCATCAATCCCAGCAATGAAGGGTCAGAGTCAGCATCACAAAGCTGTTTTTTCAAAAGGCAAAAAGTGCAGCTAACAGGATCAGCTGTCACCTCACGGCTCCGCACCTGATGAGAAATCATCCCATTCCTTCTGCCCCCCCCCCCCGCCAGGTCACCTGTTCTCTGCTGCAAATTGAGCCATTAGTGCAAGTTTTGGAGACTTGGGACAATCATCCCTACCATTATGGAGCCTTTCCTGGCGTCGCCAAGGCAAGGCCCTGCCGGCCCCGCTGAGAGGCTGTCTGTTCTGACTTCCTCGCCTTCCACGAGCTTGCATTCCATAGCACTATGAAGAAAAGTGAGCATCCATCACAGGTCAGGCATCCGCCCTTGGTTTTCAATCCTTTAATTATTCCCATAGCACCTCCTATTTGCCTGACACCTCAGCCTACTCTTCTAGTACTGACTTAGTTTTTCCTTAAGGTGACTCTTTTTTAAATTTTATTACTTATTTTTGAGACAGGGTCTCTCTTCTGTTGTCCAGGCTGGAGTGCAGTGGCACAATTGTAGTTCACTGCATCCTAAACCTCCTGGGCGCAAGTGATCCTCCCACCTCAACCCTCTAAGAGGCTGAGGCTACAGGCACGTGCCACCACACCTGGCTAATTTTTAAAATTTTTGTAGGGATGAGGTCTCTCTATGTTGCCCAGGCTGGTCCCGAACTCCTGGAGCTCAAGCGATCCTCCCACCTCAGCTTCTCAAAGTGATGAGATTAGAGGCTTGAGTCATTGCATTCAGCCTCATTTTTTACATGTACATTTAAAAACGGGACTTTAGATTCGTGATTCTCAAACTGGACTGTGTATCAACATCACCTGGGGGGGCCCATTCAAACACAGAATGGGTCTTACTCTCAGAGTTTCAGATTCCACAGGTCTGGGCTGGGGGCGGAGAATTTGCAGAAGTGCCCAGGTGAGCCTGGTGCTGCTGGTCAGGCACTCAGTGTATGCTGAGACCACTGGCTTCGATCACCACGCTCACTGGAAATCAGGGTTCCTTGCCATAAAAAGAAAAAAAAAAGATGTGTCACAGAATCTCCTAAATAGTTCAATTAAAGATACTTTATGAAAGAACTGCTCACAGAGGAGTGGGAAGGGTTAAGAGAATCTGAGGCCAGGCACGGTGGCTCTGGCGTGTAATTCCAGTGCTTTATTTGGGAGGCTGAGGCAGGAGGATCATTGGAGCGCAGGAGTTTCAGACCAGCCTGAGCAACATAGTGAGACCCTGTCTCTACAAAAAAATTAAAAATTAGTGGAGTGTGGTGGCAAGTGCCTGTAGTTCCAGCTACTCAAGAGGCTGAAGCAGTAGGATGGCTCGAGCCCAGGAGGTTAAGGCTGCAGTGAGCCATGCTTCAGCCACTTCACACGGCACTTCACATGGCATCTCAAATATATATATTTGAGATGGATCTCACACCGTCACCCAGGCTGGAGTGCAGTGGTGTGATCTCCGCTCATTGCAACCTCCGCCTCCCAGGTTCAAGTGATTCTCCTGCCTCAGTCTTCCAAGTAGCTGGTACTACAGGCGCCCACCACCACGCCTGGCTAATTTTTTGTATTTTTAGTAGAGACGGGGTTTCACTATGTTGGCTAGGCTGGTCTTGAACTCCTGACTGCCTGATCTGCCCACCTTGGCCTCCCAAAGTGCTGGGAGCCATCCCAGCCGTCGTGTCTGGTGTGAGGTGTGAGCCATCTCTCCTGGCCTCAAAAATAATTAATAATAACAAATAATAAAAAATGTTACTCAATCTGGCTAGAAACTACGGACAATTCTGAGCCTGACGCCAGCCTTGTCTTTGCTTTAAAAAATTGACAAGTGTTAGAAAGGTGTTAAGGACCTATTAGTATCACACAGATTCTTTTGATTGAAGTAATATGAATGTTAAAAATCAGGGGACAGAGAATCACTTTTTCATTCTTTGGTTCAGACAACATAACGTGTGACTCAACACCACCTTAAAGCACTTGTCCCCTGGTGGGAAACAGGAATGTGTAGCTCATAGCCCCCAGGGACACCCAGCTTCTGGGACTTATTCACCAGCTCACACTCAGCCCTGGGGGAGGGCTGCTGCTGGGGAAGGAGGCAGGGTGCTGTATGTCCTCTGGCAGGTCCAGCCTGCCTCAAAGCTGGGTGGGGGCAGGCTCTGGTGGCCAAGGCAAGCCCCCAAGCAGAGAGACAGGTGCCAGCAGGTGGAAGCATGCCCCCAAGGGCCATGGGCGGGCTGGGGGCACCAGCTGTGTCTGCTGCACCTTCACAGCTCCCTGCCACTGCTCCCTCCCCTTAAGTATCATTGTCCCCTGGAATCCCATCTCCTACTCTGTTCTCTTTTGCCCGTGGCTTCAGAGGCATCCTGTCGGCTCCAAGTACCTTCCAACAATCACAGCAGATACAGAGGGACTGGGGACATCTTGCCAGTGCCCCACACCTGTCTGAGCTCTAGCTCGTGGGCATCCCTGCCATCTATTCCGCAGCTCATGTGGGCTCTGCATGTCATTGTCCTCCTGCCGTAGCACTGTTCCATGCTCAGTGAGGAACACCATCATCTGCTCAGGTGTCCAAACCAGGAACATGGTGCCACTGTGGCCCCATCCCTCTCCATGTCTTCCGGGTTCCTAGATGCACAGCCCGCTGAGTCCAGCCCTCAGGGGTTATCAGTTTACCTACTTGTCCTCACTTCCATTGTGACCACAGTCCAGCCGCCGTCATCTCTCATGTGGAGTGCAGTGGAAGCCTCCGGGAGCTCTTTCCATCCTGTGCATCCATTCTTCACCCTCCTCTCAGCAGACATAGTTCCCGGGCTAAGCCCCTTACCTGCCCCTGAAGGCAGGTCAAGACCAGTTTTCCTAGCCTGGCTTCCAAGAATCCTCCAGACGGCCTTCTCTACCCGGTGGTCTCGTTCCCCATCAAACCTGGTGGCCGGCTGGTCCAGGATCCCTGAGAACTCAAGAGACCACTCCATCCCAGTCTGCAGCCATCCTCTTCTGGACACCTGGTTCCAGAACTGCTTGGCACTCTGGAGAATATCCTGAATTAGAGCCTTGACTAGGGAATCCTATGCCCCACAGCTAGACCGGCTCAGCAACCTGCTAAGAGCGGGAGAATTTGGTCTCCAAGTGGCCACCCTGTCCTGATTATAGCCTCCTTGCTGACCTTGGTTCCTGGAGTCAGAGAGGAACTGAGTTTGAATCCAGACTATGCTACGATCTAGCTGTGTAGACCAGTTGCTTAATCCCCCAGAAGCTGAGTTTTCTTGTCTGCAAAACGGGTGATACATTGCTACATTGCAGGACCGTTAGGAAGATTTGGGGATGTAATTCACATGAATTTTTGTATCTGAGATCAGATTCTCTAGAGGCGCAGCATAAGATGAGGATTTGGGTGCACAGTCATTGGTGAGGGCAACGCTCCCTCAGGACGCTGGTAAGGAAATTGACGCTGCAGGACAGGGAAGGGAGAAAGGAAAGCAAGGGATGGTGTCAGGCCAGTCTGACCCCACGGGGGCTTTACAGTGTGGGTCACATCTCCGACTGTCCCAGCCAGAGCCACAGGACAGGAGTCTGCTGGTCAGTCAGGTGCTGATGGCAGCTAAGAGGGTAATGTAAGTTCCCAGTCATTTTCTGAACAAAGATAGACAAAATGGGCTCTGGTTGCCCAAAGCCAATCCTCCAAAGACAGAAACTCTAAAAAGAGAGCCTAGGAGATTGGGCGGGACACCAGCGCCCTCCTTTTTAACTTGGCACATAATAAATACCTGGTAACTGTCAGCCCTTATTGTGACAATGATAACAACCAGAATGATCATTATTGTTATCAATTTCCTTGGCTGGAGTGGGCTGAAACTTGCAGACAGATGCTCCCGAGCCCAGTAAGAAGACAAGGAAATAAATCTAGCGATCTAGCTGGAAAAAGAAGCACAGCTTGGCCAGGCATACCTATAATTTCAGTGCTTTGGGAGGCCGAGGTGGGAGGATCACTGGTGGCTGAGAGTTCGAGACCAACTTGAGCAACATAATGAGACTCTGTCTCCGCAAAAATAAAAAATAAAAAAATTAGCTGGGCATCGTGGCACTTACCTGTAGTCATAGCTACTACGTAGGCTGAGGCAAGAGGATGGCCTGGGGCTAGGAGTTAGTGGCTGTAGTGGGCTATGATCATGCCACTGAACTCCAGCCTGGACAAAGAGCAAGACTCTCTCTCTCTCTCTCATATTATATATATATATATATATATATATATATATATATGGCACAACCCAGCTGGGTGCTGCTCAGGCTTGTAATCCCATTTGGGAGACCGAGGTGGGTGGATCATTTGAGGTCAGGAGTTCGAGACCAGCCTGGCCAGCATGGCGGAAACCCCATCTCTACTAAAAATACCAAAATTAGCCAGGCATGGTGGCAGGTGCCTGCAATCCCAGCTACTCGGGAGGCTGAGGCAGAAGAATTGCTTGAACCTGGGAGGTGGAGGTTGCAGCGAGCCGAGATGGCGCCACTGCCCTCCAGCCTGGACAACACAGCCAGACTCTGTCTCAATAAATAAATAAGCACAACCCCGCCAGGCATCGGGGACCCCTTGCCTGTTTCCCCATAGCTAAGTTACTTCTGGAGCATCCCCACCTCCAAGCTCCAGCCCATCTCCCATCAATTCTGAAAGAGCAGAGCTGGGCGCCGCTGTGAGGGGAGGTGCGGGGGAGGCGTCCTGGCCCGGGACCCACGTGGGCAGGGTTGAACGCACCCCCTGCGGTGTGGGGGCTGCGCGGGGGAGGCAGCTGAGTCAGTGAGCAGCGCCATGATGAGGGGCGGTCCCTGCCGGCACCAGCAGGGGCTGGAAACCCAGCGAGAGGAGCATCAGCAGCTCTGAGGTAAAGGCAGTTGGGTTGGGAATGAAACCCCCTGGGGGCGGCCACCCTCCCGCAGCCTCAGCGCTCTCTGAATTTCTTGCTGCGCTCTCCGCTGCCTGGTGGGCCTCGGGCCAGCGAAGGGTTCGGAGGCTGAGTGTGCAGTGCCAGGGGGTGTTTTAACAACATCCAGGCTGCCAAGAGCACATTATTCTCTTACAAAAATTCAAGGAATTGCCCAGGAGATGTGATATTTTGGTAGGGGGGAAAAAAAAGAAAAGAAAAAAAGGAAAGAAGAGGAAAAGAGAAGTTCTGTGAAACTCTAAAAGCGCTGTTGCGCTAGGAACGAGAATGGGTGTTTCAGCATCTGGGTTCTTCGTCAGGGAGCAGGTAGGGACTCAGAATTTACTGTTCATTTATTTTATTTGATAAATAGTATTTCTTGGATGTCCCTGGGGCAGTCCAGGTGGAGGGAACAACTTGTGCAAAGGCAGAGAGCTGAAAAAGGACAGGTTTGGCAGCTTTGGAGAATAGAAAAGCTGAAGATAAGGACTCCTGGTTGTGATGGAAATTCTCCTCAAACTGGCATAGGCATGACAAAGAGTTAATTGGTTCATGTGATTGAAGGAACAAAGGACTCGCAGCTTCAGGCATGGCTGGATCTAGGGGCTCAAACAATGTCATCAGGATGCAGTCTTCCTCCATCTCTTGGCTCTGCCTCCCTTGGCACTGGGTTCACTCTCATGAAGGCTCTTGCTACCTGGTAATTCAGTCCATTCCATCTTTACATCCTTCTAGCCTCAAACCTGGTAAGAAGAAAAGGCTTCTAGTGCTGGGCATGGTGGCGCATGCCTACATTCCCATTACTTTGTGAGGCTGAGGGAGAACGATCACTTGAACTTAGGAGTTCGAAACCTGCCTGTGTAACATGGTGAAACACCATCTCTACAAAAAATACAAAAGTAAGCTGGGCATGGTGGTGCATGCCTGTACTCCCAGCTACTCAGGAGGCTGAGGAGGGAGGACTGCTTGAGCCCAAGAGGTGGAGGTTGCAGTGAGCTATGTATGATTACACCACCGCACTGCATGCAGCGTAGTGACAGAGTGAGACTCTGCTCAGAAAGGAAAGAAAGAGAGAAGAAGAGAAGAAGGAAGGAAGGGAGGTGGGCAGGCTTCTCCCTCCCCGTAGTTCCTGCAAAAGTACTGAGGTTGATTGTCCTTGAACAGACTTGGGTCGTGGGTCCATGTGTTACTGCCCAGGCCTGCTCCGTAGCCCCTTCTCTAACGCGTGGGTCTTGCTGGAACCACATGACCAGTGTGGCCTGGAAGGCAGCCTATGGGAATGTGTTCCTAGTTCCATCTTCTATTTGGTACTTTTTCTTTCAGAAATCATATGTGCCCCCACAATGCGGTTTCTCCCTCTTGACTTTCTCTCTGGCCTTAACCTCAGCAAGAGCCCCTGGGCTCTATTCCCAGTCCCCATTGGATATATCCCCACCATGTTCTTCTAAAAAAAGTGTAATAGTATAAATGACTTGAGCTCTTACTATGTGCTAACATAAGCTCCCCACATTGCTGGGCAACTGGATCCTTGTAACACCACAACACCGCGAGACAGATGTTGTTACCCCTATTTTGTTTTCTATTTTTTGAGACAGAGTCTCACTGTGTTGCTCAGGCTGGAGTGCCGTGATGTGATCTTGGCTCACTGCAACCTCTGCCTCCCAGGTTCAAGCCATTCTTCTGCCTCAGCCTCCCGAGTAGCTGGTATTATAGGTGCACACCACCATGCCTGGCTAATTTTTGTAGTTTTAGTAGAGACAGGGTTTTACCATGTTGGCCAGGCTGGTCTCAAACTCCTGACCTCAGGTGACCCATCTGCCTCAGACTCCCGAAGTGCTGGAATTAGAGGTGTGAGCCACCACGCCCAGCCAAGTTTTACTTGATTTTTTTTTTTTTTTTTTTTGAGATGGAGTCTGTCACCCAGGCTGGAGTGCTGTGGTGAGATCTCAGCTCACTGCAACCTCTGCCTCCCGGTTTCAAGCAATTCTCCTGCTGCAGCCTCCTGAGTAGCTGGGATTACAGATGGGCACCACCACACCTGGCTAATTTTTTGTAGTTTGGTAGAGACAGGTTTCACCATGTTGGCCAAGCTGTTGTTGAACTTCTGACCTCAGGTGATCCACCTGCCTCAGCCTCCCAAAGTGCTGGGATTATAGGGACAAGCCACCACACCCAGCCATCACCCCCATTTTATGGACGAAGGAACTGAGGTCTAGAGAAGTTCATTCCTGAACCAGTGACTGGAGTCGGAGGGACATGGGGCTCTGACTGGCTAGCCATGAGTCATGAGCCCCAGCATGGAGCCCAGATATGGGTCAGCAATGGAACCATGAAGACGGGGGGAAGAAAAAGACTCTCCCAGTGAAAAGCATGCGGGCACTATGATAATATGGGTAGAGAAGACAGCAGATGCCCCATAAACTAGATTGCAAATGATGGCAATCCAATTCGGACCAATTTGTAGGAAAAGGGAGCTGTACTATCTCAGGGAATACAAAGAAAGGTTGAACTGCCAAACCACTGGAAGGACAGGAGGGCATGTGGCCTTCAGGAACAGCTGGAACCAGGTGCTCATGTGGCCAGAATGCTCAGACTCTCATCTGAGCTTCTCTCTCCTTCTCTCTATTTCAGTGGTTCTAAGTGCAGATTCCTAGAGGAAGACTTTGATTGGTCAGTTAAAAGTCAGATGATCATACTGGACCAATCAGCTATGCCAGGAGGGCAGGACCCCACCCGAACATGGCTGACTGGGAGAACCACAAGGTTGAAGTGTGGAAGTAGCAATGGTAGAAAAAATGTGAGGTAGGATACAGGGCAGATAAAAGTGTAGGTGTGGCTTGAGGGACCTTGTGTGTGAGGTGGCATACATAGAGCCACAGGTGACCGAATGTGGTGGCTCATGCCTCTAATCCCAGCACTCAAGGAGGCTGAAGCAGGCAAATAGCTTGAGCCCAGGAGTTTGAGAACAGCTTGGGAAACATGGCGAGACCCCCATCTCTACAAAAAATAAAAAATTAGCTAGATGTGGTGGTGTACTCCCATATTTCCATCTACTTGGGAGGCTGAGGTGGTAGGATGGCTTGAGCCCAGGAGTTTGAGGCTGCAGTGAGCCATGATAGCACCACCGCACTCCAGCCTGGGTAACAGAATGAGACCCTTTAGCAAAAAAAAACCCACAAAAGCAAACAAACAAAAAAAGAACAAAGCAAAATGTATAGTTGGAAGTGACAGAGAACCTCACACTAACCGGGCTAACAACACAGCAGTTTATCTCATGAAATCCAGAACAGGGCAGCTCCCAGCGTTGGTGGTTGGTCTGATGAGGCCATTGTTCCCTCACTCTTCTCTGTGTCTCCAGTGTCAGCTTCACCCTAAACTGGTGGCTCCATGGCCGCAAGCTGGCTCTCAGTGGTGATCATCTAAAGAAAGGGATTCCCTGGACCAGTCACAGGATAAAAGTTCTTCCCCAGTGATGGGCCTCCAGAGACTGCTGTGCTCTGGGCACTGGCTGACTTAAGCTTGGGTTCTGAGCCGGCCCCTGCAGACAAGGATGGGGCGGCCATGACAGCCTTCCATCATCAATCAGGACCTACCCCAGAGCCAGGGTCTACTCTAAAATGACTTGCTATCCTCCAAGGGTGTGGGAGGAATAGGCACGGGGTAGGTCCGTCTTGGGATCCCCCTGGTCTCACGCCTGTCTGCCTCTGTTGGACAGGGGTCCTGTGGCTGTCTGTGGTCTCTGAGGTGCTGTACATTCTGCTGCTGGTGGTTGGCTTCAGCCTCATGTGTCTCGAGCTCTTCCACTCCAGCAATGTCATCGACGGGCTCAAGCTCAACGCCTTCGCGGCTGTCTTCACGGTGCTCTCAGGTAAGGCATGGCTGGTCCCGTGGCCTCTCACAGCAGAGGCAAGAAGTGCTGCCCTTGGGGTGAGCCTTGGTTGTACCAACTGGGAGACATGGGAGAAATCGTTTCTCTTCTGTGAGCCTGAGTTTTGTCATTTGTGAAAAAATGTCTAACATATATTGACTAAGCATCTGTCACATGCCAAGTGCTGGCCCAGGTTCTGAGGTCATAGCAATGAACAAAAGCAGACAGCCCCAGACCTCAAGAAGCATAACACGTGTGGGCGGGGGGGAGAGGCAGATGAACCTGAGATGTCTTCAGGAGATCAGTGCCACACGGTCTGTGATGGACTGGATTTGCAGCATCAGGGAGAGGGCAGTGGTTGTGTAGAATGGGCTGACTGCACCGCCTTTCCCCGGGATATAAAAGAGAAGCCTAGGCTGGGTGCAGTGGCTCATGCCTGTAATCCCAGCACTTTGGGAGGCTAAAGCGGGTGGTCAGGAGTTTGAGACCAGCCTGGCCAAGATGGTGGAACCCTATCTCTACTAAAAATACAAAAATTAGCCAGGAGTGGTGGCACATGCCTATAATCCCAGCTACTCAGGAAGCTGAGGCAGGAGAATTGCTTGAATCCAGGAGGTGGAGGTTGCAGTGAGCCCAGGTCGTACTACGGCACTACAGCCTGGGCTACAGAGCAAAACTCCATCTCAAAAAAAAAAGAAGAAGAAGAAAGAAGAAAGAAAGATGAAGAAGGAGGAGGAAGAGGAAGAAAGAAAGAAGAAAGAAAAGAAGAAGGAGGAGGAGGAGGCAGCGATTTGGGTTTGAGGGCATGTAACTCCTCTTTCTGAGCTCATCTGGCTTTGAGAACTCCACGTGGAGATGCTGCTTTGGAAGTCGAATGATCAAACACATCTGGAAGCTCAATAGCAAGTGCGGGCTGGGCAGGGATTGTGGGGAAAGGTCACGAGCCAGGGATTTTGAGGGTTTCAGGAAGAATGGGAGAGTCAGCTGCATCATATGACTCGGGAAGGTGGAGACAGATGATTCCAAGCAAACACTTAGATTTGGTGGGCAGGTGCCCAGGGTCGCCGCAGCAGCTCCCAGTCATCAGGGGTTAAGCTGGGATTACGCAGGAAGGGAATAAAGGAAGCCTATAAACTAGAACTTCAGGAGGCCTGGCAGACAGAACAGTGGCTTGGCTGTGTAAGACATTTGCTCTTCAAAAGCTGAGTGTAAATTGAATTTCTGTAAATTTAATCCTATTCTTCACGCATTGGAAGAACTCTCTATTTAATGAAACCGAAACGATGAGCCTCTTGGTAAGCGAAGTAATCTCTCCTAATTGAGGTATGTACATTTGACAGAGGGATCTTTCAAAGAATAGAGAGCTGCAGACAAGAAATTAGAGCACATGCCGTAGATCAAAACATGCCGATCTGTCATCGTCAGGATGTAGGAAATCCAATCATGATGGTAAAGAAAAGAAGAAAAGTAGGAAAATTGTCACAACACATACAACATGCATTTTGGCCCCCTTGCGCCCCATCCCTAGCCATCCAAGGACCGAAACCTTGTTTATCCTTTTTTTTCTCCATCTTTTATTTATTTACTCAACCAATATTCACTGAAGGCCTAACTGGGCACGTGCTGTTTTGGGGGAGTTGAAGGAAAAAGACTGTCTTGCTTTGTTGTCCAGGCTGGAGAGCAGTGGTGCAATCATGGCTCATTGTAGCTTTGATGTGCAGGGTTCAAGTGATACCTCATCTCAGCCTCCTAAGTAGCTGGGATTATAGGCGACCTCCATTCCCCCCACCTTGCCCAAGTAATTTTTAAAATGTTTTGTAGAGTTGGGTCTTGCTATGTTGCCCAGGCTAGTCTCCAACTCCTGGGCTCAAGTAATCCTCTTGCTTCAGCCTCTCAAAGCACTGGGATTATAGGCATGAGCCACCACATCTGGCCAAGTTTGTGATCTTGTGGAGAGACATATTCCTCAGATGTTTCTGACATGGTCCATGGACTTCTATGGACTGGATGTGTTAACAGCCCTGTGGGAAGGGCACCCACATTTTCCCAGGGAGTGGGGATGAAGGGGGTGGGCAGAGGGAAGGCAGCATTTGAGTGAGACTTGGAAAACAAGTGAAAGTCTGCTTGGTAGACATCTTGGGGAGGGCATTCCAGGTGGAGTCAGTGACTTCCTGATGATGCGGCATATTCTGGGAGGACTGGGAGCAGGGAGAGGAGGAATGTTGAGAGATGAAGCTGGAGAGTTTTGTGAGGGTCTCAGTGCTGCATAGAGGTCTTTGGATTTTACCATATAGGCAATAGGGAACCACTGAAGTGTGGAGCAAGGTACAACATGGTCAGGTTTGCATTTGGGGGTTGTACTCGTCCATTCTCATGCTGCTACTACAGACATATCTGAGGCTGGGTGATATATAAAGGAGGGAGGTTTAATAGATTCACAGATCCACCTGGCTGGAGAGACCTCACAAACATGGTGGAAGGCAAATGAGGAGCAAAGTCATGTCTTACATGGCGGCAGGCAAGAGAGCGTGTGCGGGGAAACTCCCCCTTTATAAAACCATCCACTGTCATGAAACTATCACAAAAACAGCTCAGGGAAACCTATCCCCATGATTCAATTACCTCCCACTAGGTCCCTCTCCTGACACATGGAAATTATGAGAGGTACAATTCAAGATAAGATTTGGATGGGGACACAGCCAGACCATATCAGGAATGGTCCGTCTGGGTTCAGGGTGGAGCACAGAGGGAAGGGAGCAAGAATGGAGGTGGGGAGGCCAGTCAGAGGCTGCTGGAGCCATACTGGTGCAAAGCAGCAAGGCCCAAGTGGAGAATGGGTGGGGACAGGGGCAGGTCCAGTGTGCAGGAGGTCAAGTCATCAGGGCTTGAGGACTGGTTGGGAGGGGTGGGTGGGACTGGGTGGTTAGGGGAAAATAGAGTCAAAGTCAAGGGTTTCTAGCTTGGAGTACACAGAATCCAGAGGGTGTGTGAACCCAGTCGGGGGAAATAGCATCTTTAATTTTCTAACACGAAATTAACTGTCCTTTAGCATTTCCTCCAACAAATCACAGTAGTGGGGAGGACACCCGTGACATAGTCCAACAGTAATCCATACTTTTCATGAAATCTCACCACAGCTACCTCCAAACGCACTCCTTCAAAAGTATGGTGCTTATTAGAGTTTCTACTGAACCTCGTTTCACATGTTAACGAAACAGCACACACGTTCCTATACAACGGTTTGTTTAAATATGTTGCTAGCTCTGTTTCAGTGTGATTGGTTGCCGCCGTAATTCTACGCATTTCATATTATGCAGCACAAAACTTTATCCTGAGAAGGGGCCAGATGGTCAGAGGGCCCCTGACCTGGGAGATCCCTCAGTTGTCCTTTGGCTTGGGATGGGGTGACCAGTGGTCTTACCAAGATGGGGAAGAAGGGGAAGGGGCTGGAGAGGAGATGATCAGTCTGTCTTAGATGGTTTGGGCGTGATGTCCCTGGGGGAAGGCATCCGGCCCCATCTCCTTCATCAGCGGGTTCATCTCTCCTTTTTTTTCCCTGCAATAATCATCAAAAAATCACTTCCATTTTCCAAAGCATGCAGCCCTTCCCCCAGCCTGCTCACTCCAGCCACACAACAGAAGTCTGCCATTGGCCACAAGCAAACACCACCAGTTCTTGCAGGCAGGCTCCTTGTAGGGGGCAGAAGGTGGGGGACTCTTTCTTCCACTTCCAAGGACTTCTCAAAGTTTCTACCCCTCAAGAAAACAAATAAGCCAACACAGGTTTTCTCCTAGTGGGCAGACCCACTGTGAAAGCAAATAAGATTGTCTCCATAATTCCAGGCAGATAAACAGTCCAGGCTCAGGGAGGTTAATTGACTTGCCCAAGGTCATGCAGCTGGTCATTGCGGAGCTGGGATTAAACCAGCTCCCGTGGCTTCAAAGCCCTGTGCTCTTTTCACAGGCCTGCACTGCAGGAGTGACCAGGCAGGCCGACAAAGATTTTAAGTCTTCAGAAAACAGTGACTGAGAAGTACGTAGCAGCCAGATGCTGGAGTAAGACTGAGGTAGCAAGTGGTGGAGAGAAAGGATTTTGTATTCATGCCTGGGAGAAGATAAACAGGAGAGGCATGATATGAGGAGATAAACTTTAAGGCTGCTGCAGAGAGCTGGGCGTCTGGCCAGGAAGGCATGGGAGGCTGGTCTTTAGGGAGCCCGTTGGAAACAGGGCAAGGGGTGGTGAGGGACTTGGGGGGAGGTGGAGAGGGCTTCTGCTCTGTTCCTGGGGGAGGGAAAGTGCTGCTTTCTGTCTAGGAAGAGCTGGCAGTCAGGATTGGGCAGAAGCCAACAGCCAGGTCCATCTTGGGAGAGGCTGGGCTCTGACGTCTGCTGGACCAGCTCAGCCCAAGGTCAATGCCTTCTGGGGTGGTGAAGAAGGCAGAGACCAGGACAGCCCTTCCTCTAACCGATTACAGTCAGCGCTCCACAGCCATGGGTTCCGCATCTGTGGATTCCACCAACCCCAGAGGGAAACCATTTGGGGAAAAAAAGCAATCAAAAATAACAATACAACAATAAAAATAATACAAATTTAACAACAATGCAGTATAACAACTATGTACGTATCATTCATGTCGCACTAGGTTTTACAAGTGATCTGGAGATGATTTAGAGTATCCAGGAGGATGCACATAGGTTGTATGCAAATAGTAAGCCATTTTTTAAAAGTTAAAAAAATTCTATTATTACTTTTGAAGATGGGGTCTTGCTCTGTTGCCCAGGCTACAGTGCAGTGGCACAATCACGGCCTGCTGCGCCTCGATCTCCTGGGCTCAAGTGATCCTCCCACCTCAGCCTCCCTACTAGCTGAGACTACAGGTGCATGACACCATGCCCAGCTAATTTTTTTTAATTTTTAAATTTTTTGTGAAGATGGGTTCTTGCTGTGTTGGCTCAGGCTGGTCTTGAACTCCTGTCCTCAAGCAGTCCTCCCTCCTTGGCCTCCCAAAGTGCTGAGATTACAAGCGTGGGCCCCAAATTATATCAGGGACTTGAGCATCCTTGGATTTTAGTGCCCATGGGGAGTCTTAGAACCAATCCCCTGTGAATAGCAAAGGACAACGGAACTATAATTCATTCACTCATTATGATTAATCCCAGTAGCCATCATTGACAGAGATGCGATAAAGACTCTGCTTTGACCTGGTTTGAATCAGGCCCCTCTGAGTCCTCTTTCTGACCAGACCTCAATCCTGGGCTCTGTCCTTGGTCTACTCAGTTGAGTTTTAGCAAGAATCCTACTGGATCTGTTTATCAAACACACCCCACTCTTGATATCTGATCAAATTCCTCCTCCCTCATCCCTGATTGTGTTATCACCGTGGCTGCCATCAGCAAAAACCCTCTCGAGTGAGTTTAGCCAGAACCGCCCTTCCCCGATGCTGCTTCCTAGTGATTTTCATCTGTGAACCCCAGCCTGCTCCTTGGCTATGAATCCCCACTGGTCCTTGTACTCAGAGCAGAGCCTGATCTCTCCCCACGACTGCAACCCCCACCGGCAGTGGTCCCTCTGAATAAGTCTTCCTTACCATTTTTACTGAGTGTCTATATAAGTTTTTATTTAACAGGGCGGGTGTGACAGCTCATATCTGTAACCGCAGCCCTTTGGGAGGCAGAAGGGCCTCGCACTTGAGGCCTGAAATTTGAGATCAGCCTGGGCAGCATAGAGACCCTGTCTCTATGAAAAACAAATAGCTGGGTTTAGTGATGTGAGCCTTTAGTCCCAGCTTGTTGTGGTTTGGCTCTGTGTCCCCACCTAAATCTCACCTTGAACTGTGATAATTCCCTCAGGTTAAGGGCAGAACCAGGCGGAGGTAACTGAATCATGGAGGTGGTTTCCCCCACGGTGTTATCATGATAAAGAATGACTTCTCACGAGAGCTGATGGTTTTATAAGGGCTCCCTCCTTTGCTCAGCACTCACTCTATCTCCTGCCACCATGTGAAGAAGGATGTGTTTGCTTCCCCTTCCACCATGATTGTAAGTTTCCTGAGGCCTCCCCAGCCAGACAAAACTGTGAGTCAATTAAACCTCTTTTTTTTAATAGATTACCCAGTCTTGGGTATGTCTTTATTAGGAGTGTGAGAACGGACTAATACATAGCTACTCAGGAGGCCGAGACAGGAGGATCCTTGAGCACAGGAGGTCAAGGTTGCAGTGAGCAATGATCATGCCACTGCACTCCAGCCTGGGCAAGAATCTGTCTCTTAAAAAAACATTTTTTTTCTCTGACAGATGCTACTATGCGCTGGCCCTGGCATAAGTCTGCCACAGGTGTTAATCTCTTTACTCATTCTAGAGAGAGAAAGACTAACATTACATCCATTCTACAGATCAGAAAACTGACAGTGGCATAGCTTGTAACGTGTTGAACCCTAGAGTGTGCCATGGTGAGGTGCTCTGAGCAGAGCTTTGCACCTGGGACTTCAGGTGGTTATTGTTATTATTATAATAATTCCTAGCTGTCCTTGAATAAACTGAGGGACAGATCGTGGCCGCAGGGGCCACCACTGTCAAAACAAGACTGGGGCAATTTGATCAGATATCAAGGGTGGGTGACTTTCAAGGCTGGGGCCTAGGGGCTGGGATTTGGATGCTTCAGTGAAGGGAGAACAAGGATCAAGGCTGTCTCTCCACTCGGTGTTGCTGGCAGCAGAGGGTTGTACAGGAAAGCGGCCCCCAGGGCCGAGGGACAGGGTGGGGGAGGGGCAGGGGACTGGGAAGTTCAGGGTGGTGACTTTTGGCTCCCATGGTCACCTTCTTGAGCCGGCACAGGGCTTGAAGCTCACAATACGTCTACAAACCCACGAAATGTTTAATTTTGACTTCTTTTAAAATCAGAAGGAACAAAAAAAAAAGAAGATAATAATAATGAAGTTATAAGAATGAATCTAGACAGGGTCATATTTGTCTTTGTACCATTACTGTCATGAAAGGTAAATCCTAATACATCTTTTATGGAGGAATCGGTCTACGATGGCAAAAGTGCCAAGGGCCCATGAAAGTCGTCATGTGGGCCTGAACTGGGCTCTGCTGCTCTCCCAGCAGAGCAAGACTAATTCGAGACCAGGAGTGGCTCTCGCTGCCCACGTCCCCACTTCCCTGAGTCTTGTGACTTCGGTCGAGTGGGCTCTGCCACCCTCTTGCTCCCTGGTGGCCAGGGACTTAGATCCAGAAAGGGCAGTGAGAGCCGGCTGGGTATATTTTTGTTCCTCCCCTAGCGCCTCTGAAAAAGGAGGCTGATCTACTTAGGAAAAAAGAGATTTGGAAAATTCCTGCACAGTCCGGCTAACTGTGGGCTTTCAGGAAAAACAGCACTGGTACAAAGAGAAACCTGTCCATCTCCAGGAAATAATCAGCCTCAAGGAGAAATCAGCAAGTCTATTTTGTTACCTGAAGAGAAAATGAAATTTCACAATAAAACCCAGATTCCCAAAGACAAGGTAACTCTTTGAAATCTGAGTTTCAGGTGCCATCTTAAGAGTGTGGCTTGAGGTGAAGAGTACCCTCCTCTATGGCCTGCGGGGTGGGTGCCACTGGTGTTCTCTGGACAGGAGTTTGGGGACCTGGAGGCCTGGGGGCTGAGGAGCAAGGCGCGCTGATCCCACTGCACTGTCCATACCTGCATCCTCAGAAACTAGGTTGTAAGCAGGCAGAGTGGAACTCCCCTGGGCCTGTTACCAGTGCCAGCAGCCAGGCAGCATGTGGCTTCTCAGGAAAGCACATTTACAGAGCCATTTGCCTTACAATCTGATCAGTGCTGCCTTTTGGGAGTGAATGTGAGCCATGGAGCTCACTGAGTTTGCTTTTTTCCATTGGCTGCCAGGAAGCTCAGATCTAAGTTCTGTGTCCAATCATGGCACCTTCCCCCAGGCAAGGCTTCCTTCCCATCCCACTTCTTCCTTACTTCCTTGGCATTTTCATGGAGCTTACTCTTATTGTGGTGACTTTTGTCTTACTGTGTTTATGTTTCTTCCTTTAAATGGCCACAAATTATCTTAGGACAAGTTTGCTGGGACCCTAATTCCACTAGTCACCCCTGCCACCTTAATCTGTCCTAAAGGAATCCCCCACATAGCCCCTTCTGTTCAGTTCCCCTGGCCTAGCAGACTCTGTTGCTTACTCATAGCTTAGAGGGCAGGTATTTTTTCTGTATTTTTTTAATTGCATTTTAGGTTTTGGGGTACCTGTGAAGAACGTACAAGATTGTTGCATAGGTACACACGTGGCAGTGTGATTTGCTGCCTTCCTCCCCATCACCTATATCTGGCATTTCTCTTCATGCTGGAACCATCATTCTCAGCAAGCTGACACAAGAACAGAAAATCAAACACCGCATAGGTTCTCACTCATAGGTGGGTGTTGAACAATGAGGGCAAGTATTTTTTTAAAATGCAGTGGGTCGCCCGGCACGGTGGCTCACACCTGTAATCCCAGCACTTTGGGAAGCTGAGGTGGGTGGATCACGAGGTCAAGAGATCGAGACCATGGTGAAACCCTGTCTCTACTAAAAAATACAAAAATTAGCTGGGCATGGTGGCACGTGCCTGTGGTCCCAGCTACTTGGGAAGCTGAGTCAGGAGAATTGCTTGAACCCAGGAGGTGGAGGTTGCAGTGCACCGAGATCTCGCCACTGTACTCCAGCCTGGCACCTGGCAACAGAGCAAGACTCTGTCTCAAAAAAAAAAGTAGAGGCTCTAAGTCATAAAGATGAATATTTACATACTATTAAAGATTCTTTTATTTGCAAGTGACAAGAACGTGATCAAATTAGCTGAAGAAAAAAAGGGGGGATGGTGCTGGAAGTCTATTGTTTCGGTAATTGAAAAGTGAAGAGTCTGGGCTTCAGGCATAGCTGCATCCAGGTGGTCATGTAATCTGGAGTCTGTATCTCTAAACTCTGCCTCCTTCTGTATTATCATTCTCAATCAGGCCCTCTCCATGCAGAGGGAAGGATGGCTACAGGTAGCCCAGGCTAATTTAAAATTCTAGAGGTAGAGAGAGCTCCCTTCCAATATCGTCTGCTTGGAGCTTTGTCCAAGGAGGACTATAATTGGATCAGCTAGGTTCAGAGATTCATTTTGAAACAAATCACCCTGCCAGAGGATGAATTTCACTGATTAGCCAGGTTTGGTTGGGTCTGTTGGCATGCCCCTGGTGTGGCTGAGGTCTTATTTTGAGTTTCTCCAAAGCAGACCCTAAGATGGAGATTCAGGTGCAAGCAGTTTTTTCGGGAGCTGATCTTAGTATGGTGGAAGAGTAGAGAAGGATGCCAGGAAGGGAGGAAAGGCATTAAAGGGAGGACTGAGGAGAAGGTAACCACTGTGGCCCGCTGGGGCTCAGTCCCTCATGGAGACTGAGTAGAGCATGCCCAGAACTGCTCATACAAGGGCTGAGAAAGCAGTGACATTTACTCCTCATCTCCGACCTCCACTTAAGAATGCAAGTCTTTGAGGAAAGAAGCCACCAACGTGCATGGGAACTGCCTAGCCAAAGCCACAGGTGATGCCTGGCATGGGCCAAGGAGATATGAATGGAGGCAAGACAATGTCTGCCATAGAAAGTCAACTCAAGACCAGGGGGTTCTGACACCAGCTGGTCCATGGTGATGCAGTTCTGATACCATTTACCCAGAGGCAGCACCACACTCCGCAGGTTTAATGCACAGTCCTCAACAAGACCTTCCCCACCTCAGATGCCAGCTGCAAGTTCAGGGGTCCCAGGCCACTGTCACCTCTGACCAACTGGCCTCAAATTCAAGACTTTGATAATTCACTACAATGACTCACAGAATTCAGAAGTCACTCTACTTAAGGTGACAGCTGTATTATAAAGAATACAGTTCAGGACCAGACAAAGGAAGAGACACACAGGGTAAGGTCAGGAAGGGTCTCGATGCAGAGCTCCCATGCTGTCTCTTTGTGGAATCAGGACAAATCACCCTTTCACATGTCATGTGTTCACCATCCAGGAAGCTTGCCTGTTAGCTGGGCATGGTAGCACACACCTGCATCCCAGATACTTGGGAGGCTGAAGCAGGACTGTTTGAGCCTGGGAGGTTGAGGAAGCTGCAGTGAGCCATGATTGCACCACTGCACTCCAGCCTGGGTGACAAAGTTCCTGTCTTAATAAAAAAAAAAAAAAGCGCTCTCCTGTGCTTCAGTGTCCAGAGTTTTTATTGGGATTTTATGACATAGGCACGATTGATGGAATCATAGGCCATGTAGATGATCTCAATCTCTAGTCCCCTCCCCTCCTTGAGGTCAGGCTGGCTCAAAACCCCAGCACTGTAATTGAAAGGCTGATCTTTTTAGTGACCCCGCCCTGCAGCCCCCACTTTGAGTCATCTCATCTCGCTAGCATCAAATCTGATGTGATTAAAGGGCCTCATGAATAACAAAGACACTTCTATTACAAACTTCCAAGAATTTAGAGTGTCCCTCCCAGGAAGCAGGGACAAAGGCTGGTCAAATTCTTTATTATACAACAAGGGTCCTGCATGGGGAGACAGGAGCACATATCTGCAGCTGAGCTGTCACTGGCTCCCTGCTCCCAGCTGTGTTCGACTTGGGGCAATTCAAGCCATTGATACATTGAGGGAGAGGCCTGGGACATCTTCCCTGTTTGGGGACTAATGCCTTAAGCATTTGCAATAGGGCTGGGCCTGCTTAGCTTGGCCCTCTATGTGGAGTCCCTGCGTGCTTTAGATGCTACAGATTTCACTCCTCTGTAGCCACCCATTTCACCCCTCCTTTCCCCGAGGTAGTGGACCAAGCTGAGGCTCTCCAGAATCTCAGTCCTCTACAGCTAAGGTGGCCAGTGCTATTCTTGTCCCCAAGCCCAGGTGTGCAAGCAACACTTCAGCTCTTTCATTTCTGGATAGGACCTTAATTTTAATTCTAAGCTCCCATCTCCCTGGGCTGGTAGAAGATTTATCTTCAGAATTTTTTGGTGTTTTCTCCCTACTGCCTTTGCCTGGGGCTGTGCCACCATTTTTTGCTTTTAATGCAACATCTGGCAAAGAAAGGGAAGGGTTTGATTTTGTCATTATCATCTTCATCATCCAGGTCACAGTCCCCAGTTTAAAAACCTTGGGTCTGAAAGTGTTCCAGAATTCAGAACTCTCGGTTTTGGAAGGTAACATAAGACATAGACTATGCATTCCATCACACCCCAGCAGGTGCTGGGGCAGAACCCTACAATCAAATCCATTCATATTTCTGCAGTAAAACACATATGCAGGCTTGGGGGGTGATACAGAAGGATTGTAAATAGCCTTACATCCATCCAGGTCAGCCTTATGTTCCAAAGAAGTTTAGGCCAAGTCAGGTATTGTGACCAGATGAGTTGTGAAAAACATTTGGATTTTAGAACTTCTGAATTTGAAATCACAAACAAGAATCATAGCACCAATATCTCACGTTTGTTGAGCACCTGCTCTGTGCTGAGACATGACCTCTGTCCAGCGCTACTGTTACTGCAATCCATGGCCACGAGAGCGTTCCTAGATCTCATGCAAGAAAGGATTCAGGGTGAGTCCATAGAGTACAGTGAAAGCAACTTTATCAGGAAAGTAAAGGGATAAAGAATGGCCACCCCGTAGGCAGAGTGGAGGCATGGGCTACTCAATTAAGAATACTTAACATTATTTTTTAATTATATGCAAAACAAGTGGTGGATGAGTTTTCCAGGAAAGGGGTGGGCAATGCTGAGAACTGAGGGCTTCTCCCCCTTTTAAACCATATATGGTAACTTCCTGACATTGCCATGGCATCTGTAAACTGTCATGATGCTGGTGGGAGTGTCTCTTAGCATGCTAATGAATTATAATTAGCATATAATGAGCAGTGAGGACAACCAGAGGTCTCTCTCATCGCCATCTTGGTTTTGGTGGATTCTAGTGGGCTTCTTTATAGCAACCTGTTTTATCAGCAAGATGACCTGTATCTTCTGCTGACCCAACCTCCTATCTCACCCTCTGACTTAGAATGCCTAACATCCTGGACATGCGGCCCAGTAGGTCTCAGCCCCATTTTACCCAGCCCCTCTTCAAGATGGAGTCACTCTGGTTCAAATGCCTCTGACACTATGATGGTAGGAGGTATTTATTGTCCCCATTTTATAGTTGAGAACACTGGGGCACAGGCTTAGTGGTGATTTTGGCTTCAAGGCTCACGTGATTTGCTACTAGACGGTCCACGTAGGCTACTACGGGGCATCCATGGCTCTGTCCGTATGGCCCCTTCTGGTCCCCAAGGGCTCTTTGCTGCTAGGGCTGAACATGAGATGGAAGAACGAGGCTGGTAACTTCAGGACACACGGTCTCCTCACTCCAGATTGGGAGTCTCATATCTAATGCCCAGAGCAAGCCTGGAGGTGACTTAAATGAGTGCAGCTGGCCAGATATAATACAGCAGGGAGCATAGCAGCAGTGGTCAACTCGAGAGTGGAAACTTGGGAGTTTGTATGCGTGGCATTCGAGGAAGGCCAAAACCTGTCATTGTTGTTGTTTTTAATGAGAAAACAACTCCTGATTTTTAATTCAAAAAATTTTAAACTTTATTGAAGTATCATTTACATATCATGCTTAAAGCATGCAATTCAATGCGTTTTAGTAACGATCAGCATAGCTTAATTTTAAAATATTTTCATCACCCCCAAAAGAAACCCCGAGCCACTAGCAGCCACTGCTCATTTTTCACCAGTCTTCCCAGCCCCGGGCAACCACTGATCTATTTTCTGTTCCGTGAATGTGCCTATTCTAGACATTTTCTATAAATGGATTTTAGAACGTAGGATCTTTTATGACTGGCTTCTTTCATTCACTTCACATGTTTTCAAGCTTCATCCGTGTTGTAGCTCGTATCAGTACTTCGTTAGTTTTATGGTTAAATAATATTCCATTGTATGGATTGACCACATTTTCTTTTCTTTTTTTTCGTTTTGAGACATGGTCTCCCTTTGTTACCCAGGCTGGAGCATACTGGCACAATCATGGTTCACTGCAGCCTCAGCCTCTCTGGGCTCAGGCGATCCTCCCACCTCAACCTCCTGAGTAGCCGAGACGACGGATGCCACCACTCCCGGCTAATGTTTGTATTTTTTTGTAGAGATGGGGTTTTGTCATGTTGCCCAGGCTGGTCTTGAACACCTGGGCTCAAGCTATCTGCCTGCCTCAGCCTCGTAAAGTGCTTGGATTACTGATGTGAGGCACTGCACCCAGCCTCATATTAATTTTTTTCTTTTTTTGGAGGCAGAGGAAGTGAAGTTTGAGGCGGGGCCTCCCGTGGGAAACACCCTATCCCCACATCTCAGCATCTGCAGGGCCAGGAGGGCAGCGCAGGGAGGAGAGGAGAGCAGTGGGTCCCTAATGACGCAAGAGATGGAGCAGGAGACGGGAGGCAGAGGAAGATAAGAACAGGGGCCCTGCGGCAGAGGGAGACACACACTTAAGGGGACAGAGAAAGGAAAAGAGAGAGAGATGGAGGGAGACAGAGACAGGGAGAGGAGAGAGAGATGGAAGGAGACAGAGACGGAGAGAGGAGAGAGAGATGGAGAGACACAGAGACAGAGATAGAGATCGAGGGAGACAGAGACAGAGAGATAGAAAAGAGATGGAGAGACACAGAGATGGAGAGAGAGATGGAGGGAGACAGAGACAGAGAGAGATGGAGAGAGAGTTGGAGAGACACAGAGACAGAAGGAGAGAGAGATGGAGGGAGACAGAGAGAGATGAGAGAGAGATGGAGAGACACAGAGACAGAGATGGAGAGAGAGATGGAGGGAGGAAGAAGGAAGTGAGAGAAAAAGAAGGAACAAGAGAGGGAGCAAACAGGCTGACATTTATTGAGCACCTGCTGTATACCAGCCTGTCATCAAGTGTAATCCTATGAGAGGGAAGGTCACAAACTCTCCTCAAAGCCCCTCCACGATTCCCAGAGCCTTGAAGGCTCTCCTTCTTCTGCTCCCTCCACCTCCGTAACTTGCACTCACCTGTAGCCTTCCTCTTACCTGTCCAAGGGAGGTCCTAGGAGATCAGAGGAGAACTGAGCCCGTCCTCCATGAGGAGCCGCATCAATGCAGGAGACCCCCAGCTCTGGCAGGATGGGAGGCCCCGAACGCTTTTCCCCCCCTGGGCTGGCTGCTGCACTCACCTCTGCCTTCCTCCTTCCTTCCCTCCTCCCCCTGCCTCTTCGTGAACACTTGCTGGCCTCCCAAGCCCACCTCCAAGCCTGCCTCCTCTTGGAGGCCTTTCCCCAAACCAGGCAATGCAGACCTTTTTATCTCCTTTGGGCTTTTCTCAGAGGCTGCAATGCAGATGCCTTGAGTGGCCTGGGAGGGAATGTGGATGAGTGAGCGAGCTGGGGGTATGGTGGGAGCTATACGAGGGCAGCAGATCGGCAGGCGATGGCACTGCTGAGGGCTTGGCTGCTGCAGGCCGGCAGGAAACGGCCCAGCTCCGGCCCAGCTCCAGCTGAGGGTTGTCGAGAAGAAATGTGGACCCAGTGTTGCCAGAGTTTCTGATTTTTTACAAGAGAAGCCAAAACTCCCATATTTTAATGGAAATCCTCCAGATTTTTTAAATGTTGGCCCCAAAATATCATCATTTTTTTTTTACAGCTCTTGCCAACATCTGCAGGTTCGATTCAACCCATGAGCTGCCAGTTTTAGATGGTCGCTGGATCTATTTCTGTTTTAGCATTTGTAATAATTGATTTCACGTCACTGTTTATGTCACTCTCCTCATTAGCCTTGGAGGAATAGCCTTGCCATATTTGTGGCTGTATCCCCTGTGGCTGGCCCCACGCTTTGCATACAGAGGATGCTTAATAAATGTTGGCTCAATGAATGAGTTGGAGTGTTAGAAGCAAATCAGTGGCCTGCAGAAGTGTCTGAAGATTCTAGAAAGGGATCGGGACCTGTCATCATGGGAGGTGACAGCTAGTGAGTCTTCCGGAGGTGGGACAGATGGGGCAGGCCCCTGTCATGTTCCCCTGCCCTCTGGGATGATAATCATTCGTGATTTAAATTCCGACACATCCTTCGCATGTTGCTAGAAGCCTGGACTGGGGGAGTCTGCAGGACACCGGGCCTTTCATACAAATAAGCCTGGCCCCAGGCACAGGGCCAACTAGAGATTGGGCTTTGGGGAGGTGGGAAGAGGTAAGAATTTTAATAAGTTCAATAAAAATTGGAAGTAAAATCTATGCTGGAGGAACTGCTGGTTTCTGGCAGTTTGAAGGGACTTAGTGGAGTGGGTGTAGCAAGGGATGCTGGGAATTTCAGGGCCTGATCTCCAGGGAAATGCCAGGAGGTTGGGACAGGACTGCGAGGCCCACCCAGGCTGGGACCTAGCCAGAAGGCTGGACTCTGAGGGGCGTGGCCAGGAAGTGGCCGGCTTCAGGGGGTGTGGCGTCAGGAGGAAGTCGAGTGGGTGGGCAGGGCCGCCAGAGATCCTCAGGGTGGGCGCACTGCAGGTACCCTCCTCCTGGTGGCCAGTAGAGGGCAGCACAGATATAGGATCCCAGAGTGGGTTAGGTGGGGAACCCAGCGGGGAAACTTGAGGCCAAAGCCCTGTTGTAGGGAAAAGGCAGAGCTCCTGGAGTTTCCGACACACAGTGGGCAAGGGCTCAGTGGGGAGAGTCTAACTCCAGTCTGTCCAGCGACAAGAAGCAGCCAGGCTCTGAGGACTGCCCGCCACAGCTCATGGGGTAGCGCTCACTGATCTGCCCAGCCCCTGAGCCATCCAGGTGGGAGCCAGGTCCACACTCTGCCTCCCAGTGGCTCCCACCTCTTCGCCAATGTGCCAGGCCCTTTCCTCAGGCATCTCACCCCTATTTTAGAGATGAGGAGAAGGAGGCCTAGAGAGGCTAACTAACTTGCCTGAGGTCACACAGTGTGAGAGAGAGAGAGAGAGAAAGCTGGGCTGAGTGCCGTGCAGTGCCTGCCTCACCTGCTGTGCTCTGAACTGAGTCTGTGGATGGATCTGAATGGGCGTTCATTCCTGCCCCTCCTCCTAGAGCATGAACCTTAGGGCAGGACTTGGTCTGTCCAGGTCATTTCTGTATCCCTAGTACCACAGGCACCAAGTTGGCCTCTGTAAATACTTGTTGAAGGAATGAGTGTTACAGAAACTCTGGTAGGAGAGGATTGGAAGACACATCTGAATCTTTCTGACCCTTCAAAGAGGCACTCTCTCTTCTGTCCCTGGGCAAGGGTGGGCCCCTGGTGGGGAAAGCAGGAGGGTTGGTGTGAGCCGCATTCATCAGCCTGAACCCTCTAATAAATGCTTCATTGTAGGTCTAGAAAAGTGAAAGTGAGGGCCGGGTGCAGTGGCTTATGCCTGTGATCCCAGCACTTTGGGAGGCTGAGGCAGGAGGATCACCTGAGGTCAGGAATTTGACACCAGCCTGGCCAACATGGTGAAACCCTGTCTCTACTAAAAATACATCGATTAACTGGGCTTGGTGGTGTGTGTTTTTAGTTCCAGCTACTCAGAAGGCTGAGGCAGGAGAATGGCTTGAACCTGGGTGGCAGAGGTTGCAGTGATCCAAGATCACACCACTGCACTCCAGCCTGGGCGACTGAGCAAGACTTCACCTCAAAAAAAAAAAAAAAAAAAAAAAGAAGAAAGAAAAAGTGAAAGTGAGAGCGTGTATTTAGGCAGGGGTGGAGGGCAGATTGCCAAGGTGTGGATCCTGGCCTCAACACCAGGTATGTGCCTTTGGTCAAGTTCTCCATCTTCCCTAAGCCTCAGTTACTCCTTCTCCAAAGTGAGAGAATAGACTACTGGAGGGGTTGTGGAGATTGAAGGAGTGAGCACATATAAAGTGCTTAGCACACTGGTTGGTACATGCTTGGCTCTGAGGATGATGACTGTAACAGAATTGGTAATATTGTGGCAGCTCTGAGACTTTCATGGTATGTAAGTATGTCATGATTTGGTATTACAGTGACACTGTATGTAGTCCATGTAATGGGAGAGGGGATGTGGACAAGATCAGTTACAGAAAAGGAAGGACGTATCTGTGTGTGAGAGGATGGAGAGAGACAGGCAGGAGAGATAGACAGAGAAAAGCAGTGGGTGGAAGTAGAGACACAGGAAGGCAGAACTAGAGAGAGACACACAGAGAGAAACAGAAACTAAGGGTGATTGGCCAGATGCGGTGGCTCACACCTGTAATCCCAGCACTTTGGGAGGCCAAGGTGAAAAGATCACTTGAGTTTGAAACCAGCCTGGGCAACACAGTGAGACCCCATCTCTAAAAAAAAATAAAAGAAAAAGTTAGCCGGGCATAGTGGTGTGCACCTGTGGTGGTAGCTGCTCAGGAGGCTGAGGCAAGAGTGTTACTTGGGGAGTTTGAGGCTGCAGTGAGCCGTGATTGCACCACTGCACTCTGGCCTGAGTGACAGAACAAGACTCTGTCAAAAAAAAAAAAAGAAAGAAAAGAGAAGTACATTTACTGCTAATGATTAGAACCCAGATACATATATATGGGTAGAGAAAGATACATATGTATATAGATATAGATATACAGATACATATATATATATGGGGAGGGAGAGATACATATGTATACATATATATGTATATATATACAGATACGTGTATACATATATATGTATATATATACAGATACGTGTATATATATGGGGAGGGAGAGATACATATGTATACATATATATACACCTCTCTCTCATTCTTTCTCTCTGTATCTCTCTGTATACATATGTATACATATATATATAGATATATATATATATACAGATACATGTATATATATGGGGAGGGAGAGATACATATGTATACATATATATACACCTCTCTCTCATTCTTTCTCTCTGTATCTCTCTGTATACATATGTATACATATATATATAGATATATATATATATACAGATACATGTATATATATGGGGAGGGAGAGATACATATGTATACATATATATACACCTCTCTCTCATTCTTTCTCTCTGTATCTCTCTGTATACATATGTATACATATATATATATATATAGATATATATATATACAGATACATATATATATGGGGAGGGAGAGATACATATGTATACATATATATACACCTCTCTCTCATTCTTTCTCTCTGTATCTCTCTGTATACATATGTATACATATATATATATAGATATATATATATACAGATACATATATATATGGGGAGGGAGAGATACATCTGTATACATATATATACACCTCTCTCTCATTCTTTCTCTCTGTATCTCTCTGTATACATATGTATACATATATATATATAGATATATATATACAGATACATATATATATGGGGAGGGAGAGATACATATGTATACATATATATACACCTCTCTCTCATTCTTTCTCTCTGTATCTCTCTGTATACATATGTATACATATATATATATAGATATATATATATACAGATACATATATATATGGGGAGGGAGAGATACATATGTATACATATATATACACCTCTCTCTCATTCTTTCTCTCTGTATCTCTCTGTATACATATGTATACATATATATATAGATATATATATATATACAGATACATATATATATGGGGAGGGAGAGATACATATGTATACATATATATACACCTCTCTCTCATTCTTTCTCTCTGTATCTCTCTGTATACATATGTATACATATATATATATAGATATATATATATACAGATACATATATATATGGGGAGGGAGAGATACATCTGTATACATATATATACACCTCTCTCTCATTCTTTCTCTCTGTATCTCTCTGTATACATATGTATACATATATATATATAGATATATATATACAGATACATATATATATGGGGAGGGAGAGATACATATGTATACATATATATACACCTCTCTCTCATTCTTTCTCTCTGTATCTCTCTGTATACATATGTATACATATATATATATAGATATATATATATACAGATACATATATATATGGGGAGGGAGAGATACATATGTATACATATATATACACCTCTCTCTCATTCTTTCTCTCTGTATCTCTCTGTATACATATGTATACATATATATATATAGATATATATATATACAGATACATATATATATGGGGAGGGAGAGATACATATGTATACATATATATACACCTCTCTCTCATTCTTTCTCTCTGTATCTCTCTGTATACATATGTATACATATATATGTATATATATACAGATACATATATATATATGGAGAGAAAGAAAGAAAATGAGAGAGAGGTGTCCCTGCCCTGCTGTTGACATTTATCCAGTACAGCCACTTCCACCTCTACTCTCCACCAGGTGGCAGTGGTTTGAATCCTCCAGGGTCTAAGAAGCCCTGTAGGGCTCCCAGCCAGGATTGAATGTCAGGTGATGCTGGGGGCAGGGGACACTTCCCAAGGTGACCAGAAGAGTATGAAGCCAAAGGAACCTGGGGATGATTCTCAGTCAATTCAGGAAAACACACTCCAAGGTCCAGGTCAGGAGTTGGGTGACAGAGGGCCAGAAGCCTGGTAGACCTAGAGCACAGTGGGATTGAGGTGGGTGGAAGTAAGAGACATCCCAGGAGATGGCTGGCCTGGAGTCCAGTCTGGCAGGAGCCCAAAGTGTAGGGGTGAGCTGGACTGGCTCACAGAAGAATGTGTGGGGCTGGTGCCATCTTGGTCTTAGGCACCAGATGTTACAGCTGACCCCAAGTCTAGGGAGACCTCACAGCACAAAACTGTTTCCCAAACCAAGCCCTGAGCCTTGCGGCAGGGACCATATTCTGTTCATCTCTGTGTCTCTGGAGCCCAGTAGGACTCAGTGGGAGCCTCTGTGAATGTTTTCAGATGAAGGAATTACTGGGTAGAGTTGTGGTGTCGGAGGTGGCCCCCACACATGGGCCTGGCTCCTTCCTGAGGCCAGAATGCAGCCAGCAGGGAGAGCGCTGGACCCGGAGAGCAGGGCTTTATCCTCAGCTTTGTAGGCTGATGTTCAGAGCTTTCCTGGGAATTCACATGAGAGCTTTATGACCTCCATTTTGCTGCATCAAAGCCTGTTGGGGCTCATGTCTGGGTTCTGATTCTCATGTCCAAGGGGTGGGAATTTGTTCAATCTGAGGGGAAACCATATTTTTCTAAAGGTCATTATGCAATTCCATCTCTCAACATTTCTCTTGGCGGTGGCTGCAGGTGGGCACAGGGGAGAGCAGCCACCATTGAGAAGATTAAGTCCAGTTGATGGCTTTGGCTTTTGGGTGTTTTGCTGAGACCTGCAGGGCTGTGGCTGTCTGAGGAGAGAGGCAGTGAAGGGCTGCGCTGAGCCCGCCTCTGACTGTCTCCACGTTGCCTCCATGTCATAGTGTTCATAGTGGATTTCTTTGCTGTTGCCGTGATAGCATCCTTTCTTCCTCCTTATGCTTAGAACACAGTGATTTTCCTTTGGAAACCTCTTTTCCACTCTCACGCCATGTTTACTGTGCCCCACCCCACTGCAGAGGTGGCCCCGCAGCCCAGCCAATCAAAACATCATCTTCTTGCCCACAATGATTGGTTCAGGGATGAGGGTGTGATAGAGATCAAGGCAATGAGATTCAGTTCTAGGATGTTTGTAGCAACTGCTGGAACACCAGAAACGCTCTTTTTAAAGATGAGAGGATGTAAGCTGTGAGCTGATGGATTCACCATATGGAGGGAATCTGCCAGAGAATGAGGCCAACAGAAGGCAGTGCTTGAGAAAGGGAGAGACAGATTCCTGACCTCATCTGTGAGCACCTGGATCATGCTCTGTTTAATGCCAAATGATCCATAGTCCTTTCCATTGCATGAGTTAATTTATTTCCTCCATGTTAAAATCCATTTTGAGCTATCTGGTCACCACTTCTGAGTTTGAGTCCTAACACAGCTGGGCTAGGCTTAGCCACAAAGTTACTGTGGGTCTTCAATGAGGGTAGGTAGGAGGAGCTGAGCCAGGGCTACAGGAACTCCTTGGACTATTGGATCTCTTTCTCCTGCCCCAATATGAGGAGCTTGGGCTCTCTTTTGGCTATCATCTCTAAATACAATAGTTCCCTGAGTCAAGTCAGGCCTTTAGACCTGGGGCCCCCTGTTGCCAAGCCTAGCTGTGCCTCTGGGATGTCAGTGGCACATTTAGTAAGTGCTGGAGTTGGCAGAAATAAATTCAAATTACAATAAATGTAACTGGGTTAAATTCATTGGTTAAAAATCAGAACTCTTGGGTTATAGAAATAAAAACAGCAAGGTCCAACCATATAAGAAGCACACTTTAAAAGACATAGAAAAGTGGATGGGAGAAGAATAGGAAAAGATATACCTGAAAAGAATGAACCAAATAAAGCTGGGTTAACAGTTTTGTTATCTAATTCAATATATTTTTTTTTCTTGTAAAAGTGGAACAGTTCACAAATTTACATGCCAACCTTCCATAGGGGCCTTGTGAATCTTCCCTGTATCATCCCAATTTTAATATATACACTGCTGAAGCGAGCACTGAATATAATTTAATATCAAAAAGTTATAAGAGAGCAAATAAGGAAATTATAGGCGAGTAAAAAGATAACCAAAAAAGAAAAAATATATCCATCATAAGCATATATTTTCCTAACAACAAAAACTTTGTAACAAGCAATACTGGCAGAACCTCAGGATGAAACAGATAAATCAGCACCAATAGAGATTTTTTTTTAACATACACCCACATCTCAGAAACTAATGGAGAGACAGGCAGAAAAAGTAAGCTGAGCTACTGAGCAATACATGAATAAGCTTGCATCATTAACTATATATAGAACTTGACTTTCTCCATCCCTCAGAAAACCCTAGAGAAGATATGTTTATTTCAAGTACACACATATAGAACATAAACAAAACATGTTGGAGCCAGGAATGAAACTCAGCTCGCTGTTTTCAAAGTTCTATATTATTCTGTGTCGTGTGTGTCTGTGTGTATGGGGAACGTAAGTGTTGGCTGCAGCCAGGCTGAGGTTCAAGGTTTGGGAGACTAGTGTCAGGAGGGGTGGTTAGGTGTCAAGACCAAATTCATGGCCTGGTTTGGGCCATGGGCACGGCTCCCCCAGCAGACCCAGGAGGGGACCATCCAGCCCCAGAGCCATTTTGCCTGCCCTGGTCAGGCCTGGCCCAGGGCCCACTGCCATCTTTGCCAAATATGTGACAATAATTGTCATGGCCTTAGCAACTTAAGACAACACACATTTCTTAGCTCACAATTCTGTGGACGGCAGTCCTGGCCTGACTTAAGTGGGTGCTTCGTACTAGGCTGCAGTCAGGGCGCTGGCCAGAGCAGAGCTCCCCTTTAGGACCCATCTAGGGGAAGGATCTGTTTGATGCTCACGTGGTTGTTAAGAGATTTTGGTTCCTTTGGTTTCTTTCGGGGCTTCAGCTTTTTGCTGGCTGTTGGCTGGACACCACCCTTAGCTTAAGGAGATCAACTGCACTTCCTTGCCATGTGGACCCCAAGTGTGGCTACTTACTTCATTAAGTCATCAAGAGGGACAGGCTCCTGGGAAGAGAAGTGTCACAATCTTACATAATCTTATGTAACATAGTCATCCTGTTACCACTGCCATATCCTATTGATTATTGCAATTAAGGGGAAAGAATTACATTAGGGCACGGGATCACCTTAGAGTTGCTCCTTCATAACCTTAATGAATGCCAGCCCGGCGGGCTTGGCAGACAGTGCCCTGTGACTAGAACGCTGAATGGTGTGCAAGCCATCCGTTTTGGTTGGGTCACCTCTGAGAGTGTCGAGACCGCTAGGCCACTGGCTTCTCTAGGCTTCTTCTCAGAATCTCTGGCTCCTCAGAGTGGATGAATCTACTCTAACATTTCTGAAGCCCAGGGAATATGGCCTCCAAATTGCCACAGTCACCTTTGCAGAAGGGACTGGAATCTGAGCCCTGAGATAGTAGCAAATAACAAGACGTGGTGGGTATCTAGGGGGAAGCAATGAAAATAGCAAGTGCAAAGGCCCTGGGGCAGGAATATGCTTGGGAGTATGCAAGGTACAAGTTGGCAGAGAGGGAAAGAGAGGTGGACAGTGAGGTCAGGGATGGGGAGACATAGATTTCCACAGCCATGACTTAATCTATCAGTGCACTACCAGGAGACTTTCAGGGTGTTTCCAATCCTCTGCTACAGTGAATATCCTTGTCCATAAATTTTGCCCACAGACATATTTTACAAATACGTCTGAGGGTAAATTCCTAGAGGTGGAATTGCTGGGTCAAAAGGAATGTGCAATTTTGTTTGGACAGCCACTGCCAATTCACCCGCCTTCCCTCCCAGACCTGACTCCCACTGCCCCTTTCTCTTTTTTTTTTTAAATTTTTTTGAGACAAAGTCTTACTCTGTCACCCAGGCTGGAGTGCAGTGGCACAATCTCAGCTCTCTGCAACCTCTGCCTCCCGCGTTCAAGCGATTCTTGTGCCTCAGCCTGCTGAGTAGCTGGGATTACAGGCATGTGCCACCACACCTGGCTAATTTTTGTATATATATATTTTAAATAGAGATGGGGTTTCACTGTGTTGGCCAGGCTGATCTCGAACTCCTGACCTCAGGTGATCTGCCCACCTTGGCCTTCCAGAGTGCTGGGATTACAGGCATGAGCCACCGTGCCCAGCCTCCCACTGGCCCTTTCCGAGAGTCCTCCATGCCTGTGACGTCCTTGGTCCCTGCCTGGGCTGGCTTCCTGGACTCCCAGCCCCTCCCTGCAGAAGGCTGTCAGACGCCGCAGATGGCAGGGGAGTCTAAGAGCCCCTAAGAGGACACTTTCCCTTGATGGAAATTCTCCACGTTGGGAAAATTCTTTTCACCAACAGTCTTTTCCGTGTGCTTTCCCCAGCATTGGAAGCTCCCCAGTGGCTCTTCTGAGACAATGTGTGAGTTCGCATTTACCCACAATTTGTCTCTGGGAAGGTGGAGGGCTGGCAGAATCTGCCAGAGGACGGAAAACAGAGAACACCTTGTCTGGAAGGGGGAGCTGCTGTCCCCTCGTTACTACCCATGTGACATTGCAGGGACTGGAAAGGCTGGGGGCTTCGGGAGCTGCTCTCCCCTCGTTACTACCCATGTGACATTGCAGGGGCTGGAAAGGCTGGGGGCTTCGGGACCTGCTGAGATAGAGCTATATGAGAGTGAGTCGGCATTTACTGAACACCTACTGTGTGGCTCCTGCAACTCTTCCTGTCCGGCCAGGCCTGATTCAGGACTAGGGCAGAGCTAGTGTGAACCTGTGACCAGGGTCTCTACAGCTGCACACCTGAGCCTCATCAGGGTAGGCAGGTGCAGACTGGGGGAGCCTCAGCCTAGGCTGCCCACCCAGGCCCTCCTTAGAGCCACCCCTTCCTCCGGAGCCTCCCCTTCTCTTGCCTCTGTTCCTCAGCAGCTTGCAAAACCAGCTGAGCCTTAATCTCTGGTGATCAAAGGGGCCTCCTAGTCCTAAGCCCAGCTCTGAGCTGGAGAGAGCCCCTGCTGGGACCACCTGCCAGAGTCACAGGCCTTCTTCAGAAGAGAGGCAGGATGGCCGGGTGTGGCAGCTCACATCTGTAATACCAGCACTTTGGGAGGCAGAGGTGCTCAAGAACTGCTTGAGGCCAAGAGTTCCAGACAAGCCTGGCCAACACAGCGAGACCCTGTTTCTGCACAAAAATGAAAAAAATTAGCTGGACGTGGTGGTGCATGCCTGTGGTCTCAGCTGCTCGGAAAGCTGAGATGGGAGGATCACTTGAGCCCAGGAGTTTGAGGCAGGAGTGAGCTATGATCGTGCCACTGCACTCCAGCCTAGGTGACAGAGTGAGACTCTTACTCTGGAAAGAAAAAAAGTAGGCCGGGTGCTGTGGCTCAGGCTTGCAATCCCAGCTCTTAGGGAGGCAGAGGCGGGAGGGTAGCTTGAGCCCAGGAGTTTAAGACCTACCTGGACAATATAGTTAGACCCCGTTCTCCACAAAAAAAGGGGGAAAAAAAGAAGAAAAAAGTAAATAAAATAAATAAAGAGGGACAGAAAACCAACTCCTGCCCAAGGAATGTAACAGATGAGAAATGACGGTCTTCAGCAGGGATTCCAGCGCCAGCGGGAGCAGAGACAGTGAGGTCTGCGCCAGGCAGTGAGATGCAGGAGATGCCCTGGGCAGCCCTCTCTGCCCTGAGATTTGCTTGGCCCCAGGAAGTCTCACAGCTGCTTACCCCAGTGGAGCTCTTGGCACTCTCTGGAGGGTGGACGGGGTCATGCTGCTGAGACCCTCCTCCAAGCTTCACTGCATGACCTCTCTCTGGCTTAGTCCGCCTGTCACTCTGGCCACCATATATGGCCTGGGTCCCAATCTTGAAGACTTCACCTCTTGGATCCTATCCCAGAATAGAGGTGGGCCCAGCAGAGCCAGACACTACCATGGAGGGTGTCTGGGCCCCTCTATGAGCCACCCCCTAGAGCCAGAGGTCAGGAGAGCACCAAGGGCCTGCAGAGACACAGAGCCAGCATGCACTTCCAAGTGGGATAAGCCCGACGGGGTCACTCCTACCCCTCCCACAGCTCCAGACTATCTCGTGGCTCCTCACAGCAACAGTGCCACCTCTCACCCGCCTCTCAACCTCTGCACTCCTTCCCTGCCCTGGGCCTGAAACTGTGAACACACTTTGTCTCTTCCTGCCTCATCATTCTCTCCATCTGGGGCTCTCTCCCTCCAGAACCTTCGCCGTTTTCAGGTCTCAGCTTAAATGTCACCTTCTCAGGGAGGCCCACCCTGATTTCCTTGGCTAAACTAATTTACTCCATCATTATCTTCCATATCCCCTTCTTTGCCTTCGTAGCATTTATTAAACCACACATTTTAAAAGGTATTTCTATTTATTTACTTTTATAGAGATGGGGGTCTTACTATGTTGCCCAGACTGGTTTTGAATTCCTGATCTCAAGCGATCCTCCCGCCTTGGCCTCCCAAAGTGCTGGGATTACAGGCGTGAGCCACCATGCCCGGCCAAACTCTGAATTTAAATATGTATGCTTATTTCCCATCTTCCTTCATAAGACTATCAGCTCCTTGAGGGCAGGGACTCTTTTGTCTTATATACTCTTTTATTTCCTGAACCATGAAGACAGCCTGTCATCCAGAAAGCACTTAATAAATATTTGCTGAATGAATGAATGAATGAATGAGCGGAAGAGACTGTGATGGAATGGTAAAACACCCGGACTTGGAGTTGGGCAGACCTGGACTCAAATACACTCCTTCCTCGCTGTGTCACCCTGGGTGAGTTGCTTTACCTCTCTGAGCTTTACCCTCTCATTTTTCAAGTAGGGTATAATGAAACCTAGCCTTTCTGGGCTAAGGCAAGGATTACACAGGACAAGGGATGGTCGAGTGCTTTACAAACTGTAAAGTGCCCAGAGAAAGGAGAGACTGTCAATTTTGGCTCTCTGGAAGTTTTTCCAGGTGGCCACTCATCCTCTCATTTTCTTAGTGCTCAGGCAGCTTTCTTAGTTCCTGGGCAGTGAAAGTAATTGGATGGAACCCCAGTGTCCCCGCAGGGAACCGTGGAAGCTCAGAGCACTTAACTGGCCAGAATTGGATTTGCATTTCAGCGAATGAGACCAGAGGGATGGAAGGTAGTGTTGGCAGGAATGTTCCCGAGATGGCTTACAAAGGGGTCGGTTCTGTGCTGGGGCAGAAGGACTGAGCTGGCGGGGGTGAGGGGTGGCACGACCCTGCAGGTGTGGACCTGTCACAGGTGTCTCTGCAGATCAGGGTCCTCCGAGAGCAAAACGGGAGGAGATGGGGAGGCCTACCATGGAGACGCGAATACAGTGGCTATTCCTGCTTGTCACTTGGGGAGATTTAACTAGACATCTTGGAGAGGGGGGAGGGAGAGAGAGGCAGACACAGAACAGTGGCAAACAGAGAGCAAGATACAGAAATGAGAGAGAGAGGTGGAGAGAAAGAAGTTACAGGGAGGGGGAGCTCGGCCAGTGTCTCTCATTTGTGCAAACCACAGAAGGAAATTGAGACAGGCTTCCTCGGGGTGCTGCACTCCCCATTGATCTCAGAGCCCCACCTTACCTTTCATTTTCTTGTAGAGACAGGGTTTCCCTTCGTTATCCAGGCTGATCTTGAACCTCTGTCCTCAAGCACTCTTCCTGCCTCGGCCTCCCGAAATGCTGGGATTATATAGTGAACCATTACACCTGGTCCCCCACACCTTTGTTTTTTTTTGAGATGGAGTCTTGCTCTGTTGCCCAGGCTGGAGTGCAGTGGTGCAATCTCAGCTGACTGCAACCTCCTGGGTTCAAGTGATTCTCCTGCCTCAGCCTCACAAGTAGCTGGGACTACAGGCATGGGCCACCACGCCCAGCCAGTTTTTGTATTTTTTAGTAGAGACGGAGTTTCACCGTGTTGCCCAGGCTGGTCTCAAACTCCTGGTCTCAAGTGATCTGCCCGCCTCAGCCTCCCAAAATGCTGGGATTACAGGCATCAGCCACCACGCCTCGCCACCCTCCATGCCTTTTATCATGCAAGCATCTTGCCTCAAAGAGTGTGTGTCTAGTATTTAGGGACCTTTATCTTTCCATGTGGGCCCCCAAAGTTGAGTCAACTCCTTCCTCTGGTGCCCAGTCAAAGAGAGACCAATCAGTTGCCAGGCTGGAAGAAAGCTGGGCTTGAACTCCCAAGAGAAAGATGCCTAGGTGGCACCTCCCTGGGGGATTCCCAGGCCTATCAAAGACTCTTTTAGAGCGCACCTCTACATTCAGATGGGGGCCCCACCCCACTCCTCACCCAGCTCCGCGTCTCTCCCCCTTCATCTGTCTGCGCTGTGCCCCGGTGACCATTGCCACATCTGCATGCCACAGGTGCACCGCTCACTTCGAATTTTCTCTAAATCACTCACTTTTTTCGCAACCTAAATTCATTCAGAAAGGAACCTTCAGATCACCACCGGAAATGAAAAGCCAGTATCACTTGCAATAAATAGAAAAGAACTGTAAAAAAGAAATTACCATTGTAAAAACGTTCCTGAAGAGCCGGGATTGATGGCTCATGTCTGTCATCCCAGCACTTTGAGAGGCTGAGGCGGGATCACTTGAGCCAAGGACTTGGAGACCAGCCTGGGCAACATAGGGAGACCCTGTCTCTACAAAAACCAAAAATATGAGCTGGGCATGGTGGTGAGCACCTGTGGTCCCAGCTACTCAGGAGGCTGAGGTGGGAGGCCCACTTGAGCCCAGGAGTTTGAGGCTGCAGTGAGCTGTGATCGCACCACTACACTCTAGACTGGGTGACAGAGCAAGACCCTTCCTGAAAAAATGAAATAAAATAGAAACAAAAACATTCATGAAGAATCTAAAACCGTGGATTCAATGGGGGATTAGTCTGTCCCCACTGCCCCTGCCCTCAACAATATTTGGCCAATATTTGGAGACATTTCTGGTTTTTATGACTGGGGGTATGTGGGGTGGAGGGTGCATATTCCCGAGTAGGTCAAGGCCGGGGATGTGCTAAGGCTCTGCTAGCACCCAGGACAGCCTCGACATCAAACCTCCTTTGTCCCCAAATGCCAGTAGTGCTAAGGCTTAGAAATCCTGCTCTAAAATGAGCTGAAGCACCCAGAGGGGTGAGCCCCACACTTTGGGCAGCTGTGACCTAGTTAATTCCTCCTTCTCCTTCTCAGGATCCGCTGAAACATCCTGGTTCAGGGAAGCCTTCCCTGACCCCCAGAGCAGAGGACCCAGCTGTAGGCTTCAGCTCCAGGGGCCCTTGTACCTCCCGAGCCCCGACTCCTGAAGGGTGATTTCTTGCGACGTCTGTGTCTTCTACTGGAGAGAAGCTCCCAGTGGGTAGGGGCCATGTCTGTTCCATTGGTCTCTCTGTTTTTTTTTTTTTTGGAGACCGAGTCTCATTGTCACCCAGGCTGGAGTACAATCATATGATCTTGGCCCACTGCAACCTTTGTCTCCTGCGTTCAAATGGTTCTCCTGCTGGGAGAGTAGCTGGGATTACTATGCCTGGCTAATCTTTGGATTTTTAGTAGAGATGGGGTTTCACCATGTTGTCCAGGCTGGTCTCCAACTCCTGACCTCAGGTGATCCATGCACCTCTGACTCCCAAAGTGCTGGGATTACAGGCTTGTTCCACTGCACCTGGCCCCGTTGGTCTCTTTCTGCAGACCTTAGCACAGTGTCACGCTTGTAGCAGATATGCAAGAGCTGCATATGGAATGAATGAATGAAGGTTGGGCCAAAAAGAGATGTGGACTCTACTCCTGGACTCAGTACAGCTCTCCGGTTCCTTAACCTCTCCTCAGCCCACTTTCATTCTCACCTGTGAAATGCACACCTAATAGGCCTATTGTTGGATCAAAGGAGAATGGGCATGGCAGGGGACAAGCCAGGGCACCCATGGGGGAGGGTCCCTTGCAGAGAGGAGGTCATTCCCTCATTCATCAGTTCCACCATCATGATGGAGCACCTGCATGCCTGTTGTCCCGGGGTAATTTTATTTTTTTTTAGAGCCAAGGTCTTGCTCTGTTGCCCAGACTGGAGTGCAGTGGTGCAATCATAGCTCATTGCTTGAACTCCTGGACTCAAGCGTGTGAATTTCTGGGGTAGAAATATAGGAGAAGGTAGAGATGAGATGGGCAGAATGGTGATTTAGGGGCATGCACATCGAAATCCTGGATCTCATTCCCACCCAGTTGTCCTTCTCCATCATCCTCCAGGTGAGAGACCCACCCTCATCTTGGGGGACCTGTGAGGATACGGACCTATGAGGGTACAAGACCACCAAAATGGAGCTTAATCCATGTGAAGAGACATGTGGGGTGTCCATGACACAGTTGGACACAGATGAACACAGGCTGGCACAAGTGGGCATCAGGAGACACAGGTGACACAGGTGCACACAGGTGACAGGTGGGCACAGGTGACACAGGTGGACACAGGTGAGCATCAGGAGACAGGTGACACAGGGGCATAGGTGGACACAGGTGACACAGGTGGGCACAGTTGACACAGGTGGGCACAGGTGAGCATCAGGAGACACAGGTGACACGGGCATAGGTGGACACAGGTGACACAGATGGGCACAGGTGACACCGGTGGGCACAGGTGACACCGGTGGGCACAGGTGACACAGGGCACAGGTGGAAATCACTCTTTTAAACAGCCCTTGAAGATGTACTGGCTGTGAGCACATGGCCCAACTCCCAAGGTGTCTGCTGTCCACTCAGACTGGGAAAGGACCCCTTGTGGCTCCTGGGGGATGTCATGGAAAGGGCTTGAAGTGGAGGCTGGGGGCCTTTTAGGGAAGCCCTGCTCATATCATAATAGTTCAGTTCATTCCTTCTTGCACCAACCATCCCCTTCTCCTCCTCTTCCTCTCCTTCCTCCTCCTTCCCTCCCCCTCCTCCTCTCCCTCCTCCTCCTTCTCTCCCCCACCTCCTCCCCTTTTGCCTTCTACTCCCCCTCCCCACTCCCCAACCTTCCCCATCCTCCCCTCCTCTCCCCTTACCCGTCCTCCTCTTCCTCCCCTGCCTCCCACTCCCCTCCAGGCAGGCCACTTTACCTGGTCTCCAGGTGGAGGGGGAAGATTAACGGTCTCTGCTTGATTGGGTATTCTTCTAAACCTTTTTCTTGGAATGCCTGGATGTAGGCTTTTGAAATCTCCAAAACCAAACTGGAGTTCTCTCAGTCTTCTGGGACAGCTGTGCCCTGAGGTCATGGATGTTTTCCATCTAGTAATGGCAGGGGTAACAGAGGATGCTGGCAGGCTGGGCACGTGTCCATTAATGTCAGAAATCGTCCCACTACCAGTTTGTGCTGGGTTACCCTGGACCCACTAGGTCCTGGGGCCATGGCCTCTGGGCTCCCTCTGGACCCCACCTGGGGGATCTGAGCCCGTTCTTTGCCACAGGGCTGGATGGGGGCAGCTGAGCTGAACAAGGCTGGTGTAAGTTCAGTAAACCCATTCCTTTAAATTGGAAGGTCTCCGTGATGTGCCACCTCCAATTTGGGCCACTTCACTTTAACGGGCAGAATTCCAAGAAGAGTGACATTAATGACTCTGGTAATCTAAAAGGGGACCTTTCGATAAAGGGCAGAGAAATCGAAATGATCTATGCAGACAAGATTGGGGGGCACCTCGGTAACTGATGAGCCCCCAAAAGGCTCCTCTCAAGAAGATGCCAACCAGCTGCCCCCCTCCCCGTGTCCTCAGAGGCCAGAGCAAGAAATTAGCTTAAATTGGAGCTGGAGAAAGATTTAGGTTATGTGTAAGGAGGAACTTTTTAAACCCTGAAATATGCTACCAAGAGAGGCTTCGGGTTCTCAAGAGACTGTCTAAAAATAGCTTGTTCTTTAAAAATAGGCCTGGGCAAGTTTTAAACATAGCACCAGCTCAGCTTCCCAGGGATGGCTTTCTGTGTAGGTGTACCTGACCATGTGGGGTCCCCCCCAGGGCAGAGGGCACAGGGAATAGCCAGGCTTTGGTCTCCATTGTGACCAACATCAGGATATTTTAGATAGTGCAGATAAGGGATTTATTTTTTTCTCTGCCCCCAGCTGATCGGTGTCATGAAACACCAGCCTTCAGTTTCTCAAGGTTTTCATTCTGTGGGAGGCTATTCTGGGGCTAATGTTAATTGGGTCGGTCCCAACAGCTTCTTCCAGTTGCTCCCAGTTTCCCCCAGTTCCTCACCACCCCCGAGCCAGGGTTCTCCAGGTCCTGAAGGTTTGCTGGTAAGTGATTGGTCTCAGCGGTACCCAGTACCCCTGTGCTCCCTGCCTCCAGCATCTCAGCACCCTGGCAAGTCCTGCCCATCCTCATCCTCGCCTGCTGGGAGGACTGCAGCTGCTCCTCCCCGGCTCCCTGCCTCCTGCTCCTCCCGCCTGTTCTCAGGCCACAGACTTGATCACCACCCCCACCCAACCAAAACTTTGCTCTGAAAGTTGCAACTCCTGCCCGGCGCCCTCAGGATAACATCCAAACTGCCTCAGAGGGCTGAAAACTTCTCATGGAAGGTCCCTGTTTATCCCTGCAGCTCTCACCTCCCACATGCCCCACCTAACCGCCTGTGACAGCCACAGCAAACCACTTTTCCTGTGGGTCTCTGCTGGTGCGGGTTCCCCTGCCTGCTCTGCTCTCCTCCTCCTCCCTCTGACCCTTCAGCTCTCAGCTGCTATATCACCTCCTCAAGGAGCCTCTTCTGACTCCCCCAAACCCTCTTGGCTGCCCTGATAACCAGTGGTGCCGAGTCTGTGTGTCTGCCTCTCCCCTCCCAAGGGGAGCATTGGGAGGACAGGCCACTTGACCCCTGAAGAAACCCCTGAAGCATAGCAGCTGCCTGATACTTGCTCAGTGACCAGCTGAAGGTCCGGGATTTCCCTTTGCAGCCCTCCTGCCCCATCTGGTTCCGGCCTCCTCCAGGTCCCCACCAGCCCCTCTGTGTCCCAAGTCCCGGACATGACACGCATGGAATATTGGCAAGTCCAGCTCCACGCCCAGCATCTACAAGAATATTTATTTAAAAATGAGTGCTCACCACGTGTTCTCAGTAATAACTTAGCATCTTTAGTAATAAACTCTATTATAAATCAATTAATCAGCTACCTCCCTGGTATCTCAATTAAATGGAGCGTGGCATTCTCATAAAACACCCAAACCCTGGCAAAGGGAGCCAGGTCAGAGGCAGGGGGAATCCTGGAACTGGGGCTGTCACCGCTGTTCTCTGTCCTCACCCAGGGGTAGCTCCAGACTGGAGACTGTCCCCTTGGGAGGGGTCACATGGGCTCTGGTCCAGCCCACCTTGAGGGAGGCCCAGGGACCTGCCACCCCTCTCCCCAGTGATCGAGCAAAAGGATGGCATTCCTGTGTGTCCTCTGGACTCAAGACGCCCTGACAGGTGTCACCAGGCCAACTGCTGTCTCCCTACCTGAATCCCACAGCCACGCTGCCTTGGCTCACTTTAAATTCACGAGCACGGATCTCACACGACATGCAACACTGCCCTGAGAGCAGAGGCACTGCCGCAGCGCGTTTGTGCTTTCTCACTCTCAGAAAAGACAGACTGTTTCACACCCTTCCCTAGATGCTCCTCAACCCCCACTTCCCCAGTCGGCCCACCTAGCTCTCAGCTGGTGACCTTGTCTCCCGCTTGCTGGAAAGGAATGGGAGTGAATCTGCTCAAGAACTCAGCTCCAGGTGGGCACAGGGGCTCCTGCCTAGATCCCAGCACTTTGGGAGACTGAGGCAGGGAGGATCCCTTGAGGCCAGGAGTTCAAGATCAGCCTGGACAACATAATGAGACCCTGTCTCTACAACAATAAAAATGTCAGCCAGGCATGGCAGGACTTGCCCATAGTCCCAGCTACTCAGCAGGCTGAGGCAGGAGGATCATTTGAGCCCAGGAGGTCGAGGCTGCAGTGAGCTATGATGGTGCCTCTATACTCCAGCCCAGGGAACAGAGCAAGACCCTGTCTTAAAAAACAACAAACAAACAAAACTTGAATCCCATTCAGATGCTGTCTTACTACTCCCTTGGGTGACACATCGCAGTTCCCATCAAAAGCCAGCCCCCTTGTTTTCTAGAACCTCCTCACACCTTCTGGCCGTCTCCGGACCCTGCTTCCACAATTGCCCTCTCGCTCCACTCCTCCGTCTGTCTCTCTTCTCTGTGTGATCATTCTGCATGCGCACGGAGACATTCTCTATCTCCCATGGCTAAAATGCCCCCTGCACAGGCACTGTGGCTCATGCCTGTAATTCCAGACCCTTGGCAGGCCGAAGCTGGAGGGCTGCTTGAGGCCAGGAGTTTGAGAACAGCCTGGGCAACGTGGTGGGAACCTGTCTGTACAAAAAAAAAAAATAAACAGATAGATATAAAAGACAGATATAGATGATAGGTAACATAGATATGATAGAGAGATGAAAGAAAGATAGATATAAATGACAGATATAGATGATAACATAGGTATGATAAACAGAGAAGGCAAAAAAGAAAAGGAGAAAGAAGAAAGAAAGACAGATAGATATGATAGAGATGATTGATAGATAGATAGATGCCTTATATGTATATATTTTTAAATAAATAAAATGCCTTCCTGAGCCGCAGGCCCCCCACCCTGCTATCACCCCATTTTCCCGCTTCCCCAGGAAGCATTCTGCTTTGAAAGCCTTTTCTATCATTTACCCTCCTCCTCTTCTAAACCTTGCAGTTGACGACGCCACACTCTGATGTTCTCCCGATATCCGTGGCCACTCTGCCTCAGCTTTCTTGCTGGTCCCTCCTACTCTGCTTTTTTTTTTTTTTTTTTTTTTTTGAGATGGAGTTTTGCTCTTGTTACCCAGGCTGGAGTGCAATGGTGCGATCTCGGCTCATGGCAACCTCCACCTCCTGGGTCAGGCAGTTCTCCTGCCTCAGCCTCCCGAGTAGCTGGGATTACAGGCACGCGCCACCATGCCCAGCTTTTTTTTTTTTTTTTTTTGTATTTTTAGTAGAGACAGGGTTTCACCATGTTGACCAGGATGGTCTTGATCTCGACCTCATGATCCACCTGCCTCAGCCTCCCCAAGTGCTGGGATTACAGGCTTAAGCCACTGCACCCAGCCTACTCTGCTTAAGACCAGATGTTGGCATCATCCTGGGACCCTTGTCTCTCCTCTTGCTGCAGTCTGTCTCCAGATGACCTCCTTAGTAGGCACACCGTGTTATTTACCATTCACGTGTTGACGTCTCTGGTGCTGACACCTCCCTGAATTGCAGATCTGGCCCTTCAACGGTTTGCTTGCTATCCCTGCTTAGATATAAAATAGGCATTTCAAACAAATGTGGCACAAATAGGATTCTACTCACCCAGACTTCTTCCTCCCTTCTTCTTCATCTTAGCAAATGGCATCTACCCAGGTGCTCAAACCCAAACTCTTAAGGTCATCCTAGACCCCAGGTAGTAGCCCTCATCACCTGTACGCAGCCCAGCAGCGAGTCCTATTGACTCCAGCCTCAAAACTCACCCTGGGCTGGGCACAGTGGCTCATGCCTGTAATCCCAGTGCTTTGAGAGGCCACTACTGGAGGATCACTTGAGGCCGGGAGTTCGGGACCAGCCTGGACAACATAGGGAGACCCTTTCTCTTAAATAAATAAATAACATAGCTGAGTGTGGTGGCATGCACCTTTAGTCCTAGTTACTCGAAAGGCTGAGGCTGGAGGAGTTGGAGGTTAACACTGAGCTGTGACTGCACCCCTGTGCTGCAGTGCAGGTGACACAGTGAGACCCTGTCTCAAAACAAAACAAAAACAAACGAACGATCTAAACCTACCCCAGAGCTGCCAGCAACTCCAGCCCAAACAAAAACAGCTTAGCCTGGGTCCTTACAATGGCCGCTCAGCTGGGCTCACCTCCTCTCCTCACAGTCACGGTCTCCACACAGAAATCAAAAGGATTTTCTTAGAAGCGTCTATTACACCCCTGCTTACAGCTGAAAGTCCTTCACTGACTTCCTGTTCTACACGGACTGAGAGCCAAACTGCACTGTGGCCTTCAGGGTCCTGTATGGCCAGGTTCCTGCCTGCCTTTCTGACTCCGTCTGAAATATCCCTCCCCCCCTTTTTTTTTTGAGATGGAATCTTGCTCTGTTGCCCAGGCTGGAGTGCAGTGGTGCCATCTCGGCTCACTGCAACCTTCGCCTCCCAGTTCAAGCAATTCTTCTGCCTCAGCACCATGCCTGTAGCTGGGACTACAGGCATGGTGCCACCACAACTAGCTAATTCTTGTATCCTTAGTAGAGATGGGGTGTCACTGCAGTGGCCAGGTTGGCCTTGAACTCCTAACCTTGTGATCTGCCTGCCTCAGCCTCCCAAAGTGCTGGAATTACAGATGTGAGCCACCGCGCCAGCCTTTTTTTTTTTTTTTTTTTGGTCACCCGGGCTACAGTACAGTGGTGTGATTTTGGCTCACTGCAGCTTCCACCTCCTGAGTTCAAGCAATTCTGCTTCAGCCTCCTAAGTAGCTAGGATTACAGGTGCGTGCCACCACACCTGGCTAATTTTTGTATTTTTAGTAGAGACAGGGTTTTGGCATGTTGGCCAGGCTGTTCTCGAACCCCTGACCTCAGGGGATCCACCCTCCTCAGCCTCCCAAAGTGCTGGGATTACAGGGGTGAGCCACCACGCCTGGCCCCTCCTCCCCTTGCTCACTCTGCTGCAGCGTTTTCTCCTTGCCTCCAGCCCCAGCCCTTTCCCAGGCTGCTCCCTCTGTCTGGAATACTCTTCCCCAGCCCTCTGCATGGCTGCCCTCAGCTCCCCATTCAAGCCTCTGCTTAAATGTCACTTCCTCTGAGACACCCTCCCTGGCCACCCAGGCTGAAGTGCCTCCCACTCCAAGGACTCTCCACCACTTGCCCTATTTTATTTTCTTCATGGAAATGTTTACTGCCTGAAATTTCATGTTAGTTTCTGTGCCAATTGTCTGGCTCTCTCTAACAGAACCCGAACCCCTTGAGAGCAGGACATCTGTCCATCTATTCCAGTCTCCCTCTCCCCAACCCCCTGGAACAGTGGCTGGCATGTGAAAAGCCTTCAATGAACATTCCTTGGCTGATTGAATAAACGATAATGAATGAATGATGACTCTGACCTACGCTCTCCTAGATAAAGTTCTGCACTCTGGTCCTGTCCTAACTCATTCCTGTATCCCACACTCTTGACCTTTACACCAGCCAGCTCAACATCCCCAGGCACCTCTCACTCAGTGCTCATTTATTCATTTAATAAGCACATATTGAGCACCTACTGTGTGTCAGATACTGGGCTTGGCTCTGGGGATTCAGGGGAGAGCTGAACAGATCTGGTCTGTGGACTAGCATGCAGTCTAGTGGGCCTACATAGTGAGTCTCAGGTGTGCATTCACGCATTCATTCATTCAAGAAACTTCTGTGGAGCTAATTTTGTGCCCAGTGCTGTTCTAAGTGCTTTATAAATATAAGCCACTCAATCCTCATACCAACTTATGAGGTGGGTATTATTATCCCCATATTACAGGTGAGGAAACTGAGGCACAGAAAGGCAACCTACCCAAGGTCACAAAGCTGGCAAATGACTGTATTAGTCAGTTCTCACATTGCTATAAAGGACTACCTGAGGCTGGGTAACTTGTAAAGAAAAGAGGATTAATTGGCTCATGGTTCCGCAGGCTGTACAGGAAGCATGGCTGGGGAAGCTTCCGCAAACTTACAATCATGGCAGAAGGGGAAGGGAAAGCAGGCATGTCTTACATGGCTGGAGAAGGAGGACGTGAGTGAAGCGGGAGGTGCTGCACACTTTTAAACAACCAGATCTCTCGTGAGAACTCACTCGCTATCACGAGAACAGCAAGAGGGAAATCTGCCCCCATGATCCGGTCACCTCCCACCAGGCATCTCCTCCAACACTGGGGATTAAAATTGGATGAGAGACTTGGGTGGGGATACAGAGCCACACCCTATCAGTGACAGAGCTGGAAGCTGGGCTCTCTTTCACTTTCCTGGGTCTGCTTTCCTCCGGGCTCACCTTCTGATGTGCTTGACATTATCTCTTAATTCTCAGCACCCCCTGGACTTAACAGAATTCCACTTCCTCATTTTGGAATAACAGAGGGCAGGGCTAGGCGTCATGACAGCTCTTCCTGCTCTAAATTCTGGGGAGCACCACACCCAGCCCAGCTCTGGCCTCCTGGCCGACAACCCCCCATTTCCAGTGTTCTCCAGGGTTCCCTTGAGGCCTGGAGGAACCATACCCACCTGACTACATGGGTTTGGAATTTCATTTGTGGTGTCAGGAGTTGGGAGATTCCAGAAATCGCAAGGAGAGATTTACAGCTGTGAGTTTCCTGGTTTGAGTCCAAGCCAGGAAGTAATCACAGCAGCAGCAGCAGCAGCAGCAAAGTCTCATTCATTTAGTCTCCCTGAATTCAGGAGGTGCAGTAACGCACCAAAAAGTTACTTTTTAGTTCTGATGGGTTGGAAACGATTCCTTCTGATGAGGATTTATCGGACAGATGCTGTGGGTGGACCTTGCTTTACAGAATGAACATGCTTCTAAAAACATAGGCAAGGATCAGATTTTTGAAGCAGAATCTTTAAAATGCAATCAGAGAGTTCCACTAAGGTATCTTTGAGTGAACTGTAATTTTTATTTATTGAATTTCTTTAAATCATGGTCTTTCATACTTGAGGATAAATAGAATTAATTTAGGAATTAATGCCTTTCTAAACTAATAATTCAGAAAATTAATTATTTTGCCAACAGGCTAAGTTCAGCTTCTGGGTGGGAGATTTTGTATTAAAATATGGTTATGCTCCTACTGTCCTGGCATAAGGAGTGGCCCTTCTCATGAATATTCCATCCCTCAGAAAAAGAACTGCAGAAGACTGAGATAGGGTCAACACCCTTCTGAGTGGGTAGAGCTTCCATGCAGGGTAACAATTCCAGAGAGACTCAGCAATGGGCAGTAATAAAGAGGAGAGACTTGTTCCTCCAGAAAACAGATTGTACTCTAAAGTTACGGTGAATAAAACAGTGTGGCACTGATGCAGGAACACACAGAAAGATTGGTGGGACAGGATGACAAGTTAGGAAGTGCACCCATGTATTTGTGGGACTTGGAATATGATATAAATGTGTCCTTTAAAATCAGTAAGAAAAATACAAAAATTAGATGGGTGTGGTGGCTCATGCTTGTAGTCCCAGCTACTCAGGAGGCTGAGGTGGAGGGATCATCTGAGCCTGGGAGGTGAAGCTTGCAGTGAGCCCTGATGGAGCCACTGCACTCCAGTGTGGTGACAGAGTGAGACTCTGTCTCCAAAAATAAAAGTTTCTTAATTTTTTTTAAAAGATATAATCTATGCAACAGACAGGATTAATATTCAGAATATACGAAGAATTCCTACCAATAGATAAAGAAAAATATTTTTAAAAACAAAAAGAAAATTGGCAGAGGATACAGACATTCAAAGAAGAAGAAATAGAAGTGGTTAATAAATGTGAAAAATGCTCAAACACACTAGTACAAAGAGAAATAAAACAGGCTTTTAGGGCCCCCATTCTCCCATTGGCAGGCAGGTGGTTCTCTCTGCTCTGTCTTAAAAGAGTGGAGGGTCTACAAAGCACTGAGAAAATAAAGGTCCTCCTACCCCAGCCACAGCCCACTTCTTACTAGATGGGGGAAAATACTTTAAATTTAAACAATTTAGCCTCTAATCCCAGCACTTAGGGAGGCTGATGTGGGAGGATTGCTTGATCCTAGGAGTTTGAGACCAGCCTGAGCAACATAGCAAAACCCCCATTTCTACAAAAACAAAAATACAAAAATTAGCCTGGCATAGTGGCGTGTACCTGTAGTCCCAGCTACTTGGGAGGCTGAGGTGGGAGGATCACTTAAGCCCGGGAGGTTGAGGCTGCAGTGAGCTATGATCATGCCACTGTACTCCAGCCTGGGTAACAGGCTAAAAACAGAAAAATCCATGAAGTTGATTTTGTGACCCACTAAGACTTGTGGGCTGAATCTGGCCCAATGCCTATTTCTGTAAATAAAGTTTTATTGGAACACAGCCATGCCCATTCATTTCCATATTGTCCGCGGCTCCTTTGGTGCTGCAGAATTGAGTAGTTCTAACAGAGACCATATGGCCCACAGAACCTGAATTACTGACTTCTCTGGCCCTTTACAGAGAGTTCGCTGATCCGTACACAGATCTGACTCCGCCTCCCCTTTACTTAAATTTTTTTCAGGGTTCCCCTTTGCCCTCTGGCCCAAACTCAAGCCCCTTGGCCTAGCTTAGAAAACCACCAACCTCATGCCTGTAATCCCAGCACTTTGGGAAGCCAAGGCAGGAGGGTCACTTGAGCCCAGGAGTTTAAGAGACCAGCCTGGGCAATATAGTGAGACCCCATCCCTACAAAAATTATTAAAAATTAGCCAGGCATTGTGCTGCACGCCTGTAGTACCAGCTACTCAGGCAGCTGAGGTGGAAGGATTACTTGAACCCAAGAGTTGGAGGCTGCGGTGAGCTATGATTGGGCCACTGCACTTCAGCCTGGCAGCAGAGCAAGACCCTGTCTTTATAAAAAAGAAAGAAAGAAAGAAAAGAGAACTACCCCCTGTGGCCTCCCAAGCTCTGTTCCTGCTGACCTCCCTTACCCAGGGGTCCCTGTTCTCCACAGTGGTCGCAGGTGGGCAGGCAGCAGAGAAGCCGTAGGGGTGTGGAGACAAAACCCTTCCTCTCTTCCTGACACTTTGCTCTGCTCCCTGCCCCGCAGGCCTCCTGGGAATGGTCGCCCACATGATGTATACACAGGTGTTCCAGGTCACCGTGAGCCTCGGCCCTGAAGACTGGAGACCCCATTCCTGGGACTACGGATGGTCCTTCTGGTAAGTGGCTTTGACCATCAGTGCAAGAACACCTTTAAGCATCAGAGCCGCAAGGCATGCTGGGACTTCAGCAGTTCAGTCCAGTGGGTGTTGGGGGAAGACATGGGGGAGGTTGGAGGGGCTGCAGTCCAAAGGTGCTTTGAGACCCCATGGCAGCAATTGGCAAACTAGGGCCTGTGGGTCAAATCTGGCCCACCACCTGTTTGTATGCAGCCCTCAAGCTTTTCGATTTTTAAATGCTAAGAAAATAAATCAAAGGAAGAAGAATGCCGTTTTGTGACATGTGAAAATTACATGAAATTCAAATTTCAATGTCCATAAATAAGGTTTTCTTGGAACACGGCTACTCTCATTGTTGTGTATTATCCACGGCTGCTTTAACACTGAGATGGCAGCACTGGGCGGTGGTGACAGAGACTGAATGGCTCACAAAGTCAAAAATACTTATTCTCTGGCCCTCGGCCAACCCCTGCCTAAGAGGCATGCTCTGGAAGGTTGGAGATGGAAGCTGGGAAGACCTGAAATTAAGGGAGCTATGGAGGGCTCTGGGTGGCCCGATGGGGTAGGAGGACTCCAGTGAGCGGCTCCAAACACAGGGAACACACCTTAAAGCAGGGTGTGCTTATGAAAGGCATGACTAGTCAGGGTTCTTTTGCTTATGAGTGATAGAATCTCAAGCTTAAGTGAACAAGAGGTGTTCATTTGTTTGTATAACTGGGAGATCCAGGTGGATCAGCCGGGGTGCTCTGTGTTGTAACAGAAAAACGTAAGCACATCAGTCTAAGCAAGGAGATACCATACAGTGGTCCATGGAAAGGGAAAGCACAGCTATGGTGTGGACTTCAGGACACGTTAGATCCAGAGTCACTGAGGTCATTAGGGCTGAGTTCTCTTCCTCTGTGTAGTCATGTGAGCCTGGCACCTTCCACATATTTACTTTGTTGCTGGACTGGCTTCCCTGTTGGGGAGAGCTCTTCCTAAGGCTGATGCATCCTCCTACCCTTGTAAGAAAAAAGGGGCTTCTTCTCTAACATCAATTAGGGTCCCAAGCTTCCCTCTGGTGGGCTTAGGTCATGTTCCCTCTCCCTAATCATTGCCACAGCTGGAGGAATGTCATGAGCTTATCCCCTTAGCTTGACCAAGCCCACCTCTGGAGCAAAGATTGAGTCAAAACCTCTCAAATGGTGAATGGATGGAATAGATGCTGAGTGAGGTACCACAAGTCTGCTTCAGGCACAGCTGGATCCAGGTGACCAGGTGATTTCATCTAGAACTCAGTCATGCTCTCTCCTTATCTTGTCTCTGTTCCCTTTGAATTGGTGTAGGCTTCATTCTCAAACAGCTTTTCCCCAAATACTAGCAAAGATAGATGATCACAACACACAGCATCAGGCTTCTTTTTTTTTTTTTTGACAGAGTCTCTGCTCTGTCACCCAGGCTGGAATGCCAGACTTCCATCTTTAAAATGTAGCAATACCAGGAGAGAGATGGGATTTCTTTCCCATATTCCCAATTAAAATCCTAGCTATGACTTTCATTGGCTTAGCTTAAGTCATGTGACCAAACCTGAACCATTGATTTAGACCCTGGGGGAGATTGGAATGACCTGAGTCACATGGTCCAGAGAGTGGCATTAGCCCCGCCCAAATCCTTGGACAGAAAGAGGAGAAGGCTATGCAGGCTGGAAAGACAGCGACCACAGTTGTTCGCTACACAGGGTATCCAAATCTGGGGCTGGTAGTTGGGGAGCATTTAACCACTCAGTCATTGAACACATATTCACTGAGTACTTCCTCCAGGACAGCTGTTCTAGGTGCTGGGGATGCAGCAGTGCCGAGACAGCATTGCAACAGGGATGGAGACAAATGAACCAGCTGTATCTGAACTGTGCTGTGATGTAGGTGTGTGGGGGGAGGGAGTTCACAGACAGCTGCAGGAGCACAGATGAAGGGCCATTGATTGACCTAACTTTGGGTGGGGCTGGTTCCTAGGAAGAATTTTAAAGGCAAAACAGGAGGAATAGGGTGCTAGGCAGAGGGAACAGCAGGTCCAAGGACCTGGAGAGAGCATCTCAGAATAGAACAAGAGGGACTATGGTTATAATTTTTTTAAAAGACTCAATTCCAGTCCAGTGGACACCCCAGCTCCATCTCCACTCTGCTCGATTCTATTCTTTTAAAGCTGAAAGTATTTGCCTTAAAGGGACCTTGACCCGTTAACCCTGGCCCCAGTCCCTTTAAGTAGAACAATCCCGGGGAAGCCAGCTGAGGTTCTGACCTCCTTTTACCCAACCCTTCCCCCTGGAGCAGTTCCTTCCTGAGATCTTGACCTTGGAAGGTCATCTCCCTGAGCTAGAGAAGGGCACAAAGGAGGGGAACTAACATTTGTGAGTGTTGACCATGTGTGTAATAATCTCTTAGATTTACTGAATGCTGATGTTCCGTGAATCAGGTAGGTATTTCATGGAGACACAGAGAACTGAAGTAATCTGCCCAAGGTCATCCAGCTAAAAGTGGCAGGGCTGGGATTCAAACCCAGGCATCCGGGCTCCAGAGCCATACTGGAAACCTCTGAGATGAGTAATAATAAGAGAGTTCATGGATGTGCTTACCATGATGTTCCACACATGGTGTGTGCTCAGTAAATACCAGCTCTTATGTTGCTGCTACTGATGTGAAATTTACCACAAGCAATATCAAGCTACTGATATGAAATTTAACATGTGCAACATCACGCTACTGATATGAGATTTAACACATGCAATATGAAGCTACTGATGTGAAATTTAACATGAGCAATATGCTACTGATATGAAATTTATCACATGCGGTAACCTCGTGTTGCATATGCAGATGCCGAGAATTAGAAAAGTTGAATCAGATGCTCTGGTGGGAACTGCCTCCTCCCGCCAGGCCCCCTTTCCAGAAGGCCCTGGCTCTCTCCTATGGTGTTCATTGTCTTAAGTCAAGCCTGCTGGTGTCAGCAAGGGGAACATTCTTTCCTTGGAAATCAGAGCCTTCTCCCCTGCTCCTCTGCTCCCTCCCTCAGGGCCAGCCTCCCAAGGGGCACCGAATTCCCATTGGACTTCTTAAAGGCCGGGCCCAGTGTGCAGCCCCTATTAGGACTGATCCATTTTTCCCTGTCACTGAGACCTGCAAGATGGATCAACCCCATTTTTCATCCATCACATTTGGGGCCTCGCCAGGGCTGCACCATGTCATCTTTCTTATTTAATATGTGTGAGGCCATTTGTCAAAATTCTGGCCTGAGAGCCTCCGCTGCGCCCTCCCCAGGTAATGGAGAGGAGAATAGCTCCGAGAAGAGATGGCGCTGGCCTCTGTCTTCCTGCCTAGCAGGGAAGAACAGGCTGCAGGGGCTCTGGAAGCTGGAGGAGTTTTGAGAAGCTCAAAGCCTGTTGAGTGCCAGCTTCTTAGAGGGACACCTTTGCAAGAAGTTGAAAGTCCTCATGGTTAAGAGTCTCACAGTGCGGGGTTCAGATCTCACCCCAGCACACACTCCTGGGCCACCATGGCAGTGTGGAGGGGCGGTCGAGGGTGTGGCTGTGGAATCAGTTCAGGTTCAGATCCTGCCCCTGCCCCTCACCAGCCATGGACCTTGACCAAGGCATTTACTTCCTCTGTACCTCTGTGTCCTCAGCTGGAAAATGGAACAGCCTAAATTTCCAACTCATGGGGATCTCTTGAATTGTGTTCCAGTTCTCTGTTGAGGTATACACATCACCCGCAAATCTAGTAAAAATGTATTATTATGTAGTAATAACAGTAAATAGTAAAAATGTGCTCTTATTTGTTCTTGTATTGGAGTGGATCAGGCTTAGCTGGGCGGTGCTTGCTGGGGTCTTCCCAAAAGCTTCATTTGGATGTCAGCTGGGGCTGGGGTCCTCTGGGGCATGGCTGGGGTGGACCTCCAAGGTGGCCCTCACAATTCTGGCAGCTGGTGCCGGCTGGCCTGGCTGGCGGCTGGAGGCTGGGTCCCTGGGGAGGTTATCTCAACAGTGAGTGTTCCAGGAGTCCCAGATGGAAGCCACAGGGTCTGTATGGGCCAGCCTCAGAAGTCACACGGTGTCACTGCTGCTGCATTCTGTTGGTTAAGAGCAAGGGATGGGGCCAGCTGCAAGGGGGGTGCGTGAACTGCAGGAGGTGTGGCTCCCTGGAGGCTGGCTTCGGAGCCGAGTAACCAACATGAAGAGCAAGTAAATCAATGCGTGTGGAGCACTCAGCACAGAGTGTGCTCGGTGAGTGCCAGCCCTCCTGCCCACTCCTCCTTTTGGCGCCGAGTGTCAGCAATCTCTATCTTTAACGAGGTCATGACAGGACCCTGGTGGGCGCCCAAGCGGCTGTTTGGCTTAAGGAGGCAGGAACCAGGTGGGATAAGATTAAGGTTGGGGCTGGGTAAAGTGGCTTATCTGTAATCCAAGCACCTTGGGAAACCAAGATGGGAGAGGCCAGGAGTTCAAGACCAGTCTGGGCAACATAGCCAGACCCTATCTCTAAAAGAAAGAAAAGAAAAGATTAGCTGGGTGTGGTGGTGCACATTGGTAGTCCCAGCTGCTCAGGAAGCTAAAGTGGGAGAGTCACTCAAGCCCTGGAGGTTGATGCTGCAGTGAACTGTGTTCATGCCACTGCACTCCAGCCTGGGCTGGAGACTCTGTCTCAAAAAAAAAAAAAAAAAAAAAAAAGAATAAGGTTACAGAACCTACTTTGTGCTTTGCACAGTGAGAAGCACTTTACAAGCCCTGAGCTGTCTGCTGCTGTCACTGGTTTCCAGGAGAGGAGCTGCCATCCCTGCTTTAGGGACCAGGAAGCAGGTTGAAAGTCACACAATTAGCCTTGGATGCTGTCAACTGCATGAAGCCAGGGGCTGAACCCAGCCTGCAGATGTTTTCTTAGGCCTGCCATTGTGTCTTATAAAAGTTTGTATTTGTGGTCGGCCGTAGAGGCTCATGCCTATTTGGGAGGCCGAGGCGGGTGGATCACAAGGTCAGGAGTTTGAGACCAGCCTGGCCAATATAGTGAAACCCCATCTCTACTAAAAATACAAAAATTAGCTGGGGGTGGTGGTGCGTGCCTGTAGTCCCAGCTGCTGGGAAGGCTGAGGCAGGAGAATCGCTTGAACCTGGGAGGTGGAGGTTGCAGTGAGCTAAGGTCGCACCACTGCTCTCCAGCCTGGGTGATAGAGTAAGACTCTGTCTCAAAAAAAAAAAAGTTTTTATTTATTTCCAACATCTAAAATGGTAAAACTTCTACATTAAAGTCCAGGTTTCTGGTTTATGATCACTGGAAGATCTGTTCCTGCCTAACCAGCCTTGCCACCAGGCAGCCAGCAGGTAAGTCTGAGAATGACTGCACCTTTAGATGGGCATCTGGTCTCCAGCTACCCCAGTCTCCACCAGGCCCTATTGCCTTACACTTCCTCGCTTAGTCATTGTCTGCCTGACCCTGCAGAAATTTGAGTCTGTGGCCCCTGCTTGGAATGTCGGCTTTCCTGGTGATGGCAGGGGTGTGGAAAGCTAGGCCTGCACTCTGTGCTTCTGTTTTGCATTTGATCAATCTAGAGAGGAATGGAAAAAGGTCTCCTCCGACTCCAGCACAGCAGTGAAATCCTATCTCAAGCATTCTTATCTCTGCAGACTGAGGGTAGTGGGACATCATGGTGTGGAAGATTATAAGAGCTGGAGGGCCCAGAGAAGTTAAGCAATTTGGTTGATGTCACACAGCAAGAGAATAGTGAGTTGGGCCAGGTCCAGGGAGGGTTCTCACTCCTGTTCTAGTGGCCCCTTTCTGCTTCTGAGGCCCTGTCCCTGTGGAATACAGGCCTCACTGCTGCCCCTCCCTCCTTTCTAGTCTCCATGACTATGTGGAAACAGCACACCAGCCTCATTTCCTCTCTGGGGACCGCAGGTGGCCCCTTCCCTCTATGTAGGGCTTAGCTGGTATTCCAGCAGGCTGATCCCTTAAGGGGTTGAGTCTGCCGCTGTGACCCTATGAGAGCCTTGGCCCCAAAGACAACTGGAGAGGGTGTATGTGTGCTGATGTCACTGCTGAGAGGCTATGTGATCAGCAGGAAGTTTGCCTTCACTCATCTGCCTGAGGCAGGTCGCTGTGGCCTCCTTTACTATAAGACCAGGGTTAGGAAAAGAGATGTGCCTGCCCAAGGGTGCCCTGCAGGCCATGGAGGGACCAGCTGGGCCCTCAGAGCCTGCCACTGTCTAGCTCCCAGTCCCATCAGCTCTTGGGCCCCGAGGGTGGCCTGGATGATGCCTCTGCGCCCAGCCCTGCCTCACATGGTGGCTTTGTACCCCTCTGGTCTGCAGGCAGCCAGGAGAGCCTTCCTTAGTGATCCGTTTCCCCATTGGGCAGGGCATGGAGTAGGTTGCAAGACGCTGTCCATGTGTCTCTAAATCTGCTCCCTCTGCGTCCCTCTGCCACTGTCCCTGCCACTCCCAGAGGAGAGAGAATTGACAGCCCCTGTTGCCACCCTCCCCTTTCCTCCTCATGGTGTCGGATCTGCTCTTGGCTCTGAAAACCAGGCCAGTCACCCACGCAGCTCCTTGTGCCAGTTCAGAAGTGCAAGCTGCTAAAACCAGCAGGTGTTCTGGCCCCAAAGTTTTCAAACTGTGTATTTTGTGGGCGCCCGGGGGACCTGGGGGCTGAGAGGAACAGGGAGATGAAGGCTCGTGGATATAGTCTCTCATCCACGCTAAAACCAGAGCAGTGTTTTCAGAACTGTTTGTTTTTATTTTATCTTCGTTTATCCATTCATTCCACAAGTATTTACTGAGCCCCTACTATGTGCCAGGCACTGTTCTAGGTGCTAAGGGACGGTAGTGAAGTGAACAAAGCTCCCATTTTCATGAAGCTGGCATTCTGGGGTGGAAGAGGAGATAATCTAAAAACAAACACTTCTGAGAAGACGGAGTAGACATGATTCTCCCTATTCCTCCTGCTCAATGCAGCTAAAATCTTTGGACATTAAAGATAAAACAGACATCGGAAGACTCTGAAAGGAGGGAATAAGATAGTAGGCTGGTTAGGGACCAAAAAACAACACATTGCTGAGCTCTTTTTGTGTTATGTATCCCAGATTTGGAGCTGAAGAAGTCAGCAATTCAGACATGCCAAAAGAACAGGAAAAAAAAGCCCCAACTAAAGTCTGCTTTCTCTAGCCAAAGGACCAAGAAAGGGTCAGCCACTGAGACAGAAAACATTTAGCAATAACTGCACTACACCAGTCACACATTACAGAAAGAAAAAACTGGCTTCACTCTCACCCATGCCAGCAAGGGAATGGGTGCTTAGATTTTGGTGACAATCACCAGGTGGACTTTCACCTCTGCTGGCCAGTGACAAGGTGCTCCTCTCCCTCCCTGCAGGGATTGTGTCAGAGGAGAGTCGGGATTTTTGCCACTGCCTTGTCATAATGAGATTATCTCCCTCCCCGTGGTGTCAGTGGTATGTGGGGAGCAGTGATGAGGCCCCCTGGCTCCTCCCAGCCAGGTATCAGTAGAGGTCTAATGGGGAGTCGGAACTCTCAATCTCACCCTCACCTGGTGCCACCAGGAACCATCTCTATCTTGAATGTCAATGGTGGCTGATACAGTTAAGCTTTTTGTCGCCAACCAAATCTCATCTTGAATTGTAATCCCCATAATTCCCATGTGTCAAGGGAGAGACAAGGTGGAGGTAAATAAATCATGGGAGTGGTTTCCCCATGCTGTTCTTGTGATAGTGAGTGAGTTCTCATGAGATCTTCTGGTTTTATAAGGGAGTTGTCCCCCTTTACTTGGCCCTTCTCCTTCCTGTAGCCTTGTAAAGAAGGTGCCCGCTTCCTCTTCGCTTTCCGCCATGATTATAAGTTTCCTGAGGCCTCCTTAACCATGCTGAACTATGAGTCAGTTAAACCTCTTTCCTTCATAAATTACACGGGCTAATACACTTGTCCAATGGGAAACCTAGACTTCTACTCTGGAGAGTCCCCACCTCTCCAGAGCCATCTTGCCAGAATGATGTGAAAGGGAGCCAGCTAGAGCAAAAGGTTTAAACAAGACCTAGAGTCTCAAAAACTACCCCAAATGTCAAGGTTGCAATTAAAATCACGTGCCATGTCAAGAATCAGCAAGCTCTCAACTTGAATGATAAAAGACAATCAATAGATTCCAATGCTGAAACAACAGAAACGGTAGAAATCATCATAAAAATTCTTCCACAAGCAGTTGCAAACACCCTTGGAAAAATAGAAAGTCTCAGGAAAGAAGCAGAAGATAGAAAGAAGGACCAAATGGCAATTTTGAAACTAAATCATACAGTAACCAAAATAGAACGCTTAGTGGTTGGGCTCAACAGCAGAATAGAAGGGACAAAGAAAAGAATCAATGAACTTGAAGATAGGACAATAGAAATTATGTAATTTGAACAACAGGAAGAAAATAAACTTTAAAAAAATATACAGAGCCTTAGGACCTCTGGAACTACAACAGAGAATATAATATTGGAGCCCCAGAGGAAAAAGAGAACGAGGGTGGGACTGGACAAAGTACTGAATTCAATAATGGCTGAAAACTTCCTAAATCCTGTAAAAGACATAAACCTACGGAACCAAAAGCTGAATGAATCTCTAAAATAGTATAAATTCAAAGAAATCCATACCAAGACACATCACAGTTAAATTTGGAAAAAAAACTGAAGTTTAAAAAAAATGAAAACAGTGAGAGAATAACATCCTCCCTAGCTACAGGGAAAAAATTCAACAACAGTGGATTTTGCATCAGAAATCATGGAGACTAGAAGGAAGTGGCACAACATTTTCAAAGAAAAAGAAAATGAAAATGCTGAAAGAAAAGAACTATCAACTTAGAATTCTATCTGTGGCAAAAATATACTTTAGAAATGAAGGAGAAATCACGACATCTTCAGAGGAAGAAAAACTAAGAAATTTGTTGCCAGTAGACATACCCTAAAAGAAAGACTAAAGGAAATTCTCTAGACAAAATGGAAACTTTAAAAAGGGAAGTTTTGAATATAAAAAAGAATGAATGAAAAATGGAAAGAGAAACTTTACTTCTCCTTTGAGTTTTCTAAATTATGTTTGATGGTTGAAGCAGAAATCATATTACAGTCTGATGTGATTCTAAATGTATGCAGAGGAAATATTTAATATTATAAATGAAGGAAGGTAAAGGATTGCAAAAGGAGCCAAGATGCTTTACTTAAATGTTGGCCCCAGTAGACTGTGATTAGTTATGTATATATGATGTAAGACCCAAAGCAACCACTAAAAAAGCTATATACAGAGATACACTCACAATCACTATAGATAAATCAAAATGGAATTCTAATAACTGTTCAAGAAACTCATAGGAAAGAAATTTAAAAAGAGAGAGAAACACAAAACAGAACAAGCAGAAAAGAACAAAAAATTCGTTGGCAGACTTAAGCCATAATATATAAATAATCAGTTTAAATGTAAGTGGTTTAAATATACCAATTAAAAGTCAGAAATTGACCAAGTGGATTTAAAACACATGACCCAAAACTATGTGCTGTCTACAAGAAACTCAGTTTAAGTATGATGAGATAGATAAGCTGAAAGTAAAAGGATGAAAATAATATATCATGTAAGCATTAATCAAAGGAAAGCAGGACTAGCTATATTAATATTAGATAAAGCAGACTCAGGCAAATAAATTGACCAGAAATAGACATTAAATAATAATAAAAGAGTCAATCCACTAAGAAGACATTGCAATCCTAAATGTGTATCCACCAAACAACAGAGCTGAAAATCTGTAAAGGAAAAACTGATATAACTGAAAGGAGAAATAGGAAAATTCACAACTATAATTTGAGATTTCAACATAGCTTTCTCAACAATTAATAGAACAACCAAATGGAAAATCACCAAAGATATTTAAGAACTCAACATCATCAAGCAATAAGATCTAATTGAGAAATGTTTCAAATCAAGCAAGCTCTCATCCCAAAAACCTGGAAAACGAAGAGCAAAATAAGCCCAAAGCAAGCTGAAGAAAAATGAGCAAAAATTAGTACAATTGAAAACAAAAAGTAATAGAATCAATGAAGCCAAAAAGCTGGTTCTTTGACAAGGTAAAATTGACAAACCTCTCGCAAAAGTGACAGAGAGAGAGGACAGAGGAGAGAACACAAAATGCCAGTGTCAGGAATGAAACAGAGGATGTTGCTGCAGACTTTGAGGACATCAAAAACATTGTGAGAGCATACTACAAACAACTCTGCAAACATAATTTGACAGTCTGGATGAAATAGATCAATTCTTCTAAAAGCACAAAGTGCCACAACTTACCAAATGTGAAATAAGTAATTTGAATATTCCTATAACTACTAAGGAAATTGAGTTTATAAATAAAAACTTTCAAAACAGAAATCTCCAGGTCCAGATGGTTTTACTGAAACATTCCACCAAATATTTAAATAAGAATTAGCACTTTTTTTTTCAGAAACTAGAAGAGGAGAGAAAACTTTGCAATTCACTTTATGAAGCTAACATCACCCTGATAATAAAACCAGACAAAGATAGTGCAAAGAACCACAGTCTAAGAGCCCCTGTGAATATAGATGTAAAAATCCTGAGCAAAACAATAGCATAGAAGTCAGCAATATATAAAAATAATTATACATCATGATAAGTGGGGTTTGTTCTAGAGATTACGGCTGCTTCAACATATGAAAAATCAGTGTCACTCACCATATTAACAGGCTAAAGCAGAAAAAAATTGCATGATCATATCAATTCATACAGAAAAAGCAATTGACACAATTCAACAGTGATTCATCTTTCAAAAAAACTCTCAGAAAATTAAGAATAAAGGGAAGCTTCCTCAACTTGATAAAGACTATCTACAAAACATCTGCAGCTATCTTTATACTTGATGTTGAAAGACTGTTTTCTCTCTAAGATTGGGAACACCACTATTATTCAACATAGCTCTGGAAGTTTTAACTAGAAATAAGACATGAAAGACATGCAAGACACAAGACATGAAAAGAAAATAAAAGGCATACAGATTGTAATAGAAATAAACTATACTTATTTGTGGATGTTATAATTATTTGTATAGACAAATCCAAGCTATTGGCCAAAAAAATGCCTAGACCTAATAAATAAGTTTAGTGCTGTCTTAGGATACAAGATAAAAATACAAAATCAATTGTATTTGTATAAACTAGCAATGAACATTTGGACAACAAAATTAGAAATATGTATCATTTATACTAAAAAAGTGAAATACTTAGGCATAAATCTAACAAAACACTTACAGGACTTGTACACTGAAAACACTAAAACCATAGAAAAATACCAATGAAAGAAATCAAAGAAGATCTAAGTAAATGGATAGATATACTATGTTCATGGATCAGAACACTCAATATATAGTGAAGACATCAGTTCTGAAGTTGGTAAATAAGTTTAATACCATTTCTATCAAAATCTCAGAAAGATATCTTATAAATATAGAGAAAAATATTCTAAAATTTATATGGAAAGGCAAATGAATTATAATTTCTAAAACAATTTTGAAAAAGAAGAGTAAGACAGGATGAATTAGAGTACTCAATTTCAGAATTTATTGTATAGCTACAGTAATCCAGATTGTGTGATATTAGTGGGAGGATAGGCACATAGATCAATGAAAAAAATAACTCAGAAATAGACCAATACAGGTATGCCCAACTAATTTTTGACAAACTTACAAATCAGTTTACTGTTGTGTGAGTGTGTGATGTATGTGTGGGAGGGATGACTGTGCAGAAAATGGCCTTTTCAACAAATGGTGCTGGTGCTATTGGACATTCACTGGCAAAAATAAACAATCAGCCTTAGTTTAAACTGCACACCCTTGGCAAAAATTAATTTAAAATCCATCACACACTTAAGTATAAAATGTAAAAACTGTAAAATTTTAGAAAAATAAGAGAAAATCTTTGGAATCTAGGGCTAGGCAAAAAGTTATTATATTTGATATCAAACACATAAAAGGAAAAATGGATTAATTGTATTTCATCAAAAGTAAATACTTTTGGTCCATAAAAGACCTTATTAAAGGGTTGAAGAGAAAGCTGTAGACTGGGAGAATATATTTGTAAACCACATTTCTGACAAAGAACTAATCTCTAGGATACATAAAGACCTTTAAAAACTCAGTAGTAAACAATAACAAAACAATCCAATTAGAAAGTGGGCAAAAAACACTAACACATTTTGCCAAAGATTATGTACAGATAGCAAATAAATAAGTGAAAAGTTGTTCAACCCCATTAGCTGTTAGGGAAGTGCAAATTCAAACTACAATGAGATATTACTACACATGTATCAGAATAGCTAAAATAAAAAATAGTGACACCACCAAAGTCTGGTGAGGATGTGGAGAAACTCATATGCTGTGGACAGGAATACTGTATTTAGCAACATAAAGGAACAAACCACTGATGCATACAACAACTTGGATGATTCTCCAGATAATTATGTTGGGTGAAAAAAAAAGCCAATAGCATACATACTCCTGTATGATTTTATTTATGTAAAATACTTGAAGAGGTAAAATTAGTGAAATGAAGAACAGGTGGCTGACAGGATCTGCGGGAGGTCAGGAGGGAAGTGGCTGTAGCTATAAATGGCACATAAGAGATCCTTGGTCTGTATTTCAACTGTATCAATATCAATATCCTTCTTGTGATATTGTAATATTATATTACACTAGTTTTGCAAGAGTTTACCATTGGGGAAAACTGGCTGAAAGGTAACTGGGATCTCTCTCTGTCTCATTTCTTACCACTGTTTGTGAATCCATAATTATCTTAAAAGGAAAAATTTGATTTAAAAACAGTAAATAAATGAAAGAAAAGAGATAAAGAGAATTGCAGGCTGTGATGAAACTAAGCAGGGGCATGTGATGCAGAATGATGGAGAGGGGCTTCTTAGAGATGGGAGACAGAAAATGCCCACTGAGGAAGGGGCGACATTCACAGATGAGAAGGGACCAACTGGGCAGAGCCTGGGAAGAGCTTGGCAAGTATCAAGTCCAAGGATTACAGAGGGAGGGAAGGCAAGGAGAAAGGTAGGATTGGGAATGAGCTTTGGGTTTTTGAGGAGTGGATAAGAGGCCATGGGGCTTGAATGCAGAGAGCCTGAGGAATCAAGCTCAGGGCAACATGTTATTTGAGAAAAGATCTTGCATGTAAAGTAGATGGAAAGGTGGGGATGTAGGCATTTCTTCTGGGTCAGTCTGACCTTGTGCCTGTCCAGCCATTGCCTGTCTAGCTCTGCTCGCCCACATAGCATCTGCTTCTGGGGCCCCTGGGCTCTAGCAAACCCCCTCCCTCACCAGGAAAGCTCCCCTCCACACACAAAGTAATTGGACTCCACCACTACTGCAGGGTATTTTTCTTTGCTCAGGCCTTTAGTTTGAGAATCCTCTGCTCTGTCCCCTGACTGGGCATTCAGGGTTGAGTCATAGTTAGTCACCCTTAAGGTCTTTGGCTGTAGAGACTAGAAATTCACAACAAAACTAACTCGTGCAAAAGAAGATAATTTATAGCAAGTAAAAGTATAATAACTTTGGTTCCCGATGACAGAAACCCAATTCAAACTGGCTTCAGGGTAGAAAAATAATCAAAGAAAATAAAAAAGAAATTGAGACTTCCATGATTGAAAAGTCCAGGGGTAATGGCTTCAGCTCAGGGATCCAGCCCCTTTTCATGGCTCTGCTTTCTTTTGGGTCAATTTCACTCTCTTGGGTGGTGGCAAGAGGATTCCCTGCAACTCCTGGCTCAAATCTCACCAGCTTAGCACCACAGAAGAAAGATGAGCTTTGTTTCCCAGTAGCTTTAGCCAAGTCCAGGGGTTGAGTCTCATGAACCTGACTTGGGTCATGTGCCCATCCCCCAACCAACTACTGTGGCCAGAGAAAAACATCATTTTCATTAGCCAGACCAAGGTCATATGCTCACATAGAGGTTGGAGTTGGGGCCAGCCCCACACAAATCAAGTGGCCTGAGAAGAAGGAAGGAGTGATCCCTTAACAGAATCGGAGTACAGTTACCACAAGCAAGAATGGCTCCTGGTCAGGCAGAACCAACATACGCCATACTCGTGGAATCCAGAAAACGCCTGCTTGTTCATTCTGCATCTTCGGGGTCTGAGTTTCCATTATGCCAAAGAGACATCCCAGGTTGAAGTAGAATCTTCAGCTTTGTTGCTCGAGAGAGTATCTGATTGGACTAGCATTGGCCAGATGGTCAGCCCTTATCTAGTCATCTATGAATGGTGGGGGCTGGTAAGTAACATGCTGGGCACTTTTGTGGACGGGGAAGCTCTCAGAGGGGCCAGGTTGATACCCTAAAGCTGTGTATTACAGACACTCAGGGCTTCTGGAAGATCTACATCAGCTCCTTATCATGAAGGAAACAGGGGAACTCTATCAATGGGTTTGCTGTTAAGGGAAATAGATGACCCTTTTGAAGATCCCTTTGAGAAAGGCTGAGACCTCATATTTTTTCCTTGCTTTCCTTCTGGTGTACTCAGAGGCTGTCAAAGGGAAAAACAGTGAGTACAGACAGTGGGCTTCATTGACCATGAGGAATGTAGGGGTGGTGATGATGTTCAGAGACCAGCTGGGTGGGCTGGCAGCAGGGGAGGTCTGGAGCTCCCAGGCAGTACAGGGTTAGAATAGCAAAAATGAGTCCCTGATCTGGAGGAAACCAGTTACCAAGGCAGAGACTGAAGAACAGGGATCTAGGCACCAGGCCAGATGTAACTGAGGCCAGGAGGGAACCCCACTCGTGGTACTAAATGTTGAATGCATAGTCTCAATCAGAGGGATCAGGCAGTCCATTTCTAGAACTGGAACTGGGTCAGCTGAGTCTCCTAGCTCCACCCTTCCTACCTTTCCAAATGTGGTTAGGACAAATTCTCCAGGTTTGGGCTGGGCTCAGCACGTACATCAAGTGAGGGCTGCCAAAAGTCCCAGCTGAAAAGAAAGCTGGGGAGGAGAGAGCCAAACAGGTCATTATAACCTCCTCTCTCAGGGGGAGAGTTGACAAACCAGGTCATACAGAAGTGGGTACTGAAGATGTTAATATTAATGATAATAATGACAGCAAGACTTTCTTGAGTGCTTACTGTGTGCTCGATACTATTCAAAGATGTCTTCAGTGGATCATGTCCTTTAAACCTTGTAACAACCCTATGAGGTAGTGCTATTGTCCATTACTACCCTGTGAGGTAGCACTGTTGTCCATTACAATGAACATGAGATGCTGGGAGCAGTGGCACGTACCTATAATCCCAGTACTTTGGGAGGCTGAGGTGGGAGGATCACTTGAGCCAGGAGGTTGAGGCTGCAGTAAGCTATGATTGCACCATTTCATTTCAACCTGGGCAACAGAGCAACTCTCTATCTTTAAAAAAAAGGCACGAGGAATGTGAAACAAAGGGTTAGCATCTTTCCCAGGGTCATATATGAACAAAGGTAACTTAACTTTCTTAACTTAAGGGTCATATATGAACAAAGGTAACTTAACTTTCATGAAAAATGAGCTTTTAGGGTGTCTGCCCCATCTCATCTCCTTCTCCATCACCAACTCCAGCTAATCTCCTCATGCATCCTCACTTCTGCTCCCCAAACCTCCCACAGTTTGTGGAACGTTCCCTTCTGTCTGACGCCTCCATGCCTTTGCGTACAATATTCCTTCTCCTGGAATGCCCTTTCCCCTGGCATTCCAGGAGAAGGAACCAGACCCATAAGAGTTGCTGTATTCTGGGTAACTTACATCTGCATCACAATGCGCAGATAATTCTGTCTCCCAGACTGTGAGTGGGGCAGGGACCAAGTCTTGTCCTTCTCTATGGCAGTACCTGCTGAGGTACCAGAGGAAGAGGCAGCCATGCAGGAAGGAATGAATGTTTGGTGGGTGGGGGATGTTTCCTGTCCCTCGCCCACCCTCACCATGGCATCTCTCTCCTGATCTCTTGGCAGCCTGGCGTGGGGCTCCTTTACCTGCTGCATGGCAGCCTCTGTCACCACGCTCAACTCCTACACCAAGACGGTCATTGAGTTCCGGCACAAGCGCAAGGTCTTTGAGCAGGGCTACCGGGAGGAGCCGACCTTCATAGACCCTGAGGCCATCAAGTACTTCCGGGAGAGGTCAGTGCACAGGGGGTACCTCTGGCCACCATGGGGACTCTGAAGCCCATGGCTTGGCCTCAGTGGCCACCGAGCCCCAGCCAAAAACTGGAGCGAATGGCATGACAGAGTGGTTATGGAGGCGGGAGGCAGAAGGGGCAGGCTGAGTGAGGCAGTTTGGACACCACTATGTCGGAATTTCTGGGACATTTCAATGTTTTATGGGTCATGAGGTTGCCTTGGGCTTATGTGATCAAAGCATGAGAAACCCAGAAGGGAACCAAGTTTGATCATTTGCCATTTGGTCCTATGCTTCATGGAACCATGATAAAGAGGCTGAACCAAGGTTTCCTTCTTGGACTCTGTCATGGCATTGAGTGAAAAGAGGACCCAGTTGTGGGACTGGTGATAGCTGCAGGAGGAGAATGGCTTATCAATGTCAGGAACTACACGTAATCACCCAAGTCTTCAGAGTCCAGCTGGATGGATGGATGGATGGATGGATGGATGGATGGATGGATGGGTTAGTGGGTAGGTGGGGGGATGGATGGATGGACAAGTGGACAGATGGATAGGTGGATGGTTGGATGGATGGATGGATGGATGGATGGATGGATGGATGGATGGGTTAGTGGGTAGATGGGGGATGGATGGATGGACAAGTTGACAGGTGGATGGATGGATGGATGGATGGATGCATAGATGGATGGTTGGATGGACGGATGGATGGGTTAGTGGATAGGTGGGGGATGGATGGATGGACAAGTGGACAGATGGGTAGGTGGATGAATGGATGGATGGATGGATGGATGATGGATGGATGGATGGATTGATGGATAGGTGTGTTGGTAGATAGGTAGGTAAATGGATAGATGAGTGAGTGAGCGGATGGGTAGGTGAATAAATGGATGTTGAGTGGTGGTGGGTCGATGGATGAATGGTTGGATGAAAGGATTGATAAGTAGGGAGGCAGAGGTATAGATGAATAGGTATGAGTGGAAGGACAGACAGGCAGATGGCTGGCTGGATGAATTTTAGGATTTCAGAAGCTGGAGATATCCTTAGGCAGAACTCCTCCCAGAAACCTTCTTCCAATGAAGTGACTCAGAGGGAGCATCGGCAGCCTGAAACCTGAAATTTCTGAGCCCTCCCTCGAGGGGGTGAGTTCATTGTTGCTTCTGTGTCCACCACATTCCGTACTGCTCTCCTCCTGGCTCTACCCAGAGCTGGCCCCTACCCAGGGCCAGCTGCCACTACCACTCTCCAACCTAGTGCCAACCTATGCCCTGCTAGCTGCCTCAGTCTCTTCTGGGCTGTCAGGGGCTGCTGCCCTCAGCTCAGTCCACATCCCTAGAGCTGCTGTGCCAGTGTTTGTGGCAGGCCTTGCAGAATCACAGCCTATGTTACTCTCTCTGAGCTCCATCTGCCTCCCAGGCCTATCCCAGTCAGAAGCAGTACATAGAGGTACCCACGAATGGCCAATCTGGCCTGGAGTCCCCATGCTCCCAGACTCTCCTCTTGAGAGAGGGGATATAGAACAGCAACCTCAGGTCAGAGTCAACCATCATAACTGCCATTTACAGAGCATAGGTTGTGTGCCAAGCCCTGTGCCCAGGCATTTCATTTCATCCTTAAGACCTCACTTTGCAATTAGGACTATCAGCCCCTTTTTACAGATGAGGAAAACTGAGGCTCAGAGAAGTTAAGACACTTATGTAAGGTTGCAAGTGATGGAGGAGGAGTTGGGCCCCAGGTCTGCATGACTCTTTCCTAGACTGAAGAAAATCAGAGCTGGCAATGCTTCAGGATCAGGCCACCCAGATGGAAGAGGCAGCCCCGGATTCAACCCCGGCAGCCTCTCGAGTCCATGCAGGTGCAGTTATGCATGCCCTGGACAGATCTGCTCAGGACTCACAGTTCATGCACAGGCTTGGGGCTTCTCACAAGTTCATGTGACTCTCAGCCTTGAGGACCCTCTCTGACCCCAGAGTCTGCTTTGCCCAACACATGGGGCCTACTGGAATGCACAGGAGACTAATGCTGTCAGGAGTTGATGGGTGTTGGTGGATGAAGACCCAGCTTCCCACCTGTGGTTGCAAAATGGCGCAGGGCATGCTCTGCCATGGGACTGGGCCCCAGGTGCCCTTATCAGGGATCAGCCTCTGTCACATCCTCTACTGGCTCCGTTCCTTCCCTTTCACACCTTCCCTCTCCCCAACCTATATTTCCTGGAACTGCCTCCCCTCAAGAAAACTATCTGTACCTAAATCCTTATCACAGGGCCTACTTATGGGGGAGCTGAAGGAGAAGGGCATTAATGCCTTTTGGTGGCCGGGAAGGCATCACTGCACATCCTCAGGGCTTGGCAGAGAACAAGGAGGGAGAGAGGGACAGGAGGCTGCAGGGCGGGGCAGCACTGAGGAGCTGGCTTCCCTCTGGGGCACTTGGGAGGGCTTTGTTCAGAAGAGAAGCATGGCAGGCCATGGAGTGGGGTGGCCCACACAGGTACCCTGATGTTACAGATCCCTCTCTCATCCTGATACTGTGTCTTTCCCCAGCCACATCGACCTCCTTTCCATCCCTTGGACACTCCAAATGCGTCCCCACCTTGGGACCTTTCTACTTACTGCACCACTGGATGCCTCCATGAGGCCTCCCGTAATCACTGGGTCTAAACACACACTCCCCACAACACTGTCCTAGATACTGCATCCCGTTGCTATTTTTTATGTTTTGGAGACAGGGTCTCACTCTGTTGCTGTATTAGTCCGTTCTCATGCTGTTAATAAAGACATACTGAGACTGGGTAATTTATCAAGGAAAGAGGTTTAATTGACTCACAGCAGGGCTGGGGAGGCCTCAGGAAACTTACAAGCATGGCGAAAGGGAAAGCAAACATGTCCTCCTTCACATGGCCGCAGCAAGGAGAAGTGCCGAGCAAAGTGGGGAAAATTCCCTGATAAAACCATCAGATCTCATGAGAACTCACTATCATGAGAACAATATAGGGGTAACTGCCAAGTGATTCAATTACCTCACCCTGGATCCCTCCCATGACAGATGAGGATGATGGAAACTCTAATTCAAGGTGAGATTTGGGTGGACACAGCTAAACCCTATCAGTCACCCAGACTCAGTACAGTGACACAAGCATGGCTCACTGCAGCCTCGACCTCCTGGGCTCAAGTGATCCTCCCACCTTGGTCTCCCAAGTAACATGCGCCACCACGACTGGGTAATGTTTTCATTTTTAGTATTGCTATGGGTTGCCCATGTGGCCTAAAACTCCTAGCCTCAAACAGTCCTCCCACCTCAGCCTCTGAAAGTGCTGGCATTACAGGCATGAACCACTATGCCTGGCACCATTGCTATTTTTTCATAGCACCTGACACCACCTGCCAGGATTTTCTTTGTTTGCCAGTTTGCAGACTGTGAGATCTGGGACAGAAGACCTATGCCATCTTGTTTTTCGCTGTGAACAGGCACCTAGAATTGGCCAGCCACCTCCTAGAAGCTCATTCAGGGTTTTCTGGTAATTGAGGGACTCCTGTCTTTGGAAAGCTCAGCCCTGGCTCCCTCATGCTCTTTTATTTCTGTCCCCACCATCATCTCCCTGACTCAGCACCCCAGCGCTTTCAGTGCAAAACCCCAGTAGAGAGGACGTGATTGCCCAGCGAAGGTCAGATGTTCAGTAGGCCAGGAGGCAGTGGGCAGGAAGATCCGGCTAACCTGGCACACAGCTCACCTCACCCCAGGCTTTGGATGGTGGCAATGCCCAGCAGGGCACAGGGCCTTCAATGGCACTCAGCAGGTGTTTGCAGTAGACTCATAAGCAGCCTGGTGTCCAAAGCTGCCCCATTAGCACTGCAGTCAGTTGCCACCCCTGCTACGGAGATTCACTTCCTGGGGCATCTGTGAGTAAAACGTACCTCGTTTTGCTGAGGCAGAAGGTGAGACTGGTTCGTACCCCATCAACAAGAGGCTGCAGTTTGCTGGTGCCCCAGTTCCAATGGTTCCTAACTGCTCAGCCCCAAGATGAATTCCTTCCAGCATATGTGCAGAATATCACTTTGCACATTCATAACTTGAACATCATGCAGAGGTTCATCAAATTTTATTTCCCTTCCCCTCTGAGGAGAACATTTCAGCTTAGCCAGGCTGTTCTATTTCTTTTCCCTTTTTTGCGTCTTTCCTACAAAGAACTCAGAGCACATAGATGTCTGCATAGATTTTCAGGGTGGCTCAGATGCAGGGCTGACATCTTTCAGTGGCCAGAGTCCCTGGTGCTGCAGCCAGGGACTCAAGGGAGGGCGATTCACGGCCCCAGCTGCCCAGGTTTTCTCCTCTTCCTTTGGGGACAGAGGGTGCTGTGGGTAGAGCAGGGGTTTGGAGTGAGTCTGTCTCTGCTGCTACTGTGTGATTTGGGGTGAGGTGCCAAGCCCATCTGGGCCAGTTTCCTCTGACCCAGGCTGGGAGAGTCCAGAGTTCTTGGTGTCTCAGGGAGGCTTAAATTTGATAACCCATGTTACATGCTGGGCACAGTGCCTGGCACGTGGAGGGCTTTGTATGTGTGAATTTCTGTCCCTTCTGCTCCTAATGCCCTTGCCAGACCCCAGAGTGAAGCATGAGCTTGGTCATGACCAGCTTAGGATGAAGATGGCGATGGTGTTTCGAGGCATGGCTAATAATCACGTGGTTATCTCTGACCCTGTATAAGGCCCTCCTCTAAATACTTAGATGTAATTCAGTTAATTTCTGCGACGCCTCTCTGAGGTGTAAGCATTATTGTCATCCCCATTTTACAGATGGCAAATCAAGGCACAGAGAGGGAGACCGACCTGCCCAAGGTCACACAGCTGGTAAGTGCCAGAGCTGGGATTTAAGCCCAGGTCACATAGTCCTTCCCTGTGCCGTGCAGCCTCTTGGGCACTGATCGAGGACCTGGCCACACAGTGGGAGTGAGAGGAGTCCCATGGCTGAGGAGCTCACTGTAGGAGGAGCAGGTGAGGTGAGACACAGCCCATGTGTGCAGTTCTGGGATGATGCGCTCTGTGGAACAGAGCTCATGGGCTCCCTCACGCCCCCACATTTCCTATCTGTGGGAGAGGCCTTTTGAGCCCATTTCATCCAAGTCTCTCCTGCTGTCCTCCTGGGGGCTGGGGACAAGGTGGTGCCATGCGGGGGCCGATGGACAGGAAGGAATTAAACTGTCCCTTTCCCACCCCTTCCCCCCACCCCCCAGGGCCTGTTGGATTACCCTCTGCAAGAGCCGAGTGCATGGCTGAGGAGCAGTTGGGCAGATATGAAATGGTTTTCAGAGCTGTAGAAGAAAGGCATGTTCTGTGTGTGTGCATGTGTATGTGCGCGTGTGTGTGCACGTGATCATGTGGAAGGGCCAGTATGTATGCACACGTGTTGAGTTTGCTGGGTTGGAGAGCCTGCGCCCCCTGATTCCTGCCCCAGCCCTGAGAAACATTTGGAACTAAACCTCCCAGCATCACCCTGTCTGACGTCCCCAAGGAGGGCGTCTTAATCCGGCCTCCCGACGGTTGGGTTGGATGCTGCTGAATGAAAGGTAAATATTTGCAGATCGGGGCTTTCTTGAATACTTAACGTTCAGATCTGGTTTAACAATGTGTGGAAGAAAATGAGACCTGTTGGATTGGATCGCAGAGGGAATTCAGCTGTGCTGAATAAGCGACCCGCTTCACTTGGGCAAGTGACACTGTGTGGGGGACAGAAGCCCGCTGAGCTTCTTGGGAGGGCAGATCTTCCTTCCTGGGACCCCTGCACCTCTCTCTGTAGCACTTAGGACTCTCTGAAATTACTTGTTTATTAATTTACATGTTTATGTCTGCTCCGTTTCCATGTACACTCCGCGAGAGTAGGGAGCCTGCTTTTCCTGGTTTCCACTCTGTCCCAGCACCTAGAACCACAAAGGCTCAATCAATTATGGCATTAATTATTAACAATACTAGGCCAGGCTCAGTAGCTCATGCCTGTAGTCCCAGCACTTGGGAGGCTGAGGCAGGCAAGATCATTTAAGTCCAGGAGTTCAAGACTAGCCTGGGCAACATAGCAAGACTTCATCTCTACACAAATTTAAAAGATTAGCTTGGTGTGGTGGTGTGTGCCTGTGGTCCCAGTTACTTGGGGAGGCTGAGCTGGGAGGATCACTTGAATTCTAGGGGGTCAAGGCTGCAGCGAGCTATGATGGCGCCACTGGTCTCCCACCTTGGCGACAGAATGAGACCCTGTCTCGAAAACCCAAACCAAACCAAAACAACAATATTAATTCTATTGTTTAGTAGAAAGTTATGCAGTGCCTCCTGCTGCAGACACTGAGTGTCTGGCTGACTTCACGCGTTCAGCCCCTGTGGAACACCTGAAGAAACAGACCAGGGTTGGAATTAATTCTGTAATTTACCAGCTGTAAGTCCCCAGGGAGCTGGCTTCCCCTCTCGGAGCTTCAGTTTTCCTGGCTGGAAAATGGGCTAATGCTTACCTTGAGGCTTTGTTGTGAGGACTTTATGAAATGATACAACGATGTTTCTCGTAACAAAGCTGGGGGTCCCCTCCCCCCATGCCCCTCCCCCACCCAGTTAGAGACCTCTGTCTGTGCAGGGCAAGTAAGATACACTCCCTGCCTGAAAACAGGGCCTGTAGCAAGCGGTAGTCCTTGGAGAATCTAGCCCGCAGATGTATTTTGTTTGGTTTGCACAGTGGTTTCAAAATTCTTTTAAAAATCAGGAGATTTTATGTTAAAAATCAAGGTTTTGCAGAAACAGAAAACCAAATATGGCATGTTCTCACTTGTGTGGGAACTAATCATTGGGTACACACGGACATAAAGACGGAGACAACAGACACTGGGGACTGCAAGAGCAGGAAGGGAGGCAGGGAGGCAAGGGTTGAAAAACTCCTGTCGGGTACTGTGTTCATTGTTTGTGTGATGGAATCGACTGAAGGCCAACCTCAGCATCCTGCAATGCACCCGTGTAATGAACCTGCACACGAATCCCTGAATCTTAAAAATATATATATAAGAAATCAAAAATCAGGATTTTTGGCTTTTCGTGAAAAAGAGATCTGGCCACACTGGGCCTGTGTTTCTGCATGGCAACAACAGGCTGAGACACTTGAGTTCGCTGCCCGCTGCTCACAGCACAGCAAAGTGCACTGGGTGCCACAATAGAGTCTCCTGGAAGTGGCTTCAGGCACTACCAGTGCCCCCCTACAGTAGATGATAGAAGAGGCTTCACAGAAGAGACCCCTGAGCTGAGTTTTTCAATACCCATGCAGCATTCACCAGACAGCTTGGCAGTGGGTGAGGGAGGCTATTTCAGGCACAGGGAACAGCATGAGCAAAGGCCAGGAGGGGCCGACACACAAAGCGCATTCAGGAACATCTAAGCGACTTGGTATGACTTGAGAGTGAGCACCTCGGTGGGAGTGGTGCCTGGGTCTCTGATGTCTCTTCTCCTCCCATGGTGTCTGGGGTTGGGGGCTGGTGGTAGCAGCTATCTGTCTATCACTGGGATGCATTTATCTTCTAAGAGAGAGGAGATGGAGTAGGAGCCATCCAAAGCCCCCTTCCTTGATGCCAGTTGCTTGCTGCACTCCAAGCCCAACACAAAGCCATCAGATCTCAGGTCTGCAAGAAACCAGCATGGACAAAATCAGTTTGTGCCCGGGGTAGGAGGGACCTCACCCTGGCTCCATACACATCCGCGGGATTGGCTAAGCAGGGATGGGCTCGTCAACCGCATGTCCCACTAGCTCCTGTTCTCTCTCCCCTGTTTGCTGTGGGGGAGCTTTGTGAAGGACCTGTCTCCACATCCTCACCTCCCACTCACCGTCCAGCCCCCTCCAATCTGGCTCCCACCCCCTCACTCCATGAAGCAGCTCTCAGCAGACTGGCACGGCACCCACCTGCCTCCCGAATCGCTCACTCCTCAGCTCCCACAGCCACGTCGCCTGGTCCTGTGCGCTGACTCCATCTCTGGTTCCCTACATGGCTGTCCTCCCTTCTGTGATGCGTGGCTCCTCATCCTCCATGGCCACGTGGCTGAAAGCTCCCACATTAGGAGAATCCACTCCGCCCTACCCGCTGCCATATGCAGTTGCCTCCTTGGTTTTTCTGCTTGGATTCTCAAAGGCACCTCAGATCAATATGTCCAAGACTCATTCATGATATTCACGCCCCGAAACGCAATCTTATTTCCGTCTCTCCCTCCATCAGTGTCTCTGCTTGTGCAAGCTGGAGGCCGGCAGTCCTGATGGACGCCCCTGCTTCCTCTTCACCACCAATAACCCTCCTGCTCACCACGAGTCCAGGGCCTTCTCTTTATGTCTGCTTCCCTTTTCTCTGTCTCCACTTCTATCATCTAGTCCGTGGCTGCAACAGGGCTTACCTGGGTGAATCCAGCAACTTCCTTCATGGTCGGTCTTCGCACATCTATTTTTGTTCCCTGTAATCTATTCCCACCCCAGAAGCTGGAATGCCTCCTCAGTGTGCTAATGTCATCAGGGTAACAAGATCCTCATATTTCTGCCTGAAACATTGGAGTGGCTTCCCATGGCTCTCAGGACAAAGACCCAATTCCTCAGCGTAACTTTAGAGTCTCGCCCTATACCCCGGGCCCCACCCCTGCACACAGCATCCCCTGATCGTCCGCGGTTCCTCAGCCTGGCCATGCTCCAGCCTCTGCAGCTCTGACCCACTCTTCTCTCTGCTGGAGTGCTGCCTGACCTCTTCCCCACTATCCCCCATGCCAAGCTGGGCAGCATCACGCCTCGGCTATCCTCACGTCTGTTCTCCCTTCCAGTGTCCTCTGGGTGCTGAAAGGGACTTTTGGGGCAAGTCTGGTCTGGAGGTTACATGCTGTCAGTGGGGTCTTTATGGATGGAGGGACTCCTTAGGGGTTGTCAAAGGTAGGGCTGGGGTTTTGGGGTGGGTTACCATGATGCCAGTGATTATTTGTATTGCCAAGTAATCATTGCTAACCCATGTGATTCTAGAAATAACCTCAATGTCTTAATATCTAGAGGTATCTTTTTAAAACACAGTATTGGAGAAACGGGAGACAAAATTGTAAATTACACATAAAGATCAAGTTAAGGCATTGACAAGCGCATGGCTTTATCTCCTGTGTTATTTTCCAAATGTTTTATATCATGATGATATTTACACAGAAAATGGGAAAAAAAAAAAAAGTCTTTCTTAAAAAAGCATTTATTTCCCCCTAACTTGCAATGACCCTTTTGACGTGATGTTATGGAATCTTAATTTACTACCTGCAGTGGTTTGTTTCTTTGCCCCAGATTTCTTTTAGTTCCATTTTTCATTCCATTGTGAATTGCTTATTTAAAAATCACTGTATCTTTTGTCCTCTGCGACTGTTTCTTAGGTGTTTAGCCTCTGGGACGTGTTCAGTCATGGCTCTATCTGACCCGTCTGTCTTCACTGCTTGAATTTTATTTCTTTGTAGCACCTTGCTCTCCTTCACCCCGTGTTGGGGTCCTTTGAAATTGCCGTTTTTCTCGGGAGGAATATGGTGCCCAGAATTGGAGATGGCGCCATGGAGATTCAGAGACTTCTCGCGGTTCCCGCAATTAGATCGCCAGCCAGCGCTCATGCACAGGGGAGGTGAAATCACAAAATGGTACTTGAAGTGAAAACGTGATCAAAGGATGGTGGCAGGAACATCTGAAAAGAACATCTGGAAGGAATGTTCACTCCCTGAACTCTCATGTTTTCTTGTAAATATCCGCCAGCTGGAGGGAGCTTCAGAGGTGGGAAGGAGGTGGCTGGCTCTTTGATCCTGGCCATTTGCAACCAGAACCATGGGGAGTGGATGGGAGGCCTGGGCTGGGCTGAGCCCCTCACCTGCCCAAAGCCTGGGCCCAGTAGCATTGGGATCACCTGGAAGCCTGCTCAAAATGCAGAATCTGAGACCCCCACCTTAGACCTGCTAAATCAGAGGCTTTATGTGAACAAGCTTCTCATAAAGGTGATCTTGGAGCACCTTTAAGTTTGTGAAGTACTGGGCTGCAGGATAGAGCAGGTGCAACTGCGGTCATAGGGTCAGGATGTGGATGCGACCAGCTGAGGCCAGAGGAGAAAGAAGGGCCCTACAGACCAATGCTACTCAAAGTGTGGTCCCTGGACCACTGCCCATTTGCAAACATCCTTTGTAATGTAAGGACAAAAATTAAGATAAATGGAAGCTTTCATAGCAAATTGACATTGCTGGACACCCATGCTTGCCTTTTGCATGCATTTTTTCATTTCATTTTTATTTATTATTAAAAAAAATTGGTCCAAAACAGATAGAAAATTCAGGGGGAGCTGGGCATATTGGCATGCACCTATATAATTCCAGCTGCTGAGATGGGTGGGAAGCTGAGGTGGGTGGGAGGATCACTTGAGCCCATGAATTGGAGGCTGCAGTGAGTTATGATTGCTCCACTGCACTCCAGGCTGGGCAGTAGGGCAAGATCGCATGTCTAAAAAAGAGAAGAAAGGCCGGGTGCAGTGAGTCACATTGTAATCCCAGCACTTGAGGAAGCTGAGGCAGGAGGATCACCTGAGGTTAGGAGTTCGAGACCATCCTGGCCAACATGGAGAAACCCCGTCTCTATCAGAAATACACAAATTAATTGGGTGTGGTGGTGGGCACCTGTAATCTTAGCTACTCAGGAGACTGAGGCAGGAGAATCGCTTGAAACTGGGAGGCGGAGGTTTCAGTGAGCCGAGATTTCGCCATTGCACTCCAGCCTGGGCAACAAGAGCAAAACTCCGTCTCAAAAAAAAAGAAGAAGGAAGAAGGAAGACGAAGATGACAAAGAAGAAGGAGGAGGAGGAGGAGGAGAAAATTAAGGGGGTCAGGGAGTCTTAGTCTTTTATTACAGATGGTGGCAGAAGCACAGCATGTAGGCTGTTAATTCATACAAGACAGTGGCTGGAGATTTGGGAAACAGAACCATCCTGGGGCTAAAGAGAGAGGCTGGCTTTGAGGATGGCATAGATGGGGCTGTATGGGGTGGAGAACATGCTGGGGGATGGGAGCCTGGAGCAGGGGCAGTGGAGGCTGCGGAGGCGATAGGACGCATGGCACCCACCCTTGCTACAGCAGAGATGGGCCCTGGTGGGCACCCTGATGATGCTCCTGGCTGCTGTGGCCATGTTCGGCCCTGGAATCAGGCTGGCAGGTACAGTGTGGCCTCCTAGTGAGACATCGATTCTGGTCCTCCCTGAAACCCTCCCTCAGTGTCCTCAGAGCCTCCCAGCTCCATTACTTGCCTGCATCCATCTCTTCTCTTAAAAAGAGCAAACACCCGGCCTCCATCAGACTCCAGACTGTGGTGGGCTATTGGGGACGATGACTGTGGGATGGCAGATGGCACAGTCACCTCCAATACCTCGCAGCAGTTCTGGCAGAGCCAGTGATGGAGGATCCCCAGCCCCACTTTCCACGGGGACCTCACAATGCAAATCTGCCCGGGATGGGTCTGATAGGGAATCCCCTGCCTGCCGGGAGTCCACAGGGTACAGTGGAAACTCGCTCCAGCTCCAGGGACTGTAAACCCAAGCTCAGATCCCAGCTCTACCACAATGCAGCTGCAGGGCTGGAACCACCAGGACTGCTCATGGAGACCCATTGTGCATATCTCCTCCCAGCTCCACATTCAGTAATGTCACCCAGGTCCTTTCAGTTCAGCCATGGCGGGAGTATTTATCCCACTGAAGTTCACAAACACTGAATCAGTGATCTTTCTTGTATTGGACAGCCAGCCTACCACGAAACCAGGCAAAAGTGACGAATCTATCTTTGCCTCGACTTTCCCATCTGTGAAATGGGGCTGGTGCTGTTCACGCCTGAACAGTGCCTCTGTCACCGTTGCCTTTCCCTGGGGCTCTTCCATCTTTCTAGGCACCACAGTTTCTACTCACCCTTCACTTCCACTCTGAAGCTCAGTCCCCAGTTTGGGGGACTCTGTCTTTTCTGGGGCAAATGGCAGTGTTGTGACTTCCTATGGGTTCTGCCTACCCTGAATCCAGACGTTTTTTGATACCTCGAAGCCCTTCCTCTGCTTCTTGCAAAAATATTCCTTTCCCAAAGCAATGACAGTGGCAGCTCTAGATGCTGGAATGGAAGAAAGGGTGTGTGTTTGAGGAGGGCACTGGATAGTGCATTACAGCAGTTCATACCTTCCACCGCCGGAACTGGAGGGTGGGGCTGAATGTGCAGTCACAGAGTGACAGGACCAGAAAGACCCCAGAGGTGATGATGATGGTGACAATAATAATATGATGATGATGATAATAATGGCAAGCACCAGGCAGTGTTCTCAGTACCACTCCAAATAGCTTGAGCTTTATGTTTATTTATTGTTTTATTTGTTTGAGACAGGGTGTCGCTCTGTCACCCAGGCTGGAGTGCAGTGGTGCAATCACAGCTCATTGCAGCCGCCTTGGGCGATCCTCCCACCCAGATACTCCCGAGTAGCTGGGACTACAGGCATGTGCCATAGCACCTGGATTTTTTTTTTTTTTTTTTGGTAGAGACTGAATCTCCCTATATTGTCCAGAATGGTTTGCATTATTGATCAGTAATCCTCATAACAATCACAAGAATAGGTACATTATACTCCCACTTATCAGATGAAAAAAATCAAGACATGTCCAGGCACGTGACTGGTGAGTAGCGGAGCCACTGCCCCAGTCCCTGAAGGGATGTGACATACGAGGGGTGCCTGGTTCCACATGCTGCCAGTTCGAGTACTGTTTCACACCAAGCATCCCCATCAACCCTTCAAGGACCTTATTTAGATTTGTGAGTGTGTTAGTCCATTTCACATTGCCATAAAAGAATACCTGAGGCTGGGTAATTTATAAGGAAGAGAGGTTTATGTGGCTCATGTTTCTGCAGGCTCTACAAGAAGCATGGTGCCAGCATCTGCTCAGCTTCAGGTGAGGCCTCAGGAAGCTTTTACTCATAATAGAAGGGGGAGCAGGTATATCACACAATGAGAGAAGGAGTAAGAGAGAGGGGTGGAGACTCCAGGCTCCTTTAAACAACCAGCTCTCTCCTGAGCTAATGAGAACTCACTCATTACCAAGCCGTTCATGAGGGACCAAAATACCTCTCACCATTGGAGATCGCATTTCAACATGAGATTTAGAGGGGACAGATATCCAAACCGTATCAGTGGATGTTTCTTACACCACCATCTTATTTAAAAAGCAAGTCTGGCTGGGTGTGATGGCTCATTCCTATAATCCTAGCACTTTAGGAGGCTGAGGCAGGAGGATTGCTTGAGCCCAGGATGGAGGCTGCAGTGAACTATGATTGTACCACTGCACACAAGCCTGGGTGACAGAGTGAGACCCTGTCTCAAAATAAATAAATAAATAAAGCAAGTCTGTCTTCATGTCTTCAGAAAATGCAGAATGTTTCCTGCAGGAAATTACAGTTCAAATCAGAGGACGCCGTCACCTGGTGACATTTGCCTTTGCTCCTTTTTCAACAGGGAGCTCAGCACTGCTGATGACCCTTGGCTGCTTCCCCTGTGGGCTACTCTTAGCTTGAAACTGTTTTTTCTCCTTCTCTTGCCTCCCTTCCTCCTTCCCTTCCTTTTTTTGTTGTGTTGCTTTGTTTTGTTTTGTTATCGTCTTTTTTCTTTTTGAGACGGAGTCTCCCTCTGTCACCAGGCTGGAGTGCAATGGCGGGATCTTGGCTCGCAACCTCCACCTCCCGCGTTCAAGCGGTTCTCCTGCCCCAGCCTCCGGAGTAGCTGGGATTATGGGTGCCCGCCACCGCACCCGGCTAATTTTTGTATTTGTTCTTGTATTATTTGCGACACATTGTGCTAGATCTTGAGGCTACAAGCATAGAATGAATGAAACTGCATTCTTCCCTCTGAGTTGAAAATGTATTAAGGGGGTCGGGTGCAGTGGCTCATGCCTGTAATCCCAGCTTTTTGGAAGGCCAAGGTGGGAGAATTGCTTGAAGCCAGGAGTTCAAGACAGTGAGACCTGGTTTTTACAAGAAATGAAAGAATTATCTGGGGTGGTGGTGTGTGCCTGTAGTCTCAGCTACTTGGGAGGCTGAGGTGGGAGGATCCCGTGAGCCCAGAAGGTTGAGGTTACAGTGAGATATGATCATGCCACTACATTCCAGCCTGGGTGATAGACTGAGACTCTGGCTCAAAGAAAAAGAAAAAAAAAAGGAAGAAAGAGAAAATGGGCTGGGTGCAGTGGCTCACGCCTGTAATGCCAGCACTTTAGGAGTCCGAGGAGGGCAGATCATGGAGGTTGGGAGTTCGAGACCAGCCTGACCAACATGGAGAAAACCCATCTCTATTAAAAATACAAAATTAGTCAGGCATGGTGGCTCATGCCTGTAATCCCAGCTACTCGGGAGGCTGAGACAGGAGAATGGCTTGAACCTGGGAGGCGGAGGTTGCTGTGAGCCAAGATCGTGCCATTGCACCCCGGCCTGAGCAACAAGAGCGAAACTCCATCTCAAAAAAAAAAAATGGAAATGTATTAGGGAAGATAGACTTTTAGACTATTAGAGAGGTTTAAAAATAGCAGTAGTGAACATGCTCTGAGCCCATCTTTTGTGGCAGGTCCTGGGCTGTCCTTACAACAACCAGGGAGGCAGTGGCTGTTGCTGTTACTGTCGTGAGGTGACCACTGCTGTTATGCCCCGTGCACACTTAAGAAAACAGATCCAGAGCGGCCGGATGAGCTGTACAAGGCCAGGCAGCCTGTTCACAGCAGAGCTGAGCTCAGCCGCGGTTCCTACTCACTCCAGGGCCCAACGTCTCTTTGTGCCCAAAGCCTGCCCTTGTCCCCTCTGTGTTTCCTGCCAGGGAGACCCGCCGTTGGGGGCACTCAGCCCTCGCCCAGAACCACTGTCAAGCCCCAAGCAGGGCCAGAGGGCAGCCAAGACCCTGCAGGTTCTGCAGATCTGGTGTCTTCCTTGCTGAATCTGGTGGAGAGTTTCAAATTTGTGCAAGGAAACCAGCTCTTTCCAGAAGGGCAATACTGCATCATAGAAAGACGGGCAGTCCCGGCTTGGAGCTCAGCTTCCTCTCTTAGATGTGAGCAGGTCAGCAGCACTGATCACAATAGCAAGGACACAGAATCAACCTAAATGCCCATCAGTGGTAGACTGGATAGAGAAAATGTGTTACATACACACTATGGAATACTACACAGCCAGGAAAAAAGAACAAGATGGTGTCCTTTGCAGCAACATGGATGGAACTGGAGGCCATTATCCTTAGCAAACTAACGCAGGAACAGAAAACCAAATACTGCCTGTTCTCTTTTGAAAGTGGGAGCTAAACATTGAGAACACATGGACACAAAGAACAGAACAAGATATGCTGGGGCCTACTTGAGGGTGAAGGGTGGGGCAGGGAGGGGATAAAAAGGCCAGCCATCAGGCACTATGCTCATTACCTGGATGACAAAATAATCTATACACCAAACCCCCATGACATGCAATTTCCCTATATAACAAACCTGCTAGTACCCTGAACCTAAAATACTAGTTAAAAAATACAAAAAGCACACTTGTAATCCCAGCACTTTGGGAGGCTGAGGCGGGTGGATCAGTTGAGGTCAGGAGTTCAAGACCAGCCTGGGAAGCATGGTGAAACTCTGTCTCTACTAAAAACACAAAAATTAGCCGGGTGTGGTGGTGCATGCCTGTAGTCCCAGCTACTCAGGAGGCTGAGGCAGTAGAATCACTTGAACCAGGGAGGCGGAGGTTGCAGTGAGCTGAGATAATGCCACTGCACTCCAGCCTGGGTGACAAAAATAAATAAATAAGTAAGTAAGTAAATATAAAAAGGAAGTGAGTGGGTTCCATGATGCAGCTCAAACAGTACCTCCCTGAGAAGCCTCCACTGGTCCCTGCACCAGTGGTTTTCAACCCAGCCTGCACATTCCAGACCCGCTCCCTGCCCCCCGTAATTAACAACTCCCGTGGTGGCTTTGCTGTGTAGCCAAGCAGAGAACCACTGGGTTTGACCTGGAGTCCACATGCCATCCTCGAAAGCCAAACCCTGCCCACCGCCCGCTGTTGTCCACCCCCATTTGTTTCTATCTCCTCTGCAGCTGTTTTCACGGCAGGGGCAGAGTTGAGTAGTTGTGAGAGAGACCATACGGCTTGCAAAGCCTCACATATTTACTATCTGAACCTTTACAGGAGACGTTCACCAATCTCTGTACTAGATAGTATTGGCCCTGCCAACCTTCATATCGTTCTGGCCTGAAGCTTAAGACATGCAGCCACGGTTATCTGTGCATGGGTAAAACCAGCAGGAGTTTCTTGAGGGCAGGGGCCTGTCTGGATGATCCCTGTGGCCCCCAAGCCCAACACAAGGCCTGGCTCTGTCCTTGGCAGGTGTTACTGGATATGTCAGCTGTTGAGAGGGGGTTTCTGGGCAGCAAGGCTTGGGTGATGAGGGAGGGAAGGTATTGTGCCAGGCTGGACTGACTAACTCCTTAGACATCGGCCCCTTTGCTCATAGGGTCCCACTTCCCAGGGCTGAGGCTCCCAGCAGAGGTCAAGGAGATGCCCAGCGTGAGGCATGGAGGAAGATGACATGTCAGAGGGGAAACCCAGAGACACCAGGCCTGGTGGCTCATACCTGCAACACCAGCACTTTGGGAGGCTGAGGCGAGTGGATGCCTTGAGGCCGGGAGTTTAAAACCAGCCTGGTCAACATGGTGAAACTCCGTATCTACTAAAAATATAAAAAATTAGCCAAGCGTGGTGGCACACCCCGGTGATCCCAGCTACTCAGGAGACTGAGGCAGGAGAATTGCCTGAACCCAGGAGGTGGAAGTTGCAGTGAGCCGAGATCACGGCACTGCACTCCAGCCTGAGAGCGAGACTCTGTCTCAACAGCAACAAAAAGGAACCAGGAGAGCTGGGAGCCTAGGATGGATGGAGGGATTGGTTCAAGGTCAAGGCTGTGAAAAAGCAGGAGGATGCTGGAAACCCGTTATGCAATGGGACTGGCCTCTGTTGACCTAAGGGTGCTGGATGTGGCCAGGGAGGTGGCATTCCAGGGTGAGGATGGGGCTGTTACCTGGTCCACCTTCCCATCCAGTGTTTGAGTCCAGTTATGACTTCATTACTGGTGAGACTCCAGTCCTGAACACCTCTGGTGACAGAAACTCACCACGTGCAGCAGCATTTGGAAGAGTTAGCAAAGATGAGAAAACACCTAAATCTCTATCATTGGGGGTATTGAATATTAATTATTCTTTTTTTTTTTGAGACGGCGTTTCGCTGTTGTTACCCAGACTGGAGTACAATGGCACGATCTCAACTCACCGCAACCTCAGCCTCCTGGGTTCAAGCAATTCTCCTGCCTCAGCCTCCTGAGTAGCTGGGATTTCAGGCACACACCACCATGCCCAGCTAATTTTTGTATTTTTAGTAGAGATGGGGTTTCACCATGTTGACCAGGATGGTCTCGATCTCTTGAACTTGTGATCCACCCGCCTTGGCCTCCCAGAATGCTGGGATTATAGGCATGAGCCACCGCACCCGGCCAATTATTTTTTTATATACAGCTATAAGAAAGAAATGTAAGATCTAGGTATGCTCAAATGAAAAATTTATGGATAAGTTAAAAAAAACTCAGGTTCAAAACAGAATGTTTACGTCTATTCGTGTAGAAAAAGTATTAATTCTGAAAAGATAAATACCAAACTGCAAACATTGTTGATCTCATTATATGGAGATGTGATTATAGGGGACTTTGGCTGTCTCTGTGGCATTGAGATTTTGTTTGTTTGTTTTTGGAACAAGCTTGTGTTATCAGGAAGATAACCGAGATGTTTTTATTAAAAGATTTTTTTGGGGCCAGGCACAGTGGCTCATGCCTGTAATCCCAGCACTATGGGAGGCCAAGGCAGGTGGATCACCTGAGATCAGTTCAAGACCAGCCTGGCTAACATGGTGAAACCCTGTCTCTACTAAAAATACAAAGTTAGCCAGGCGTGGTGGCACATGCCTGTAATCCCAGCTACTTGGGAGGCTGAGACAGGAGAATCGCTTGAACCCAGGAGGTGGAGGTTGTGATGAGCTGAGATCATACCCCTGCACTCCAGCCTGGGCAACAGAGTGAGACTCCATCTCAAAAAAATTTTTAAAGACTTTAAAAAAAGACATTATCTTTTTACTGAACGAAAATGTGCCTTTCTACAGCATCAGCATGCATTCCTTTGGTTTGGTGTCTAGGACCACCCAGGCCACAGGAGATGTTTCTAAGCAGAAAATATTCAGAATATGTTCCCTGGGAAGTACAGGCCTATCTTGGTACAGACAGTGCAGATAGTCCTTGTGTAGTGTTATTCAATGCCTGACCCTTTTTTCTTTTTGACACAGGGTCTTGCTCTCTTACCCAGGCTGAAGTACAGTGATAAGGTCATGGCTCATTGTGGCTTCTGTCTCCTGGGCTCAGGTGATTCTCCCACCTCAGCTTCCCAGGTAGCTGGGACCACAGGCACAGATCGCCACTCCCAGCTAGGATTTGTAAAGATGGGGTTTCACCATGTTGCTTAAACTGGTCTCGAACTCTTGGGCTCAAGCAATCTGCCTGCCTCAGCCTCCCAAAGTGCTGGGATTACAGGCATGAGTCACCACACCCAGCCTTACCTGCTATTTTCCACCTCAAGTGCAAGCTTGTCTTCCCTGCTAGGCTGGAAGATCTCTGAGGGCAGAGATTGTGAAATAGACATTTCTGTTCTCCACACAGCATCTGATGCCAACAGAGAAGGTTTTCAGGAAGTTTCTGGTGAATGAGTGAATGAATGAATGAATGATGATTATCAATATATGAGTATCTCTCTCCCTCCTACTAAGAACACTTTGGCATTACTAGCTTTTCATTCTTACCTTCCCCATATCTTTTCCTCCAGCTTGGGCTTCCAGGATGTGAAAGGAGGAATAAGAAGTGATAGGAAGAGTCAGGAAACAGAGATAGGGCATTTGCTTTGGAAAGGATTGAGCCTTCCTTGCATGAGAGAAAAGAAGATAGCAGTGGAAAGACAGAGAGGGTGGGGAAAAGGGAAGATGCCACACCAAGGGCAATGGAGAGAGTTTAGGGGAAGTGTCGAAAGTGAGACACAGGCAGGGTGAGAGAGATTTTAGGACAGCTGCAAGACAAGTGAGGGAAAAGAGAGGGATGGAGGAAAGATGTCAAGCTGTGTGGGTTGGAGAACCCACTGTGTGCTTCAGGAGAAACAATAATGATTCGGTATTTTTTTTCTCAGACAGGGTCTCACTCTGTTGTCTGGACTGGAGTGTAGCAGTGTGATCAAGGCTCACTGCAACCTCAGTCTCCTGGGCTCAAAGGATCCTCCCACCTCAGCCTCCTGAGTAGCTGGGACCAGAGGCACACATGACTACACCACATGCACTGGCTTATTTTTTTATTTTTTCTAGACATGGGGGTCTTGCTGTGTTGCCCAGTCTGGAGCACAGTAGTGCAATCATGGCTCATTGCAGCCTTGACCTCCTGAGCTCAAGCACTCCTCCTACCTCAGCCTCCTGAGTAACTGGGACTAGAAGCACACATCACCACTCCAGCATGCACTGGCTTTTTTTTTTTTTTTTTAGATATTTTCTAGAGATGTGAGTCTTGCTGTGTTGCCTGGGTTGGTCTTGAACTCCTGGTCTCAAGTGATCCTCCTGCCTTGGCCTTCAAAATGCTAGGAAAACAGGCATGAACCACTGAGCCCAGCCTGGAGTTGTTCTTATCTGGGAGGACTAGATTGTGTTTCTATAATGTGATGCCCATTTGGACTGAACCATGTGGAGCTCTGGACTTTACTTGAGTTACAAAGGCATATGTGCAATGAAGGAACATGGCCTCACCCATTCTCGGCCCCAGTCATCAGTGGGACGTGGGTGAGGGTATAGGTTTGGAAGTGTGTCAGAGGCCATGCACCTGCCTCCAGTATCCAGGTCCTCATCAGCCTCTGCTCCATGCTTCTCCTCTGCTGCCACTCCACAGAGGCTGCTCCCTCTGGAACCACTGTAACCCTGAGATGACAGAGGAGAGAGAAACCACACTGAAAAGCTCTTGCAATTGTTGATGGAAAAGAACACTGTGCCAGAAGTTGGAAGACCGGGGCTTTGAGAGTATACAGAATTATCTTTAGGAAGTGTTTTGATATAGTTAAGAAATACTTCGGCTGGGCGCAGTGGCTCACTCCTGTAATCCCAGCATCTTGGGAGGCCGAGGTAGGCAAATCACGAGGTCAAGAGATCGAGACCATCCTGGCCAACATGGTGAAACCCCATTTCTACGTAAAAAAAAAAAAAAAAATAATAGCTGGTCATGGTGGTGCATGCCTGTAGTCCCAACTACTTGGGAGGCTGAGGCAGGAGAATTGCTTGAACAAGGGAGCCAGAGGTTGTAGTGAGCCAAGATCACACCACTGCACTCCAGCCCTGGCAACAGAATGAGATTCCATCTCAAAAAGAAAAGAAATGTTTCCCAGAGCCAAGCACAGTGGCTCATGCCTATAATCCCATCGTTTTGGGAGGCAGCAGGAGGATCCCTTGAAGCCAGGAGTTTGAGATCAGCCTGGACAACACAGCAAGATCCCATCTCTATAGAAAAATTGAAAAATGTAAAAATAAGCTAGATGTACATACTTGTAGTCACAGCTACTTGGAAAGCTGAGGCGGGGGGATTGCTTAAGCCCAGGAAGTTGGAGGCTGCAGTGAGCTCCGATTTCACTACTGCACCCCAGCCTGGGTGACAGAGTGAGACCTTGTCTGTGGGGGGTAAAAAGTGCTGCTTAGTGAATAAAAGCCTGCCGCCCCCCAATCAGAAAATAAAGTGAGTCAAAAAGAAGCCTGCAGAGTTAACTCCCTACATTCATTACATAGGAATAATTAACCTTTTGGTGTATATTCTGCCAAAATAATTTCTGTGCATATCAATGTATAATGCTGAAAACAAATGAAACTGTGCATATCTTTTGTAATATACCATTTGCACATAATCGATGTCCCTCTTTTTGACAGAATGATGGGTTTGCATCCCACCTGCCTCTAATTGATTAGCTGCATGGCTCTGGGTTGGTCACATCACCTCCAAAAGCCTCAGTTTCTTCATCAATAGAATGGGAATAATGATGCCCATCTCAAAATCATGAGGTTGTGGTCAAAATCCCATGGGGCGGAGGGTAGAAAGTTACTTTGCAAAATGTTCTCCAGAGGAGGGAAGACTGCACTTTCTCAGGTCCCCGGGTCTCTGTCCATTCATCCTTCTCTTTCCTACCCAGGTTTTTTGTTTTGTTTTGTTTTGTTTTCCAGGATGGAGAAGAGGGACGGAATCGAGGAGGAGGACTTTCACCTAGACTGCCGCCACGAGAGATACCCTGCCCGTAAGTAGACTGTTTGTGGGTACCTGCTACGACAGATTCGTGGGCTGCCAGGGGAGAAGAACCCCTGGAGATGAGTCAAGCTAGCCCCCTCCCCGCACTGCACCCTGCATTCTCCCACAAACACATCACAGATGAGGAAACTGAGTCTGGTGTCTCTGGGTAGCAAGCTCTGCACGCAGCTTTCCCACAGCCTTCCCAGTCAGGGTGGGATGCTAAGAAAGGAAAGAAGAGACTGCGGTGCCAGGCAGGCAGGGAAACCCCAGCTCAAGGCCAGTCCCGGGTTAGCCACTAGCCTGAGGGAGGACAGTCCTCGCTAGAAGGAGCTGAGGCAGGGAGGGCGACCATGGACAGGACTCATTTGAGCTGTGGACACTCTTGGCAGCTTAGATGCATTCACTTCAAACACTTTGCTGCGGGCCACACCGTGAGGCAGAATCTGGGGTACTGCTCAGAAAACAAATGTCAGGATCAGAAAGCAATGCAGAGAAGAACCAAGGTAAGATTAAAGTTAAATGGTCAGATCTCGGCTGAGCCTGTTGAATGCACACAACATGTTCGCCACCCCACCCCACTCTGTCCTAAGGGCTTTTCATGCCTGATCTCATATCCTTGCTTAGCCCCAACCCCTGCAGCTGGGATTGTTGCCTAGATTTTGCAGATGAGGAAATTAAGGCTCAGCGAGGTGGAGTAACTAGCCCAAGGTCACACAGCTTAGCTAGTCACTGGCAGAGGAGTCACAGTAGGTATCATCGGTGCCCTGGCCACCTCTCTCAGACCTTTAGGAAGCTCCAGGGGCTTCTATCTGTATCTGCATCTCTGTGCCTGGAGGCAGGCTGGAAGTGCTAGGGAAGTTGGTGTATACATACCCCGGCTCCCTCACCCTGGAGTGGGATCCCCCTGAGGCATGTGCTCTGCAGTTTCTCTGCAGAATAAGGAGTCAGTGATCATGAGGTTTAGTAGCTCTCCCCCCCCATCTCTGTCCCACTTTTCCTCTCTGTCCAATTCCCCTGTACCCCCTAAATATATCACTGGCACTCAAATTCTTATCTGTGGGTCTGCTGCTGGGGAATCCAAACTAAGAAGGCAGAGATTTAAACACAGGTTTGGCTGATTCCAAATCCTTTGATTCTAGTAATTGAATGAGAAATGGCTCTGCTAGTGGCGAGGAGACAGAGGAGAGGGAAGAGAGCCCAATTTTGGCCTGTGAGGAACAGGGGATAGCACTGAAGTGAACACACACCATGGTTTCAAGTCTGTGCTAGCATGGAGGGCTTCCTGGAAGAGGGGATCAGAAACCAGGGGATGGCTGTGTTTGGAGAACTCCTGCTGCAGGGATAAAGTAGTGAAGAACTCTGATATAGAGAGGGCCTCGGAAAGCACACAGTGGGGATAGGGGCTGAGAATCCTGGAACACTCCAGAATGTCCTCAGCTCCCATATTTGGGAGTGAGCCTCCCCAGGCTCCCTGGAGAATGGGCAGGAGATCCTGGATGGAAAGAGGCCTTGGGGTTTCTCTTAAGGGCCTCTGGGGGCCTAGGTGGAGGTCCCCGCCACTGGAAGAATCAAGGCCCTGTGGACCTAGAAGCAAGGCCTGGAATTAAGGAGAGTTCTCAGGGTCAGAGGAAATGGCAAAAGCCTCCACCCACCCCAATCCCAGCCCCACAGCCCTCCACCTGGCCCCAATCCCAGCCGCACAGCCCTCCACCCGGCCCCCAATCCCAGCCCCACAGCCCTCCACCCGGCCCCCAATCCCAGCCCCACAGCCCTCCACCCGGCCCCCAATCCCAGCCCCACAGCCCTCCACCCGGCCCCCAATCCCAGCCCCACAGCCCTCCACCCGGCCCCCAATCCCAGCCCCGCAGCCCTCCACCCGGCCCCCAATCCCAGCCCCACGGCCCTCCACCCACCCCAATCCCAGCCCCTGCAACCCTCCCTCCACCCCAATCCCAGTCCCCGCAGCCCTCCCCCACCCCCAAATCCTGTCCCCACAGCCCTCCCCCACCCCAATCCACGTCCCCCTAGCCCTCCTCCAACCCTCAATCCCAGTCCCCACAGCCCTCCCTCCCGCCTCCAATTCCAGTCCCCATAGCTCTCTCTCTACCCCTAATCCCAGTCTCCAAAGCTCTCCCCCACCCTCAATCCCAGTTCCCACATCCCTCCCCCCACCTTCCATCTCAGCTCCCACAGCCACCCTCTTGCCCTGGTGCCTAGCGCCCCCTCAAGCAGCATGATCTTGTGAAAGAATCATCAGACTCATTCGATAAGTCAACAGTCTGGACAATTTCGTCTTTCATTCCTTGGTGAGTGTTTATTGAGCATCTGCTGCACATCAGCCCTGTGGGCGCTGGAGAGACAGCAGGGAGTCAGGCAAGACCAAAGCCTCTGGTCTGAGAGAGAATCATTCAGTAAGGGAGCTCAAAAACAAACAAGGGAGGAACATGTGGTGATGGGAGGGCACAGAGAGGGGCACTCCTTCAGAGTCAACACGCTGAGAAGCCAGGAAGCTGGGCCCTAAAGGGTGAGGAGTCAGCCAGACGAAAAGCTTTGCAGGCAGAAGGACCTGTGTGTCCCAGAGCCAGAAGGGGCCAGACGGTGCTTGTGGAATAGCCAGGAGACCAGGGCGGCTGAGGCAGGAAGGGCATTGGGAGGCCTGGAGGGCTGGAGGGGCTGCGGGTGGCAGGAGGCAGGACAAGGACGGAGTTTACTATGCAGTGAAGAAGTTGATTCTGCAGCAGGGAGCCTGGGGCGTTTTAAGCAGGGAGAAGACATGTCCTTGTTATTTCTCTCTCTGTGTGTCCCTCCCTATTTCTTCCTTGTCTGTCTATCTGTTTGTCTGTCTACCTATCTATCCAATCTATTCATCCATCTATCATCTATCCATCCATCCATCAACCATCTATTATTCATCTATCAATCATCTCTCTATCCATCTATCAATCATCTCTCATCTATAAATTCTATCATCTATCTGTGTAATCTATCCATCATCTGTCAATCCTTTATCAATCCTATCATCTATCTATTTATCGATCCACCTATCATCTGTCTATAGATCCTATGGATCCTATCCACCATCTATCCATTCTATCTATCTACCTATCATCTGTCATTTATCTATCAAACATCTACCTCTCATCTTTCTATTCTATCATCTACTCTATATCTGTTTCTATCCATCTGTCTATCACCTATCTCTCTATCATCTATGTATGTCTTTATCATTTCTCTCTGTCATCTCTGTCTCTTTCAACTACCTCTTTCTCTATTTTTCTGTATGTGGGGGAAAAGGATCAGAGAGGAGCCAAACTCAAGGCTGGGAGACCATCTTGAAACCTACAATATGCACAGAATGTTTGCTGCTGCAGTCATTTTTGGGAGACATGATGGTGGTGGCCTGACTGTGGTGTTGGGGATAAAAGTGGATAGATCAAGGACCCTCTGCTGGTAGAATTTCCACAGTGTCTTGGTTTGGGTTTCCCTGGAAGTCCCTTGAGATGTGGATACAACAGCAAGTGCTTTATTTTGGTGATCAAAGAAAACCCAACTAGGAGTGAGGAAGAGAGACTAAGAAAGGAAGAAAGGCAACCAGTCAGAGGCACAGTGTTGAACCCACTGGGGACTAGGGGCGTCGGTGCAGAGCATACACATCGGAGTCTTCCTCCCAGATAGGAAGGCAGGCGACTCTCCTGGGCCATTGTTCAAGGGCTGCTGAGGGGAGGCTCGGGTGCGTGAGTTCCCTGGCAGTCATGGCTCGGGGGGTGGGCGGAGGGGCTTGGGGCTGGATGAAGAAAGCCCTCCTTGAACAGTTGGAGGTCAGCAGCGTGCACCTCCACCTGGGGGATAGCATCAGATACGTGACTGATCCAAGTGAGGACCAGAGGAAGGGAGGAACCTAGGATATGTGCAGAATTTTTGTCCCAGCAGGCAGGGGCACGGGGTCCCTGACTGATGGAAGGACATGGGGTGGGGTCGGTTTGCGAAGGGCAAAGTTGCTTTGTCTGTGTGGAGTCTGAAGGGCCGGTGAGGGCCTCTAGAAGGCAGCCAGATCAATGGAGGGGAGCTTAAAAGGGTGGCAGGGAGACAGGCAGATGGAGTGGTGTGTGTCTTAATCCCATCTCTTTGGTGGGAAGGTGGGGACAAGGTGGGAGGATCACTTGAGGCCAGGAGTTTGAGACCAGCCTGGGTAACATAACAAGACCCCATCTCCAAAAAAAAGTAAAAATTACTGCGCATGGTGGTGCAAGCCTGTATTCTCAGCTACTCTGGAGGCTGAAGTGGGAGGACTGCTTAAGCCCAGGAGTCTGAAGCTGTAGTGAGCTATGATTGCACCACTGCACTCCAGCCTGGGTGACAGAGCGAGACTGTCTCTTAAAAACAAACAGACAAAAAGCAACAGTACTGTATGCAATGGTTGCAGTGCAGGGACTGCACAGATCATCTGGGGATAACGTGTAGGGTGGGGAGAGACAGTGGTGCAAAAAGGTCTTAACCTCCTATGGATCCCGGGGAGCCCCAGAGGCCGGTGGGGAAGGAGCTATGGAAAACTGTCAGCTGTCCCCAGAGACTCCAAATCCTGGCTTCTCAGGGAGGAAAAGAGCCTGAGATCCCACAATCCCTGCACCAGGTGTGCCTCTTACCAGGCAGCTGAGCATGGGCAGGGATGACCGTCATTCCCCAGAGGTGCTGGGGACTCCCGTGTCAAACAGAGTGAAAGGAAGAGACCACCTCTGTGGTTAGAGCTGAGGGAGGGGTCGGGGGAATGTGGGCTGGATGCTGGCATGTGTGAGAGATCCCGTGACTTCAGGGATCCTGAAGCAGCCTGTTTTATTTATTCCGCAAATCGTGACTAAAGAGGACTTGCTGGCTCTTGAGAGCCTGGAGATGAATAAGACGTATCAGTAGGCCCTAGTGATTTCCGAGTCTTGCTGGGAAGACAGACCCAAGACGTTAGTGCACTGTGTGGCCAGAGCTTGAATGGGGTCAGTACAGGATCTGGGACAGCAGGGTGTGGGGCCTCATCCCACTCAGGATGAGATGGGGTGCAGAAAAGGGAAGGCAGGAAGGGGGACTCAGCCAGGGTGATCCCCCTCGGCAGGTCCTCCATGGTGATAATAATGATACCTGCATTTGCTTATGCAAACAGCCAGCAAGAAGAACTCAGTCCCCCCAGAACCCAATCACAATATGTCACCTTTGTGCATGTTCACAGGACTTCACACTTATTCAGTCATTTAACCCTAACTACAGACCCACTTTACGGACAGGGAAACTGAGGCCTGGGGAGTTTAAGACTGTGGCTTGCCCAGTATCACACAGCTAGAAAGTAGCAAAGCTGGGATTTGAACCCAGTGAGTCTGACCTCATCGCCCACACCTTGGACAGTCAGCATCTCCATTGGTGGGGCAGGGTACTGAGGATGTGGGGCGCCGCCAGACAGGGCCTCAGTCCTCATAGAGCTCATGGTCTAGAGAAACAGCCAATCAAATGAGTATGGAAATGATGCCATCTCAGAATTCGGCCTCTTAGCTGCTAGTGGGTTTTCAGCCAAGAAAATATTTTGGAAATGCCTGGACGAGTTTTGCAATATTTCTGCAGGGAGCAGCTGCTCAGATCCTGCGATGGGCTTACTTGCCGGCAGGAGGAACGGGGGAGGAGGGATGTCAGGGAGCCCGCATTATTAAACACTTACTGTGTGCGGGTCTGTGCTAAGCACTTCGCTGCCATCTCATCTGATGGCTGATCCAGCCCTGAGAAGCAGGGACTCTTCGCCTTCTTATGGAGATAGAGAAACTACGGCACTCTAAGGCAAATCAGCTTTGCTGGGATCTCTGGTCCACTCGGCAATAAAACTCAGCTTGGTGTTTAGATCTTGCTCCTTACCCTGGGAGTGAGGCTCCTCCTTCTCAGGCCCCCCATCCCCCAGACCCCTGACCTCATCTCCCTCTTCCCCATCTGCCGCGTTCCCCCAGCCAACCTGACCTTCTTCTTTCTTGAACATGCAAAACTCATTCCCTTCATAGGACCTTTGCACTTGTTCTCTCTGCCTGAATGCTCTCCCTCTAAGTCATGGCGTGGCTGACTTTGTCTCATCTTGAAGTCAGCTGAAAGGCCACTTCCTCTGAGAAGCCCTCCCTGATCTGCACCAGCTTCCCCAGTCATCCTGCTATCACCAGGTTCTCTTTTCTTCATAGCATTTGTCCCTCTCTGAAATGATCTTTTATATTCACATGCTTGGTTTTCCTGTTGCTGCCTCTCTCCACCAAATGCCATGAGAACAGGCACTTTGTCTGTTTTGTTCATGTCTATATCCCAAGAGTCTAAAATAGTGTGTGGCACATAGTAGGTGCTTAATGGTTGGCTCTCAATCTCCATGTTTCTCCCACCACCTCCCACCTGAGAAGCCACTTGTATATTAACAGTTACATAAATGTTTGGTTATCCTAACTGCCCCCAAAATTGCTGTTTTTTCGGGGGGGGGGCTAATGTGACATGGATTCAGCTATATATTTTTTTTTCCTGAGGAAGTTGCTTTTGAAACCTGCCTTTGGGGCTTTGTGGTGCCAACAGCCAGCTCAGGAGCACATCAGACCTGACATTTGATGGAGGTGATATTGCCATATGGCCCTGGTGTCTGAATCTTCCTTTCGGGGCGACTGAGGTTTGCAGTTGATTGCAGCTGTCAAGTTCAATGGCTGAGACAAGACTTTGATTTTGCCAGGTGTGTCTGTAAGGCTGGGCTCCAGAGAGGCTGTCGCACGCCAGGCACGGAGGTGGCTTCTGGGAGCTCCATCTAGATGGGTCTCTGCCACTGCTGCTGCCCTCAAAATAGCAGAGGGAATTTCAAGAAAGACTTTCTCTGGGCCCAGAGCAACTTGGCATTTTTATTAGATCAAAATCAAATCCAATAGAGTCCCTCTCGAGTTGCTTCCTTTATTAAAATGGAAACAGACAATATTTCTGAAATAAATATCAATGCCAATTTGCTGGGAGCACAGATGGGCACGCAGCTTGGAGACTTCTGAGACCCCAGCACTGGGGGGCGAGAGATCCAAGCCAACAGGAGCATCAGAACCACACAGAGGGCCGGTTAAAGGATGGACTGCAGGGCCCCCACCCTCAGCGTTTCCAATTCAGGCGGCCTGGCGGACACCCAGGATTCCACAGCTCTAAGTTCTCCACGATGCTGATGCCGCTGGTCCACAGACCAAACTCAGAGTCGCTCTCAACCCTCAGCCAATACCTGTCCCTTTGAAGCTACTGCCAGAAGCCAGTCTGCATTTTGTCGCTTGCTTGGGCTATTCAGCAACTTCTAGATGGAGATTGCTGCTTTTAGGGCCAATTCCTTTCCAATCCATCCTCTGAAGACATAAATTTGATCGTGTCTTCCCCAGCCCCTCCTAGCTCTAAAACCTCCTATGAGAGCAGCTCTAGTGGGTATCTGGCTCAGTGCCCGCCCCTTCACAAGTTCCACAGAGGCCTTCTCTCACCTTCCCCTCCTGCATCATCATTTTTCTTTTCGTCACTTGTCCCTCTCTGAGCCCTTCTTTGCTCAGTTGTTTTTCTTTTTCTTTTTTAGAGATGAGGTTGTGCTCTGTCACCCAGGCTGGAGTGCAGTGGTGCGATTATAGTTCACTGCAACCTTGACATCCTGGGCTCAAGGGATTCTCCCATCTCAGCCTCCTGAGTAGTTGGGACTACAGGCACATGGCACCATACCTGGGTAAATTTCTTTTTTTATTTTTCCAATTTTTTAGTAGAGATGGGGCCTTGCTATGTTGGTCAGGCTGATCTCAAACTCCTGGCCTCAAGTAATCCTCCTGCCTTGGACTCCCAAAGTGATGGGATTATAGGTTTGAGCTGCCATGCCCAGCTAATTTGTTTTTTGGTAGAGATGGGGTATTGCTGTGTTACCCAGGCTGGTCTCTAATTCCTGGCCTCCAACAATCCTCTCGCTTCAGCCTCTCAAAATGCTGGGATTACAGGCATGAACCACCACATCTGGCCTGCTCCCTTGTTTATTTCCAGACTGTTGCCAGTGAAATGGAAATATCATGAGCACAGGAACAATGTTCCTGCCTTCACTGTGACATTCCCAGTGCCTAGCACACAGTAGGTCACCAGTATGTTTCTGGTGCGTGATTTAGCTCTTACATGCTAAGGACCTACTTAGTCCTCAGGAGGTATGTGCTGTGAGTACTATTTCTGTTATACAAGGGAAAATACTTGGGTTCTGAGAAGCAAAGTCACTTGTCCTTTGGGGACAGGCTTGTGACCTTGGTGTCACAAGCCTGTCTGACTCCAAGCTAAAGCTATGACATGGTTCTTTTACTTTATGCCCACTTCTGTCCAAGGAAGTGGTACCACAACTGTTTCTCACCCTAAGAAACACTTGGGGCAGGTGTCAAAATAGTTTGTCCTCAAGAGCCCAATTCCTCAGTTTGGGGCAGACAAAGAATCTGTATCAGAGAAGTGTCATAATAAGGCAGAAATCCCTGGGTACAGGGGTGCAGGGGGCCCTGCTGGGCCTTCTACAGCTGGCACCCAGCAACTTCTGCAGCTGTAATGCTCCATGCCTTACTCCTTCATCCTCATGTTCTCTGCTTTCTGACCATTCCCATCCACTTGCCTCCCTGAAACCACAACGTCGCTTGGTTTTTCACACCTCCTGAAGAACTGCATCCTCCTGCCAAGGACCTATTTCACACCCTGTTCTTTCTGCATGAAATGCTCTGCCCCCTTCCTCTGCTGGGCAGAAAACCAACCCTACCAGTGGAGTTGGGAGCTTTTGCAAGTGCTTTCAAAGTCTAGCTCAACTGTCTGGGAACGGCCCCCAGCCCCTCCCCAGCTCCTGGCAGAGGAGAGCACGCTCCTGTCTGCCTTTCACTCTCCTGGTGGTTGTGTCTGTGAGCCAAATTTTTATAATGGTGATGAGCCCAATCTTTGTGTTTTTATATTTTTTAAATTGTTACAGATTCAGGGAGTACAGGTGCAGGTTTGTTACATGGATGTATCGCATGTTGCAGAGGTTGGGATTCTGGTGAATCTTTCACCTGAATAGTGAACATTGTACCCTGTAGGTAGTTTTTCAGCCCTTGTCCCACTCCCATCCTCCCCCTGTGGAGCCCCAGTGTCTGTTATTTCCCTCTGTATGTCCATTTGTGCTTGTTGTTTAGCTCCTGCTTATAAATGAGAACATGTGATACTTGATTTTCTGTTTCTGAGTTATTTCACTCAAGAGCTGGCCTCCAGCTCTATCCATGTTGCTGTGAGAGACATGATTTTGTTCTTTTTTTTTCTTTTTGAGATGGGGTTTTGCTCTTGTCGCCGAGGCTGAAGTGTAATGGTACAACCTCAGTTCACTACAACCCCGCCTCCCGAGTTCAAGCGATTCTACTGCCTCAGCCTCCCAAGTAGCTGGAATTACAGGCACCTGCCACCACGCCCAGCTAATTTTTGAATTTTTGGTAGAGACAGGGTTTCCCCATGTTGGCCAGGCTGGTCTCGAAATCCTGACCTCAGGTGATCCACCCACCTCAAATTCCCAAAGTGCTGGGATTACAGGCGTGAGCCACTGTGCCCAGCAGATTTCATTCTTTTTTAATGGCTACATAATACTCTGTGGGGGCATATATACCACATTTTTAATACAAACATCTGTTGATGAGAGCCAAGTCTTTGGAGTGAAGCTGGCTGGATTCAAGTCCCAACAGTGAGACCTTGAAAAAAATTGACTTAATTTATCTGGACCTTGGTTTCCTCATCTGTAAAATGGGGATAGTAATGGTACCTAACTCATATTTTTGAGGGTTAAATGAGCAGATGCTCGAATGGTTCCTGGCACACAGCAGGAATGGGAGGCATGTCTGGCCTTGTCATCTCTTCATATGTGTGCCTGTGAGCATCTGGGGGGCAGGGCAGCATCTCACATCTATAAACCCAGCAGCCAGTGTGGAGGCTGACACACAATACGTGCCCAACACATTTCTAATAAAGGACGGAGGAATCAAGGACCATGGGGAGAATTGGCAGGTACAGTGGACTCAGTCTGATTCCAACGGTGAGAAAGAGACAAAGAGAATGTTATGGCTCAGAAACATGGATCCCTGAAGACAACCCAGTGAAGAGATAGATGGCTTCTATTCAATCTCCTAAGACCACCTGCCCCAAGGTAGACCAAAAGACACAAACTTCCCTCCATATGGGTTCATCCCACTCAAGCCTGCCATTCCTCCTGAGCCCTCCACTGTCCACTCATTCTGCAGACAGGTGCTCTCAACACTGTGCCTGGGACTGTGCTGGTGCTGGGATGCAGCTGTGAGGAAAAGCAGAGCTGGCATTTGTCCTCCTGTGACACACACCTCAATGGCAAGACGAGGAGTTATCCAGTAAACAGACACTTCCAAATGCAGTGGCACCTCTGAAGCCCTCTCATGGTAGAGAGTTGCAGAGCAGGGTGGATCCAGAGAGCCAGTCAGGGTGCCTGCTGAGGCGGTGACATTCTGGGCAACAGAAGAGCAATGAGAGTGTCACTAGCTGACAGGTCTCCAAAGCCTGATGTCTTAGCACCAGCCCTGATTCATTTTCTACCACTTCTCGAAGCTCGTTTGTTTCTGGAGGGCAGAGGTCAAGGTTAAGCATTCAGGGAGTTGGCTCTGGGCAGACCGGTGAGTCCTGGAGAGGCTTTCAGCACCTCGGACAGCGGCTGAGTGATTGGCCCGCAGGAACTTCCCTGTAAAGGCACCCAGCATATCCGTGCCAGGCTGGGCTACGTGGGATCAGGAGCACCAATACCTGCCACCTGGTACCCTCACTCTGCTAGCTGCAGAGAGACCTTGAGCAAGTCGGTTTCCCTCTAAGTGCCTCAGTTTCCCCATCTGTACATTTGTGTGACATTGACATTCCTGGTCTTGAAGGGCTCTTCCAACCCAATGAGTCCATTTTGGAAGAGTAGATGTGATTTAATTCAATTCAGAAGTTACATCTGATCCCCAGATCTTGGTGGCTTAGAGAGGGTTCAAGACAGTGAATCCTCACTGAGGGGTGGGGGGGATAGGGCTGGAGGAGATCTAATGTTAAATACATTTGTGTTTTGATACCCGGATTTAAAAAGGAAGATAAATCACACCTTTTGGGAACCTCTTGTGGTCAAATACTCTGCTAACCTTGGGAGGTTCCCAGAAAATGGAAACCGCAGACCTGCTACTGCTCCCCGAGTGGGGCTTTGGACAAATCTCTTCCCATACATGGGACTTGGTTTCCCCATTGTGAAGAGAGGCTCTCAAACTGCACCTGCTTCTAGTTCTTTCCATATCCATCCGTGTCTGAGCTCGAACAGTGAAGGGCTCCTCTGCAGGGCTCCTGCTGGGCTTGCCGACTCCTTTGTAGCTTTTATCCATTTGCAGGCTCAGAGAGGTGAAGCTGCTTATCAGAAGTCACACAGCTTTTAAAAATCCACACTATTTGGAAGTGGTGGAAGCTGGGTTTGAGCCTTTGGCTGTTAGACCGAAATGCAGTCACCCCAGCTCCCTGCCATCACCTGAGCCTTCACCCAGGAGAGGAGAGTTTGAGCAAACAGCCTTTTCATACTGTACAGAATTGCAGAGCAGGTAGAGCAGGTGCATCCCAAGTGAATCCCTCCCTCCTCCTTCTCCTCCTCCTCCTCCTCCATAGTTCCTTCATTTGTTTAAAAAGAAAAAATAAAGAGTTCAGTTCAGGACTTGCTCTGTGCTGGGCCAGGGACTGGGGTCTCAAGGCTCCAAGATGAAGCAGGTCCTAGCCCTGCTCATAAAGTTGTCTCCCATCCCCAGGTTTGTTGGGAAGACCCACGCTGACCTGGCTATTACAACATAAAGTGGCCAGTTCAGGGAGAGAGTTATGCAGCCTGTTGAAAGGCACAGGGGAAGGAGCAAAGCCTCCGTTTTTCAAATGCTGCCTGCTCTAGGAAGCATTCCACAGGGACATGGGATGCTTCCCAGAACAGGCAGCATTTGAAAACCTCAGGGAGTCAACAGCCAGAGGAGAGTAGGGAAGGGTGCTCCTGCCCAAGGGATCAGCCTATGCAAAGCCACAGAACAGAATCATGGAATGAAACACAGGCTGAGAACAGTCTCTCGTGGGCTGAGTGCAGCCTGAGAGATGCTAGTTGAACCACAGTTGTTGAAACTACATTTAAAACCTTAATTGTTATCAATTAAAAGCCAAGAGGTTTTATTTTGAGATCCAGATTTTCAGTTTCTTTGAAAGTTTTGAAGGTCCAGCTGGGTGTGGTGACTCACACCTGCAATTCCAGGGCTTTGGGAGGCTGAGGTGGGAAGATCACTTGAGGCCAGGAGTTCAAGACCAGGCTGTGCAACATAGCCAGACCCAGGTCTACAAAAAGTAAATAATTAATTAACCATGGATGCTGGTGTGCCCCTGCAGTCACAGCTACTCAGAAGGCTGAGGCGAGAGGATTGTCTAAGCCTAGGAGTTTGAGGCTTCAGGGAGCCATGATGGCGCCACTTTGCTCCACCTTGGGTAACAGAGTGAGACCCCATCTCAAAAAAAAATTAGGAAGATCTGAGCCCACATTCTCCACGGTAACAATTGGCACTGTCTCTGACTCACCTCACCCATTTTTATTGTCTGCTTGGGCCCGCAAGACATTTTGAGTTGAGATTCCCAGTCTACAGCATAAGCCCTGGGAGAGAAGGGAAGTGGATGGGGGAAACTAGTGGGGTGCTGGGGTGTTCCCCTCTTTACACATACACACACCGTAAATGGCTCTGGGCCCCCAAACCCTCCTGGGTTGCTAGAGAAAAGGAGGAGGGCCCCAGTCCTCAGCATCTTGCCCTCTGGATCCTGGGGACAAAGAGCTTGATTTTAACTCAGGGAAGGACAGGGACTGTGGCCTTTCCTTTTCCTTAAAAAATGCATGATCACTTTCTCTGCTCTGATGAACTCTCCATGGCTCTACTTTTTGGCCACTCTACAAGCAGCTAAAATCACACCTAAATTCTTATTTGGTGCATAACTTTCCATGCACCAAATATTTGCTTCTAGGTTTAAAAAACAATCCCAAACACCTCTATCTTGGCAGTAAACACTTCCAACGGATGCGATGGTTTCCGTGACTGAGGCCAAAACAAATGTGTTTTTCTGAAGCCAAACGATTCCAAAATGTTTGCAAAATGTTTCCCACCCCTTAAAAAGTATGGTAAAACTTACAAAACACTAACATTAAAGAATATTAAAAGCAGAAAGAAAAACAGTGAAAGCAAAAAAAAATTACCCCCCACCCCAACTGTGGATACAACCCTCTTCCTCTTTGACTCTTATCTTGAAGCCTTGTTACTAGAAGGATCTCACGACAGTGAGAGCTGCTTTAAGAATGGAGAAAGAGCAATGAGCTCTCCGTCCTTAGGGGCATGCAGGTAGGAGCTCGGCTTGACTAGGAATTCCCACCTCAGTGGGCTTTCTGTGAAGAGCCTGTCTGACCTTAAAGTATGACAAGTGTGTCTGAGAATCAGAGTAGGAAAATGAAATGATAGGGAACACGTTTTTTTTAAATGCTGAAATTTCGAATCAGGAGGAAAGTAATTCAATCCAGCTCCATTACAACTGTGACTTCTAAAGCATCTGCTAATCCTTACTGAGCCTCGGCTCCCTCTTCTGTAAAATGGGCAGAACCTACCTCTGGAGCTGCGCATGCTCAGGAACTGTTGGTTTTCTTCCTTCTCCCCTTCACTCCTAGCCCCACTCCACCACACCAGTCCTCTCCCTTAGTCTCCCTCCTTCCAGCTCCACCTCTGCAGGTCCACAGGGGCGCATACATTCTGGGCTCAGTCACTGCTCTCCTGGGTCTAATGGGACTGATGCTGGCAGAGTGTGCACTGAGGATGGGTATGCTGGGATGAGGAAGATCCCTGAGTGCCAGGGGGAGGATGTAAGAGGCTGCTTCCTGGACAGACGAAACTCAGGCTGAGTCTTAAATTTTGATTCGACAGGAGGCACAAGGACATTTCAGGCAGGCCACAGCATGAGACGGGAGTGGTTCTTCTGGTGCACTAGAAAGACTTTGAAGAGACACTTAAGGGATGATAAGGGAGTGATCTTCCAAGAATCACCAAGAACACAAAGGAGTGAGAACAGCGGAGGCAAAGAGCCTTTCCAGCCCTTCCAGCCCTTTCCCTTGTCCAGGTCACTAAGCGTGGTAAACAGTGGCAGGTGCCCTCTGCCTTGGCACACGGAGCTTCTCAGAGTCAGCTTTGGGCACATTCATGTCCACGCACACTATTGCTGGGGCCCGGCAAGGATTCGGGGACCTGGGAGACATCTGCTCTGGTTCCCCTTCTAATATCCCTCCACAACAGCTCCTGAACACATATAAGGCCACCCACATATGGGGTGCTCAGGGAGGCCTGCTTGGGGGGAGATGGCAACATGGGGAGATGGCTGCAGGATGACAGGAGGGTGGTGGATGATGGCTGCATAAGTGGGTGGATTTGCTGAGGGTGGGTGGTGGAAGGGAAGGATGGAGGGAAAATGGGTGAGTGGATGGCAGGGGTAGGGCATAGCTCTATGTGGGGTGGGTGAACGTGCCTGTGGGGGGTGCCATGGTGGCTGTCGGGTGGGCACGGGGTGGAGATGGGGATGTTTTGGGTGTAAGTGGAGGTGTACATGGAAGGGTATGTAATTGGGTGGTAGGAGGATGGTTGGGGGCAGTGGTGCACCTGTTGGCAGGTGTGAGGTGCATGAACACATTCTGGGCTGTGGTTTGGAAAGGGTGTAAGCAGAGTCGTGGATACATTGGTGCCTTGATAAGTGGATGGCAGCAAATACTGGCAGATGCATGACTAGGTCACAGGTGTGTTGGTGAATTGGTGGGTGACTGGGTGGCTGACGGGGGAGGGATGGGTGGAGAGCTGGCGGTGTTGGGGCGTGGGTTTGTAGACAGATGGGATGATGGGCAGAAGGCGTGGTAAATGGGGGTGGGTGGTGGATGTGTGGCTGGGGGCCGTGGGTAGACAGGGTGTGGGTGGAGGAAGGTGGCCTTCAGCACTGACTGCCTTGTTTCCTGGCAGGACACCAGCCACACATGGCGGATTCCTGGCCCCGGAGCTCCACACAGGAGGCACCAGAGCTGAACCGACAGTGCTGGGTCTTGGGGCACTGGGTGTGACCAAGACCTTGACCTGGCCCCCGGACCTAAGCCATTGCTGGCACCAGCCCCTACTGCAAGACTACCAGAGTGGTGTCCCTAGAACCCTGGCCTGTGTGCTGCGAACTCAGTCAACCTGCGTGGGAGATGCCAGGCCTGTCCTGCCCATTGCTGCCTGGGTCCCGGGCCCTTGGAAATGGGGCCAGGGCAGGCCCGAGGGAGTGGACAGGGCTGCACAGAGTGACTTTGGGGCAGCAGCCCCGGACTCTTGCCATCATCACATGAGGAGCCCTGCTGGGCACAGCTGTGATGCCAGGAGAGACACAGCCATTGGCCACTGAATGGCTGGCACCTACAAGCCAGCCAGGACCCTAAGGAGGTGCCCAGAGGGGCAGAGCCCTGTGGGGGCAGAAAGTGGCCTCCTGAATGGGGGGCAGTGATGCAGGCACAGCAGGGGTGTCAAACAGCAGGCACACAGCAGGGGCTCAATAAATGCTTGTTGAACTTGTGTTCTTGCGGTGTGTGGAGGCCAGTTGCTCTCTGGGCTGTGGCTGCCCCATCATTGCCCCACCCCGTTACTCCTCAAGGTGACTGAAGGTGACAGCAGAAACTGTGCAGAGGCCAGGGCCAGACACATCAGGGTGGGAGGGAGGGAGTGCAGAGCCCAGGCTGGATACAGGCTGCAGGGCTGCCTTGGATTCCAGAGAGTGGGCAAGGCAAGGTCCAGGCAAGCAACAGATGTGGGGTGAGCAAGAAATGGGCCCCCAAACCCAGGCCCTAAGCAGGGAGGGTGAAGGAGCCACATTTGTCTGCAGAGCTCAGCAACATCACACCACCCTGACCCTGAGGAGCCTTTACCCTGCGCCTAGCACCACGTTTACAGAAAATCCCAGGGCTTAGATGCCGGGGAAACCAATTCCTATTATAAAGATGAGGGGACTTAGGGTCACAGAGCTGAAGTAACTTGCCTGAGTTTGTAGAGCTAGCAAAGGGCAGAGATGGGATTTGAATCAGTACTCCTGACTCCAACTTCAGTCATTTCCCAAGAGGCCTTATTCCTTCCCAGAAGAATTTCTAGAGCTTTCCCAAAGTAGAATATTCTTCTTTATTCATCCATCCATTCATCCATCAACCATCACTCATCCAGCCACTTTCCATCCATTCAATCATTATTCATCCCTCCATCATTCGTCCCTCCATCATTCATCCATTATCCACCTATTCTTAATTTATTACCCATCTATCATTTATCATCCATCCACTCATCCACCCATCATCCACCCATCATCCATCCATCCATCCATCCATCCATCATGTCTATTCCTTCATCCATTTGCCATCCATCCACTCATTCATCAGCTATGTATCCATCACCTATGCATCCATTCATCCATCATCCAACACTCATCCAGCCATTATCCATTATCCATCCATCCATTCATCATTCATCCCTCCTCTATTTTCCACCAACTCATCACCTGTTATACATTCATTATTCATCATCCATCCATCCATCATCTATGCATCCATTATATCTATCCATCCATCCATTCACCATCCATTCACCCATTCATTAGCTATCCACCATCCATCCATCATCCATCCATCCATCCATCATTCATCCATCCACTGTCTATTCTTTCATCCATCTGTTCATCATCCACTCATTCATTAGCTATTTATCCATCATTCATTCCTCCATCTATCATCATCCTTTCATCCCTTATCCATCCAACCATTATGCATTTCATTTATCCATTATCTATCCATCCATCATCCATCATTCTATCCATTCTTCATCCATCCATTCATTCATCCTTTAGCATTCATCAGCCATCGTACCTCCATCTATCCATTACCCATCATCCGCTCATCCATTCATCCCTCTATCTGTCCATTATCTATCAACCATCCATCCATCCATCCATCCATTATCCATTTCTCCATTATCCATTCATTATCCATTTATTCCTTATCCATTTCTCCATCTATTCATCTATCCACACATTATCCATCCCCCTATCCATCCCCCATCTATCCACCATCCATCAATTGCCCATCCATCTATCCATTCGTCTATTCATCATCCATTGATTACTTGTCATCCTTCCTTGTATCATCCATCCATCCTCCTTCCATGCATCGCCCATCCTCATTACTCAACCATCGAGCTGTGCATCCATGTACTCACTGATATAGTTCACTGTGCCCCTACTGTGTGCCAAGCACTGTGGTAGGCACTTGAGGTAGGATACTGAAGCATTCAGAGAGGGCGTGTCTATTGTCATCAGCCTGAGTTCAGATTCCACCGGTTCCACTTGTGACCTTGGGCAAATTACTTGACTTTTCTGTACCTGTTTCCTCATCCATTAAATCCAGATAATCATTATACCTACCTCTTCAAGCTGTTGTGCGGATTAAATGAGCTAATGTATTCAAAGTGTCTAGAACAGAGCCTGGCACATGTAAACACTCTGTGGGTATTTACTAACAGGACAACAAGGGGAAGTCAGGGCTGTGGGAGCTGTGGTCTAGGCAGGCTCCTTTGACAAAATGATGTTTAACCCAAGACATGAAGTGTCAGGGGTGTCAGGTGTCAGGCAGGCAGGAGTATAGAAGGGAAAGGAAGTACATTACAGGACTTTAAAATAGTCCCAATGGCAGGTGTGGAGAGCAGGGAGATCAGGAAACGGTGTTGGGAAATTAGGCATCAGAGGGCGGTGGGGCCAGACCAGGAAGGACTGGCAACCTTGTTAGGGAGCTTAGAGTTGATCCTGGGGCAATGGGTAGTGGGCAGTGGGATGCTTTTAGCAGACTAGGATGTGCCTGGGTGTACATTTGAGGAGGATCACCACATCTATGGGCAAATAATAGATGTGGGAGACACCTCTCCCTTCCTCATCCCTGCTATGATCAAGAAAAAGAAGACAGTGGGCTGGCTTAGAAAAGTGGCCCTGGGGAGGGGACCACGAGGGCAGATTCAGGAACCGATTAGGAGGGAAAATCAATGGGCTTAGAGGGACTGAGGTGGAAGGAGAGGAAAGTCGGTAATGATTCTACTACTGGTCAGCTTGGAGGATGGGGAGGATGGAGACTTCGTGGTTCAGGTGCTTTGAAGTCTCAGGGGTTCAGGGGACACCCAGCTGGAGGTTTGTGCTCATTCATTCATTCTTTCATTCACGCATTGATTCATCAAGCAAACAATTTGTTAATTCACTTTCCATTCATTCAGCAAATACTGATGACCTGCTAGGTGGGGCTAAAGACGGGCCTGGGAATGGGCCTGGGAGATCAATTATGGTCCAGCTCTACTAAGACCTTGAATGTCAGAAGAAGGAGTTTGGGCTTTGGCCTTGTGCAAGAGGAATCCACTGCCATATATGGGGCTGGGACAGGGATGTATCTGGCAGGGGTCTAGCCCGGGCCACCAGGCATCTCGGAGCTCTTATTCTCACCTGGGGTCCTGCTGAAGTTGGTGAGCAGACCGCAGGAGGTCCAGGAGATGATTTTAGTTGACGTGTGGGCAAAATTTTAATCTATTTTAATAGTTGTGTTTATGTAAATGTGTATTAGAAAAAATGTACAGTGGGCACATCAGTGCTATGATTTCAGACGTTACTGCTTAGGATGAAACCCAAATAGGCATTTAAGTAAAAAGAAAAAAAAGAGTTGGCTTAAAGAAAAATACTAAATAAACAATCATGCAAGTGGTATGTGGTTATGATATGTGGACAGCTCGAGCAAGAGCCATGGTCACGGGGCAAGGGAGAGAGGTAGGAGGCTCCCAGGGCCACTGAGCTTCAAGTCCTCTGGTCTCCTCCTGGGCATCTCCAGGGCAGGGGCTGAGAACCAGCTGTCTGTCAGTCTCATGAAGCCTGCAGCAAGAAAGCTGCTGGTTAGATAAGAGGAAGCACTTCCAGGCAGGCTGGGTGAGCAATCCCAGTGGGTTTATTACAAGCTAGTATGAGAGTTGTCTCTAGGCAGGGAGCAAATGCCAGCATCTGCCTGAATCTGGGAGGTGGGAGTCACCATCTGGTTTGAAGGCTGGGGGTGCCTGGTTAAGCACCCAGAGACCTGGATGGGAAAGAAAAGCCCCTCCATTCCCACCCCTGCAGGCAGCTTTCCCAGCTACCCTTCCCCTGCACTGCACAGGCTCTGACCATGGAGGGAATGGCTGTGCATGTGTCTTCGGTCTTGACCCACATATGGGTGTGACCCACAACCCAAAGAGCTTACACAATCTCAATCTGCTCTGGGCACCTGAGCCCCGTGTCTCTGTATCCACACGCTTTGGGCTTGTGTGAACATGCCAACCTTACCATGGCGCAGACACACACACACACACACACACACACACGATCATCAGAGGCTGACTTTGCTCCAAGTGCTGACCCTAAACCCACCCATGCACCCCCCACTCCTCCCTCTCCATATGTTGATATTGCTCAAGTGTGAGTCAGCACCTTGTATGGACCTACGTGCTAACTGCATGTCCACTGTCTCATCCACGCCATGTGTTCTGTCAACCTTGTGCACACACTCATGCGTGCTTCTGCTGGCCCTGGACGAAATGCCACATGTGCTGATGCTGGATACATATGCTCATGACACACACGTGGCCCTGGGCACACACCTGTGTCTGTATGAGTTCCGTGCTTCTCTTGTTGCTTTTGGCTCATGTCGCCCCCACCTCCCCCAGGTGCAGAGGGCCCATGAGGCCACAGTCCCTTCTCTGGCCAACGGCTGATGGGCAGGCCCGGGACTCCATGAGTAACTGGGCTGCCTTCCCTCCTCGGCTGGTGGCTGTGATGGGCACGAATCCCCGCCACCCCCGCCAAAGCCAGCAGTCCTGGCCACACACTCATCTCCCTCGGGTAATGGAAACGTCAACTTGATTCATGGGCATTCGTCTGCAGCAGTCGGGCCTGAGGACAAGGCACGCTGGGGGAGGATCATCCCCCAGGAAGAGTTGCTGCAGCGAGGGTGCCAAGCCCCTGCTGGGGAGGACATGAGGATGGAAGAAAGCCCTTGAGGCTGTAGAGTTAGACAGGCCTGGGTTCAAATCCCAAGGCCACTGCAGACCTGCTAAGCACCTCGTTTATCCAAGAATTAGTTATGGAGGGCCTTCTGTGTACGGGAACAGAGCTGGGCCCTGGAGTGGCCATGGTGAACAAGAAAGACAGACGTCTTCCTCACCCTTGTGGAGATTAGATTATTAATAATCCTAAATAGGCTGGGTGTGGTGGCTCATGCCTGTAATCCCAGCACTTTGGGAGGCCAAAGCAGGCAGATCCCTTGAGGTCAGGGGTTCAAGACCAGCCTGGCCAAGACGGTGAAACTCTGCCTCTCCTTGCAAAAATATGCAGGGGTGGGGGCGCACACCTATAATTCCAGCTACTTGGGAGGCTGAGGCAGAAGAATTGCTTGGACACAGGAGGCAGAGGTTGCAGTGAGCCGAGAGATCACGCCACTGCCCTCCAGCCTGGGTGACAGAGTGAGACGCGCGCGCGCACACACACACACACACACACACACACACACACACACACCTAAATAATAAAACAATCGCTTCAAACAGTGAGAGGTATTATCAGGTGAAGCAAGGAAAGATGTGATCTAGACCAGGTGAGGGAGGGCCTCTCGGAAGGACCATTGCAGCACAGAATGATGGGAGAGAAAGGAGGCAGGGGCAGAGTGCGGCTGGGAGGACCCGCAGGTGCAAAGGCCCTGGGGTTGGAGGAGCGCCAGTTGGCTGTGTGCAGCACTCTATGACAGAACAGAGCACTTGGAGTTCGGGAAGAGGACGTAGGATATGCTGAGATCAGAGCGAGGTTTGGGGCTGTGGCAGGGAGTTTGGCCGTCATCTTCATCTTGAAGGCCACAGGAGACAGTGTTGATGGGAGGGTTTTAAAAGGCAGACAGGATGGGCTCTGCATTTTGGGAGGTTTCTTCTGGCTGTGTGTGGGGTAGGCCTGAGAGATGGGTGCAGGGCAGAGGCAGGGTGACCAGAGGGGGCTGCAGCAGGGCCCGGCTGGGAGATGGTGGTGGCTTGAGCTGCGCTGGTCCTGGGGATGGAACGTCTGATTGGGGGAAGCGGGTGTCTAATCAGTGCACCCATGGGCCTTGGAGATGAGTGACAGAGCTGGGCCAGGCTTGTCTGGGGCTTTGATGCTGTGTGGGCTGGGACACTGCCGGTCATTGGAGACCTTGGTGGAAATCAGAAAAAGGTGCTCTCTGAGTGGATGAATTTAAAAAGGGCCCCCTTCCTGCCCCCAAACATGGAAGATGTGGCCCCAGAGCCCCCGGCTTGGAGGGCTGGAGTTAAGCCTTGCCCAGGAGCAGAGCTGTGGGGCACTGAGCGATTGTGCCTGCTCCAATCCTGGCTGCCATGGGATTGAGACAAATTCAGCCCAGCCTGGGACCATCAGTCATGAGGAAAAGCCCGTCTCCACCACATGGGGATTTACTGCATGGGCAGGCAGGAAATCGCCGTGCAGGGACCCTGCCCTGTCCCCAGCACCGCCCGGCTCACGTCACCCTGGTAATTGCTCCTTGGGCCACATGTCATCTCGGACTGACATTGTCTGAGCCTCTGCCTTAGGGGAGGCCAGGGGCCGGGCTGATGGCCACAGGCTTGGCAGGGGAGTGGGCAGCTGCCAGAATTAGCCAGGACTCAGAGGAATGAGGGGCCTGGGACTCCAGAGGGAGCGAGACCAGCCTGGCCAACATGGTGAGGCCTCCGCATAGGAGAAGCTCTAGGATGAGGCCAAGCTGGTGAATTGGTGCCCACTCTTACCCCTCCTTCTCGGCCCTCTTGGGAACTTCTACAACGTGTGTGTTGGGGTGAAGTGCAAGCAGGATGAACCCAGGGAAAGGGGGCAAGGGAGGAAGAATCCCACGGACCAATCAGTTGCAGGGGAAGGAAGGGAATGGACAGGGAAGGGGGAAGATTTAGTGGAGGAGGGGCGGGACAACAGGACATCGATCTCTGCTCAGCCAATGGGCTGGCTGCTCTAAGGCCAGTGCCCTTTGTGGACCAATCTGCCAAGGCTGGGAGGGTGCCCTGGAAATTCGAGAGGGGCCGGGTACGAGCTAGTGCCACGTTGCTCTGGTGAAGTGCTCAGCCTCTGTCTGATGGTAGATGGAGCTGTGAGTGTGAGCACCAGCGACCCCAGGCCCTGAGGGCCCCTCTCCATGACAGAGGCACTGCTGGTGCCACTGCAGCCTGGGTAAGGAAGCCCAGGCCCCAGGGCGGAAGGTCACTTGCCAAGGTCGCACTGTCAGGAAGTGGTTGGTGGAGCCTAGACTGGGACCTGGGCAGCTGGCCCCCGGGCCATTGTGTGTGAGTCCCTGCCAGTGTGCTGGGGAGAGAGGTGTCTGCAGCCCGGATCTCACTGCATCTCACCACTGTGCACCTTCAGGACAGACGGCAGAGCATTCATGCAGGGCAAGGGCTTAGTGTGCATCAGCTGTTAGGATTTTTCTTTTTTTGGGATGGAGTCTCGCTCTTGTTGCCCAGGCTGGAGTGCGGTGGTGAGATCTCGGCTCACTGCAACCTCCACCTCCCAAGTTCAATCAATTCTCCTGCCTCAGCCTCCTGAGTAGCTGAGATTACAGGCGCGTGCCACCACACCTGGCTAATTTTTGTATTTTTAGTAGAGATGGGGCTTCACCATGTTGGTCAGGCTGGTCTCGAACTCCTGACCTCAAGTGATCCACCCACCTCAGCCTCCCAAAGTGCAGGCATTACAGGCGTGAGCCACCGCACCCAGGCGCTGTTAGGGGTTTTGTTGTCATCATCACAGCATATGGTTGTCAAAGGCTGCCCCTGTGGCAGGAGCTATGAGTGGAGCAGTTTCCCAGAGAGGCTGGGAGGCTGGAGTGCTGTCATAAATGCCACACTGCACATGGTAATCTGGGACACGCCCACGGCAGTCAGGGAGGTACCCCCAGGGCACTTGGGGACACACACACCACCTTGGATGGAGGCTGGCCACCTCTTGCTGTCTCCAGCCTCTGGCCTTCAGATGCTGAGGTCTCAGGGTCCCAGAGACCACTGTGCATGCGTGGGAGGCTGGAGTCTCATTGTGAGGGGCCCAGTCTTGCCAGCCCCACTCCCACTGGGCCCCGCTCACTGTCCCCATGTCCCTTCCTCTCCTCCACATTCCTTAACCTGCTTTTATCTCACGGTTGCACACTCACATGCTGGCTCTGTGTGTGTGTGTGTGTGTGTGTGTGTGAGAGGTGGTCATACCAGGGAGGACTGCAGGCAAGAATGTGACAAGTGGGGCTGGTGGGGACCAGGGCCCTCTGGAGAGCACTGCTCAGGCTCTAGGGCCAGCCACGAACGTGGGACCAGATTGCCAGATCTTCCTGTCTTTCCAGAGAAGCAGGGAATCTAAATATTAATGTGAAACTTGATAACAAAGGAAGGCAACTCATTTTTTAAAAAATTAAACATCATCTAGTGAGTCTGCCAAACCCAGCAGGCTGGGCCACCAGACTGTGGACTGTGAAGAGGCCAGGTGGGGCCTGGAGGCCTTGGAAGGGACTGTCCTGGCTCCAAGTGAGGCGGGAGGTGAGGCCCAGAGAGGGAACTGGGGCATCTCAGCACACATGCCTGGGTATGGGGCAGCTGCCACCTGCTTAGCTGCAGAACCCGCCTTGGCAGGCTCTGGGGGTCCTTCTGGGTCCTTCTGGAGTGGCAGTGCCAGCAGGTTCTTCCCGCTGCTGAAGAAGAAACGGGAAGAACAGAGGAGGCAGGTACCCAAGGGCTGGAGGCCTGAGGGAGCTTCCACTGGGAGCCTGTGCCTTAACCCACTTGTCAGCTGCAGCTGAGATCCATTCCAGTCACCTATGCTGGGGAGCCAACGAGCCCCAGCCCCTGACAGCTGCAGACTGGAAGTCATTTATGTCCCTGTTTGTTAGGGCACTGGGGGTTAGGGGGGCGTTGCACAGAATGGGAAGCCTCAGGATGTGGAGGGAAAGGAGGGCCTCTGTTCACCCACAACAGCTGAGGGTGGGGGCTGCCACCTCCAGGACCCAGAAGCATCTGGATGGTCATCTGGTCTTTCTGCCATCTGGGGGCTGAGGAGGGGCAGTGACAGGCCAGGAAGGAGCCCTCTCTCCTTTTTCCTCCCTGGAGAGGGAAGGGGAGCTGGGAGATTCCAGCCTGGGACATTCCTGGAACCCCTGGGTTGGGGGTGGGGCAGAAAGGGAGGCGGGCTGAACAAGCAGGATTGGTGAAGGGACCAGAACCTGCCCTCGGACAGGCTTTAATACTTGGCTCACTCAGTGTGTATTTCCCTATTTGTTGAAGTTGAGCCAACATTTACAAGTGCATTTCACATTAAAGATAAACAAAATGCCTGGATGTCTGGCTTCTCTTAGAAACCTTGAGGACCTGACCTTGTGATCTGCCTGCCTTCACCTCCCAAAGCCAGGAGCTGGAGGTTGCAGCGAGCCAAGATCCAAACACTGCACTCCAGCCTGGGCGACAGGGTAAGACTCTGTCTCAAAAAAAACCAGACCTTGAAGACCGCATGCGCTGGCCCCATGGATCTGAGGCATGGCCGACTCCTTAGAGGGGCCCGTGCTGCTGTGCCGACCGTGGTCCTTGCAGGCCAGAGTTGACATCGCTCCCTGACATCACTTGCCTAGCCCCTGAATAACGGGGCTCCAGCCCAGGGCTCTGGCTAGGGGCTGGAGAGGGTAAGCAGAGCTGTGAGGCTGGGACTCCCCTGCTGGCCTCCCACTCTCGAGGGGTCATGCCGGAAGGGCTAGGCTGCCCTTGAGGCTCTTCAAGGCTGACCCAGAGGTCCCTCCATCAGGAGGAGGGAGGATGACTGCTCTCCAACACCAGCGTAGCTGGGCACAGCCAGGCCTCCGTCTTTGCAGGAACTCAGAGGGAACAGGGGGCATGGAGCAGGCCGGCCGGAGCCCTTGCTGTTTTCCCCCCATGCTTGGGGCTGGGTGACTCCTGATTGGACAGAGGGGACTCTCTCCTCTGACCCACACAGTGAAGCCAAGTGGGGTTTCTAAAGGACTCTCCGACCTGCTGCCAATGCTATTGCTGGTGTCTGGACTGCAGCATGAATCCCCTCAACTGAGCCCTCTTTCCACTCAAGGGCTGCTTTATCCAGAAGCCACGAGCTGCCAACACTCACCCCTGGAGGTAGCAGGGGCATGGGGAGTGGCAGGGAAGAGGCCCAGGAATTGGGGGTCTGGGGGCCACTGTTCCAGGATCTGCACATGGGGAAGGAAAACCCCGGGGCCAAAGACCCAAGGATTATCACCCCTGCCCGCTCAGCTCTCCAGGGCTCATCTGAGGATCTGTGTGCTGACTAAGCTGTGCGTCCTGGGAAAGCTGCGCAACCTCTCTGTGTCTCAGCTCCCTTATCTGTAAAGTGAGGATAATCATAGTGCCCACCCCAAAGGGTTGTGTTATGCTGATTCAATGGGTCAGAGCCAGGCATGTAATAACCACTGTATATGGATGGGCTACTACTGTCTGTTGATACAGCACGACAATCCATTGGGTAGTCAGGGCGAGATCATGACCCCATCTGCAGCCCAGTGCAGGCTTCTCTGTGTCACTCAGCTCCTGGATGCAGCATGGACTCCCCCGTCTGACCCCAGATTCGGTGACTCAGACTATAGTCTTAATAACATCTTTTATTAATATTGCGAGAGGAGAAAAATAGAACTGTATTTGAGTTCATGCCTATGCAGCTTTTTTTCCCTCCTAAATTGCACAGCACATACGATTGGTATAAACAGCAGCTGAGGTTCTGGGTGGTGTGGGTGCCGTCTCCCTGACAAATCTGACCTGTACCCACGCCTCAGCTGGGAAGGAGCAGCTGGGACTCTTTCTAATGCAGCGACACTGCTTTGGGTTACAAGAGCTGGTTTGATCAGCCCGACTCCCCCATGGCGGGAGGTGCTCCTCACATCTGGGAGCTGAGCAGAGGTGCCGGGGGCTTGGAAGCCAGAGAAATGATGGATCTTTCCCCGGGAGAAACAATTCTTATCTTCACATCAGCCTTGTGCTCCAAATGAAAAGCGCATTTGCATAGCTGTTCGGCTGCTAAGCTGGTGAAGTATTTGCTGGGGCCCTTGGTTGCATAGGAACGTACCTCGAGTACAGTACTGCAGCAGGCCGGGCTGGGCGCCAGAAAAACAACGGATTAATATTTGGAAAGAGAAATTACCCACCACTGGGAAACCAATTAGGTCCCTGATCCGAGCTTGTTACATCGATGGAAATAGATGCATTCTGGGCTGCACTCGGCTGGGGGTGCAAGGCACATTTCCAACTTGCTGGGAAGTGGCTGAAGAGGGAGAAGGGGTGGGGGCCCGGGCAAGGAGCACCTCACTGCCTGCCTCCAAGGGCACAGGGGCATGGACAGAAAGCAGCCATCTCAGTAAGCCCGGCTGCGATCAGACCAGGAGGGACATGTGGCAGAGAGTGTAGGGAAGGCTTGCTGAAGGGTGAAGGGAGATGGGGGTGTGTCCTTGGCGTACCCCATGCCTGCGTCTAGACAGCACTGGGGTAGGTTCTTCTGGCCCTCTGGGGTCTGGAGCTGCCAGCCTGCTAGCCGGCCTGCCCACCCTTCCTGGCCTGGAGCAGCACAGAGACAGTGCCCTGGCCTGCCAGAGTGGGCCCAGCTCTTGCCAGGGTGGACAGCGGGTGGCCCGGCTGACTTCCTTCCCTCTGCAGGACGCGCAGCCTCACCAATCTCTTATCAGGCCTGATGAGAGGAGACAGGGAGCTATCCGGAATGAGAGAGGGTCTTGTGGACCTCTGAGTCCAGGAAACTATCCCAACCTCTCAGCCAGCTCCACCAGTCCCCAAATGAGATAGGGATGTGCAGGGGCCAGCGGGGTGTTGGCGCTGACGCTCAGGCTTCTGAAGGCAGGTATCCCTGTGCACTGCCCTGCCTGCTGGAGCTGCGGGGTGGGGCCCTGCTCAGTCGTGCTCTGGGGGGCCCTCTCAGGCTGGTTGGGAAGCCTCCTCAGCTCCTCTCATTGTCCTGGCCCAGGACAGGCCCAGCCCATCGTCAGCCCAGGCCTGAGTGGTCACGGGCCCTGCTTTGCTGAGTCTCACAGCAGAGGCATGAAAGCAGGTGTCCCGGGCTCCCTGAGGCCAACCCGGAACTGCAGGGGATTACCCACGGCCACACCACGCCCTGCCATCTGTCACTCTGCTAGCATCCAAGGCTGTACTCTCAAGTCCCCTCTCCCCAGCAGGCTCCCCTCAACACTGCCATCCAGATCCTGGGACTGAGGGGGAGGGACACGGGCACTGAGTGGGGCTGGTGACAGAGCCCACCCCAGCGGGAGGATGAGCTCTCTGTCTTTCTCCAGTCAGCACCGCCATCGTCTCGCCGTCTCCTTCTCGCTGATGCAGGTTTTGGGGCGTAAGGCTGTCACGACAGGGCACAGAGGGACCAGAATTACAAGTCTCAAACCCTGCAGGGGTGCCTCACACTCCCCAGTGAAATCCAGCAGCCTGGGTTGCCATTCAAGGGCCTTGGAGAACAGTCCCTGTGCTTGGGGCACCTGGCACCCTGGCCCCTTCCCTCCGCCTGGAGCAGGCTCTGCCACAACACCCACCGCTCTAGGCCTTTGCCCAGGCTGCCTGGCACACTTCTCACATCCTTTATAATCCAGCTCAAACATCACCTCCTCCAGGAAGCCCTCACCTTGGGCATCCTCTATTGGTTTCCCATGGCCCAGGGCAAAGCCCTTCAATATGGTGCTCTGCCCGACTACTTTCCCCCTGAGCCCACACTTGGCTTACAGGAAACTACGCGGCGTTACATTTGCCTGCAAGAAGCTGGCAGCATGTTGCTCCCCTGGCTCTGTCCCCTTCAGTCCCTCCCCAGGCCTCTGGGTGGGCTCCTGGGCAGAGGAGGGGGGTCTAGGGGAAGGCAGGGGTGAGGATGGGGGTGCGAGGCCACCAGCTCCTTCTGTATTCAGACCGAGCTCCCAAGGCGCGACACTCTGGGCAGAGAAACCACTGACCTGGGTCAACAACGCTCTGTTTCCGTTTCGCGTTGGCAATGATTTGGTTTTCATTCATCATCTGGACATCCTGATCCTCGGCCTGATTACTGTGGGGAGGAAGGAGGCACAAGATTCGATCAGGCTCCTGGCCGTGTGTCCCAGCCATCCATCCTTGTTTGTTAGGGCTGGCGGGGAGGCCATGGGGCCGGCTGGGGCCATACCTGATGGTGGTGTGTCTCTCCTGGTGGCAGATGTCCCTGTCCTCGGTGAAGAGGATGGTGTGGTAGGGCACGGTGGGCTCACACGTGGGCAGGATGCCCCTGACCAGATGGTTAACCATGGCCAGGATCCCGTTATATATGAGCAGATCGTCCACCAGGAGCTGCATGGGCACAGGGGCAGGGCTCATGGGTCCCCCTCCTCCCTCCCATGTTGACTTTGGGCAAAGCACATTACTGCTCTGAGCCAAGGCTTTCTCCTCGGGAAGATGGGGCTGTCAGGAACAAGCGCCTACTGTGTGCTGTGCCGGCCTTGTGATTTCAGAGCTTCATAACCATTGGGAAAGGCAGGAGCTATCAGCTCACATTGCAGATGAGGAAATTGAGTCCCGAGGGGCTTTAATACCATGAGCACAAGCGACAGAGCTAGAGGCAAACTCGGGTCTCTGGACCCTGGGGTTCCTGTTTGCCCCATCCCAGGGTCACTGCCCCAAACCAGTGGGATTCTAAAGGAAAAGATGAAAGAAAAGCCACTTTCTGTTTGCCCAGGGTGACACTGAGATCACTGCCAGGAGGTTCTGAATTCATGGCTGGATAGTAAATCTGCCTGCATCTGAGAACCAGGCATTTGCGTTGAGGGTTGCAACAGAGAGAAGTAAATCAAACTGCGACAAATGATAATTGCCGGCGGCCTAATTACCAACGAGCATAATTATCTCAAGACACCCAGCTAATAAGTACTTACGCCAAACTCCTTCACCCCTCGATGGGGTGTTTTTGCGTAATTCCACAGTTTGATCATTGACACGGTGGTAGGCAGATCGAAAATCACATAAACCCGGTTCACCTGTCAGAGAGCAGAACTAATTAAAACAGGCTTGTTTGGAAACAGAGGTGCTCGGCTGGGCTGGGGGTGCCAGGCATGGGCTGGGGACGAGCGGCAGTGCCCGAGGCAGCGCCTGCCACGTGGGCCAGCCTGGAGTTCCACCCCCTTTCATCTCCTCGAGGCCCATCTTGAGTCAGGTCACGTGTGGCTGCGTTTGCAACAAACCGCTGAGCTGGCTCTTGGAGGGCCTGTGTTCTTGGGCCTGGCGGGGCCCTCATTTAAATGGCAGCGGAGAATTGGGAGCATTCTCTGCCATTCTCTGCCTCCCCTCAGGTCAGGCCCAGAGACAGTCTAGAGCCCCATGGGCTAAAGGGACAGTCCCCAACTCGGGTGGAGCACCAGACGTCCTGATTGGCATCTGACCCTGTCTGTCCTTTCCCCAAGCCATCACTGAGACACAATGCGAAGGGTGCCGCTGGGCAATTTCCAGTGTGTGTCTGTGAACCTCTGCTGGGGGAAGAAGGTGGGAGATGTCTAGATTGGGGAAGAATCCAGCAGGGAGAGTGGGACAGGGCAGCCTCAAACAGCCCTCCCTCTCCCCACCCCCAACCAAGGTTCTCAGATATTAGGGGGCCCCTCCCTTGCAAGACAGAATCACGAAATAAGCATTCCACACTGGCCACAGGCTGCAGGCTGAGTCCTGTCCCAGGCCCTGGTCCCCAGCTTGTGACCATCCTCAGAATATTCCAAGAGGGAGCGGGGCTGCTGGGGTAGGGACAGCCTCTTGGCTGGACCATGGAAACAATAAAGGTCAGGGCAACGGTCCTCAAACTCAGTTGCCTGTGAGGCTCAAGCAGATACCGATGTTGGAGTCCAGCCGCGAGAGCAACAGCTGAAGTCGCCTCACCCAAAAGGCCTTCCAGTGCAAGACAATGGAAAATCCCTGCTGGCTGACGCGGGTCTCAGGGAGGACAGAGCTGTGTGTTCCCCCTCTGCAATGATGCTGGGGAGGCTGATGGATGCTCAATTTTAGGGTGGCCTTTGGGTTTAGGCATAGAACTGCAGATGCTATACCTTCCTGTGTTTTGAGAAAAAATGTGCCCCCAATCCCCACTCAGACCCATGGCATGGACAAGGGACACATCCCTGGTCACCTGGGTGCTGAGAACCCACTGTCCATCCCTACCAGGCATCTGGCCCCAGGGTGAGAGGCTTGAGGGGAGCTGACCACCCGGTCCACGCCATGTGGCCTCTCCCCTTCCTCTCCACCACAACCATGTCCGCTCACCAGGAGGCCTCCGTGCTAAAAGCTGAGCAGGGCCCAGTGCAAGGTATGATTTCTGGGAAACTGAGTCAGTTGATCAGAAGAGCTGACCAGGCTGATTTGGGGTCAGAAGGAGGGTAGGACAACTGTGTTGGGGTCATCTACCTGGTGATGTGGGGAGGCGCAGAGACAGTCAGGGTGTGGGGAGCTGGGTGCAGAGGAAGAGGGCAGTGACTACAAAGCCAGCCGGGAGGAGCAGAGAGCCACAGAGCTGCCTGAAGGACTGAGGATGCCCAAGCCCTCAGGCAGCTGCGCTGGGGCTCCTGGCTTCAGATTCCCATGGGGCCCCTTTCGTCCTGGTGTCCCCTCATAAAAGAGAAAGAATTGCTGGCCTGGAAGAGCTGACCCCATCAGGCATGTTAGCAAAGACCTAACCCTTTCCGACAGCTCCCACGCATCTTGGCTTGTTCGAGATTAACTTGACCTGGAAGAAAGGTGTGTCACTGAGACCAGGGAAAGAGAATCCCCGGGAACCCACCAGGCCCGGCAGGATGGGAGCCAGCCACATGTGCCTGCCATCGCTGGTGTCGTTCACTTGGTCGATGAGCTTGTCTGGGGTACGGACGTCCCCGCCCACACCCTCCAGGGAGTTCACGCTGTCAGGGAAGGCAGCGATATCTGAGGAGGTGTCTAAGTTGCCATAACCCAAATCTGTGTGCTCGGGGGACTCGGGCTGGCAGCATGACGCTTTGGGCATCCGGGGCAGTGACAGCTGAATTGGACGTGTCCCAGGGAAACTGGGAGTGCCGGGGTCAAGGGGAGCAGGTGTGTATGGAGGGGTGGTACAAAGAGAAGGAAACCACAGAGAAGGCCAGCTGAAAAAGAGGCCCTGCAGGGAACTGCCGGAGGTGGGGACGTAAAACGCTGCTGCTGCTTGGGAGGTGGAGGGCAAGCTCAGTGGAGGTTTTCTCTGGGAAAGGAATGGGGCAGTGGCTGGATTCTACCCTGGCATGGGAGGACCATGCTGAGTCTCTCCCCCTGGCCAGTGTGGAAGGACCCAGGGCAGCTGGACCCAGCTAATGTGATCTGCAGAACCCAGCCTCTAGCTATGCCTCTGCCATTTTGGCCTGTGAGAGCTTGGACAAGTCACATGGCAACCCTGGGCCTGTTTTCCCATCTGCAAAATGGTTATAAAAACCTCCAGCTCCCGGAATGAATGATCTCAGTGCACCAGATGCGAGCCCTCTTGCTAAAAATCAGTGAAACTTTATAGCTGCAAGGAGTCTCTAATCATGATCAAAAACATCAAGAATCATTCACCCCAGCTGAGGAGGGTGGTGGCAGCAGGGGAAGGCAGGAAGGGATCCGACTGGAACCCAGGGACCCCAAACAGATGCAAGGCAGGCTTTGGGTTTTGACCTGCCTGGTATTTCCCTAACTGTGGTGGGCCAGGGATCACAGACTCAAGATCCGAGAGGGGCCAGGCAGGTTACGTAAAAGAGGCAGGATAGCTTAGTGCTTGGTCAGTGGCCAGTGTCGGGACACAGACTACTGGCTGTGTGACGTTACTCGACCTCTCTGTGTCTCAGGCTCCTCATCTGTAAAATGGGGATAATAGCAGCAATCACCTCAAAAGATTGTTGTGAGGGCAAATGAGAGCACAGAGTGAGCCCTGAGTAAACACAGTGTGTTTCAGGGCCTGGTAGATAACAATGGGAGGAGTTGGGGTTCTCCACGGCAGTGGATAACCAGGTCCAACCACTGGTTGGATTGTGCACGTTATGATGCACAATCATAGGGACAAGGGCCTGTGTTGCCAACTTCTCAAGAGAAACGGGAGATCAGGGTTTTCATGTGAAACCTCCTGATTTCTAAAAATATTAGCAACTCATTTTAAAATGCACTGGGCTAACAGTTTGCAAATTCTGGTGTGGACATTCCATGAGCAAAGGGTTCCATGCTTAAGACATTCAGGAGACACTGCACTGAACACAGTGCAACAGGCTTCTCCCTGCAGACCTTGTCAGAGCCTTTAGAACTCCAAAATATCTGTGGTTCTCCGAGAGGGAGGCTGTAGTTGGCAGCCTCTCTCAATTCACTAGACCACAGGACTCTTTGGTTTGTGGAATTCCTGCTCCTGATGTCTTAGCAGGCAGGGCGGGGAGCTGCTCTCTGCTGCCTGCCCACAAGGGTCAGCACCTGACTATCAGCAAAGCCTGGGCTCTGGTTCCTAGAAGGCCATTTCCCTCTGCACGGAAGGTTTCTGCTCTGTTCCTGACCCTCCCGCGCCCCCTTCAGTCTGGGTGGAGCCCACTCCTGTCCTAGAAAGGATACTGTTTTCCGACAAGGGGATTTTTTCTCCCCGCTCGTCATACAACTCTAGGCCGGTGAGGCCAATGTAATACGGGTCGCCCCAGCTGGTGAGAAGCTGAAACTGAAAAATGACTGGGACACTTTATTAAGGAAAAGAAGGCTTACTTTTTTGGCAGAAGTAAAACAAGGTAAAGAGGAACTGTTTTGGGTTTATATTAATGAAATAGAGAAAAACGTTTTTTCTCTTATTGAGACTAGAGCCTATTGAAATATAGCTGGCATCACATTTTCTTAAACTGCATGTGTGTGTGCATGTATGTGTACGTGCATGTGTGCGTGCACATGTGTGTGCGTGTGTATGCATGTGTGTGAGTGTTCAGGTGTGCCTGTGTATGTATGCATGTGCATTTGTGTGTGCTACATGTATGTGCAAGTGAGTATTCGTGTGTGCATGTGTATGCATGCATGTGTGCACTGTGTACATGTGTCCACACATGCGTGCGTACATTTGAGTGTTCATGTGTGTGCATGTGCATGCCTGCATGTATGTGCATGCGAGTGTGCACGTGAGTGTTCGTGTGTGCGTGTATGCATGCATGTGTGCGCATGTGTGCATGTGCCTATGTGTGTGTTAGGAATTCAAAGCCTTCCTCCCGCAGGCCCCAGGAGACAGGACGGGAGAAGAGGGTGCTCTCCAGGGAGCAGGCAGGCTGGGGAAACATCTGTGTCACAAACTTATTGTATGGTATTGAACGAAGTGCCCCAGTTTCCCTGGCCGTGAAATGACAAGAATAGACTATCTACTCCCTCTTCCGTCCCTTTCAAGTAGACAGGAGGCTAAGAAGGGGACACATGAACCTCACAGCACCAGGGACAGGGAGACCGCCATTGCTGTTGAAGTCCCACATGCAGCCCTGTGCACCACTCACTCCCTGAACCTCAGGAGCAGACTGGGTGTGAGGCCTGAAAAGGCGCAGGGTGGCTCCCAGATGATGGCATAGTTGGAAGTAATGCTTCTGGAACTGGCTGGCTAGAGAGCGGGCCTTAGAGTTAGGCTGCCTGGGCTCACTCCCCAGGCCCTACCCCTTCCCACCTGTGTAGCCTTGGGCAAATTACTGAGCCTCTCTGTGCCTCCGTTTTCCTAGCTGTGAAATGGGGATGCTAGTGGTACCACAGTGCTGGGTTCTGCTGCCCAGGCTGGAGTGCAGTGGTACAATCAGAGCTCACTGCAGCCTCAAATTCCTGGGCTCAAGGGGTGCTCCCATCTCAGCCTCCAAGTAGCTCAGACTATGGGCATGTGCCACCAGCTAATTTATTTGTTTTAAGATATGGGGTCTCATTATGTTGCCCAGACTAGTCTCGAACTCCTGGCCTCAAATGACCCTCTTCCCTTGGTCTCCTAAAGCACTGAGATTACAGGTGTGAGCCACTATGCCTGTATTGCTAAGCTATTTCTATCTTCACCTCCTCCCTGGCTGGTTACAGCCCACCCCCTCCCCAGTCCAGCCACTGGGGTCAGTGTCAGCTTCTCTAGCCCCTCTCAGCTGCAGTCCTGGGTCCTGCCCTCTCCAGCCTCAGCTGCCAGGAGTGGGATCTGGAACTAGCTTGGCTGCCCCAGTCCCAGCAGCTCCCAGTGGCCCTGAGGACCCAGGGGTCCTCCCATCCTGTCTTGGTTTCCCTGCATGGAGTTCCAGCTGCCTCCGCTATGGCCGCCTGAAACCCTGGCTGGGCCGCCTCAGGGCCCAGGATGAGCTGGTGGGGCGGGAGGAGAAGGATACAGCCACAGGGCATCAGCGGCGCCTCGTAGTCCATGCTCGGGCACTCCAGGCTTTTTGTGTCCAGCCTGAAAAAGCACAAAACAGCACCATGAAGAAGCTCACGACGGCCCAGAATCACCAGCCGCTTCCTCCCCAGGTAGCAGGCTTTGAAGAAACATGGCAGTTTAGCCTTCCCCGGGCTGCAGCAGGGAAAAGACAGATGAGGCCCCTGTGTGCGTGGAGTTCCCGCTCTAGATGACAGTCATTGCCAATGCCAGCAGGATGCTGTGCCAGGGAGGCACGGGGCTCAGGGCTTTCCTAAAATGGACTCCTTCATTCCTCAACACAACCCTAGGAGGTGGGTATTTTTAGATCCTTGGGAAGTGGATGAGGAAACTGGAACACAGAGAAGTGAAGTCACTTGCTCAAGGCCATGCAGCTGGCAGGTGGCAGAACCGGGCTGGGACGCGAGGTTGCCTGGTGCCACTGCCCCTTTTCTTAACCACCCCCTCTATGCCTTTATACACAAGGAGGGTCCATGCTGTGCTGAGAGCCAGGACAGGGTGACTGGGCCGAGGGACTGGGTGGGGCAGGCTGCATCAGGGAGTGCTCTGGGAAGGCCTCCAGGAAGAGGCAGCCTTAGGAAGTGTCAGAGCAGAGCCTTCCATGCAGAGGAGCAGTAGAGCAAAGGCCTGAGGTGGGAAGACACTAGGCTGCTGGTGTTTGCCTGAGAAAGCAGCCAGAGGGCTGGAGTCTGGGGCAGGATGGGGAGAGGGAAGCGAGAGGAGGCTGGAAGGCGGGCAGAGCTCTGACGGCTGTGGCCTCATGATCTTCAATGCCTGAGTCCACCAGCCAGGGCCTCAGTTCCCACATCTGTAAAATGGGCATCATCCTGGCTAGGTCAAAGGGTGGTGGGAAGGATTCCCCAGAGGACACATCAGAGCATTCACACAGCAGGTCCTTCGGAAGGGTTCTCTCCTCCACCATCCTCCCCGAGGGTCCCCCCACCCCCGGTCCAGTGTTGAGTGTGCTCCAGCCCTAGCCTGGTTCTCTTCCATTTCAAGGGCAATGTTACAATTAAGGGACTGTTCCCAGTGACCGGCCCAACCAGCCAAACCCACTACAGTGCAGGAAAACTCATTTTGTTTCGAGAGCTTGGCCTCTGGCGTTTGGACATCAGGGGGTCTAAATGAGTAAACTTAACGTGGCATTTACAAATCGTTATGAACTTAATGTGGCTGAGATTGGGGCCAAGAAATCCCAGTGAATCCATGAAATATTAAGCTCTATTTTTCTCTTTGAAGCTTTCAAAATCAGGAACACAGAAACAAGAGGAGGAAGGCCCTTCCCCAAACTGGCCAGCAGGTATTTCTGGAATGGAGGCAGGCTGTAGCCTCTTTTCCCAGCAGGAAGCGCAACGAAGCATTTAAAATCTTCAGCACTCCAGACTGTGAAAAACCCAAATGTCCCCAGACAAGGCAAGTCCATTCCACAGGCTTCCGGTGAGGCTTGGCTGAGCTTTAGAAAATGACTAGGTTGAAAAGCAATGTGTTTGATCATCGTTTCAAAACCCTTTTAGTATATACATCAGAGCAACTGGCAAAGCAGGCGGGCTCAGGGGCTGGGAGGGGCTGTGCGTGGCGCCCACTTCCCCCTCACCTCCTGGACGGCTGGGGCGGCAGCCGAGCCTGTAGATAGTCCACGAAGAGGATTTCTTGAGCAAAATCAAAGTGGCAGTTGCCTGGCCCTTTCCGGATGAGAAAGCCCTCTGGCGGGGAGACGCACAGGCCGTCCAGGGAGACGTGGACAATCTTGGCCTGGGAAACAAAAGAAATAACATGACTGAAGGGAGGCAGGCGACGTGGGGACAGTAGCGGTGCTGACATGACCGGAGCTGCTGGCAGCTGTGCTCACCACGGGCAGCCTTTCGCGGAGCCACCTGACCCTGGTCCATTTCCCTATCAGGTGCTGTGCGGGCACTGGGCAGGTAGCAGAGGATGAGACAGGTGAGCCCCCTGCTGGAGCGGCCAGCTTTCAGGGGTGACACGTGACTTGGCCAAGGCCCTGCCCACCTCACCAGCTGCAGCAGCCTGGGGTGGCATGACCTGGAGGTCAACGGCACGGTCAAGGGCTCAGGCGCTCCCATGTCTACCACTAGTAGCTGTGGATGTTACCTACCTTCCCCATGCCTCAATTTCCTCATCTGTTAAATGGGCACAGTCATGAGTTAACCTATGTAAAGAGCCCTAAACAGTACCTGGCACAAAGTGTATACTTGGTGAATGGTAGCCTCCATCAGTCCTTTTTCAATCCCTGGCTCACACATCAATACCCCTCTGGGAGCTCTCCCTCAGGACAGGACGGGCCTCTTCCTGATCTTTCTTCTCACCGCACTGAGCTCATCCTTTTTGGGCCTGTATGCCTAGCAGTGTCCCCAGTGGCTTCTGGGTCTCTGTTACGGCAGAGGCTCTGGCTGGACCACTTCTCTGTCTGCCTCGAGGTGTGGAACACACCAGGTGCTTTCTAAGAGCTTGTTGGATTCACGTGGATTTGAGCCAACATCTCTCACTGTTCTAGCCAGAGTTTTCCAGCCAGATGGCCAGAATCTACTGGTCAATCCCAAAGTCCTAATGGCAGAGTGTGAGGCGCCCCAGCCACCACCTGTGCTATGCGCAGGGAGGGGCGACAGCCATCACGCCTCTCTGACCCGATTCTGGAGCCTGGTTCTCTTCGACACCTTAGCACACCTTCGTGGTCAGCAGCATGGGTGCAGCTGCTAATCCAACTGGTGGCTTTCCCCTAGGGAGAGGCAGAGGAGCTCCTCCTGCAGAAAGGAAGGGAGGAAGGGTCCCTGGCCTGGCTCTCATGTGCCCCTGGGGCCCCTAGTTCCTTAAGCATTTTGGGAGCCCCTCTGTGTCAGTCACTTACAGGATATGTAAACCTGAAGGGTGGAGCTCCCTGGCTTCGGGCGTGGCTGTCACTAGAACCTGGTCCCCATCCTCTTCCATCTCTCCATCTATTTCCTCGAGGGGGATTCCTACCTGGGCCCTCTGAGCTGAACTTCAGACAGCGGGGCCCATCAGCACGACTCCTGGGGTTTTGCTGGCTTGCCTGGAAAGGTGAGTTCTCCCTTCTGCTGGGCTTGGAGCTAGCAGGATGTAAGCCTGGAGCTGCCATGGTATGCCCTGACAGAGTCACCCAAAGGTGGATCCAGTGACAGTAAAGCAGAGGCTCAGGAAGCCTCTGTCCATCCTCCAGGACTAACGCCTCCTCCAGGAAGCATCTCTGACTTCCCCAGGCAGAGTTGGACACCTGTCCTCTGCTCATTCCCTTAGAGGTAACCTCTATCACCACCTCTATCTCATCGCTAAGGAAGCTAGAGTTTATATGGGATAATCGATTTGGCTGGGAGCCACTGAAGGGATTTGAAGCCCTATCCCCAGAAGTCCAAGGCCCTGGCTTCCAACCACATGCTAGGGACCCCTGGTGCTCAGGAAGGCCTTCTGGGGTATGAGATCTAAGTCACAGCATCCAATGCACTACAGTGGGGGGGTCTCCTGTCTCAGGCCACATGTCCATCCCCGCCACCACCTCATCCATGATAGCCTTTGTCTGGCTGGTGGGCCCAGACCTGTGAGATGGGAACTCAGCCCAACATCCCCAGATGGTGAATTCAGGTCACAGAAGCTCTACCAGACAGACTGTGATTTGCTCAAGGGAATTTTAAGGCCCAGCGGCACAACTTAAGGCAGAAGACTGCTTTAATGTCAATATATCTGACTTCTTCCGTGTGTCAAACCTGGTGGAGTGCTCATAGAGACACAGGTGGTGTTGGGAGGATCTGTGACTGGCCTGCTCAGAGGGGCATGCTGGCTCAGCTCCTGCCACACAGGGAGGGCTGGGGCTACCGATCTTGCTGTAAGACATCATAGAATTCTTTATTTTCTTTTTTGGGGGGACAGGGTCTTGCTCTGTCACCTAGGCTAGAGTCAATGTTGAGATCGTAGCTCACTGCAGCCTTGACCTGGGCTCAAGAGATCCTCCCACCTTAGCCTCCAGAGTAGCTGGGACTATAGGTATGTGCCATCAAGCCTTGTCTATTTTTTTTTTTTTTTTTTTGGTAGAGATGGGGGTCTCGCTGTGTCACCCAGGCTGGTCTAGAACTCCTGGGCTCAAGCCATCCTCCAGCCTCAGCCTCCTAAAGTGTCGGGATTGATTACAGGCATGAGCCTCTACATCTGCTCCGTAACACAATTCCTAAGGCTCTAGAATAAATTCCCCACATGGTGGGGAGCCCAGATCTGGGGATCGCCTGAGGCTGACTCCTGACTTTGTCAACTTTTACCTGGCAATGGTGACGCCAATCCCCTGTAGCAGGTGTGATGAGGAGACAAACCCAGGGAAGTCAGGCCACGTGCCAAAGGTTACGCAGCTGGTGGAGCCAAGCTGAGACTCAGATAGTAGGGCCCTAACTGAATTGCTACCTTTCGGTAGCCTCATCATTGCTTTTACGTGACTGGGGGACACCCACGTTTATTCATTCAGTCACCCGAGGCCAGAAAAGCCCAAGAAAAGGGCTCTTCCGAGGCTCTCTTCAATTCCACCGAGACTGAGTCTCAGAACCCCCTGCTGCTTCTCACTCAGTGAAACATCACATGGACATCACAGGGTGGGCTCCAGGTCTGACTGGCAAGGTGGAGACTCCAGCTGTGTGACCTTGGGTGGGTGAGTGAACCTTCCTGGACCTCACTTTCAGACCCTGAGAAATGAGGGCAGTCACACCCGCCTCCCGTTGGCTGGGATGAGAATCCAGTGAAACGACGAATGCCCGTGAAACCCTAAGCAGAGGCCTGGCCCCCCAAGCACTCAGTGGACTTCAGGGCCAAAACTGACTATGGCAAGCTGGGGCTGGGCCTGCCTGGGACCTCCCCCCAGCTCCAGAAGAAGCGGTGCTTGCACTTCCCTGGAAATGCCCTGAGCTCTTTAGTCTGCATTTGCCATTTGCAGAAGGAAACAGCAGCTCTCTCCCTTCCTGGACATAATGCCCCCAGCTCCGTTTGGAAAGTTCTGGAGGATTTATGCCCCTCTCTGGCTGCCACGCCAGCCATTCATCAAGGTGCTGCTTCCCTGACGTTGGACTGAGTGCGGCCGCTGCTCCCCGGCTTACCCCGCGATAGGTGTCCTCGGGAGATTTATTGTAGTTCCAGAAGCGCAGGCCTGAGATGCTTTCGGCCCTGTCGAGGCAGATTGTGACCACGTGGTCTAGCCCCGGCGAGAAGGGGATCAGCCACATATGCTCATCCTCCATGGTGACGTTGGTGCCATCAATTAACCTGCAGCAATGGGGATGGAGCGGTGGGGGGCAGCTCGGTGGGCTCGGTGGGCACAGGCGGCATCACAGCAGGCCCCCCACCCCCTCACCCCCCAGGGCGTCTCCCCTGCCTGTCACTGGCTCATTAAGGGGAGGTGTAACTAATGAGAACAACAGTCAGAAGTCGTCTCTCATCTATGAAATGAGACATTTTTAAAAAGAAAAAAAAATAGCCTATCTGTTAAAGGTACAGAAAAGAAATCATCAGGGTCTTTTTTTTTTTTTTTTAAAAAAAAAGGGAAAATGTGTCATTTTTCAGAATCCTTTAGCCCAGTGATCCCATTTCTGGGATTTTTTCCCCCAGAAGGAAAATGTATTCAACATATGGGAAAGGCTATCTGCCCCAAGTTGCTCATTACAGTGTTATTTATACTAGCTTAAAACAGAACAACCTACAAGATCTCTAAATCGGGACATGGTTAAGTAAATTTCACAGAGGTTGAGGGGGCATCGTGAGGACGCTGCAGCCACATGGAGGAGGCAGGACACTGATTACAAAGCTGAGAAATTAGGACACGGACGAGGAGAGAGGGCACAAAAGTGAAAAACATAATTGGGTCAGAGGGTGCGGAGGTGAATATTTTTTTCAAGTTTCCAAACTTTCTGTAAATTTGCTGCGTTGGTTTACAGCACATTTGAAAAGAAGTGTAGTCCTTCCTTCCCAAGCTGGGGGAGAGGCACAAAAGCACCGGGTGAGCTCTGCAGCTCTTGGTGACTGTGGGAGCTACTCTGGCCAGACCGTGCTCTGTGACCCCATGGCCTGGGTATCCCACGGAAGCCCCAGCACCCTCATGCTCTTCCCAGCCAGTGCTCTGAGCTTGTCACCTCGGCCCTATTGCATGCCTGTCCTGGCCAGTTTCTGGTTCCCTTGCTTGGGACATCCTATTCATCCTCAAGTTGGCCTGTGTTTGTCCCAAGGACAATAGTGCCTCTTGCTTCCCTGGACTACCCAGCATGCCTCAGCCCAGGCCGTTGTCCTCATGGCTCTGGCCCATGTGTCTGGCACTGCCATTCAGAGGCCTGGTCCTGGAGAAAGGGGCCCAGCTGGCAGCCTCTTGAGCAGCCTCCCTCTCCCTCCCATTTTCCAGGGCCTTCCCCACTCCACACCCTGGATTCCTGAGGCCCTGCAGCTGCTGTACTGGGAGAAACCTGGCCTGCTGCCACATTTCCTAGATTTGAAAAGAAACTTCTTGTTTCCTTTTACATTTTAAAGTTGTGAATTTGGAATAAAATCTCACAATCGAAGTGTTTATCCAAGGAGGTAATATTTCTTTGTTCTCTAAAAGGCTGTTATTAAATTGATGGATGGTGTGTCTGACAATTGCTGGCATCTTAAAACTGAGGAAATTCAGCAGTTCTACCCTGGAATGTCTGTGGAACTAAGCTGACTGAGGACGACGACCTTCTACTTTCTTCCAAAGGCAATTATCTTTCTGTCCTAGAAATGGACTGCCTCCATAGCAAACCTGCCCAATTCTGAGAGCAGAGAGAACTGCTGGAGCATTTGCAGCCGACAGGGAAAGGAAGGCCCTATAGACACTCTCAGGAACATCTCAATGAATTCCTAGCACTATCCATAAAGAAGCCTAGAAACAGCAACCAGCCGAGTAGCAATGAGCATCCCTAGTGCCAGACTGTGGTTTCTAAATCCCATTTCCCACTAAAGGAACCAGGGCTTCTTGGAGAGACGGCTGATTCCAGGTCTGGGATAAGAAATATACAAGATGAGCCGGAATCATCCTGTCACATCAGAAGGCGAGAAAGGTGACTGTTTTAAAAGGACTCAGGACTTCCCAGCATCTAAGAGGGAACGATCTGAGCATCACATTTGGGATAAAAACTGCCATGAATTTGACTCTTCAAATGTAGTACTGTATGTTTAAAATCCACAAGTTCATAATAATTCCTAAAAAAAAAACACGTTTTAGACAACGCTAGAGAAACAGTTATTTGGAAAACTGAAAAGAAAAGGAGGAGAGAATCAAGCATTTAGGCTGCCTTTCCCGTTTGAATTGCACCACAGAGTAGTTGCACCAAATAATTGCGGGAGATTCCCTCTTCATTGCGGTTATTTCAGCGAATAAATAAACAAAAGAATAGTAGGCACAAGGCCAGGCATGGTGGCTCACGCCTATAATCCCTGCACTTTGGGAGGCCAAGGCGGGTGGATCACGAGGTCAAGAGATTGAGACCATCCTGGTCAACAAGATGAAACCCTGTCTCTACTAAAAATACAAAAATTAGCTGGGCATGGTGGTGCACGCCTGTAGTCCCAGCTACTCGGGAGGCTGAGGCAGGAGAATTGCTTGAACCCAGGAGGCAGGAGGCTGCAGTGAGCCAAGATCATGCCATTGCACTCCAGTCTGGGTAACAACAGCTAAACTCCGTCTCAAAAAAAAAAAAGAATAGTGGGCACAAAATACCACCATTTTGCAACCTCTAATGAATTAATGGACTTCGACAGCATGACTGGCTTCCAACGTCAGAAAGAGCCGACAACCAGATGTTATATATGTCCTGATGGCTGCACACCGACAGCTATGTGATTGTCTTGACTTAGTGGTCAACCCTCAATCTGATCAGATGTCTAGATGTAATTAACAATGTACTAGAAATACGGGGGAGCGAGGAGCAGGCTAAACAATGCAGTAGAGATGCAGCCAGCAGAATCCGCATCCACTTGGTTTTTCAACAGATAATTTACAAGAAAAAATGGAAAAAGGTGAAAGAGAACCTAGAGATTATAAGAGGCTTAAGAGACATAGCAACCAATCACAACACATAGCCCTTATCTGGATCTCAATTCCAATAAGCAAACTGTTAAAAAGAATAGGGGTGGGAACTATGAATCTGTTAGGTATCTGGTAATTTTAGAAATCCTTGTTAACTTTTTCTTTTTCCTTTTTTTTTGTTAAGACAGGGTCCCACTCTATTGCCCAGGTTGGAAAGCAGTGGCATAATCATGGCTCACTAAGGCCTTGAACTCCTGGGCTCAAACAACCCTCCCACTTCAGCCTCTCAGAGGCTGTCCAGCTACTCAGCCTCTCTAGCTACTCAGAGGCAACCCTCCCACCTCAGTCTCAGAGTAGCCAGGACTACAAGCACATGCCATAACGTCTCCTATTTTATTTTTTGTAGGGACACAATCTCACTATGTTGCCCAGGCTGGTCTTGAATTCCTGGGCTCAAGCTATTCTCCTATCTCAGCCTCCCAAATAGCTGGGACTGCAAACACATGCCACATGCCCGGCTAATTTTTTTTTCTTTTGTAGATACACAATCTCACCATGTTACCCAGGCCGGTCTTGAACTCCTGGGCTCAAGTGATCCTTCTGCATTGGCCTCCCAAAGCGCTGGCATTATAGGCATGAGCCACCACACACAGGCGACTTTTTCAAGTATAACAATGGTACCAGCATTATGTTTTCTCTTAAATCCCTTATTGTTTAGAGGTATACACTTAAATACTTACAGAGCAAATACTATCAGGCCTGGGATTTGCTGACAGACAATCTGGCAGGGGGGTGGTGAGTGGGTGGGAAGGATCCACAAGCCCCACAGTGCGGTGATCACTCCAGCTGCCCAGGAGCCAGGTCTCCAGGCTCCAAGCCTAAACACTCAACAGAGTGACTTGCCAGGATGCCCACATCCTGGCAGAGGGACCCATGAGCAGTTAACGGCAGCAGAGGGCGAGGCCACGGTTCAGGGCCACCTTATAGAAAACCAGGGAGAAGCCTGCCACCGACTCTGCATGAGCTCAGCACCAGGCCAAGGGATGTGGCTGCAATGTGACATGCCATGGGAATGACTTTCCCCACTCTACTGATCAGGGAACCAAGGCAGGGGAGACTGTATAACTTAGTGGTTACATGAGTGGATTGTGGGTGTCCCCTAAACCTGTGTTCCAGTCAGGACTCTGCCACTGCACCATTCTGGGTGGCCTCTGCCCAGTTTTCAACCTCTTCATATTTCAGTCTCTGCATTGGTATAGATAGGACTGATAATGGTGTCTCCCTCAAAGGGCTGTTTGAGACTTCAGTGGATGAACATCTGTCACCTGCTTCGCATGACCCAGTGCCTGGCACGTAATAAGCACTCAAAAACAAGCAGCGATATGATCAGTTATTATTATTGTTATTGCAGTTATTATTGGAGAGGTTAAGAAAGTTACCTAATAGTTGGCATGAGGCAGAGGCAGGATTTGAACTCCCATTCCTCTGACTCCCTTAGTTCATACCTCCAAGTAGTGCCCAGGCCCTCTGGCTGTGCAGAGCACAGGAGCCGAGTACTGCTCTGTGGGTTGCAGGTCCATATGGTTTGATGCTATACCTGAGGCCCGCCCCCTTATTGACTTGACCCAACCTTGGCTTATGAAATCTGACAAGTGCAGGGGAAAGTGCAGCCACCACCGCCTGCAGAGACTTCCTGAGCCATCGCCTCCAGCTTCACGGAGAGGAGAGGACACTTTCAGCCCCTGGGAGGGCTGGGTCATTCATCTGTAAACTCTGAACCGTCCACTGCAAAGGTTTACAGACAGCTACTGTGTGCAAGGCACTCTGCTGATCACAGAGTAGAAAACGCAGACCACAGCTGTGTCTGGAAGCATAGGAACCTACCTTCGAATCCTGTCCGCACTTCTAGCTGTGTGGTCCCTCCCACCTCGCTTTCTTGAGCCTCGGTTTCCCTTGACCACATGACCTCACAGGGTGGTCGGGGGAGGGACATACGTGATTCTATTTGATGTCTGAGTCCGTTGTCTCAGAGACAGAATAGTGTCCCCAGAACACTGTGGTCAGGAAAGTAACGCTTCTGATAGACACTTACTTGTCCAAGGTCCGGGAGTCGTCAGAGTACTCGGGGAGCTCATTTAAGTCTCTGGGGGAGGCGGAGATCTGGTGCCGGCAGATGGGCAGCGCCTGGCCCTCCTTGCCCACCACTTCCAGGCCAGTGAGCCCAAGGAAGTGCAGGTCTCCCCAGGAAGCAGTGAAATTCAGCTGAAGGCCTGCAACAGGAAGAGAAGTGGCGCATCAGCACCACAGGTGACTTGTAAAATGAAGACAGGAAGATGAATGCTATTTGGCCTCTACATTCCAGCAATTTCAACCCAGACCCAAAGTGCCTTGCAAGAGGGCTCTGCACCATTCCTCTAGGTGGCTTTGGGCCCAGGCCACTGCCAGTGCTCGGGAAACATCAGCAGGCTGCATGGACAAGGGTTAAACCTGCACATAGCCCTGGGTCCTTCCTCTGCCCACCAGATTATGTTGTCCCACCCCACACTGAACATCCTTGGTGGCTTCCCCTGCTTTCTGGCCAACAATGCATTCCCCATCAGACTTCCACCTACTTCTCCAGCCTCACTGCATCAGGGACCCTGAGCCCCACCCAGACTGTCTTTCAGTCTCTCTCCAACCACTGGGCCTCTGCATGTGCTGTCACCCTTCTCTAGAACTCACATGGCCTGGGTGACTTGTGCTCACCTCAGAGAAGCCCTCCTGACTTCTTCGGCCAGGTCAAACCTCCACTGATAACCTGCCATGCCACTGCATGCTTCCCCTTCCAAGCCCTGGTCACCACTGTAATCTCGTAATCATTTGGTAAATATCCTCGTGTCCTGCCAGATGACTAACTCCTTGAGGGAGAAACCTCATCCGTTTCTCTATACCACTGTATCCTGAGCCTGGCATAGTCCTGGCACACAGTAGGAGCTTAGAACCGATGAAATGATTAAACCAGCAACTACATGGAGACTGTCACATCAGTAAGCCCCGGTGCTGAAAACTGACATTTTATGCAAATTGGCTGCTATCACAAGGATCCGCGTGGGCTCGGAGTAAAGGAAGTGACCTAGGGTGATACCTCCATCCTTTTGCCTCTGCTCCCACCCTCCCTGGATCAGAGACCATTTAGAAGTGACCTTCTGTGGTGCTGGGGCAAAACAGCCCAGGTGCCATTCATTTGCCCAGGAAGCTCAAATGGAATGAATCTCTTGATCAAACCCTCTCAGATAATTGGCTGGAACGTCTCCTTCCTTAATGGTCTCTCATTAGAGCAAGACCAAGCACAGTGAGCCCTTCTGGCCTTGGAGAATTTGCTGCTTATTTTAGCACCCCTTTGGGTAGCTGAAGACTCTCACTCTTTGCAGTGTTCATAGAATACCAGCACCGAAGAGCGGGCAGAAGGAAGCTGGGATGTCATCTGGTACCACCCCTTTGCAGCTCAAATGAGGAACTGGAAGCCCAGAGAGGTGAAAGGGCTTCTCTGTGGCCATGAAGAGGTGCTGGGTCAGCACTGGAGCGTGGTTTTCTGTCCCATGCTCCCATCACCTCTCAACATACTTTTTGTAACTTAGCCCTCCGATCCTTTCCTCCTTGGTGGTGCCGAGGTAGCTCTGAGCATCTCCGGGGCAGGTGAAAAAAACATGTGGCCCAGCACGGCACCCTGTACGAGAACTTCTCAACACATCGGTCACGTGCAAAACTACAAACTCCTGCCCGTGTCCCCGCCGTTGCAATGTGATATTGCCGCTGATCCCATTCGGAGTTGTAGTCTGTTTCCCCGCTCCTGATTCTGCTTTGAACAATGGGACAGAGGCCCACGTCACGCAAGCAGAGGCTGTAACGCACTCGTGTGAAGTGGCCCAGAGAACCTAGTCGCTGTCTCTCTGGCCAGCACCTGTGTGAAGTGGCCCAGCGAACCTAGTCGCTGTCTCTCTGGCCAGCAGCCTCCCCACCGCCAGACCTGTGGGTGAAGATGTCCTAGGCCATTTAACTGCTGGTCCACCTCCCTGCTCATCAGGAACTTGAACAGGCCCAGCAGAGGCCAACCAAGCTGGCTCACCCAGAAGTGCCCAGCCAAGCCACCGAATTCCAAGCCAGTGAAGAATATGATTCACGGTAGCTATGTGAAGCCGGTGGATTTGGGATTGGCTTGTTCAGCAGCAAAAGCTAGCTGACACACTCCTTCTCAGCCTGGGTCAGTGTTCCAATGTCATTTCCTGAGAGGCCTCCCCTAATAACCAGGGCCCAAATAGCCTCGCTCACCGCGTCATGCTGCCCGCTGTGTTGTTTACAGCACTGAATGCTTCCTGACAATTGGGCCTACATTGATATGCTTATTTGCCTTCATCAGTCCCCCCCACTATGACGGAAGCTCCCTGAGGCCAGGACTCTGCTCGTTTTGTTCACTGCTGTATCCCCAGAGCCCAGAACGGTGCTTAGCAGATGCTCAATGAATGTTTTTGGTAGAAAACCCAATAGGTCCGACAAGTGTTGCTGACAATTGTTTTGTCCCATTTACTTGCAGGTATCTCCTGAACCCCTACTTTTTAATTAGTCATGTTAAACACAGTAGCTATCTGCAAGTAAATGAGACAAAAGAAAACTACTGTTTTACCAAATTCATAGTCAACGGTAAATGAATGTTTATTGATCATCTATGTGTACCAGAATCTATCTTGGCATAAGAGTCGCAGGAATGAACGGCAGAGCACAATCTCTGAACGAAGGAGCTTGCATTCTAGCAAAGACTGTCAATAAACACATAGCGGATAAAGAAAGCCTACAGTTTCACAGAGTGATGAATACTATGAAAAAAATAGCAACAGGATGGGGAGCTCAACACCTTGAGCTCAAATGGTGTTTGAGAAGGAACCTATCACGCTTTTGCATTTCTGGAAGAACACTCCAGGCTGAGAGGAGGAGAAGTTTGACCCATAGCTCGGAACCAAGGGGCCAATGGACAGAGTAGAAGAAGATGAAATCAGACAGTCAGGCAGGGGCTAGATCGTATTGAGAGGTTTGGATTTTCCTCTCTTTGCCATGGGAAGCTAATGGTAGGTTCTGTGTTGAAGCAGGGGAGAAACATGATCTGATTTGCATCTCAGAAAGCTCCCTTCAGTTGGACTTTATAGGAAGACCAGGGAGGAAGCTGTTGCAGGAAGAATGGCTTGAATAAGGCTGGGGGCAGTGAAAACGGGGGAGAAGGGGGCAGATACAGCATCTGTTTCAGAGACAGCACTGCCAGGATGCTCAATGGTCTGGATACAGGAGGAAGGGAAAAAAAGTTTTGACTCAGGTGACAGAGGGGCTATAGGTACCACTCCTGAGACAGAAAGGAGGTGGAGGAGGCTGTGGATGTGGATGAGGGAGAGCAGCGTGAGGGAGAAACGCCACGTCCCTTTGTGACAACACAGAGATGGCGGCCCCGACTCTCCCAAGCCTGCAATCTCTTTGTTTGCCTGGCAAGCTCCACTGCGATTCCATCTAATTTGGGGCTGCTCTGAAAGTGATTACTCTCCTTTTCCAGCTAATATCCAACGTTCCATATTCATTTTCCTCTGGTGTATCAATTAGTATTTATATAAATGGAAATTAATTTTGTTATTTCTCTCCCATGTTTCAACCCTCTCAGCCCCTTTCTTATTCATCACTGCTGATATTTGCAAAACTTCCAAAATTAGTGTCATCTGCAAATTAGCAAGTCATATATCCCCTTTCAAAACATTAATAGGATTGGCCGTATTTACCAACCCCAACGCAATCCCGCGGGTCACTTTATTAAAGCTCTCTCTCTGCTCCGTTCTTGCAGAGTGGTGAAGCGGGCTAAGGATTTTGAATGCAGTGAGGAAAAAGCCAAAGGTTCAGAGAAAAGAGATTCAGAAATCACAGGCCTCAAAACAGAGGCAGAAGGTGCTTGGTTGAGAGGCTCTTCTGCCTTTCTACCGAGAAGAGAAGAGAAATTACACTTGCCTTGCAGTACAAAGGTCTTTGAGCTCTCCTCCAGGGCCACGTTCCCAAAGGCATTGAAATAACATCTCTGCGAAAGGTCAGAAGCCAGGTTCAGCAGGAAAGACATTTACAGACAGTGTCTCTGGGGAAATCATCAGATGAAGGGGACAGTGGCTGCTTCAGCCTGGCCAGCGTTCCTGCTTTCCTTCTGGTGACCACGCTCTGACCTGCTCCGGAGAACCACCCTAGGCTCAGTCCACACTGTTTTGGTGGCTGATGCTCCAGGCCTGCCCAATCTGAGTTTTCCATCTCCCACCTCCCACCCTACCCACTACAGTGAGTCACAGTGATGACTTAAGAATGGACACATGAATTAGCCAGGCACAGTGGCACACTGACAGTCCCAGCTACTCAAGAGGCTGAGGCGGGAGGATCTCTTGAGCCAGGAGATGGAGGCTGCAGTGAGCTGTGTTTGCACTACCACACTCTAGCCTGAGCCACAGAGCGAGACCCGGTCTCAAAAGAAGAAGAAGAAGAAGCAAATAAATAAACCCAAAAGAGAATGGGCACAGGACTCAAGCCAGGCCCAGAGGCTTAATTTTGGGATAGTTGTCGGACCTATTGGGATTCAGGAAAACAGAAGATCTCTTTCATCGGGACTGCTGGGTAGAAAGGACGCATAAACGGAGCTTCCAGGATGTGCCATGCGAACGGTGCCGAAGGGGAGAACGGCTGGAGAACAGCAAGAGACGAAAAGAAGGCAGAGAGAGGGAGACAGACACCAGGTCTTGACAGCATCATTTTCATAACTGAACGCAGCTCTGTGGAAACTGATGACCCCTAACTTTGAGTTGCATAAGCCAGTGAGTTCCCTTTTCTGCTGCACTCAGCTTGAATTAAATTTCCATTGTTCATGCCCTGCACACACACAAAGTCCTGACCGACTTAGGGGAGAACCAAATTGAATAAGAAACAGTGGCTGTGTTCTGGGACTTCACAGCTTCATGGGGACAACGACTCTTGCACAGAGACTTCTGATGCGAGGTGGTGTCCCAGTGAGAACCCCAAGGCAATCTGCTAGTGTTGGGGGCACGCAGGCTCTAGATTCAAACACCTCTGCTTCTGCTCCCAGCTTCCGTACTGGCCGTGTGACCTCAGGGAGGTGAATCCATCTCTCTGAGCCTCAGCTGCCTGATCTCCAGGAAAACAGAGCTAGGAGTGTTCCAGCAAGATAAGGCAGAGAAAGCCCAGCACAGTGCCTGGCTGGGAGATGAAACCCAGCCTCAAACCAGGTTCTTGCCTAATGGTAGGTTGGCCTTTAAAACTGCTGCTATTCCAAAGTAATTGAGAGAGGGCTTTGGAATGTACGGGGCTATGAGAATGCCAAATAAGGCACTTTCCTCTAAGGCACTTTCTGAGAGATCATCGGTGCTTTTGGAGTGGGTGAGGAAGAGATGAATTTTCACAGGGGATGACAGGGAAGACTCCTGGGGAGGAGAAAGGGTTGCAGAAGGGCTTTAAGGGAGGGGATGTGGAGCTCACTTAGGGCACTGCTCAGACCCCACCTCCCACCCCCACAAACAAAGACCTCCTCTGGTGGCTGAAAGTGGCTCTTGGCTTGTGACTGCCCTTGGCTGAAGAGGGTCTCCTTGCAAAAAGCCATGCCAGGCCGGGCACAGTGGCTGATGCGTGTAATCATAGCACTTTGGGAGGCTGAGGTGGGTGGATCACCTGAGGTCTGGAGTTTGAGACCGGCCTGATCAACATGGTGAAACCCCGTCCCTACTAAAACTACAAAAATTAGCCGGGCGTGGTGGCAGCTATAATCCCAGCTCCTCGGGAGGCTAAGGCAGGAGAATCACTTGAACCAGGGAGGTGGAGGTTGCAGTGAGCCAAGATCATGCCACTGTACTCCAGCCTGGGTGACAGAGCAAGCCTGTGTCAAAATAAATAAATAAAAATAAAAAATAAAAAGCCATGCCCCTCCCCAGGGCAGCCCAGAGCTAGTGCCATGTTGATATAGACAGACAAGGACATGGCCCCTCACTCACCCAAAAGGCCATCCCAGCTTCTGAGCTCCCCATGGAGCAGGCTGAGGCCTCAAAGTGGCTGCACCGCAGACCAGCTTCTCCTGCCCAGTCCTGCCTCCCGCCCTTCCCTGACAAGCACACACCCCCGTAAACTCCATCTGGGAGTGTGTCTAGGGAACCCAGTCAGCAACAGGCCGTCTTCAGAAGGCAGAGATGGAGCAGGGAGGCATCTGTGGTGGAAGCTGTGGCTTGCACAGAAGCCCCTGGGTGGACTCCGGAGATGGCATGGGAGGAGAACAGGAAGGGCTGATACCAGGATTCAGAGAGGCTCCAGCTTCATTTTGGAGATGAGGATGGGGGAAGGGGAGAGAGAGGAGCCTGAGAGTGTCACATCTTTGGTTATCAGAAGATAAAGTAGAAGTGGGTCACATTCACGGGGGCAGGAGAGAGCAGAAAGCAAGGCTGCCAGGAACCTGGTAAGCAGGGCGCAGGAGGGAAGGGGTCACAGTCAGCAGTGACCTTGGGCCTCAAGACTGCCCAGGATGGGGAGGGCTGGCGTGGATGTGCATGGATGAAGAGAGGAACTGGCTGGAAGGGTCCACGGAAAAAGAAGGGTGATGAACAGCAGCAGAAACCCCCTGGGATTAGCTCAGAGGTCACCAACTGGCAGCCGCTGGCCACATGCACAATATGTGTTTTCTTTGGCTCATGTGATATTTAAAACAGGAGGAAATTCATCACCAACATTTGAGAATCTGAAGACTTCGCATAAGACTCTAGACTTCCGACTTGTTCTGAGAAGACCTGGTACCCTGGGCCCGTGCGTCTGCCCCCACCCCCGGAGCAGGGTGGCTGCAGGTTTTCTCTGCCCGTGCATCTGCTCTTCGGTGGAGGCAGAAGAGACAGCTTGAGGCACTGTACCAACAGACACCGTGGGTCTCTTCAGGCACTTATGTCCTCTCATTCTGTGCTTTTTGGGTCAGGGTCACAGCTAACACATAGGGTGTCTGCATGCAAAAATGCCCCTCTGGGAGAGCAAAATGTAAAGAGAGTCCCCTCCTCTGGAGTAGAGCAGCGCTGCTACGGCCAGCGAGCTGAGCGCAGGCTGGTTTCAGCCTCCACTTGCCCCATGGCCTGGTGCAGTGTCCAACCTACCCGACTGTCCAGGGAAACCCTGTGCCAAGTGGCCACCACTCCCCCTGACCCTGGAAGGTCCTCCTTCCACCCGACACTGCTCCGGGAGAGGTACTCACAGATTCCGTGGTAGATGCCTGGCTCTGGTGTGGTGACCTGGGGGACAGGCAGACTGGATGGGAGCTCTAGCTCTGGGACCTGCACATGGGTTGGAGGAGAAGCAGAGGAAAAGGGGGTGATTTTAGTGATACCCACACAGCTGGCTGGCTGTTCCTCAGATACCACTGCCCACCCTGTGCCCAGGTAAGTCCCTCTCTTTTCCTGGATTTTCTGCCTTTGTGGAACTTGTGGGACCAGTGATACAGGCAGACCCTGACCCTCTGGGGTCTGCATCATCACCAGCAGCTCTCACTGACAAGGGTGGAGCCTGATGCTAACAGCTAAGGTGTTTAGATTTCCTCTAATAAATGTTTGTGTGGTGAGCTGGAGGAAGAAAGAAAGGAAGGAAGGAAAGGAAAAGGGAGGGAAGAAGAGAAGGAAGAGAGGAAGGAAAGAAGGAAGGAAAGTAGGAGGGAGGGAAAGAAGTAAGGAAGGAAGGAAGGAAAGAAGGAAGGAGGGAGGGAAGGAAGGAAGGAGGGAGGAGGGCAGAAAGGAGGAGGGAGGGGGAAGGAAAGGAAGGAAAGAGGGAAGGAAGGAGAGATGAAGGGAGGGAAGGAGGGAGGGAGGAAAAGAAGTAGGGAGGGAGAGGAAGCAGAAAGGAAGGAAGGAGGAAGGGAAAGGAGGGAGAGAAGAGAAGAAGAATTCAAACCATAGAGTGGTTCTTAACCTTGGCTGTTCACTGAAGCAGAATCTCTAGGGGTGGAGCCCGGACACCCACATTTTTAAAGAGCCGCCCGTGATTTGCACAGGTAGCCAGGATGAAAAAATCCTGGTCTTCAGGCAGTCAACAGTGGGCCGCCACACCCTTCTTGGGCCTCAGGTATAAACTATTTGTTCATTGTCTCTTTGCACCATAAGTGAAGGCAAAAGAGCCTTTACTGCTTCACAGCCAGGAAAGCTGAGGTGCAAAATGAAGTGAAGGCGCTGGTCTCCCATGAGACAGAGACAGTGATCCCCCCGGCCCCTCACAGCGCTGGGCCCATCAGAGTCCCTGACAAGCACCTTTGTCATTTCAAAAACGCTGGGCAAATGGAAGAGCGCAGGGTGGACCCCCACCTGGAGCCCCTGGGTCGAATCCTGAGCACAGGCATGGTTTGTGGCCCAGAGAAGGTTTGAAAACATCTGAATTCACTGCCACTATTTTTGAATGGAGAGCTTTTACAGAAAAATCCAGCTTTCTGGCTTCTGTAAAAATCAGGAGAACTGGCAACAAGGGGCTCGCCACTCTTGGTGCTGCTTTCCTTAGGTGTGGGGAGGGGTACACGGTCCCCAGCTGCCTGCGCCTCCCTACGCCCCGCTCTGCCTCGCTGTGGGGCATAGTCCCCAACGAACACACACCACGGGGTTCACAGGACATGTCACTGCCCTGCCTCAGTCATGGCCTTCCCACAGCTCAGCCCCATCGCCTGTGGCTTCTGCTGTCCCTGCTTCTCCCCGACCCTCTTTAAGCATCCCCTCTTTCTCCTGTTGGTCCTGACTTGAACTGACCCTGAGATCATCTCTCGTTTTAAAAGATTTGTGTATCTGGCTGGGTGTGGCAGCTCATGCCTGTAATCCCAGCACTTTGGGAGGCCAAGGTGGGAGGAGCGCTTGAGTCCAGTTAATGATCAACCTGGGCAACATAGCAAGACCTCATCTCTGCAAAAAAGAAAAAAAACTAGCCAGTCATGGTGGTGTGCACCTGTAGTTTCAGCTACTCTGGAGACTGAGGTGGGAGGATCACTTGAGGCCCAGGAGTTTGAGGCTGCAGTGAGCTGTGACGATGCCACTGTACTGCAGCCTGGGTGACAGAGCGACGTCCTATCTCTAAACAATATAAACAGTAATGAGTTGCTTGTCCATTAAAAGCATAAACTGTGGTAACACACATTCACATTCTACCTTTGGTTCAGTCACAACGTGACCCTGAGCAAGTCACTTGACTTGTCTGAGTGTCAGTTTCCAAAATGGCAACGTTCATAGTCTCCACTCACAGGGCTGCCACGAGGGTGAAACAAGAACACTGTGTCCCCTGCCTGGACGACGATATGTGTTCAGGAATCCATGGCTGTGAGGATCGCTATTGTAATTGTAACTCTGCCTATGAAAAGTGTTCCTGGTCCTTCCATCAAAAACAACAGCGAATGATCAAAACCCAACCCAAAGCAGAAACTCCCCCGAGACTGTCAACCTCTGAATCGCAGAGATGACACAGAGCTCATTTCTCCTGGCTTTGATTAAAATTTGAATACTTTCTTTACTTTGAGTAAAAAAAAAAAAAAATTAAAAAAATAAAAATAATTAGAAAATGAAATATGACACAGAGGACAAAAAAAATGAAGTAGAAAAATGGGACGTGTCAACCCAGTGGTACCAGAAGCTTCAAGGATATCCATCTTTATTCTCCCTGCTCTACTCAGAGTTAGGGGAAGAAACCTATCTGGGGGTCTCCCCACAGCTCCCCAGCTCCAGGCCTACCGGGTCATCGGCCCCCAGGCCAGCCTGGGTGAAGGGGCGCTCGTCTCCCTCGCCGTCGGCTGTGCTGGGCCTCCTCAGTGCCTCCTCGTCTTGCAGGCTGGCCAGGCTCCCCACGTCCATGTCAAACATCTCATCAGAATAGAATATGGCCTCAAGAATGTCATCGTCGGTCGTGAATAAGATGGTGTCTCCAAAGTGCTCCGGGGCTGATGGGTTACCAAGATGACAGAAGGGTCAGCTCACTCTGCATCCCAGTGATTTGTCAATCAAGAGCCCAGACCCATCCACTTCTGTGCTATACACCTGCACACCCCTAACTGGTATTGATTCGTGTGAGCTGTATTAGTCTTCACGAATTTGCAAATGGAAGGCACAGACCATAAGCATCACACGGACCTAAGGAAGCGATCTCATTTCATGAGAATCACTGTGACCGGTGATCTGTCATCAGGCCAGTGGCATTTCTTTGGTGTGGGTGGGGCACTATGCCAGATGCTGGTGGTACCCTGACCAGACCCCAGTGGGTCCTTTTCTTGGAGTGCCTTGCCTGGAAGGGTGTGGGAGTTACACCCGCAACCTGGGAAGACTTGGCTGCAATGAGCGGCTGGTAGGTGGGGTTCTAACGCCCTGCTCCTTCACCTTCAGGCAGGAAAGACCTGAAATTTATGTTCCAGAGCTCCCTCGAGATCTGGCTGAGGCTCAGCTTCCTGGAAACTATGTCCTTGCTTTACTACGCCAGGTTTCTCCTAGAAGCATGCCCTCCATAAGTCACCTGCCAAAGAATGTCCCATCTCAGACTCAGGCTCTAGGGGCCGGGCCAAGACAGGTGCTTTCTGGAGGAGCTGAATGAGGTCAGGCCTAGCACACCCATGCTGTGGGAGGGGATGAGCAGACCGGGTCTGTGGCCAGGCACAGGGGCTCATGCCTGTAATCCTAGCACTTTGGGAGGCTCAAGGTGGGTGGATCACTCGAGCCCAGGAGTTTGAGACCAGCCTGGGCAACATGGCAAAACCTCGTCTCTACAAAAAAATACAAAAATTAGCCAGGAGTGTTTGTGCACCTATAGTCCCAGCTACTCAGGAGGCTGAGATGGAAGGATCACTTGAGCCCAGGTGGTTGAAGCTGCAGTGAGCTGAGATCATGCCATTGTGCAGAGTGAGAGAAAGAAGAAAAAGAAAGAAAGGAAAATAAAAGAAAGAGAAAGGAAGAAAGAAAGGAAGGAGGGAGGAAGGATGGATGGATGGAGAAAGGAAGGGGGAATGAAGGAAGGAAAAGAAAGAAAGAGAAGGAAAAAAGAAAGAAGGAAGGAAGAAAGGAAAGAGAAAGAAAAAGAAAGAGAAAGAAACAAAGAAAGAAAGAGAAGGAAAGAAAGAACGAATGAATGAACGGATCTGTTGTTGGCTTGCCAGTTGGTCTGTTTTTTCCCATAGGCCCTCAGCAAGTGGCAGATAGCAGCTCTGAGAGCATTCTTATAGACGTGCCGTACCTCCCACCAGGGTTCCCGAGGCCTTGGCGATTTCTCCTTCAAAGATGCACTGGCCGTCTAACAGCATGGTGATGTCCTTCACGCCTCGGAAGGAATGTATCCGAGATTTATTGTAGTTCCAGATTCTGATCAAGGCAACGTGGCAAGGGTGCATGAAGTCAATGGTGATAGAGTGGGACCTGCCTGGCGTGAAGGGGGCCAGCCAGACATGCATGTCATCCTGGGTCCTGTTCACCCCGTCGATAAGGTTGGTCGCCACACGGGGGTCTTTCCCATAGGCTGGTAAAATGTTGATGTCGGGGGGGTCTGCTTTAATGTTTGAAATCTGCACCGGCTTGCCCTTGGAACTGAATATTTCTATTCCGTTGAGGCCGACATAGTGTCTGTCCCCCCAGGTAGATGTGATGTCAATGACCAAGCACTGTCCATAAGGCAAGACGGGGATTTTGAAGTCGCCCTCAGCATCTGTCTCTCCAGAGCAGCCGTCCTGCCCTCTCGACGGCCCTGGTGGCTCCCCCTTCCTGGAGGGCAGCAGGCTGCTGTGCCGGTTGCCCTTCTGCTGCAGGAACTCATCCAGGATGTCACCGGGGAGTTCCGTGTTGGAGATGCGTCCCCGGTGGGAGCGGTCGAAGGCACTGAGGGAGGTCCACGACTCGTGCAGTGTGTGCTCCTGCTCACTGTGCCACCTTGACCATGACGGTGTCCTGGCAGACCAGGTGTCTTCTGGAAGAAAGGACACAAGAGAGGGAGGTCTGTGAGTGTGGCATTTGTGGAAGTGAGGACCATTAGAGATTGTCGCCTATGGTGGTTCTCAGCGAGGCAGGGCCACCTCCAGAGGGACCCTCCAGAAACCAGTGCTGTTGCTCCTCGCTGTCTCCTTAGCCAAGGGGCCTCCTATAGATAGGGCCAGGCACGTTACCATCCTGCACTGCCTGGGGACCCCAGCTCAGAGCTTGGTCTCCTGTCCCATACAGCTTCTGATTGTCCTGAGGGGCAATCAGGTCGGTAAAAAAATTGTCTGTGATCACCCAACTCCAGAATCTGGTTGTTTTTGCAAAAACACAAAGTATTTTTTCACAGACAGAATTTTCTAAGAATGCAATCATCGTGTGAATCAAGGGAAGATGACTTGGCTGTGTCAGAAGCGAAACTCACATGACCAGGGGCTATGCTGCTGCCCAGGGCGTCTGAGTCAGCAACAGGAGGGTCTGTGCTGGGGTCCTGTCACAGTCACGTGATTCTAACGGTGTTTATAAAGACAATTTAATGGCAGGTGGAAGGCTCGTAGAAGAATGTTAAATGGAAAAAGACAGATACGCATTTTAAATGCGGCGTATCCTGGTACTGGTGACACGCACCCACATTTAGTGTTGCTCCTGGTTTCCAGGTGGGGAGCAGGAAGGACTTGTATTTTCTTCTTTGCAGCTTGATTGCTTCAAGTTCCCCACATGCATTACTTTTATTTTCTTTATTTTTTATTTTATTAGAGACAGGGTCTTGCTCTGCCGCCCAGGTGGAGTGCAGTGGTGTGATCAAGGCTCACTGCAGCCTTGACCTCCTGGCCTCAAGCGAATTCTCCTGCTTTAGCCTCTGAGTACATGGGATTATAGGTATGACCACTATGCCCAGCCTTTAGTACTTTTATGATCAAGAAAAAATGCTATTGATTGATTGAGACAGGGTCTCACTCTGTCATCCAGGCTGGAGTGCAGTGACGTGATCATGGCTCACACAGCCTTAACCTCCCAGGCTCAGGTGTTCCTCCCACCTCAGCCTCCCAAGCTGCTGGGGCCACAGGTGTGCACCAACATGCTCGGCTAATTTTTATTTAATTTTTGGAGGTTTTATTTTTTGGGGTTTTAGTTCTTATTTATTTATTTTTTGAGACAGGGTTTTGCCATGTTGCCCAGGCTGGCCTTGAATTCTGGGCTCAAGTGATTCATCTGCCTCAGCCTCCCAAAGTGCTGGGATTACAGGCGTGAGCCACTGAGCCCAGCCAAAAATGCTATTCAAAAAAAAAATCAGTAAGCCAGGTATATTATAAGGTAAGGAATTTACTCATAAACGTGGCTACAGCCTGTGTCCCAAGTGCGTAGAGAACACTGGCCCAGACTCATCTGAGGTCCCATGCTCCTCCTTATGGAACTTGAGAGCCACCACTCAGTGGCCTGTTCTCAAAGCCATGCCTCGGCTCACCTCCATCTAAGGGTGTCATCCTGCAAAAACAGTGGCTGCTGACACTGACATTCTGTTTTCCCTTCTTTCATATCGCACTGTGCCCTGCACTCCATTTCCTGCCTGTCTCCTAGGGGGCTTGGCTCCATCGATTATCTCCTATCTCCAGAATCTTCAATCACTCCTTCCCCACCGACACCTTCCCCTTTGCCTACAGACATGCATAAATCTCTCCTATCTGAAAGAGGAGAAAGGAAGAAACAGGAAGGCGACCTGCTTCTGTGGCTCCCTCCGACCACGGTCCTATTTTCTGCCTGTTTCGCTCAGGCATTCTGCCATCCCTCCCACCCTTGCCAGCCTCTCTCAAGCCCCTGCCACCCGGTGCCTCTTTCCAGTGGGATTGTTTTGCTCACCCAAACTCCAATTCCACTTTCACTCTGATCTGGGGGATCCTTTGGGGACCCCACCACCACCTTCAGGCCATCTCATTGTCTCAATGCTGACAGCATCCTTCCAAGCTGGCTCAAAGAGGGGCTGTCTTTCAACTTTGGTGGTGCTGAAGCTGAAAGGATGTGGAGGTGGAATTGCCAAAGGCCATTCTGCTGCCCTGTGGGGAGAACCTGCCTGAGAATGAAGCCAGCACGGAGAACACCAGCCGAGAGATGGAGGATCCCGATGCCAGCCTCTGAGCTTCTGGATCCAGCTGTGCCTGAAGTCAAACTCCTGGTGGCTTTCTGGCCTTTGCATCCATAAGACTTCTACAATTCCCTAACCTACCACTGAAACACCTTCTCCAAGTGAAAACCACCTCCTGGTCTTTGTCAGTCCTCAGTCTATGTGTGACATTCCCGGTGAACCTCTTCCATTTGGTATCTCCCACTCACTAGCTTAGGAACCGCTATACCTCCCTGGTTCTCTGCCTCTCCCGCTGACAACTCTCTCTCCATTACCCCAGTCCTACCCTCTCACACCCTTAGTCTGGGGGTGTTCCAAGGCCCAGGCCACTCCTCTCCTGAAACTACCATCCCTCCTTGCCCTCATTCAGCTCCTGTTTCCCAGGCAGACCCTGCTTAACTCTAAGGGTCAAGTTCTGCCTTCTCTCCCGCGGCACCATCCTTCAATTCCAACAACCTCTTAGGAGGTCCAGATGTGTTCACTTTGTCACTTCAGTCTCCAAGTGCCTAAAATAGGAGTTTGTCATCAACCCCTCCAGCTGGCATTGTCTCTCCTGCACTAAGAATCAAGACAACCTGACTCTCACCATGCCCACAGCTCTGAGTGTGGCCATAGCTTACTCCTGCCCCCTCCCCTCTACCCTCCCCACCATGATCTCTCTGCTGCAGCCCCACTGGCCCTCCTGCTGCCTGGCCAGACTGTCTCTTTTGGCCTCAGAGCCTTTGCCCTTGCTGCACCCCTGCTAGGAGTGCTCTTCCTCCATGGGCCCGCGTAGCTGGCTTTGCTTGTCCCCCGCCTCCTTGGAGAGGCCTTCTCCACCACCTTATCCTCCCTCCTGAATGTGTCCCAGTGTGCAACACAGCCCCTGGAGTGTGGAAATGCCAGTGAAGGGCTGGATGCTGGCACCACCATTACGCAGCCCTCAGGATCAGGCCTCGAGGTCGAGGGACCCCCGCTCCATCTGTCGGTTTCCCCTGCCCCTGTCCTCTGCCTTCCCCTCCTTCTCATCTGCCATTTAAAAAGATACCAGAGGTTTCTTCCATTCTCTCCCCTCAGGCACGAGGCTTAACATCTGGCAGAAGGAACTACCCATATGGATTCTCATGACTTCAGTTTATGTGATTTGATTTCCATTGACTAAAATGAATGGCCTGGGTTGGTTTCCAAGTGCACTGAGGAGACAGCATCGAATGTCACGTGTCAGGGACACTGCCTGAATGTGCCAGACAGGCAGGGACTTTGCTTTCATTCTGCGTCTGCTTTCTAACCTATTCTCCACAAGTTGTACACTCTGGGTTTAAAAGCAGAGGAGTAGATGGCCGGGAGTGGTGGCTCATGCCTGTAATCCCAACACTTTGGGAGGCCGAGGTGGGTGGGTCATCTAAGGTCAGGAGTTCAAGACCAGTCTGGCCAACATAGGGAAACTCCATCTCTACTAAAAATACAAGAATCAGCTGGGTGTGCTGGTGCACGCCTATAATCCCAGATACTTGGGAGGCTGAGGCAGGAGAATCGCTTGAACCCAGGAGGCGGAGGTTGCAGTGAGCAGAGATTGCGCCACTGCACTCCAGCCTGGGCGACATAGCAAGACTCCATCTCAAAAAAACAACAAAAAAAGCAGAGTAGTGGAGGCTTGCTCTTAGACCTCTTTGATGTGAGAGCTGGCTGGGGCCCACGGACCTCTCTGGAGACTCCATGGGAATTGGGGAGCAGCTGGGGTCAGTGCTCTGTCCTGTTATCACCATCATTTCCACAACCTGCACAGACATCAGAAAGCCACTCCTTCAATCTGCAGTCAACACAGTCGAGGAGGGGCCCCCAATGAGGAACGGTGCTATTGAAGTTTCTGACATATTCCTAGATTGAAATGAATAGGACTACAGAGCTCTGAACTCAAGTTTATCAAATTCAGCTGCACTGCCATGAGGTATGTGGTAACTGCTGCTAAAACAGGAAATGATGAAGTACTGAGCGGAATATCACAGAGCCATGTTTATTCCAGTGAACCCCCCTTTGGCCAACGCTGATTGGACAAGGAGTGGACACCTGACCCAAGCAGACCAATCTGCTTCTCCCCTGAGACTTTGGAATTGGTTGCAGGAACAAGAGCCGGGACATAGTTACTGGTCAAGGTATTCAGTAAGGATTCACCAAATAACAGCCCTGTTACTGCTCAAACTTGGCTGATGATATCTCCTTCACCTGTAAACAACTGACTGATGAAGTTACTTCCAAAACACAGATGGCATTCAATGAGATGCTCTGCTGGGCATAAGAATTCTCAAGCTCACTCTCTCCCTCTTTCTCTCTTTTTTTAAGAGATGGGATCCTGCTCTGTCTTGATTTTTATAAGTTCCCTAAATTCAATTACTTTAATTTTAACTAATTTATTTTATTTTATTTTTTGAGACAGAGTCTCATTCTGTTGCCGAGGCTGTAGTACAGTGGCATGATCTCAGCTCACTGCAAGCTCCACCTCTTGAGCTCAAGTGATTCTCGTGCCTCAGCCTCTTGAGTAGCTGGGATTACAGGTGTGCACCACTACGTCTGGCTAATTTTTGTATTTTTAGTAGAGACGATGTTTTGCCATGTTAGTCAGGCTGGTCTCGGATTCTTGACCTCAAGTTATCCACCCATTTCAGCCTCCCAAAGTGCTGGGATTATAGGTGTGAGCCACCGTGCCCAACCCAATTTTCATTTTTTTAGAGACAGTGTCTCACTCTGTGACCCAGGCTACACAGCTGCGGTACGATCATGGCTGACGGCAGCCTTGAACTCTAGACTTGAACTGCAGACTTCGTTTCACTTTCATTTCTTTTCAGGCATTTCAGTGCCTAGGTCCAAGTGGTCTGCCTGCCTCAGCCTCCTGAATACCTAGGACTACAGACACACACAACCACACTCAGCTATTTTTTTTTTTAACTTTTGTAGAGATGAGGGTCTTATTATATTGCCCAGACTGGTCTTGAACTCCTGCCCTCAAGAAATCTTCCCACCTTAACCTCCCACAGTGCTGGGTTTACAGGTGTGAGACAGTGCACCCAGTCCCCAGGCACTGTCTTATATAGGCAACACAATTCTGATCCCAGAACAGAACTCGGATAGTCATTCTATACAAGCATTCTTGGTGGGCTGGCCTGCACCTTTCCGGAAGGGCATGGCTATGGGATTTGGCTTGAGGTAACGGATGATTTAAAATTTCTAAGCAACTTTCCTTTTTAGCTCGACTGGCTTAACAAGCATGAAATCTCAAGGGCTTGGTTCTTAATGTGCCATTGAGCCAAGCCTGAAATGCTTGGAAAGAAATTAAAGTGAAACAAAATCTCCTGAACTTGGGTGAGTTAGAATAACACAGTTGTCTGGGAACTCCCGGAGGCTTTGCACGACTGTGTGCTGGGAAAGCTTGGAATGGCCTGGTTTTCTGGGGCAAATGGGTGATGATGGCTGTGACCACAGGCAGTGACTACTAGGTAGTGTTTGGAAACACATATGTAGAGCTGATCTGCCTGGGTTCGAGTCCTGCTTTAGCCTTGACTGTCTATGTGACCTACAGAATGTGACTTCAATCTCAGGTTCTCTTTATCTGTAAAATGAGTCTGCTGTGAGGTTATCTGGGTGATGTGCCTGGACCAGAGCCTAGCTTACCACAAGCATGTTATGTACCTGTTCACTGCAGTTCTTTTAATGACCCTCCCACACTGCGGAGGACCTGCCATGAGCCAGGTACCTGCCCTCGAAGAGCTCCTCAGCTCTTTCCTTCCACTTTATCCTCCTCCTGACACTGACTGAGCTTTGGTGTTAAGTTTCAGAAGGGGTGAGCAGAAACAATCTGTGAGGCTGGGGGACCAGGGGAGGCCGCTCTGCCTAGGAAGACATTTGGAGTCTGAGGAACTTGTTCCTATATCCTAAATGACATGTCAGGTGTATATTTTTATTAGGGAGAGCCCTAATAAGAAGATGCTGATTTGAATCATTTAAAAAAATGCATGCAGAAGACCCAAGATGGCCGATTAGGAGCAGCTTAGGATTGCAGCTCCCAGTGAAAACAAAGAGGGTGAGTGGATGCTGCATTTTCAGATGGATTTTTATTGCCCACAGACCAGGAGATTCCCAGGTGGAGGAGCCCCACAGGTCGCCAGCGTGGCTGTTTTGCTGGCACCCTGGTACGGCGGTTCTCCATACAAAATACACTGATTTGGGTGCCCTTTTAGCTGGCGATTGGAGCTCCAGGAAGGCAGAGTCGCCCATTCATCTGATTAAAGAAGGGACTGAAACAGGGAACCAGGCCAGGAGATTCCCGGGCAAAAATGCACCACAAATCTCAGTGCTGCTGTTTCAGCTGGTGCAGTGGGTCACCGCAAAGGAAATCACACAGATCCTGGTGCCTTTTCAACAGGCAACTGAAACACCTGGGAGAGAGCTGACCATTCAACTGAAAAAAAAAAGGCTCTGAGGCAGGGAGCCCGGTGATCAGGCTCGGCTGGTCCTCCACCCACACACACAAAAAACAGCAATTGGAAACGCTCTGGGTTGAGAGTTTCACAACAAGCACAGCTGAACCTGGGACAGTCCAGCTCTGTGGGGGAGGGGTGTCCGTCATTACCAAGGCACTCCACCACTACGGAGGTAGTCTGCCATTGCTGAGGCAGCCTGCTATTGCCGAGGCAACCCACCCTTACAGAGAGAGTTCACCATTACAGAGGTGGGCCACCATTGCTGAGGCAGTTCTAACTACACCCATATAAACAGGACTGTAGGGAAGTTCACACGGCAGCTGGGTGGAGCCCACAGCAGCTCAGCAAAGCCTCTGCAGGCAGACAGTGACCAGGCTGCCTTTTTGCTGGGCAGGGCAACCCTGAAAAAAAGGCAGCAGCACAATGAAAACTCATAAATAAAGCCCTAACTCCCCGGGACACAACACCTGGGAAAAAAAAGGGGTGTATGAGTTCTGCTGCAGCAGACTTAAACATACCTGCCCAGCAGCTCTGAATGAACAACAGAGCTCACAGCTCAGCACTTGAGCTCCTATAAAGGACAGATGGCTCCTCAAGCAGCTTCCTGACCCCCATACATCCAAAGAGTCACCTCATAAAGGAGAGATCAGACTGACATTTGGCAGGTATCCTTCTGGGACAAAGATAGAAGAAGAAGAAACTGGTAGCAACCCTTACTGTTCTGCAGCTGCTGCAGGTGATCCCCAGGCAAGCAGGGCCTGGAGTGGCCCTCAGCAGTCCTACAGCAGAGGGGCCAGACAGTTAGAAGGAAAACTAAGAAACAGAAATAACTTCATCATCAACAAACTGGACGTCCACTCAGAGACCCAATCTGAAAGTCAGCAACTACAAAGATGACAGGTGGATAAATCCACAAAGATAGGAAGAAACCAGTGCATAAAGGATCACAACAGCAGAAACCAGAACACCTCTCCTCCTACAAGGGATCACAACTCCTCACCAGCAAGGGAACAGGCTGGATGGAGAATGAGTGTGATGAAATGACAGAATCAGCCTTCAGAAGGTGGGTAATAAGAAACTTCTGTGAACTAAAAGAACATATTCTAACCTAATGCAAAGACACTAAGAACCTTGAAAAAAGATTTGACAAAATGCTAACAAGAACGGACAACTTAGAGAGGAATATTAGTGAATTGATGGAGCTGAAAAACACAACACAAGAACTTCACGAAGCATGCACAAGTTTAAACAGCCGAATTGACTAAGCAGAAGAAAGGATATCAGAGGTTGAAGATCAACGCAATGAAATAAAACGAGAAGGCAAGATTAGAAAAAAAAGGGTAAAAAGGAATGAACAAAGTCTCCAAGAAATATGGGACTATGTGAAAAGACCTAATCTACATTTGATAGGTGTACTTGAATGTGACGAAGAGAATGAATCCAAGCTGGAAAATACTCTTCAGGATATCATCCAGGAAAACTTCCCCAACCTAGCAAGGCAGGCCAATATTCAAGTCCAGGAAATACAGAGAACACCACAAAGATATTCCGCAAAAAGAGCAACCCCAAGGCACATAATCGTCAGATTCACCAGGGTTGAAATGAAGGAGAAAATGCTAAGGGCATCCAGAGAGAAATGTCAGGTTACCCACAAAGGAAAGCCCATCAGACTCACAGCAGATTTCTCAGCAGAAACCCCACAAGCCAGAAGAGAGTGGGGGCTGATATTCAACATCCTCAAAGAAAAGAACTTTCAACCCAGAATTTCATATCCAGTCAAACTAAGCTTCATAAGTGAAGGAAAAATAAAATTCTTTACGAACAAGCAAGTACTCAGAGATTTCACCACCATCAGGCCTGCTTTACAAGAGCTCTTGAAAGAAGCATTACACATAGAAAGGAACAACCAGTACCAGCCACTCCAAAAACATACCAAATGGTAAAGAGCATCAACACAATGAAGAATCTGCATCAACTAATGGGCAAAACAGCCAGCTAGCATCAAAATGGCAGTATCAAATTCACATATAACAATATTAACCCTAAATGTAAATGGACTAAATGCCCCAATCAAAGACACAGACTGGCAAATTGGATAAAAAGCCAAAACCCATTGGTGCGCTGTATCCAGGAAACCCATCTCACATGCAAGGATACACAAAGGCTCAAAATAAAGGGATGGAGGAAGATTTACCAAGCAAATGGAGAGCAAAAAAAAAAGCAGGAGTTGCAATTCTCATCTCTGATAAAATAGACTTTAAAGCAACAAAGATCAAAAGAGACAAAGAAAGGACATTACATAATGGTAAAAGGATCAATGCAACAAGAAGAGCTAATGATCCTAAACATATACACTCCCAATACAGGAGCACCCAGATATATAAGGCAAGTTCTTAATGACTTACAAAGAGACCTAGACTCCCACACAATAATAGTGGGAGACTTTAACACCCCATTGTTAATATTAGACAGATCAACCAGACAGAATATTAACAACGATATCCAGGACTTGAACTCAGACCTGGAACAAGCAAACCTGATAGACATTTACAGAACTCTCCACCCCAAATCCACAGAATATACATTCTTCTCAGCACGACATCCCACACCTACTCTAAAACTGACCACATAATTGGAAGTAAATCACTCCTCAGCAAATGCAAAAGAACGGAAATCATAACAAATAGTCTCTCAGACCACAGTGCAATCAAGTTAGAACTCAGAATTCAGAAACTAACTCAGAACCACACAGCTTCATGGAAACTGAACAACACACAGCTTCATGGAAACTGAACAACTGGCTCTTGAATGTTGACTGGATAAACAATGAAATGAAGGCAGAAATAAAGATCTTCGAAACCAACGAGAATGAAGACACAACATACCAGAATCTCTGGGACACATTTAAAGCAGTCTCTAGAGAAAAATATACAGCAATAAGTGCCCACATGAGAAGCAAGGAGAGATCCAAAATTGACACCCTATCATCAAAATTGAAAGAGCAAGAGGAGCAAGATCAAAAAAAACTCAAAACCTAGCAGAAGACAAGAAATAACTAAGATCAGTGAAGAACTGAAGGAGACAGAGACACAAAAAACCCTTAAAAAAATCAATAAATCCAGGAGCTGGTTTTTCGAAAAGATCAACAAAATAGACCACTAGCCAAATTAATTAAAGAAAAAAGAGAGACTAACCAAATAGATGCAATAAAAAAAGATAAAGGGGACATCACCACAGATTCCACAGAAATTCAAACCATCATCAGAGATTATTATAAACATCTCTATGCACATAAACTAGTAAACCTGGAAGAAATGGATAAATTCCTGGACACTTGCCTCCTCCCAAGCCTAAATCAGGAAGAACTCAAAACCCTGAATAGACCAATAACAAGGTCTGAAGTTGAGGCAGCAATTAAGAGCCTACCACACAAAAAAAGCCCAGGTCCAGATGGGTTCACAGCCAAATTCTACCAGACACACAAAGAGGAGCTGGGACCACTCCTTCTGAAACTGTTGCAAATAATCCAAAAAGAGAGAATCCTTCCCATATCATTTTATGAGACCAACATCATCCTGATACCAAAACCCGGCAGAGACTCAACAAGAAAAGAAAACTTCAGGCCAATATCCATGATAAACATAGATGCAAAAATCTTCAATAAAATATTGGCAAGCTGATTGCAACAGCACATCAAAAAGCTTATCCACCATGATCAAGTAGGATTCATCCTGGGGATGCAAGGCAGGTTCAACATATGCAAGTCTATAAACGTAATTCACCACGTAAACAGAACCAAAAACAAAAACCACATGATTATCTCAACTGATGCAGAGAAGGCCTTTGACAAAATTCAACAGCGCTTTATGCTAAAAACCCTCAATAAACTAGGTATTGACGGAACGTATCTCAAAATAATAAAAGCTATTTACGACAAACCCACAGCCAATATCATACTGAATGGGCAAAAACTAGAAGCATTCCCTTTGAAATCTGGCACTAGACAAGGATGCCCTCTCTCACCACTCCTATTCAATATAGTACTGGAAGTTCTAGCCAGAGCAATCAGGCAAGAAAAAGAAATAAAGGATATTCAAATAGGAGAGGAGGAAGACAAATTGTCTCTATTTGCAGACGATATGATTGTGTATCTAGAACACCCCATCGTCTCAGCCCAAAATCTCCTGAAACTGATAAGCAACTTCAGCAAAGTCTCAGAATACAAAATCAATGTGCAAAAATCACAAGCATTTCTATACACCAATAACAGACTTAAAGACAGCCAAATCAAGAATGAATTGCCATTCACAATTGCTACAAAGAGAATAAAATACCTAGGAGTACAACTAACAAGGAATATAAAAGACCTCTTCAAGGAGAACTACAAACCACTGCTCAACAAAATAAGAGAGGACACAAACAGATGGAAAAACATTACAGGTTCATGGTTAGGAAGAATCAATATCATGAAAATGGCCATACTGCCCAAAGTCATTTACAGATTCAACGCTATCCCCATCAAGCTACCAATGACCTTCTTCACAGAACTGGAAAAAACCACCATGAACTTCATATGGAACCAAAAGAGAGCCCACATAGCCAAGTCAATTCTAAGCAAAAAAAACAAAGCGAGAGGCATCACACTACTGGACTTCAAACTATACTACAAGCCTACAGTCATCAAAACAGCATGTAGTACTGGTACCAAAACAGAGATATAGACCAATGGAACAGAACAGAGGCAGTGGAGGCAACACAACATATCTACAACTATACAATCTTTGACAAACCTGACAAAAACAAGCAATGGGGAAAGGATTCCCTGTTTAATAAATGGTGTTGGGAAAACTGGCTAGCCATGTGCAGAAAGCAGAAACTGGACCCCTTCCTGACACCTTACACTAAAATTAACTCCAGATGGATTAAAGACTTGAACATAAGACCTAACACTGTAAAAACCCTAGAAGAAAATCTAGGCAAAACCATTCAGGACATAGGAGTAGGCAAGGACTTCATGACCAAAACACCAAAAGCATTGGCAACAAAAGTCAAAATAGACAAACGGGACCTAATCAAACTCCACAGCTTCTGCACAGCAAAAGAAACAGTCATTAGAGTGAATCGGCAACCAAAAGAATGGGGAAAAATTTTTGCAATCTACCCATCTGACAAAGGGCTGATATCCAGAATTTACAAAGAACTAAAACAGATTTACAAGAAAAAGACAAAGAAGCCCATTCAAAAGTGGGTGACAAACAACAAAGAAAAGAAAGAAACTAAAACCAGAAGGATATGAACAGACGCTTTACAAAAGATATACATGAGGCCAACAAACATATGAAAAAATGCTCATCATCACTGGCCATTAGAGAGATGCAAATCAAAACCACATTGAGATACCATCTCACGCCAGTTAGAATGACGATCATTAAAAAATCTCTACTGTTGGTGGGAGTGTAAATTAGTTCAACCATTGTGGAAGACAGTGTGGTGATTCCTCGAGGACTTAGAAATAGAAATTCCATTTGACCCAGCAATCCCATTACTGGTTATATATCCAAAGGACTATAAATCGTTCTACTATAATGACACATGCACACGAATGTTCATTGCAGCACAGTTTACAATAGCAAAGACCTGGAACCAACCCAAATGCCCATTGATGATAGACTGGACAGGGAAAATGTGGCACATATACACCATGGAATATTATGCAGCCATCAAAAACGATGAGTTCATGTCATTTGTAGGGGACACGAATGAACCTGGAAACCATCATTCTCAGCAAACTGACACAAGAACAGAAAATCAAATACCACAGGTTCTCACTCATAGGTGGGTGTTGAACAATGAGAACACATGGACACAGGAAGGGGAGCACTACACACTGGGGTCTGTTGGGGGAAATAGGGGAGGGACAGTGGAGGGTGGGGAGTTGGGGAGAGATAGTATGGAGAGAAATGCCAGATATAGGTGAAGGGGAGGAAGGCAGCAAATCACACTGCCACATGTGTACCTATGCAACAATCTTGCATGTTCTTCACATGTACCCCCAAACCTAAAATGCAATAAAAATTTTAAAGAAATGCATGCATTAAGACATGGAATTAACTCAAATGCCCATCAATTATAGGCTGGATAAAGAAAATGTGGTAGACATACACCACAGAATACTATACAGCCATAAAAAGGAATGAGATTAGACCGGGCGTGGTGGCTCGCCCCTGCAATCCCAGCACTTTGGAAGGCTGATGGGCAGTTCACAAGGTCAGGAGCTCACGACTATCCTGGCTAACACAGTGAAATCCTGTCTCCACTAAAAATCAAAAAATTAACTGGGCATGCTGGTGTGTGCCTATAATCCCAGTTGCTTGGGAGGCTGAGGCAGAAGAATTGCTTGGACCTGGGAGGTGGAGGCTGGCAGTGAGCCGAGACTGTGCCACTGCTCTCTAGCCTGAGCGATAGAACAAGACTTCTCTATTAAAAAAAAAAAAAAAGAAAAGGAACAAGATCATGTCCTTTGCAGGGACATGGATGTAGCCAGAAGCCATTATCCTCAGTAAACTAATGCAGGAACAGAAAACCAAACACTGCATGTTTTTACTTGTAAGTAGGAGCTGAACTGTGAGAACACAGGCACACAGGGAGGGGAACATCACGCACTGGGGCCTGCTGGGGGGTGTAGGAGTGAGAGGGACAGCATTAGGAGGAGTAGCTAATGCATGCTGGGCTTAATACCTAGGTGATGGGTCGATAGGTGCAGCAAACCACCAGGGCACACGTTTACCTACGTAACAAACCTGCACATCCTGCACATGTATCCTGGAACTTAAAATAAAAAAAGAAAAGAAAGAAATTAAAACCAGAGAAAAAATGCATGCCTTAGCTCTGCATAGATATTTCACCCAGAGGCATCATCACAGAGCGGGTGGTGACGATGTCAGAGCAGCTAATATCTCCTGGGGGCTCCTGCGTGCCAGCTGCTGTGTTAAACGCTCTACAAGTATGATCTCATTTGATCCTCCCCGCACCCCATGTATTATTAGTGTCATTTTACAGATGAGGAAACTGAGGCTTAGCAGGGTGTGGGTTGGAGGTGATGGAGCCAGGAAACCAGCTCGGGCAGCCTGGCTCCAGGGCTTGTGCTCCCACGTGGTAGGGGGTGGGGTTAAATCCAGAGGCTCTAGGGGTGAGCTCTGGCATGGCAGGCCTGAGTGCTCTGTGGATGGAAGAGGACCTCGGCCACGCTAGTGTTGAAATAATGGCTACTGCTCGCCGAGCGCGCATCACATGACAGGCTCAGTGTTGCTATTGAGAGGCCATCATCTCATTCCCTCCCCACTGGGTAGGGAAGTCATTACCATTTTACAGATGAAACACTGAGGCCAAGAGCTGTATGCCTGGCTACAGGTCCCAGGTCTGTAAGTGGCCGAGTTTGGATTTAATGGTTGACTCCTAGCTGCTATCCATACTCCTTCCCAGGAGCCAAATCTGAGTGTAAATATTGAGAATCCCTGCCCTGATGGACTCTCCTTTCAGAATCAGGAACGCCCTTGAAGATCAACTATTGCAAAGTTCACAAAGCTCTCAGGGTGAGTCCTGCCGAAAGATGTGCTTTTTTTCTTTCTTTACACATACAGTGGTTTAAAAATAATCTCAGTTGCCAAAGTTAAAAAAAAAAAAAAAAGAAAGAAACATTGGCTGGGCACAGTGGCTCATGCCTGTAATCCCAGCTCTTTGGGAGGCAGAGGTGGGTGGATCATGTGAGGTCAGGAGTTTGAGACCAACCTGACCAACATAGAGAAACCCTATCTCTACTAAAAATACAAAATTAGCTGGGTGTGGTGGCCCATGCCTATAATCCTAGCTACTCAGGAGACTGAGGCAGGAGAATTGCTTGAAACCGGGAGGCAGAGGGTACAGTGAGCTGAGATCACACCATTGTACTCCAGCCTGGGCAACAAGAGCAAAACTCTGTCCGCAAAACAAAACAAATCAAAACAAAACAAACAAAAATTCTGGTTTATCTTGAAAAACAGAAAGGGGAGGTCTGGTACACTGGCCTTGCATTCATTCTTTTTTTTGAGATGGAGTCTTGCTGTCACCCAGGCTGGAGTGCAGTGGCACAATCTCGGCTCACTGTAGCCTCTACCTCCTGGGTTCAAGTGACCCTCCTGCCTCAGCCTCCCAAGTAGCTGGGATTACAGGCACACACCACCATGACTGGTGAATTTTATTTTTAGTAGAGTCAGGGGTTTTACTATATTGGCCAGGCTGGTCTTGAACTCCTGGCCTCAGGTGATCTGCCTGCCTCAGCCTCCCAAAGTTCTGGGATTATAGGCATGAGCTACCGAACCTGGCCTGGCCTTGCACTCCTAAATGCGGACTAGAAACCTGAGTGGAGTGGCAGCCGCCCTGTGGGTGGGCTTATGGTTTACAAATTGCCAAAGTCCTCACCATTCCCTGTGCCGCTGCCAATACGCAGGTAAGTGTCAATTGCTATGCATCACTACATGTGTGTTATTATTTTTTCTTTTTCTTTTTTGAGACAGAGTTTCGCTGTGTCGCCCAGGCTGGAGTACAGTGGTACAGTCATGGCTCACTGCAGCCTCGAATTCCTGGGCTCAAGCGATCTTCCTGCCTCGGCTTCCCAAAGTGCTGGGATTACAGGCCTGGCCACTGTAGCCAGCTATTTCTCTAACGGTACAGTTAAGGGTAAATCGAAGTGACCATGGATCAATGTCTCTATGAAAGGTAGAAGAACAAAGTCTATTGGAAATGGCTTGGAAAAGCCATGGGTTGCAAGAAAAATGGGCAAAGGGACATATCTTGGTGGCAATGGCAAACACATCTATGAATTTACCATGCAAAATGTCTTGCCCATTTCACTCACTGATGTACCTCTTTGGCCCCTGAGACAGTGATTTTGTGACCCTTAGTCGAGAACCACCACCTTGTTTTGCAGATAAGGAAAGTGAGGTCCAGGGAGCTAAATGGCTTCATGCCAAGTAGAGGCACTGGGGTGATGGTGCCAAAGTCAGGCTGCTTTTTGGAGCTTACCTCTGCTGGCTGGCTGGTCATCACCATGACTACTGCTGCCAGCATCCTTCCTTGAGCCCCTCCTCCCACTAGCAGGGTGCTCTCTGTTGGGGGGCTCATTAAAGATGTCTATGTCATCACTGCAGACTTTGGGGGTTGCCCTCCAGGGTCTCTCCTTGGTGTTGACACGCCGGCTGGTCCCCCACCCTGGCTCAGGCTGGGGGCCTTTATCCCCAGCCTCGGTCTCTCCGGGACCCTCACTGATGACATCTTCTGATGGGAGCCTGCCCTTCCAGGCCAGTGGCTTCTCGGGACTAAGCCAGAGGGGTTTTGGCTTCCCGCCTCCCTGCTTCCTGTCCTTCCCGGTGGGAGAAGGTTGTAACCACAGTGGCGTTTTCCCGGGTGGCTCAGAGATTCTTCTGCCCATGAGGTTTTCCAGTTGTTGGATGAGAGAGGGTTCCTCGTGGACAGGAGGGCACCTCACAGGTGGGGAGGTGGCAGGAGCACTGGGCCTGTCACCTATCGAAGTGGGGGCTGCTGACAGTCTCAAATATTCCTCTAACGGGGACAAACTGTCTTTCCCGCAATTAGTAGAATTCAACCTTTCGCCAGACACATTTCCGTGTGAAGAACGCTTTGCATCCACTAATGTTTCAGCTGGCTGTGAGCAACCGAGACCAAGCTCCTTGTCCCCGTTGCCAGCCATCTCGTGGGCACCTCTGCTTTCTTCCGAGTGAGCGTTTACGGCGTTCTCCAGTCGCTCGTTCTTCTCGTTCTTCTGGTCAACCAGGATGCTGCGGTCTACCGGGGCCTCCCTATCTCCTTTATCTAACTCGCCACTGAAGATGAGGTTCCTGTTGACGTAAAGCTTCACGTCCTTGGCACCCATGTCAAGATCCTGAAATCATAAGATTGAGCAAAACAGAGATGCATGGCATCAGACTGATGTATCAAATTTTGGAAGTCGAAGATACCAAAAAAAGAAAAGAAAATGTGAAATGCTGGAAATGGGAGCTTTTGAAAACGGCAGCGCTGGGGGTGTGAAACGAGGCTCGGTCTCATTTCTGTGCGAACCGTTATATACTCTATAAATCAAAGGACTTTCACAAAGAGACGGCCTCAATCGCTGCCTTCGTCATCATTACCTCCTGCTGGGACATTTGTAATAGCCTACTAATTGGTCTCCCTGCTTCCTGTCTCTTGCTACTTTCACTTCAACTTTACATTGCCACCAGAGTTCATTTTCTACAAGAGCAAATCTGCCCAGTCGTTCCCCTGTGTGAAATCCTTCATGTTTTTTTCACAGCCTGTAGCAGTGTTCTTTAAAGTCCAGTTCCTGGGACCATCTGCGCCACAAAGCCTGGGGTGCTTATACAACACAGCCTCCCTGGCCTCCCCGGGTATCGTAATTGGGGTACCGTAAAAGCAGAGGCGGAGACAAGAACTTGTATTTGGCAGGTGATTCCAAGAGGAAATGGGGAAAGTAAGATAGGGCAGGAAAAAAGAAAAACTCAATTGTGGGGGGCTGGTCACTGCTGTGGTCAACTGGTGTTCCTTCCCACAAGGGTCCTCTGCAGAACTCCAAGAACTGACTTTCTCCAAGCCTGGCCTTCACCTATATTAAAAACGGCTCCATCACTGAAGCAGTCGCCAAAAACCTCGCAGCCCCCTCGATCCCGCTCACTTTCCCACTTGCCCATCCGGTCTGTCAGTTGTCCCTCGCCTCTCTCTCCAGAACACTTGTGGGGTCTGACCTTTTTGCCCTGAACGTGCTGCAGCCTTCCTGGCCCAGGCCACCAGGGTCTCTGCCAGACATCACTGTCGCCTCCTAATTGGTCTCTCTGCTTCCACTCTGGGCTGTCTCCTCCAAATCCTGCACTCACACTTCATTTTCTATGCAGCAGTGAGTTTTTTTTTTTTTTTTTTTCTTTTTAACTGAAATCAGATCATGGGAGTCTTCTGCTTAAATGTACCTTGAACATGTCTCTCCGAGAGTGGGACATGGATCCACTGCCTGCTGAAGGCTGCCCTCGGGGCATCAATGCCCCCACACATGCACAAGCTGAGTCGGCTCCCCTGGCAGAGCACCCCATGAGCACCTGAGGCAGGGCACTGTCCACACGCGGGGACTGTCCCGCGTCCACGGCAGCTGCAGTCGGAGGGGAGCCGGGAGGATGCCGTATGAGGACCACTGTCTCAAGGGCAGACTCCAGGTAGCCTCTGCACTCAGAACAAGTTCTCTAGATGATTTCTTCACATGTCGGAGTGGAGAACCACGCCAATGATGGGATAAATGCCAAAGCCCTCCACAGACATGCAGTAACCTTCACAAAGGGTCCCCACCTCACTCTCCTCTCTCCCTGTCCTCCCTAGCATAAATGCCCCTACATCACGCAGGTTCAACTCTCTTCCTTCTATGCGTAAGATAAAATCGCACCTCCTGCTACTGTTCCACTTGGCTCGTCCTCTTGACAGCAACTCTTTCCCCAGCTTTATGGAGGAATAGAACACATACCCCATATGATAAACTGTGCATTTTTAATGGGTACAGCTTGATCAGTTTTAACACGTGTCTACACCGATGAAACCATCACACTCAAAAGAACAAATATGCCTGTCACCCCCAAGGTTTCCTCATGCCCCTTGGTAACCCATCTCCCCTGCCTCCTTCCCTGGCCCCAGGCAACCACCCGGCTACCATCTCTCCCTATACACCGATGTCCCTTCTGGAATGTTTACATAAAGGAATCATGCTGCGTGTTCTCTTTTTTGCCCGGCTTCTTTCAGTCATCATGACTGCTCTGACATTCACTTGTGTTATGGGAGCCAATAGTTCCTTTCCTTCCTACTGCTAAGGAACATTCCATTGCAGGGCCCCCCCCCCCATGATCTGTCCATCATTCTGTCAGTGAATCTCTGAGTGTCACTGTCCCTGTGGCTCCTCTTCCCGCTGGCCTTCTGACTCTGCTTCCACATGGAACCCACCTGGCCCAGGCCAATAACTAGGGTGACAGGCCGTCCTTTTTTGTCTGGGACGATTCTGATTTATACCTGCTGTCCTGGTGTCATTACTAATGACTCTCAGAAGTGTCTGGTTCCTAGAGTAAATTACAGGGTCCGGCCAACGGCCATACTCCATGGGAAATTCTCAGTCCTTTGTGGGGGGTGGGGGGGCAGGTATGGTGGCTCAGTAGTTCTCCACAGCTTCTCCTCCTCCTCCTCTGTGATGACTTTCCTTCCTGGGACTTGTGTGGCTCTGTACCCACCTGGCTTTCTCCTGCCTCGCTGGCTGAGCCTGCAGAAATCCTGGGCTGCTTCATCTTCTTCGGCTGGGCCTTGAACAACTGGGCTGCCCGGGGCTCAGTGCTCGGCCTCCTGAGTGCTCTGCCCTCACTCTCCAGGTGATCCCATCTGGGTCCCAGGCTCACAGTTATTCTCATCTCCAACCCTGACCTCTCCACCAAGCCCCGAGTGACTGATTGGCCTCTCTTCCTGGATATGTCACATGTATTCTAATATTAAAATGCCCGAAACAGAATGCGCTCTTTTTTTTTGAGACTGGATCTTATTCTGTTGCCCAGGCTGGCATGCAGTGGCTTGATCAGGGTTCACTACAACCCCGAATTTCTGGGCTCAAGTGAGCCTCCCGTTTCAGCCTCCTGGGAAGCTGGGACTACAGGTGCATGCCACCACTGCCAGCTAATTAAAAAAAATTTTTGTGGGGGTTAGAGATGGGGTCTCACTATTTTGCCCAGGCTGTTCTTGAACTCCCGGGCTCAAGGGATCCTCCTGCCTTGGCGTCCCAAAGTGCTGGGATTACCAGTGTGAGTCACTGTGCCTGGTGTGCCCCAAACAAAATTCTTAAACCACTTTCTCCAAACCTAGTCTTCAACTACCTTAAAAATAGGTCCATCATTTGAGAAGCTGCTAAAAATCTTGCCATCCCCTCATCCCCTCTTGCTTCTCGCTCACATCCAGTCTGCTGGTGTGCCCCTGGGCTCTCTCCCCAGAACACGCCCTGGACCTGACCTCATGCGCTGCTGCCCGGGCCACGAGGGTCTCTCCTAGAGACACCACCATCACCTCCTAGTCGGTCTCTCATCCTCCCATCTGGGCTGTCTCCCTCAAACCCTGCACTCACTTCATTTTCCACACAGCAGTGAATCTTTTTTTTAACAATGGAAATCAGATCACAGGAGCCTCCTGCTTAAAGCTGCCCAGTGACTTCCTATGGCATTGACAATCAGTCCTTCAGGGGTGCCCGCTGACCACTCTGACTCCGGCTCCTGGTGCCTGCCTCGGTTCCTTGATGTGGCTCAGCCTGTTCCTGCCTTAGAACCTCTGCGCTTGCCTGGCATGTTTGGCCCCAGATGCCCAGAGCCTTGCTCCTTCTTCTCTCCTCAGGACCTTCCCTGGCCACTCGCTAGAGCAGCCCCACCCCATCGGCCCCCTCCCTATCTTACTGCCCTGTTTTCTTTCCTTTTTAGTCTCTCAATGGTCTTGTTTATAAGCTTTTAACTTAGTTGTTTTTCCCACTCAAAGTTAGGCTCCAAGACAGCTGAGGCCCTGCCTGTCTTGTCCAAGGGCACATAGTAGGTACTCAATAATAATTTCTGGGCTAGGCATGGTGGCTCATGCCTGTAATCCCAGAACTTTGGGAGGCTGAGGCAGGAAGATCACCTGAGGTCAGGAGTTCGAGGGCAGCGTGGCCAACATGGTGAAACCTGGCTCTACTAAAAAATACAAAAATTAGCCGGGCGTGATGGTGCGAGCCAGTAATCCCAGCTACTCAGGAGGCTGAGCAGGAGAATCCCTTGAACCCGGGTTACAGAGGTTGCAGTGAGCTGAGATCGTGCCATTACACTCCAGCCTGGATGACAAGAGTAAAACTTCATCTCAAGAAAGAAAATTGCTTTGGAATTACCAAATGAATACACACGGGTATTCTCTCCTGGGAGGAACAAACCTGATCAGAAAAGTGGCAGCCTGTGGGTTTCACCTCCAGACTGTTTATTTCCCCTGTTGCCGTGGCTTCTGATCTCTTGGGAGACGGGATCTGAGACCCTGGAGATGTTCACCTGTACTAACCTCCCACTTAGCCTTCCTGAAAGCTAGGTGAGTAGGAGCTAACAAATTTCAGGATCACTGAGTTACAGAGGTTTCTGCAGCAGTTTAGAAGGAGAACCGTCCAGCCTGTGTTACGCCACAGGAACTCGGCTTCAATCATCCAATTGCGGATGGCAGGCTACTATTTGCCAACTGTCAGAAAAGTCGATTCTCAAAGCACTCTTTTACATGTTTGTATGGATGGATTCTCTGTTTAGCGGAGGCACAGACCAAGTGCGTGCTGTGAATTCATCAGGAAACACCTATCTGAGGACAGCAAGGGCAGTTTTCAACGACTGGTTCTGCAAAATTACTGCCATAGAGACATCTGGTGAGACAGAAACGCCTTCCTTTAAAGAGGTGGTGGGTGCTGGGGAAACCTTCTAGTCCAGCCCAGTCAGAAGGTGGGCATCCTAGTTTTCCTAATAGGGTGCCTGGCTTCCATGACGTGCCCACCCATTTTCCTTTCCCAGTCCAGAGCCCATCTGACCTCCAGCCATCTGCTGCCCTGCTCCCACCAAGATGTCTGGTGGGGAGGGGACTAAGAGAGAAACAGACAGAGGCAGGGGTCAGGCAGGTAAGAGAGAGGAGTGGGCTCAGGTGGAAACTAGTGGTATGCGAGGGTCATGGGGAGGTGGGAAGGTCGTGCTCTGCCTGGCAGCTCTGAGTTCTGAAATGTTTCCAGCACTCTGCAGGCCAAACAAGCCACGTTCATGGGCAGACGTGGCCCCAGGATCATCAGAGAGGGGTCCCCATAGGGAAAAAGTATTAGTCATTTCTCTGGATCTTCTGTTTAAAGGATAACAGACTGCATTGTCCTATGCCATCCTCAGAACGATCCTGCAAGGGAAGCATTAGGGCCCCATTTTATGATGGAGAAACTGAGGCACATGCCCTCCCCAAGGTCATGCAGCTGGTGTGTGGAAGCCACTCTGGCTGGCATGCTGAGGTCTTAACCACATCGTCCTGTGGGTCAAGCTAGATTCCAAGAAAGCCACAGTCCTGGCCCACGCTGGCCTGACCACTGGCAGGAGCCCCTGCACTTGTGGAGCTCAGAGCCCCAACCCTTTCTTTAAATTTTCTTTTTACTTTTTGAGATGGAGTCTCACTCTGTCACCCAGGGTGGAGTGCATGCAGCAGTGGCGTGATCTCAGCTCACTGCAACATTTGCCTCCTGGGTTTAAGGGATTCTTGTGCCTTAGCCTCCCAAATAGCTGGGATTACAGGTGCGTGCCACCATGCCTGGCTACTTTTTGTATTTTTAGTAGAGACAGGGTTTCACCATGTTGATTAGGCTGGTCTTGAACTCCTGACCTCAGGTAATCTGTGTGCCTCAGCCTCCCAGAGTGCTGCGTGAACCATTGCACCTAGCTGTTTTTTCCGTTTTTTGTTTGTTTGTTTTTAACTAAGTCCCTATGGACAAACTGTCTCCCGTCCCATCCTAGCCTCCTCGTCCACCTCCACTGGGTGGTGTGTGTATGTGTGGGCTCGAGCCCTTTGAGACATTTTTCTACATATTTACATATATACTACTTTAGTGTCATTATACTACAGGAGTGTGCTTAGAGGCTATATGAGAGCCACATCTGCCCCAGGAAGAACACAGGATGGAGGATTCTGCGAGCCGGGATTCCTCTGCACCCCGGGATTCCTCTGCACCCCCTCAGTGCAGCTCTGTATAAAGGACATCTTTAGCAAAGGATCCAGGGGGAAAATCCCCTCTCTCCTCAAGAGCCAGCCTGCTTCCTCCCTCTCCGGTAGACAGGGCTTTAACTCCAGGCTCTTTTCTCCCTTGCTCTGTCTTCTTCCTGGAAGTGCACAGTGAAATGCCTTCCTGCCGACTGTCTTAACCTAAACCTTTAGAACCCTGTGCGTGTGGTGTCTGTGTGTGTGCGTGCGTGTGTGTGTGTCCTTGTTTCCTTGGTGTGAATATTTATTTCCCTCTTTAGCGTTATTTTGATGCCTTTTGTTCATGCTGCCTCAAACCCCCTTTGCAATGGGTTTTGAAAAGGACACTCTGAAACTCTGCGGCTAGTATGTGGTTAATGGGAACACCTTTCCTGGCCCACATTTTGCCCTTATCTTCCTCCTTTACAGTTGGCGAGAATCAACTGTGCTGAAACTTTAACGCATTTTTAATACAATATTAATATTTTTTCAACCTAAGTAATTAATTAACTCAGCAAGGCCACTTTCCTCCCTGGCCCTGATGTAGAATGGCGTGTTTCTTGCAATGAACACACAACTGCCCAACAAGGATGAACGGTGGCTTTCACTGTGACAACAGCGAAGTGGAGCCGTGGGCTTTAGCATCTTAAGTCACTTTCCCCGGAGACAAGCACCTGCCTTCGGTGCAGCCAATACAACCAGAGAACAAACATCTGGAACGAAGCATTGGCTAAACCCAAATACTGCATGCCAAGGTGGGTCCGTTAAGGCAAACGATGCCTTGGCATTTCACCAGGCATTTCAGAATTTCAGAATTATTAGTAATATTTACAAATTGGGAGCTTCCACATAACAAGGTACATTTCTGGCCTCTGCTGACACGACTGGAATCAGCCCATACACGCACCGGCTGAACTTCAGGCCCAGCCCAGGGAGCCCACACGGCAGGTGTCCCACACCCTGGGAGTTGTGTCATTGGCTGGGAACATTCACTGGCACCTCTGCAGAGAAAAAGCATGGCTGCTGTCCTTCCTCGCTCTTTGCCCGGAAGTGCTGGCTCCGGAACAGGAAGGAGCCAGGGGTTTAGTGTTTGTCTTCCGGACTCACTGTCTTTATCCCAACTGTAGGTCTATCGAGGTATGGAGGGCTACTGGGGGTGAGATGCTGTCATCCAGAGAGCTGACACGCATACTTCAGGACCTGGCTCCAGGGCTGATTCCCTGTCTCCCTCTCCTTCCTGATTCCAGTTGACTTGAGTCTTCCTCTGGGCTTTCAGGGTTGGGCTTGCAACCTGGCTCTCTGCACCTACTGCTTAGCCAAGTGTCCACAGACGCCTTCCTTTGAAGAAGTGGTGGGTGATGGGGACACCATCTAGTCCAGCACAGTCACAAGGTGGGCCATTTAGCTTTCCCAGTGGGATACCTAGCTTCCATGATATGGCCACCCATCTTCCTGTCCTCCTCAAGAAGCAAGACCTGCAAGGAGAGGGGAAAGGGCTATTCCTGTCTGTCTTAAGGGCTTGCTCTGGTGACTAAACCCACAGGGAGTTCTGGTTTCCCTGGCGAGTGACCTTCATGGTCTGTTACATGTCCCTTGGGAGGAAGGCCAATGAAAACCATTCTTCGTGATGTGAAATTTTATTTCCTCGAAGGGGCAGAAGAAGATGGTAAGACACCGAGACACTGAACAAACACCTACCATATGCCACACTCTGGGAAGACCGTGGTGTGCCCCACCCAGCATCACAGACTCAGGATGACAAACATGGATGGGATCTGATTAGGTCACACATTGGTGGTCCTCTGGCTGAAACCATGCTCGTTTAGCTCACTGAGCATTTCAGAATTACTAGCGATGTTTACAAATTGGAGCTTCAGGATAACATGGTGCATTTCTGACCTCTGTTGAAAAATGTAGGCTGTGTGGCAATGCCAGGTTGGCACTAACATGTTGAATAGTGGCTGCCCTCCTGCAGGGCCTGGCTCTCCAGTAACAATAGTTGCTCTATAGACAGGGCTATGCTGGGCATGGTGGCTCATGACTATAATCCCAGCACTTTGGGAGGCCGAGGTGGGCAGATCACCTGAGGTCAGGAGTTCGAGACCAGCCTGGCCAACATAGTGAAACCCCATCTCTACTAAAAATACAAAAAAATGTTGCCAGGTGTGGGGGTGCATGCCTGTAGTCCCAGCTACTCAGGAGAGTGAGGCAGGAGTATCACTTGAACCTGGGAGGTGGAGGTGGCAGTGAGCCAAGATTGCGCCATTGCACTCCAGCTGGGCAACAAAGCAAGACTCCGTCTCAAAAAAAAAAAAAAGGCAGGTCTGTGAAGTGGGCACCAGACTGCCTGGTAGTCATGGGGTCGCCGGCAAGTTGCTCTGCCTGTGTCTCAGTTTCCCCATCCATAAAATGGAGCTGGTAACTGCAGTAACTGTCTCATAGACTGTGGTGCAGAGTAAATGAGCTGATTTATGTAAAGTGCTTTAAACACCGCTTGCCACATATGCAAGAAACAGGAGCTACCCTCATGTCTTGTAGCTAATGTACTATGCCTAAATGTGAAGACCCGTCGAGGCTGGCTGCTCTGGCTGGCATGGCTCAGAGACACTGCTCCTACAGAGCCCAGTGTAGCAGTCCCCGTTTCTGGCAGAGGCTGGCAGCAGGCACAGGAGGAACCCCATGTACTCTGAGGACTAAACTCTGCTAAGTTTGGGGTGAGGCCCTGGCATGCAATTCTTGTGATTTTATTCAATGCAGCCGACACTGTATGGGGGTTTTTGGGGGTATCATGGCCTGTATGGGATGCAAAGGAAGCAAGCCAGGGTCCTCGTCTTGAAGAGTTCACAACCAGCTGCACGTGAAGGGGTCACATGCTCAAATGCTAGTGGCACCACAGCCATGGGGGTCTGTGAGCTGAAGGACACATACCTCCAAGTCCAGAGGAAGCAGGGACCACTCAGCTTCAGCCAGTGGGTGAAAGAGAGGGAATATTCCTAGGCCCTCAAAAGCCAATTTCCAAATGTTGTCATCAGACAATTTGTAAGCTGTAAACACTGTGAGGACCAAATGGAACGCATCTGCAGGGTGGATTTGGCCAGGGGGACCTGTTTGTACACCAGAAACTCAGGACCCTAAGGAATAGCCTCAGGAAGCAGAGACTTAGTGCCAGGAAGGGTGTGGCTGGAGACCCCCAGAAGGGGCCTAAGGCAGGCTTAGGGGGATGGGGAGGCTTGTAGGTGAAGTCAGGCTTAAGCAGAACCTGAATGTTTTGAAAGGCAGGTTTGTAACAAGACGGGTCAGGTATTCCAGGCTCTGAGGATGGCAGGAACTAAGGCAGAGAGGAGAGAAGGTATGGGAGCCAGTGGGAGGTCAAAGCTGTGTGAGCATGAAGGAGGCAGACTACCAGATTCTGGGGTCAGGGAGTGGAAGAAGTCACTAATGCAAACACATTCAGGGTCCGGGCAAGTCCCGCAAATGAGACAGCCAATGGGGTGAAAGGACCACTGTGTCGCTGTGACTCAGCTCCACTGAAGCTTCCAGGTGTAAATGTGGCATCTTCTAGTTTCTCAAGAAAAGCAAAAGAACTTCATATTTTCATGCAAAGCCTCCCAATTTTAAAATGTTGGCCATTAATTCAAAGAATTTTGAAAACATCACGTGATCCAACAGAAGTCTACCTATGAGCTGCATCTGGTCATCAGGGCACAGCCTCTGTGTCCAGCCTTCTTCCCAGGATGCTCTGGGAGGCATGTGACGGCAGTGGGCCATGCCTGCTCCCCTGAGGCATTCTGCAGCTGGGAGGGCTGGCGCTCGTCCCCTTCACTGCAGGGTCCCTGGGCCTCCCCTGCCTGGGCATGAGCTTGCAGGGGTGGGCAGCGTGTCAGTGCTGATTCCCAGCACAACGCCTGGGCTTGGGGCAACTGTCAAACCTCTGATGATGAGAGGAGGGGCTGAGCCCATGAGCAGTGGAGGGGAGGATGGGGACACATGGGAATGAGGCATCATGCAGCAACAGGCAGAAGGGGAAGGGCGAGCTGAATTGGGAAGGAGACTGGTTTTGGTCATAGAACTGGTAGGATTTAGAGGTGCCTGACAGTGAGGGGCAAAGGGAAGTCAGAAGATCAAAGTTGTGAGCCAAGAGCTGGCGCGGACAGAAAAAGGAAGTGGAGAAGGAAGCCTGGCGTGGGTGGACAGATGGGGAGGGTTTGGGTGTGCCGAGCGGCATTAGTGTGCATTCGCAGTAAGAAAGGCCAGGCATAGCGAACCAGTGGTCAGGCCTGCAGCTTTGATCTGTGGTTGTGTCAAGTAAGGTTTAAGTTTGGGAGCTGATGAATAAATTCAACAGCATGTGACTCCTATGTTCTCAGAGAAAAAGAAAAAGGACCTAGGTTGGGTATGATTTTCTATCTTCCCTGGTGATTTTCCCTTCTTTGAGAGGCAGCATTTCAATTTCCCATTGAAGAGCCAGCCTTCTCTTAATCTCACCTCATGTGGATAATGTGGGCCCACCCCAGGGAGCAATGCAGACCTGACCAATGGGCACTAGATTGCAGCTTCCATGAGGGCAGTCTCTTTCTGCAGGGACTGATATAATAATTATGAACCTGATGCCACTGGGGGGCTCCCACGTGGAATCTGAGGATGAGGCCAGCACAGAGGAGAAGGGAGGTAAGTGATGGATGGAGGCAGATTCCTGATGACATCACATGAACTCCTGAATGCCACCATACCTAAAGCTAGCCACCCAGCGTCTTCTGTTACAGAAGCCAAAGACTTCTATTTTGTGCTTAACCCAATTTTAATTGGGTTTTCTGCCCTTTGCTACCAAGAGAATCCTGGCTGATACAATAGCCTTGCTACCGAGAACTCCAATCTACAGGCTCAGCTACTGAATCAGTCCTGGCCAAGGCTGGCAGGAGGCAGGTGAAAAGCTCTACCCTCCAGGTGGTCTGTGATGTCTCCTGCTGCGCCAGTCAGCACCTACACCTGGGTGAACAGCCCTCTCCTGCCCAGGTGTCTGCCTACTTCCAGCTGCAGCCTGCCCACCTGGTCTGCGCAGCACAGGACATGGGTCTCAGCTTCCATGCCGGCTCTGCGTCTACTTTCATTCTTGCTAGGAGCAGACCCTGGCTCTGAATCCCTATGTTCTTGTGGGGCCACTCTATTTAAAGGCTGAATTTCGCTGGGCCCAGTGGCTCACGCCTGTAAGTTCCAGCACTTTGGGGGGCAGAGGCAGGTGGATCACTGGGGCCAAGAGTCTGAGAGCAGCTTGGCCAACACTGTAGAACCCGTCTCTATTAAAAATATGAAAATTAGCTGGGCATGGTGGCTCACGCCTGTAGTCCCAGCCACTCGGGAAGTTGATGCAGGAGAATTGCTTGAATCCGGAGGGGTGGAGTTTGCACAGTGAGCTGAGATCACGCCACTGCACTCCAGCCTGGGTAACAACATGAGACTCTGTCTCTAAATATGTAAACAAATAAATAAAGGCTGAATTCTCTGTTCACCTCTCCTTCCCCTGCTGGCTAGGGACCCACTTTAAACCTGACCCTCTCATGGCTACCGTGCCTCTACCTACCTGAGAGAAGACTCTGCCCACGGACTGTACTCACTGCATCCCACCGTTCTGGTCACTGGCAGTGGCCTAGCCCAAGCCTGAGGTCCACAGCTCAGGAAGCTTCCCATGCAGTGTAGTCAGTCCCCTTTCCACCAGTCGCCCTGCTAAGATGCCCGCCATACTTCCCCAGCATCATGCTGCCCAGACCCTGCCATGGGGCAGAGCCTTCAGGTTGCACTGACTCAGGTGACCAAACGAAGGTTACATCTTTGACTTCCAAGTCATTGCCACATTTGGTGTTGGTTTGTATGAGGGTCCAAACAAGCCAAGTGTAAAAGAGACAATTCTGAGGGAATGAGGAATGTTTAGCTATGAAGTGGGTATCAGAGCATAACTAACGAATCATGGCCAGCCACGATAGTGGCATCAAGGTTATAGAAAAGTAAACATCTTTTTTGTTAGAGATGCATACTGAAGAATTTATGAGTCAAATAGTGTGATAGCTACAATTTACTTTCAAATGTTAGGGGGATATGTGAAACAACAATAGCAGAATGTTGATAATGACTGGAGCTGGTGATGGATACATGCCTCATTACTGAACTAATCTCTTCCCTTTTGCATTTAGTTGAAAACTTCTTCCAAGAAAAAGACACTGTGAAAATCCAAATACTGTCACAGGATGAGTTGAGTGCACCCAAAGTACACCCCAAAAGCACTGACACCCTCATCCAAGCCACCACCATCTTCAGCTAGACAGTTCTTAGCGAGCCTATGCCTTGAGCCTCCTCTCTGGGCTCCCTCTGCCCCCGATCCATTCTCCAAATCAAGCAGAGTAGTCTTTTAAATTTCTCAGCCAGGACAGGGCGTGGTGGCTCATGCCTGTAATCCCAACACTTAGGGAAGCTGAGGCAGGAGGATGAATGGAGGCCAAGAGTTTGAGACCAGCCTATCTCTACAAAAAATAAAAAACGGGCCGGGTGCGGTGGCTCAAGCCTGTAATTCCAGCACTTTGGGAGGCCAAGGCGGGTGGATCACGAGGTCAAGAGATCGAGACCATCATGGTCAACATGGTGAAACCCCATCTCTACTAAAAATACAAAAAATTAGCTGGGCATGGTGGCACGCGCCTGTAATCCCAGCTACTCAGGAGGCTGAGGCAGGAGAATTGCCTGAACCCAGGAGGCAGAGGTTTCGGTGAGCCAAGATCGCACCGTTGCACTCCAGCCTGGGTAACAAGAGCGAAACTCTGTCTCAAAAATAAATAAATAAAATAAAAAACGAGCTGTGTATGATATGTACACTTGGAGTCCCAGCGACATGGGAGGCTGAGGTTGGGGGAACGCTTGAGCCCAGGTTGCAGTGAGCTATGATCACGCCACCGTACTCCAGCCTGGGCAACAGAGAGAGAATGTCTAGAAAAAAAAAAGCATCCTCCATCAGATCACATCACCCTGCTCACAAGCCTCTGGTGATGACACTGATAGCTGAGCCCTGTATAGAGGGCAGGAGGCCAGGAATGATTCAGAACACTTGACACACATTCACTGGACAATATCCCATGTTTCACAGAAAGCTGAGCTGTAGAGATGTGAGGTAGCCTGCCCAAGGCCACACAGTCTCAGGTGGGCTGGCTCTGACCACACGGTATTCTGCTTGTCTCTGAATCGAATGCAAACCTGCTGGCCTACAGGATTTGGTCCCCATCTCCCTCTGGGACCTCCCTTGACACTCCTTGTTCCCCATGCTCCAGCTACTTGGTGAAACCACAGTCCTCGAACTCCTGCCTCAGGGCCTTTGTTCCTGCTGTGCCCTGCAGGGAATGCCCTTCCACAGATGCCCCACAGCTACTCCTGGTCATCACTGAGCTCGGGGAAGGCCTCTGGCCACCTGGCTCAAGGCAGCCCAGCCTCCTCCTCCTCCCCGTGGCCCTCGCTCACCGTCCTGTTTTACTGTCTTCGGAACACTCAGTGTGACCTGAAATGTTATTTGTTGTGTCCTTGTTTACTGTCCCCTCCCCAACAGAAGGCACAGGCCTTGTCTATTTGTTCACCACTGCACCCTCAGCACCGAGACACATGCAGTTCCCTATGTAGTCACCAGCCACGTATGGCTACTTCAAATTAAAATTAATGAATTACAATGTAAAGTGCAGTCAGTGTCTCAGTGCACTAGCCACTTGCAAAGTCCTCAATGGCCACTTGTGTCTAGTGGTTATGTACCCTACAGGGCAGGTACAGGACGTTTCTATCATCAGGGAAAGTTTGAGCGAGCAGCGGTGGCCTACGCCAGTGGTCCCAGCCTTTTGGGCACAGGGACTGGTTTTGTGGAAGACAGTTTTTCTGTCAATGGTTGGAGGGATGGGGATGGTTTCAGGATGAAACTGTTCCACCTCCGATCATCAGGCATTAGATTCTCATAAGGAGCATGCAACCTAGATCCTTCCCACGTGCAGGTCCCAATAGGGTTCCCATGGGTATGAGAATCTCACGCTGCTGATCTGACAGGAGGCGGAGCTCAGGTGGTAATGTTTGCACATCTGGTGCTCAACTCCTGCTGTGTGGCCTGGTCCTAACAGACTGGTACCAGCCTGTGGTCTGGGGTCTGGGGACCCCTGGCCTAGACCACATGATGTGTCACAGAAATAGGCCCCTGGGGAAATGCACTGCAGCATTCATTTATTCAAAACCAGTATAATGAGTGCCTTTCTGAATATAATCTATACCCTGGGTGCCCATCCTGCCTGGATGCTCGCTGCCGTCTTACTCCCTGCTGTGACCAGGCTGTAGGCAGCACTTGCCGTGGGGACAGTGCGCCTAGCTGTCCTGTCACATATAACTAATGTGACTGTTATAAAGGCAAACAGATGGGCCATGGGGAGCTGCTGGAAGCCCACTTTCTGGGTGAGTTATCACCTACTAGAGAAGGGAGACTGTTGGTTTTTTTCTCCCGGCAGATGCCACTCTGCAGGAGAAGCAGTGCCACGAAAAACCAGAGAAAGACAGGCGGACCTCAAATCCCCTCCCTGGCTTTGTCTCTTGCAACCTGCTAGCTGGGCAAGTCACTTCATCTGGGGAACACCAAAAGATGCCACACACATATTGTCACATCCTTCTGAGCCCACGGCAGACGTCGCCGATCAATCATCGCACCCTTTCCTCCATGAACCAGAAAGAAAGTTCCAGATCTTTCTCAGGACACCACTCCAGCAAGCTGTTTCCCAGCAGAGTTGGCAAAAGAGACACAGTCTATTTGCTATGTGGGAGCTCACTGTCCTAAGTTCTGGCTTCTTCGCCTATAAGATGGGAAACACCGCCACCTGCCTCATAGGATCACTGGGGGTTAACTGAGACGATTCATTTGTTCAGTTACTTGTTCACGCATCACATATTTACTGAGTGCCCACGGGGTGCCTCATGCCTGCCTGATACCCGAGGCGTTCAATAAATGACAGCTGTCACACGTAGAGACGTCTGTGAGCTGCCTTCTGTGCACTGCCATGGTGGCGGTGAGCCTCCATGTCCTCACTTCGCCTCTTCCATCCCTCTCCTCCGGGCCAGCTGACACTTACAGTATCAACTAGTGAGGGGGAACGGAGCCCATAAATGCTAGCATGAGGATTTTACAGGCCGCACATTTCCCAATAAAAGAGACTCCCTTTTTCTAGTCCCTTCCTTTTTTCCATTCTAAATAAGCCCGGTTGGATTAGCTTCCCCAATTTAACTTTTCTTCTTCAGATTCCCATACACAAAACACTGTATTAACAAGCCATGTCTACCAGGCCAAGCTATATTTCCTATAAACTCTCATTTTATCTCCTCTAAAACACACAGTAATAGCATCGTCTGGAGAATATTAAATCAAACCAACCTGCAGCTGCATGTGTTTGCGCTTTCCTGCTCCTGGGAAATTCTGGCAACAGATGGGTGTGTGTTACATAAGCGATGCCCTGGCAGGAACCGCAGTCCTCCACACTCCACCCTGGGTGTGGAAAGACCTCGGCTCTCGAATCCCCACAGCCAACAGCGAGCTCCCCAAGCACCCGCGATGACACCCCATGCTCCTGCAGGATTCTTAATACCCTGTGCCTTTTTAAACTATTCTATAAGCACAAGGAAGGCTGAGCAAAGGTTAAAGAAGAAAAGCAGGCCCTGGGCAAAAGGGATGAAGCTTATCTTTGTTGTAATCCTGCACATAAAATCTGCTTTCCTTGCCCTGAGATATATATACAGTGACAGGGCCGAGCTGCAGGGTGCAGGCACAGGCAGCCACCACTGTTCCGCTGCCCATTCCAGAAGAGGGTGCCGACGGGGCCGCCTGCCAGGAAGTACTGAGTGGGACTTGGAATGAGTGGACCTGGCACCAGATGCTTGCACTGTGCTGTGGGTACATGGGCTGGGGCTGCATTTCAGGGTCTGAGGGGTCAGCCTCTGTGCCCTCGAGAGGCCAGGGCTGGCAAGTGGAGAAGGGGAGGCCGACACGCCCAGAGAAATTTCCTCACTGATCCCAGTGGCTTGGACTTCTTTTTCTCAAGTTTAAACTTCAGGTGTTTAGAATAAAAAAGCCTCAAAGATCAGAAATCAGAGAAAGCTCTGGGCAGCACTGTGCATACATACAGCCGGCGAGGGCTGCACGGCCTGTAGGTTTCCAGATTCCAGGTGTCTTGCAACTGACAGGTGCTTGGGATATGATCACTAGGTGGATGGACAGCTGGTGGGTGGCAGAACTAGCTGGAAGAAGCTCAGGAAGGGAGGACGGGAAGGAGGGAGGGAAGGAGAGGGAGGACTGCCTCTCCAGGACTGGGTTCCCAGCTCTGCCTCCAACCAGCCGTGTGGTCTCCTGCAAGCCACCTAGCCTTGCCTATCCTCTCACCCACATATCAACAAGGATAATACAACTGCTTATGGATTACTGGGAAAAGGTGCTCATTCATTCATTCATCAGCCATGTATTTCTCCTTTCACTAGAGCAGGGGTGGAGATGACTCAGGTCCTACTCTCAAGGGGTCCATGGTGCCCTGGGAAAGCAGCCATAAATTCTGGAAAGGAGATGGTAGAACACGTTCATGAGGTCCCAGAGATGTGCAAGGGGCAGAGGGCAGGGGGCAGGGGGCAGGGGGCAGGGGGCAGCAGGGGGCAGGGTCGGCTTCCTGGAGAAAGTGACATCTGGGTTTCCAGGAATATGAGGCAGAGACAGGCATTCTGAGTTGAGTGAGATAGGGATGTAGAGGCAAGGATGAAGGTATCACTATCATGGTGGGGGATGGAAAGCCAGGGCAGCCTGCATTTTGGAGGGCACTGTGCAAAGGCCAGGTATTGACAGGAGAGAGCCAGGGCCGGGCACGAGGGCATTAGGAGGCTCTGATGTCACACTCAGGAGGTTGACCTTGATGCTCTGGGCCAAGGAGAGGCTCTGAGGGTTTGAAGCAGCAGAGACATGTGATTGGATCTCCCTGGTGGCTGCTGGAAAGCCAGTCTGGAGAGCCCAGACTGGAGGGCTGGGCGTAGTTTAAGTGAGAGCGATTAAGAGGGTGTGTTCCCTCTCACCTCCATGCCTGCGAACAAGCCGGGCCTCCACCCAGGACACACTGTCTCCTTTCCTGCCTCGGCTGAATGCTGCTGTCTCTTGCCATCACAGCTCAGATGTGTGTTCCTTCAAGAACCTTCCCTGATCTCTCCCAGCCTGAGGTGGGATCCTTTCTCCACACTCCACACAGTCTGGGGCAGGCTAGTTCCAGCCCAAAGATGAGTTTTGTTTGAATTGTGTGGTGGTTTAAAAAGAACCTAAATTAGCTACTGACATTTACAAATAAGGAAGGCTCATATCAAAACTCAGATATCCAGCTCACTAGGCATGTTGGGAAGAGCTAGCAGAACTGGCTGGTATTATACAAAGCAACCCTTAGAGTGGCTTCCCTTTCCCTAGGGCATGGGCTTGCTAGTCTACCCTAGTCCCCACCACTCCCTAATGTCTCTAGCGAGATTGAAGGTGAGGCTTCCTTCCTATTTATAATCTCATCTGAACTACTGCTTCCCTTACAGATTTGAAAGTACAACTCTTTCCCCCTATGCTGACCGTAAGAGGGCAGATAGGCCAAGTGAGTTCCTGTCCTTCCTCAGTATTTAGTTCTCTGATGGAACTATAAGTACATGAAAAACAGCTCAGAGAAGGAAGGACAGGGTGTGGGCACAGGCAGGAGCATCAGGGTAGACAGTGTGAGGTTAAAAAGGAGGGTATGGATCCTGCAATTGAAGGGGGTGGGTCCAAAGGTAGCAAGTTTCTCAACTGATCACATTCAGTTATAGATCTAACTCCTTTCTCTATTCTATCGCCCCTTCTCATTACCGTACTCGACTAGTCTTTTAAAAAATAAACAATAGAACCAGAGGGGTGCAACAGCCAGAGGTTAAGAGAAACAGAAAGCCTGGAGCACCTGGGAGCTGGCTAGACCTTCAGAATCTCAGGCCCTGCCCCAGACCTGCTGAATTAGAACCTGTCTTTTAGCAAGATCCTGCAGATGAGTCACTGCAAATTAACATTTGAAAAGCGACGGCTAAGAGAAAAAAAAAGCCTGGAGTGCAATGCAGGGGTTCACACTCTTCACTCTCACACTGACTGGCTGTGTGACTTGGGGCAAGTTACATAACCTCTCTGTGTCTCTGTATCCTTATCTGTCAAACTGAGTCTCGGCTTGCATTTTTCCAGTTCCCTCAAGGGGACCCTGATACCACCTCCCAACCCCAGAGCTGGAAGCCCTGGGGGGCTGGGAGAATGCAGTGTGAACCTCCAGCAGGCTATTGCTGCACACACAGAGCAGCAGGGCCTCCGTGTATCCATTTTGCAACTTTAGGAACCAGGCTATTGGTGAACTGCTAGGCGCTTCCGTCAACCCAGGGCCCAGTGGGGGACCAGCGCCTGTTACTTACGCCGTCAGCCGTCCAGTAATTCCGAACCTTGATCTTGGCCAGACCGAAGTCCCCCAGTTGCCTTATATTTCGAATAACAAAAAACAGCTGGAGTGGTGAGTGGAAGGGGCAGGTCCACAGGGAGGAGTCTTTCTTGCCCTAGAAGGCCAGCAAGAGAGGGAAGTCATTAGGCACATTTCTGCCTCTCCCCAAAGTAAAATGGCAGTGGCTCTTTGGCACACAGAAACCAGGAGAGGCCTGGTGAGGTCTCAGGGCAGGCAGCTAGGCCACCTGTTGCCATCACCCAGGCCGGGCCCTCAGATCACCCGGTCTGGACAGCATTTCACAGCAGGCTGCTGACCCCGTCCCCCGTCCCCCGTCCCCCCTCCCCCCATCCCGCCCCTGCACAAAGCTAAGGACCCCTCTGATATGCCAACCAGATGGAATTTAAAATGCAGCGGGCTTTATTTTAATCGACTTAATCGGCTTTGAGGAGAGCTGGGGGAGGGGAAAGACAGTAGATAGAAGGACGGGAAGCTATTTGATTAACCTGGCAAACAGAGCCTTTGATTTTCTTTTGTAAAACCCTGCCAAATTTTTAAAATTTTTAAATAGAAAAGAAAGCAAGCCACTGGCTCAGGCGTTGGTTGGGCCAGGGCCAGGGAACCGAACTCTGGGATTTATTCTGTTCCTTTCAGGGTTTCCAAGCTTGGGGGCCTCGGTTTGCAGTCTCCACCCAATGGAGGCCCTAGGGGCAGGAGAACAGGGAGGCCTTGCTGTCATTCTCATTCACACCGACAAAACTGCATGTCATGAATGCTTTGGGTGCAGATGGAAAAAGCCACACCAGGGCACTTTGCTCAGCCCCAGTCGCTTTCTCTCGGCTTTCGGCAATACCTATTCACTCTCTATTGGAACAAAACTCACAGCTGCTCCCAAACGTGTCCACGCTGGCTCAACCTGGTACCTTGGCACAGACTGGGCCTCTGCTTGCTTGCAATTCTCTCCCTAACGTCATCCTGGGAGTTCAGCTAAATCCAGGTGCCCATGGCTCCTTGCAGTTCCCAAGCGCGGTAACCTACCTCGGTGTCCCACGATCATCTCTTTTCATGTCCATGTCATGCCCCCATTCAGCCGTGAGCTCAAGGGAAGGGGTCATGTTTAGTTCCCAGAACCCTTAGCATCCAGCCCAGTTGGCACATGGCAGATGCCAAAAAACCCTTTGTGTAATAAATAAGTGAATGCATACATGGAATATGCCTCCTAATATCTGCTCTTTCATTAAAGCATTAAGAAGAGACTATAGGCCGGGTGCGGTGGCTCTAGTCTGTAATCCCAGAACTCTGGGAGGCCAAGTGGGTGGATCACCTGAGGTCAGGAGTTCGAGACCAGCCTGGCCAACATGTCGAAACCCCGTCTCTACTAAAAATATGAAAATTAGCAAGGTATGGTGGTGCATGCCTATAATCCCAGCTACTCGGGAGGTGAGACAGGAGAATCACTTGAACTCGAGAGGTGGAGGCTGCAGTGAGCTGAGATTGTGCCACTGAACTCCAGCCTGGTGACAGACCAAGACTCCGTCTCAAAAAGAATAAAGAGAAGAGACTGAGCTGGATCTGGCTTGCAGAAGTATTTGTTTAGTTAATGCACTGTGGAAAAAAAAAAAGCAAAGACAAATTATTGCCAACCTTTAAAAATGGGGCGATTCAGAGAGATACAGTGGCTCATGCCTTTAATCCCAGTGATTTGGGAGGCTGAGGCAGGAAGATCGCTTGAGGCCAGGAGTTAGGGACCAGCCTAAGCAATACAGAGAGACCTTGAATCTACAAAAAAAAATTTTTTAATTAGCAGGGTGTGGTAGTGTTTGCCTATAGTCCTGGCTACTCTCGGAAGGCTGAGGTGGGAGGATTGCTTGAACCCAGGAGTTTGGTACCACTGCACTCTAGCCTGGGCAACATAGTGAGATCCTGTCTCTAAGGAAAAAAAAAATGGAGGCCAGGTACAATGGCTCATGCCTGTAATCCCAACACTTTGGGAGGTCAAGGAGAGCAGATCATTTGAGGGCAGGAGTTCGAGACCAGCCTGGTCAATGTGGTAAAACCCCGTCTGTACTAAAAGGAAAAAAAATACAAAATTTAGCTGAATGTGGTGGCACATGCCTGTAATTCCAGCTACTTGGGAGGCTGAGACAGGAGGATTGCTTGAACCTGGAAGGTAGAGGTTGCAGTGAGCCAACATTGCGCCAGTGCACTCTAGCCTGGATGATGGAGTGAAACTCTATCTCAAAAAAAAGGTGAGGGTGGAGATTTCTCCCAAAAGCCATTTTTCTGACCCCTCTGCAGACTCGGAAGAAATGGCAGCTTAGGGGCCCTAATGGCCGTTGCCTGGAGCCAAGTGTGCCACCCTGAAACCTGCTGTTCCCCAGGGATCCCAGGTCCCACCACTCCCTACTGCTTCAAATCCACCTCAGTTCCCTCTCAAGCCTTTGCCTGGCCCCTGTAGGCACTGAGTCTGGGGTCCTTGCTTAGGGGCCGAGCAGCAGCAGCAAGTCCCATCTGCCAATAAGCAAGCTCTGCGGGCCTGACACTGGCTAAGTTGTCCCTTTTCATCTCAAAGGCCATCACCCCGCATTTGAGAACATCTCAACAGTCACCAGGAACGTGCCTGCTACTTGACAGAGCCAGGGAGGGAGGACTGGCTGATCTGGGGTTTTATAGGCCCCCAGGAGATGGGAGGCCCAGGCGCCAGCTGCGGTGGAGGACAAAGGGGGCTTGTTTCGGTGACAATGGTGCCTTTCAGGAGGGAGGAGGCGGCTTTTGTTAAGGAGGAACGATGAGTTCAAGGGGTTCTGACTTATTCTGGCAAGTTTCTCCAGCTCTACAAGAACTTGTAGTGCTCTGGGCAGCTGTGAGGGGTCAGGAAACCACATCCCCAAATCCAGCGGGGTAGTCACATTCCTTTGCTGAGTGGGGGCCTCAAATGGGGCACTGCGGCTGTCTGACAAAGGAAGAGACTGATGGCTGACCCTTAGATGTGGGCTAGGGGGACTGTAATTGATTTCCCTTCACATTTCTGTCAGCGGGAGGAATAACAGGAGGGCGGAGTGGGAATTGTGGTGTTCAGAGTCAAAGAACATTAACCTGCGGAAAACTCTGGGTCTCATTAGCTACCCAGCCTTCTGATGTTTCCTCTCCACAGACAGGATCTCGGAGAGAAAGGCTGATGGGAAGCTGCCCAGGGCTGACCTAGCATATGCTGGGCAAACCCCTTGGTGCCAGGGCAGGAGGCAGAGCATCTGCAGCTCCTCCCTCCCCATCACGGGGGTAAGGAAGACCGCAGAATAGGAATTTGGGCGCCTTCACGCTGCTGTTACTGCTCTTGGTTCTGTGGAAACCCCAGGAGGAAGGCACTGCTGTAATGCAGGTGCTACCGACAAAAACAGACCAAAGCTCAGCGGGGAGGGATCGCCTAAGGTTGCTCAGTGCCCACCTGGTGGAGTGGGGATCCAAACCTCCATTTTCCATGCATTAATTCATTTGGTCTTGGGCTTCCCCCAGAAGCAGACCCTGAGGCAAGGATCCAATGTAAGTAGTTTATTTAGACAGAGCAGAAAATATCAGTGGGAAGGTGGGGAAGCGAGACAAGGCAGGGAAGGTGGGCAACTGGAGCTGAATCTCCCTGGGGAATATGGGAGCCAGGGTGGAACAGGCCTCAGAGTGACTGCACCTAGGGGGCCAGGGAACTGGGGTATTTATACCCCAACTCCCACCAATGTTGGTTGAGTGCTGCTCCTGGAGGGGGGCCTCAATTTCCCTCTGCATGGGAGGCAAAGCGGGCCCTGGAGGCCACAAAAAGAATCCTCCAAGAAAGAAATCTCAATGCTGCCATTCAGAAAAGCAGTCTTCCCTGAGGTGCTAGAGCAAGGGTTGGGAGCAGGCACTGACACATCTACTCTATAACTTGCCCAACAAACACTGTGCAGGGTCCCTCCTGGGGGGCCGACGCTGAGCCAGACTCGGGGCATGTGCAGGGGCCTGACCTGCCAGGCCCTAGCAGTTCTGTGCTATGAGGGAAGGCAAACAGGTAATGTTTCCAAGAAATAAAATCAAGCAGGGACACATTCTAGGAAAAAAAATAAGAGAGAATTATTCATGGCTCATGGAACAGCTACTTTCAAATGGATGGTTAGAGAAGGCTTCTCTGAGGAGGTAACTCCTAAACCAAAGGTGCCTTTTTAACTCCGGCGTGAACATCACACTGAATAGCAACCCGCAGGGAGATACTGCACTGCCCTCAGAAGTAGCTCCAATTTAATAAACCATTGCATTAAAAAGGAACAAACCACTGACGCTCACAACAATCTGGAAGGGTGTCAAGGGCATTATACCGAGTAAAAAAAGCGAGTCTCAGAAAAGGCCACCAACTTTGGTAGTGACATCAATGCTAAATAAGTGGTATGACTGCATTTACACAGCATCCCTACGATGACGAAAGTATGCAGAGGAACAGGCCGGTGGTTTCTCTTGTCAGGACTGGGCATGGGGAAGTGTGGCTGTGCAGGAGGAGCCCAGGGGAGCTCCTTGGTGTGATGGAACTGGTCTGTATCTCAGTGTCTGTCTTGAGAAAGAAATCTACATATGTGATAAAACTGCATAGAACTATATACACGTACATACAAGTGAGAGTCTGAAGGTCCGTATATTATCCCAATGTCAAGGCCTGGTTTTGATAATGTACTACAGTTACATAAAATTTACCACTGGGGAATGCTGGGGAATGGCGTATGACATTTCTTTCCTTTTTTTTTTTGAGATATAATTCATATAGCATAAAATTTGCCATTTTAAAGCATTCAGTTCAGTGGTGCTTTTGTACATTCACAAGGTTGTGCAAACATTACCACTATTTCCTTCCAGTACATTTTCACCACCACCCCCAAAAGATACCACTTCTCCCCATGCCTGCCTCCTCCCGGCCTCTGGCAATGACCAACCTACTTTTTGTCTTCAGATGTGCCTATTCTGGACATTCCATATAAATGGAATTATGTACTATACAGCCTTCGGTGTCTGGCTTCTTTCATTTGGCATAATGTTTTCAAGGTTCATCCAGGTTGTATCACGTAGCAATGCTTCGTCCCTTTTTAGAGCTGAATAATACTCCATTTTGTAGAAATACTGCATTTTCTTCATTCATCCACTGATGCACATCTGGCTGTTTCTACCACTTTTGGCTATCATGAATAATGCTGCTGTGAACACGCACGCACAAGTGTTTTTTTAATGAACGTATGTTTTTAGTTAGCTATGACTGCATCCCCGTTCGCCAGCCTGGGCAACACAGCAAGACCCTGTCTCTAAAAAACTAATAATAATAACAGAGTCTGAGATGGCCGGGAGAGAGCCAAGAGATGTCAAGCAGGAAGCTGCCTTTCATGTCAGGAACTCAGAGGAGCAGGCAGGGCTACGTGTACAAATCTGGAGTCGTTTGAGGCCTTGGGCTGAGATGCAGCCAGTGAGAGAGATGGTGCGGGCACAGAAGGGAGGAATTTCCGCAGAGGCTGGGGCACTCTCACATCTTCTGAATACCCCAATTCACCTCCACTGAAGCATTTTCTCTTTCAAACCCAGCCTCCGCTTCAGATACCTCAGCTGTCAGGTGGGCTCCATCAGCTATGCTGCATGGCCTGGGGCAAGTGCCTCTTCCTCACTTCCTCTTCCTCTTGTTTTTTCTCATTGATAAAAGGGGGAGAGTCATCCCAAGGTTCATGTGAGGGTTATATGAGGCTATGCACCAGGCTGTGGCTGGTGCATGCCGGTGCAATTGGATGGTTCTGAGAGGCACTGTGTTTCTGTAGCCCCGGGCCTGGGACCCAGGATGCAGGGAAGCCCCACATTAGGGAAGTAGGGGGAATCCAGCCTTCCTGCAGATGAGCCCAGAGCCCCAGCAGCCCAGGGGGACACAGCTGCCTCATGTCCCAATCACAGGGCCAAAAAATAAAAACCTCAAATCCACCAAAACCATGGGCCATCACATGGCAAAGTGCCCCAGCCTCTGCTGCACAGAAGAAAGGGAGAGCAATCAACAGAATTGGTCCCCATCAAATCCAATGGTGCTTTTTATTGCCCCTGGTGTGCTCTGTTCTGGAGAGCAGGCTTCCAAAACGCCACTGCTTTCTGCAAGAGGGGGGCAGGGGAGAGGTGGTGAGGGTGGACCAAGTCCCAGCAGCAAGCATGGGAGCCTACAGACTTGAATCTGGAGGTAGAGCAGAGCCAGGCCAGGCCATAGCACCTGCGCAGCCATTATGCACAGCCAAGGGACTGTCTTTCGAGGGCTGAGATCACAGAGCGCTGATCTCGAAGAGGACTCAGATCCCTCAGTCCAACCCTGGGGATGGTTGCTGCTTCTTGACTATCTAGCAACCAGCCTGCCTGTCTTTTAGTGGTGATCTTGAATTTCTTTATTTTTATTTTTATTTATGACATATATGACAGCTTTCCTAAGCAATCGTGAACTCCTTCTTCCTGCCCGGCTGGGGCTTATTGGTGGAAGTGGCATCAAGGTGCGCTGCCTTAGTTAGGCTGGTCCATCAGCCTTCCTCTCCTGAGACTGTTTCCAGCAGAGTCGCGAGGACAAATCAACCAGCCAAGGGACGCTGCCAAGGCATCTCAATAAATGGCCGCTGTATGAACGAAGTGAATGAAGCTTTATGCTTTTCTCCATCTCCCCTTCTCATTTTGTTCCCTTTCCTGAAAGCAGCCCACAACCTTGAGTCGTGACCCAGTTTAGGACGTAAGTCAGTCATGGTTTTCGGTGTCATGGAAGTGACCGCTCACACGAAGGCCAAATCAGTCAACTCTAAGTAGGACAGCACACTCTCCCCAGAACCTCAAGTCCAAGAGGAAAATCTTTCCAGAAGAAAGACCCTCACATCCTCCTGTTCATCACCTACCCCTAAAAGAAGACCACACCCTTGGTGGCCAGCATTCCAGGATGCTCCCTGAAACCTCCTTTCCTTTCCTTTCCTGGCCTGCGTGGCAGTGAGTACACTAGCTACTCAAAAGACCTGAAACATGTTTACTGTTTAAAAATGTGCTAACTGAGCTAGACTCTGCTTCTGCTGCTGGAACTCTAAGAATCCTAACAGATGACTGACCCAATCTCCCACGTTTTAGCAGGCAGAAAAATCCACTCACAGAGAAGGCAGGTAGGTTGTCCCAGGCCAGAGTCAAGACCAGAATCTGGGTCTCTAGAACCGGAAATTTCAAAGACCGCTTTTTCTGTTTCGTTTTATTTAAAATGGGAATAACACTACCTACTTCTCAGTGGTATTAATACTATTAATAACAACAATAACAGCAAAGGCTGGGCATGGTGGCTCACACCCATAATCCCAGCACTTTGGGAGGCCAAGGTGGGAGGATTGCTTGAGGCCAGGAGTTTAAGACCAGCCTGGGCAACATAGTGAAACCTGGGCTCTTTAAAAACATTTACAAAATTAGCCAGATGTAGTACTGTGTGCCTGTAGTCCCAGCTATTTAGGAGGCTGAGGCAGGAGGACAGCTTGAGCCCAGGGGTTTGAGGCTACAGTGAGCTATGATCACGTAATAACAACAGCATCTTCCCAGGTCTCCCAGGAGATAATTATGAATGATGCTAAGGCCCAGCATAGCAAAGATGATGTGGCTGGCTGTTCTGGCTCAGTTGAGCTTACAGCCTCTTGTGTCCAGCTTGTAAGCAGCAGGAAGGAAAAATGCCAGGACCCTCCCCAGTCTTCTCTTTTGTAAATTCTGTTGTTTGTGTTTATTTATTGAGCCAGAGTCCTGCTCTGTCACTCAGGCTGGAGTGTAGTGGCACAATCTTGGCTCTACTGCAACCTCCTCTCCTAGATTCCAGCGATTCTCCTGCCTTAGCCTCCCAAGTAGCTGGGACTACAGGTGTGCACCCCCACGCTGGCTAATTTTGGTATTTTTAGTAGAGACGGGGTTTCACCATGTGGGCCAGGCTTGTCTCAAACTCCTGGCCTCAGGTGATCTACCCACCTTGGCCTCCCAAAGTGCTGTGATTACAGGCATGAGCCACTGTTCCTGGCTCTTTAAAAGGAAAAATACACTCAACGTTTGTGGAGTGTGCACCTAACGACCTCAGGGCAGCAGGGTCCTGAGAGGGTGTGGGCAAGGGTCCTGGCCCTGGCTGCCTGATATGAACTTGGCTCCACTAACTTCCAGCTGTGTGACCTTGGCCAAGTCGCTGCCCTTCTCCAAGCTATAGTTTCTTCAACTGCAAAGAACACGCATTGACCTTAATGACCCCTGAGGTCCAGTGTTTGGTGGTGACTGTAGAGAACTGCAAGGCGGATAAAAGAACAGGTGAATTTGCTCCCCTAAGAAAACCCCACAGAGCAGGGGCTGGGAAACAGCTTAGGGGAGTGTCGGGGGCCTCTGCCAGTACCGCTCCCTCAGGTTACTCCCCAACTTTGCCCAAATGAACAACCCTGGTAGATTTTATTTATTTATTTATTTTGAGACAGAATCTCACTCTGTCACCTAGGCTGGAGTGCAGCGGCACAATCTTGGCTAACTACGACCTCTGCCTCCCGGGTTCAGGCAATTCTCCTGGCTCAGCCTCCTGAAGTAGCTGAGATTACAGGCATGCACCACCATGTTGGGCTAATTTTTGTATTATTAGTAGACACGGGGTTTCACCACATTGGCCAGGCTGGTCTTGAACTCCTGACCTCAAGTGATCCACCTGCCTCGGCCTCCCAAAGTGCTGGGATTACAGGTGTGAGCCACCGTGCCTGGACTATTTTTGTTTTTGTTTTTGGAAAGAGGGTCTCACTCTTGTTCAGGCTGGAGCGCAGTGTTGCAATCACAGCTCACTGCAGCCTCAGCCTCCCTTGGCTCAGGAGATCCTCCCACCTCAGCCTCACAAGTAGCTGGGACTACAGGCATGAGCCATGATGCCTGGCTAATTTTTTTGTGTTTTTTGTAGAGACAGGGTTTTGCCTTGTTGCCCACCCTGGTCTTGAACTCCTGACCTCAAATGATCAGCCTGCCTTGATCTCCCAAAGTTCTGGGATTACAGGTGTGAGCCACTGTGCCCCGCCAGATTTTGCTGTTCTTCCCCTCCCTCCACTAATACCCTTAACTCAGACTTATCAAGGGCAGAGAAAATGCAAGGGAATACAAGCAATCCAGTGCCCCTCGACTCACAGCTAAGTTCCTGTTGACGAGGCGGCCCAGCTCCCCAGGCATGGCTGTGTTCCGGATATCCACATCGTGGGGCGACACATACAGCTTCGTGTCATTCAGATCAAAGAACTCGACTTCTGTGAGCCCCACCCACCATGAGTTGCCCCAGTTGGACAGGATCTCCATGGTCACATAGATGGCATCTTTGATCTCCTCTTCCCTCATTCTCTGTTTGTCCTTAAAGAAGAGAAAAATAACACCAGAGGATTAAGACATGACAGGCTTGAATTAGGCTCCATCTCTGCTACCAATGCCTTCAAAAAGTTAGTTAACCTTCAGGGTCTCAGTCTCTCCTTCTGCACTATGAGGATAAGAATGGCACCCACTAGCTATGCTTATTACAATGATTAAATGAGTTCATTCTGCAAAGCATTCAAAATAGAGTCCCTGTATACCTGGCACTCTATTAGCATGCTGTTTGAGAGTTTACAAATAAATAAAAATGTCTAAAAAGCATTGAATTCTGCCTGAATATTCCCACCTCTCCCCCACTACTCAAGGGTTCAGGACCCAGAAGCTTGTCACAAGATCTGCTGAATTGAGTAGGTGTTATGAGCTGAGGCTGGGCACAGTGGCCCACACCTGTAATCCCAGCACTTTGGGAGGCCGAATTGGGAGGATTCCTTGAGGCCAGGAGTTTATGATCAGTCTAAGCAACAAAGTTGGACCCTCGCTTTACAAAATAATTTTTTAAAAAATGAGCTGAGCACAGTGACACATGCCTTTAGTACCAGCTACACAGGAGGCTGAGGCAGGAGGATTGCTTGAGCCCAGGAGGTTGAGGCTGCAGTTAGCCATGTTCACACCACTACATTCCAGGCTGGGTGAAAGACCCAGTCTAAAAAAAAGGTTTACGGGCTGAATTTTGTCCCTTCCAAATTCATCTGTTGAAACCCTAATCCCCAGTACCTCAGAATGTGACTGTCTTTGGAGATAAGGCCTTCAAACAGGTGATTAAATTAAAATGAGGCTGTGGGGTCGGTGGGAGGGCTAATCCAATCTAATTGGTGTCCTTATAAGAGGAAAGTTGGATGCACACACAGAAAAAGACCATGTGAGGGCACAGCAAGAAGGCAGCTGTTTGCGAGAGAGGCCTGAGAACAAACCAAACCTGCCAGCACCTGATCTTGGACCTCCAGCCTCCAGAACTGTGAGAAAACAAATCTCTGTTATCGAAGCCCCCCAGTGTGTGGGATTTTGTTATGGCAGCCTGAGCTGACTGATACAGCAGGTAACATGGCCCACCTGGCCTTGGACAAGTCACTTGACATCCCTTGGCCTGGCTGGGGAAGATGAGATGACACCATCTATGTGATAATCCTGTCACAGGCCTTAAACAAGACATCAGTACCCAAGGAGGCCCTACCACAAGCCCCGGCCCTGGGTGCGCCCTGTGTCTGTTTCTTTCTGTTTCTCTCCTTCATTGATTTTAATGTCTGCCTCCTTCCCGGTCGGCTGTCTGCTCTGAGAGCCTGCGTGAATGCCATCAATAAATGGCCACCCTTTGGAATGGCTTCCTGAGGCCCTCCGGGCTGACTGCAGCACTGGTTGCCACGGATCAGTCACTCACAAAATGTGCATTCCCCGCGTGCACATGCCCTCTGTTAATTAGCACGGGTAATCTGCAATGGTTCTGTGAGCAGGGAGCCGGCAAATGAACAGCAACTGTTCCCCACTTATTTTTTTAATTAATAGCCAGCGAGATGTGCTAGCGCTCTCAGTGTGAGTTTGGAGGGGCCTTGATTGCCACATGGTGGGAATGCGGATGGGGAGGAAGGACAGAGGTCAGCTCACAGCTCCCGGATGAAAGATAGGGCCTGTTTTGATTAGCTAGGCCCTCAACACCCACAGCTTCCTCCTTTTGCTCCATAGCCATGTGGGGTCCTGGCCAAGCCCCCTGCTGCCCTGGGTCTGAGTCCCAGGCACGCAGGGCAGGTATGAAGCTAAACTGGCCGGGCTGACTCCAGGGGACTGGGAGGTTAATGAGCTCGTGCTTGTGAGGAGCAGTCCAGGGTCAGGTGAGTGGTCAGTCTCGGGGATGCTGAAGAAGTAGCCCTCTTCACCTTGCTTGTTGGTGGGAGGCAGGAGGGCCAGATGGGAGGCAGGCTGCCTCTCAGAGGGGCTGCTAGAACTCCCACCTGGTGCAATCTGAAATGTGCAAATTCCTCAGCTGTGTTTGTAAATGAAAAAGCTGAAGGATCTACTCACTAAGCAAGTGTCACAACTTGTCTACTGCTACTCAGTGGCTCCTCCTGCTTCTGTACTGCCTGATTTGGAATCCTGCTTGGCAGTGGGAGGGGGACCCTGGCTGGGCAGCTCCTGGCCCCTCTCATTCATTGTCTCCGCTTTTGCTGAGACCACTTGATTTTCCTTGGGAGAAGCCACGCCTTCTCTTTTCTCAGCCATAAAGCATAGGGGGACTGACCCTTTCCCACTCCAGGGAGTGTCCTGTCCCCTGGGCCACCAGGAGGGAGGAGCTCAGTGACAGGCAAGTACCCCAGTATAGGTCAACGCAAGCACGCCAATCACAGATTTATCTGGGGAGGAACGGGCTTCTCTTCTGACAGTAAAGTCTGATGATACAAAAGTGCAAGGTAGAACCATTCTAGCTATTTAGGGACTATGAGGAGGGAGCAGAGATGGGACTGAGCTTTCCACTGTGCAGACAGAAAGGAAAGACACAGTGTGAACTGCTGGATCAGGCCCCACCTGGCCCTCTCTGTGTCATGTTTCAATGAGAAGAGTCTGTCATTTTTCTTCTCTTTCTTGTATAAGTCAGTTTGCCCTGGATTTTCTGTCTCCCATAATATAAAGAGACTTGGCCGGGTGTGGTAATCCCAGCACTTCGGGATGCTGAGGAGCCCAGGAGTTCAAGACCAGCCTGGGCAACATAGCAAAGATCCATCTCTACAATTTTTTTTTTTTTTTAATAGCCAGGTGTGCTGGAGGGGGGCCCTGTTGTCCCAGCTACTCAGGAGGCTAAGGTGGGAGGATTGACTGAGCAAGGAGTTCAAGGCTGCAGTGAGCCATGATCACACCTACTACACTCCAGCCTGGGAGACAGAGTAAGGCCCTGTATCTAAAACACATTCATTAATTAAAGTAATAAAAATAAAGCAACTACTCCATGCAGTAGGGAGCACAGCTTTGCTTTTTCTCGATGCTGAACTTCTAGCTGATAGTTGTTGGCCTCTCCCTGCACTGAGGTGCACGTCCTCAGAGACCTTTCCTGTTTCATGTGCACAGTGGCCTGTGGGCCATGGATTATGGACCCTATTTGAATGCCAGGACCAGACAGCTTAAGAGGCTTGTCTAAGGTCACACAATCTCTAAGTGATGGTGCCAGATTCAAAGCTGGAAGTCCAGTCCAGGCCAAGCCAACTCAGAGGCCTCTCTGCTCTCATAGGATTTTATGTGTGGCTTTGGGAGGACTTCACATTACGTCCTCACTGGCCAGTAGTAAGACTGGTGATCACCATACCAAATAACACTAAGAACAGCTTGGGTGAAGGTAGGGGCAGGAAGGACGTGCTGGGACACACACCTTTTAGGACATAAAAAAATAGAGGCCAGGTGTGGTGGCTCACGCCCATAATCTCAGTTCTGTGGGAGGCCGAGCCAGGCAGATCACTTGAGGCCAGGAGTTAGAGACCAAACTAACCAGCATGGCAAAACCCCACCTCTATTAAAAATACAAAAATTAGCTGGGCATGGTGGCACACACCTGTAATCCCAGCTACTGGGGAGGCTGAGACAGGAGAATCACTTGAACCCCGGAGGCGGAGGTTGAAGTGAGCCGAAATGGCGCCACTGCATTCCAGCCTGGGCAACAGAGCACAAAGGAAGGAAGGAAGGAAGGAAGGCAGGCAGGAAGGAAGGAAGGCAGGCAGGAAGGAAGGCAGGCAGGAAGGAAGGGAGGGAGGGAGGGAGGGAAGGGAGGGAGGAAAGGGAGGGAGGGAGGGAAAGAAGGAAGGAAGGAAGGAAAGGAGAAGGGGGAAATGGAGGGAGGAAAGAAGGGGGAAGAGAAGAAGGGGGAATGGGGGAAGGAAGGAAGGAAGGAAGGAAGGAAGGAAGGAAGGAAGGAAGGAAGGAAGGAAGGAAGGAAGGAAAGAAGGAAGGAAAATGGAATCACCATTAATCCTACCACACTGATGCCACAGTTCCCTTTTGTATTTTGTGTCCCAGCTCCATCAGCACACTCAATGGCCACACCTTTACACGGCTGTTGCAATCACACTGGACTGGAAGATCGACATCCCCTGTTACAGTTAGGTTAGCATCTCTTAGCGTTCCCGTCTTCGTTGTCTCATAATGATAGCTTCCATCCTTTTAAACTACCACATCGTGCTGACTATCATACTTTCCCGATTAACTCCATTGTTATGAGACAGTTAGGTTTAAAAAAATGTCTCTCCTACTTCCAATAATTCTGTAATGGACCTTGTGCCTCTAGCTTTTGATTTCTGTTGGGTGATTTCCTTAGGAAAGGGAGTGGGATTACGGGGCGGAAAGACAGAAGTGTTTCTAAGGCTCTTCCTAAGGTCAAGTGTTCTGTTTCCCGAGAGGGTTTCACTTGTTTATCCAGCTGCCTGCCACGTGTGTGTGGCTGCCACAGCTTTATTGTAACCTTGCTAGCACTCGAGGTTATCGTCAGAAATAATTTGTCAATTCGGAGAGCAAACGGGAAGCTCAGGTTGCTGCCATTTGCATTTCTTGATTGCCAGCGATGTTGGGCATTTTCCTATGAGCTTCCACGCTATTTATACTTCCTCTTGTGCGGATAGGCCTCTCTCCGCTGAAACTCCCGGCCCACCTCTTCCTTTCTTTGCTCCTACTCTCCATCACCTATACCTCTGTGTGCTGGGGAGGAGGGGAGAGGGAGACACGGGCCGAGAAATGCTAATTTAACCACGGTCAGAGCAATCCCCGCCGACGAGAAATGACTGTTCCCAGGGAGCCTTCCTGAATGCGCAGCTGAAAATCAAGTCAAGGCTCTCACCTCTGCGTCTGAAACTCGCTCCTTGGTTGCTGAAACCGCCCTGCTGAGATGGGCAGAGTCACTTTCCACGGCCTGGAGGACTTTCAGAAGCTTCTGCTGCTGTCTGAAAGGGATTCGGTTTTAGCAAACAGGTAGCAGTAAATGACACACAAAAGAACATTCCAGTCAAAGGTGCCACACGGACATTTCCTTCTCGGGGACAGGAAATGATTTGAAGAAGAAGTATGTACTCTGTATCCAGTTCAAAGGTAAGGGTGGGCCTGATGTTTTTCCCCCTTTATAAATGGCTGTACAATTAGTGATGGAATCAGAGCCAGCTGGGGAGACACTACTTGAGGCAAGGTGGCCAAGTGACCTCCCTAAGCTTAGAACTTGAGAGTCAAGAGCAGGGGTCAGCCGAACTAAGGCCTGCAAGTCGAATCCAGCCCACGGCTTGTTTTCGTGCTGCCTGTGAGCTAAGGATGGTTTATGTTTTGAAAAGGTTGTACAAAGAAACAAACTATACCAACGACAACAACAACAAAACCAGCCACAAAGCCTATTTACTATCTGGCCCTGACCCCTGGGCCGGAGCACTGCCCTCCTGCTCCTGTTTCTGAGGACACGGGCATTCTAAAACCCAGCAGAGCATGCCTTCATCGCTTGCAAACGTGCCCACGTGTGCACTTTACGGCTGGGTACCCCCAAGACCCTGAGGCACAAAGGATCTTGACGCCAGGGAAAGAAACATTTGGCGAAGTTCACGCTGCCTGTAATAAACTGCATCAGATGTAAAATATCCTCATGGCCCAGCCTTTTCTCTCTCTCTCTTTTTTTTTTGAGATGAAGTTTCACTGTTTTTGTACAGTCTGTGAGCTAAGAATGGTTTATGTTTTTAAAAGGTACGATCCTTTGAACTTAGGCTGGAGTGCAATGGCACAGTCTCGGCTCACTACAACCTCTGCCCCAGGGTTTCAAGCGATTGTCCTGCCTCAGCCTCCCGAGTAGCTGGGGTTACAGGCATGCACCACCACGCCCAGCTGATTTTTGTACTTTTAGTAGAGACAGAGTTTTCACCATGTTGGCCAGACTGGTCTTGAACTCCTGACCTCAGGTGATTTGCCTGTCTCAGCCTCCCAAAGTGCTGGGATCACAGGCGTGAGCCACTTTGCCCGTCCGCATCAGGGGTTTCCCTGCTAGTTCTTATTATGGCCACAATGGCACACAGCCCTGATTTCCACCTGAAGCCTAGAAAGTGTTATAAGAATGGTTGCCTTTAGCCTATTCAGTTTTCCTGTAAGTTATAATAAAGTACTCCCTCTAGGTAGACACAGACCTAGAGGTCACACAGCTTGGCTAGTGAATTCCTTTTTCATGCAGAAAAGCCACCACCCCCTTCTGGGCTGATATGGCCCTAGGTCAGGCCCTGAGCTTAGTGACCAGCAAACAGACTGGATTTCAACCCCTTCTCCCCACTCAGCCAGGCACTTTGTACAGTATACAACATGCACAGCTGTGCACAGCAGCCCTGGGAGTGTGTCTGTGTGCTGTGGCATGCCAGAAACTACAGGCTCAGCCTGGCGCATCTTTCTGAAGATCTATTTTGTCTGAAGACTACAGGGAAGGCTTTATTTTGATAATAAAACCTGGCAGTTCCAATAACTGCTGCTACATGTTAATGGAAAAGAATGCTGAGTTTGAACAAACTTTTAATAGAGAAAAGGAGCTTCGAAGGACGCTGCTGTGGGCCAGCCTCGCCCCTAGACCAGCTGGGAAACAAGTTTTGCTGTGGGCCAGCCTCGCCCCTAGACCAGCTGGGAAACAAGTTTAACACCCTGTGCTGCATGGGATATTCCACTGGAAACCCAGACAGGTTCACGTTATACAGGTTGGGGCCAAATTGACCAAGCCACGAGCCATTTGCCTGAAAGAAATCGAGTCAGTTTGAGTGCTTTAGGGCTGGAGGGAGAGAAAGAGGACAGTCTAAAGGAATAGTTTAAAAGAGTTTGGGGCCAGATGTGGTGGCTCACGCCTGTAATCCCAGTACTTAGGGAGGCCAAGGTGGGTGGACTGCTTGAGCCCAGGAGTTGGAGACCAGCCTGGGCAACATTGTGAGACCTTATCTCTACAAAAAAGTATAAAAATGAGCTGGGTAAGGTGGCACACACCTGTGATCCCAGCTACTCAGGAGGCTGAGGCTGGAGGATCATTTTAACCCAGAGTCTGAGGCTGCAGTGAGCTGTTTTTGCTACCACATGCCAGCCTGGGCAAGAGAGCAAGATCCTGTCTTAAAGAGAGAAATAGGGGTTCTGAAAAAACATAGGAAAAGCAAAGAACCCTCATGAAGAAGATCCCCATGGCTGCACTGCTACGGGGTTTGGGTTTGGCCTCGGCCTTGGTAGTACCTGCTTCCCAGAAGTCCAGTTCTGTCGATGGCCTGGTTGATGGCTCTGGCTCCCCCGGCTGCCCTGGCCAGCTCTGGAGTGGGGGTCACCATGGTGATGGGAAGCAGCTGAGGATGGAAAGGCTAATTAAACAGATGTTTCAGGCAACACTCCTGGCCCAAGACACAGCAGGGTCATAGTCAAGGGCAGGCCTGCTCAGGCTGACAGTCCCTTTGCAGGAAACAGGAGCAGGAATGTGAGGGTGACAGCAGCTGCCTGGGGCTTCTGTCTAGAACCCCTCACACCAATTCAGCTTCTGATGATCTGGGTGCTCCCAGGAAACAATCCACTTCGATGAACTACTGGAAACCTTTTTTCATCAAAATGGTTCACTGGCCAGACATGATGGTTTATGCTTGTAACCGTAGCATTTTGGGAGGTTGAGGCAGGAGGATCACTTGAGCCCAGGAATTTGAGGCTGCAGTGAGCTACGATTGTGCCACTGCACTCCAGCGTGGGTAACAGAGTGAGAAACTGCCTCAAAAAACTAAAAAATATCATGTTACCATCTCAACGGAGCCCCTGTTCTGCTTTATACAATGTAAGCAGACTCCATGGAGAATTCCAGTTACAGCATTAGGCCCTTTTTTTTTTTGAGACGGAGTCTTACTCTGTCGCCAGGCTGGAATGCAGTGGGGCAATCTCGGCTCACTGCAACCTCCGCCTGGGTTCAAGCGATTCTTCCACTTAAGCCTCCCGAGTAGCTGGGACCTCAGGCGCATGCCACCACGCCTGGCTAATTTTTGTATTTTTAGTAGAGACGGGGTTTCACCATGGCCAGGATGGTCTTGATCTCTTGACCTCGTGATCCGCCCACCTCAGCCTCCCAAAGTGCTGGGATTACAGGTGTGAGCCACCGCGCCCGGCTGGCCCTTTCATTTTTAATTCTCTGAGCCTTTTCCCCTTCTTTTTCATTTATCATCGATGCTAGAAATGTACCCTGGGGTCCATCTGCAGATGATTTTGGTCCCTGGAATCTCTGTGGGTCAGGAATTAGGTCATCCAGAAATCTGGACCTGGGCAGTACTGCAGGCCTGTGAGAAACACTGACTAGCGGCAGACGAGGATGGCGGGAACTGGTGGGACAAGGGGCAGCAATGCAAACGCAAACAGCTCCAGTGCTCCAGGGTGTGACCTCACACTGCGCCCTACCTGGGCTCTGTCTCCCTCCTCTTCCTCCATCCTCTCTTGCCTGCCTCACAAAGGGTGTCTTCCTGCCCCTTGATCAGGCTGGGCTCATTCCCATCTCAAAGCTTTTCCCCGGTTCCTTCCACCTGGAATGCCATTCCCTGTTGCTGGTGCCTTCTGAACAGGCAGGGCTCAGCTCAGATGGGACGTGCCTTCTAAGGGACACCCAGGACCACCCTGTCATTCGCTCGCATATTAGCAGCTGTGATTGTCATCGTGCTCTGATGTCACCCTGTTTATGTATGGCTTTATTTGCTGTTGCCTGGAAGCTGCGCAGGGCTAGGCCTCACCTGCCTCAGCTGCCTCGGTATTCGGAGCACATGGCACAGACCTGGGTATAACCTAGCAAAGATGGTCCTGGGCATTTCACTAATTCACATCCTTATTTGCTGGGACCAAATTTGCTGAGATATACTTTGTTAACCTAGATAGATACAGATATAAAAAATGCATTTATTCAAGGTACTAAGATCTGTTTTTGCATTGTCTTGTCAATAAACAGAAATACAGGCCAGGCGTGGTGACTCACGCCTGTAATCCCAGCACTTTGGGAGGCCAAGGCAGGCAGATCACTTGAAGTCAGGAGTTTGAGACAAGACTGAGCAACATGGTGAAACCCCGTCTCTATTAAAAATACAAAAATCAGCCAGATGTGGTGGCGGGCACCTGTAATCCCACTGCTTGGGAGGCTGAGGTGGGAGAATCATTTGAACCCAGGAGGCAGAAGTTGCAGTGAGCCGAGATTGCACCACTGCACTCCTGCCTGGGCGCCAGAGTGAGACCCTGTCTCAACAAATAAATAGATAGATAGATAGATAGATAGATAGACAGACAGGAATAAAACAACAGTTTGAGTTAGCAGGCCTGGGTGAGATCTGGCATCAACTCATGACCTTGGGTAGGCCATGCCAGCCCTGGTCTCCCTAGCTGTGAAGTGGGTAGCACGACACCAGTGCTCAGGGCACCAGAGGACCTGGTGGGACAGCATGAAGGAAGCGCCCTGGAGGCCAGCAGGCACTATGTACATGCGCACGGCTTGGCCACTCATCGCTGCCTGGCACTGACCTCAAGGGTTTCTTCTTCCTTCTTCAGGAGACTGGTCCATGGTTTTGCTGGTGGTCCCTCTGCATCCTGGAAGGATGTGATCATATGTGATGTTGGAACAAAGCCATTCACCCCACACTGTTCACAGAAAGATGAGGGCACAGAGAAGGGCAGGGACTATCTCAAGGTGCCATAGACGTAAAGATCAGGGGCAAGGTCAGAGGTCTGGGAAAACAGACAGTGGGTACTGCTTGATGTACACCCAAAGAGCGTCCCAAGATAGAGCCTGGGGAACAACCAGTGCTGATGACGGGGCTCTGGGCTTGCAGGCAGGCAGGGCCTTCCAAAGACGTGATCACCTTGTCCTTGAGAGAAGCAGGCCACCTTGCTTCTCTGAGTGCCAGTGGCCACATCTGTGAAGCAAGGCAATGAAACCAGCCCTGTGTATTTCAGGGCTACTGTAAGCATCGAGGGGACAAGCTAAAAAAAAGGATTTCACCAGGCGAGTCATGGACCAAGCTCCTGAGAAAGGAAGTGGATACCACGCTATACCCAATGCCTCCAGCTCCCCAGGGTCCCTGCTCCCCCGATCATTTATCTTCTTGTTGGCTGCTCAAAGCAAAAGGCAGCACATGGAAACTCAAACCCCTGGAGGCCCAGAGAGGTTTTGTGAACAAGTGAAGTGGGCCAGGGGCAGGACAACAGGGAGCAGTGAGGACTGCAGACACCTGAAGGGCCCATGCTCAGGAATGAGAACTCCCCTGGGAAGCCAGAGCTTGTTCTTTACTCCATTCTTCACTGACCCACCGGCTTGCAACCCTGGTCTAAGGTATCCAGAGTTTGCAGGGAAATCAGCAAGGACTGGAGGCAGATTAGCACCCAGCTTAGGCTTCGTGAAATAACCAAAGAGCTGAAAGAAGGTGGAAGAAAGGGGAGCCTTAGCAGGTCAGTGGGTGACTGTGAACGTCGGAAACATGGATGAGTCTGCGGTCAGCGATGCCCACTATGCCTCTCTCTTCTGCCCACTTGCTCTCAACTGCAGCTCAGACACTGCCCAGTCCAGGAAGCGTACCCCGGTTCCTCTCCCTGTCCCCAGTGCACCTGCAGTGGGCTGGCTGGCTGCTCAGTCTTTCTGCTGAGGAGCGCCCTCTGCAGGGCCGCATTCTCCACCTGGATGGCTTGGAGCACAGCAGAGGCGTCTTCCTCTGGGTCCTCAGCCTTGAAAAGAGTCTTGCGGGTTGCAGACAGGGGTCTCTCTCGCTGGCTTCCAGGTCCTGAGGGCAGAAGACAGGAGGATGCTCCTTTAGATTATGTTCTCCAAGCCCAGCTCAAAATCTATTAGACCCCAATTGAGGAACATTCTATAAAACAACTGGCCTGTACTCTCCAAAAATGTCAAGGTCGTAAAAGAAAAAGAAAACGGTTCCAGATTAAAGGAGACTAGGCAGACACAGTGGCTGAATGCAGCAGTGGCCCTGGGGGACTTGGTCCTGGGGAGGGGGCAGTGCTGTAAAGAACATTACTGTGGCAACTGGGAAAATTCAAATACAGTCTATGGCTTAGACAGTAGTATTCTATTAATGCTAAAGGTCCTGAATTTCATTAGTGTACTGTGGTGATGTAAAATGAATGCCCTTGTTTTTAGGAGATATATACTGCAGTGTTCCGGGGTAAAGGGGAATGATGTCTGCCACTTAAATAGCTTACACACACACACACACACACACACACACACACACACACACACACACGGTTCAGGGGTAGATGGGACTGATATCTGCCACTTCATCTCAAATAGCTTACATACATACATGCACACACACACGCACGTGCACGCAGCATGGTGATTTCTCAAAAAGCGAAAAACAGAATTACCATTTGACGCAGAAATCCCATTATATTTGGGATATATTGGGTATCTACCCAGAGGAATATAAATCAGCCTACCATAAAGACACATGCACATGCATGTTCATCTAGCACTGTTCACATTAGCAAAGACATGGAATCAACCTAAATGCCCATCAACAGTGGACTGGATAAAGAAAATGTGGAGGCTGGGTACGGTGGCACATGCCTGTAATGTCAGCACTTTGGGAGGCAAGAGCCTCTTCCTCTTGTGCCTCATCAGTCTGGGGGCTGGGATGGAACAAGGGGCCTCTGAGATAGTGTGGAAGTTCATCTCATGGCCTGTGAGCAGGTAGGACGATCTGTCCTTGGCCACTGCAGCCCTACACTCACTTCTTCTTGGACAAGGAGATTCACAAAGACATCTTTCTCCAGTAGGGACCAGTTTTATCCACACAGACCCTTTTGCCCCTGAGTGTCTTTCATTTGGGAGAAAATGCTCCTCTAGCAACATGATCATCCCATGCTGCCCGGGCCCTTTGAGTCATATTATGCTAAGAAGATGCTTCTGAAAATTAAATCACCCTTTCTCCAAGTGAAGGTCAATGCCGCAGCTCCACTACCAGAGCTTTCCCCACCCCGGCTTCCCAGAACCGTCCTACACGGCACCGAAGTTCTCCAAAATCACATTCCCTCTGTGCACTGCCTTAGAGCGCACGCACGTGTGCATGAGGTAACCACCTTTTAATTCTTTTTCATGCTCTCATTGCTCACTTGGGTGAATGCTCGCCTGAACACCCCAGGATGGTGGATTTATTCCCAACACAGATAGAGAGGAAGGTGGATCTGTTCGCAGAGTCAATTTGTGCCACCAGGAAAAGCCAAATTGTACATTTTAACTTCCCCCAAACTGCTCTTTTCTGGTTGAGAACCACCCCTCTTCTCGTAACTTCGCTTTCTCTTCGCTTCACCAGTGCTTGGCCTTCTTCTCTCTCACGGAGAAACAAAAGGTGTATCAATTCAGGAGATTTACCATGAATGCAACACATGTCACACAGAAGACCTGAGGGCACGAGGCCACTGGTCGGCTCACCAGCCACCAGCTGTGACCTGAGAAGCCCAAATTCAGAGGCTCAGCAAAATTACCCCTTACTACATGCAAGGGGCCTTGGAGGTCACCTGGGAAACCACTGAAATGGTGAATATAAAATCTAAGGACAACAAGGGTCTATTATAGCAATCATACACCAGCAGCCCACAGGCATAACCTGCCTACAGAGATGTATTGTGTCACTTTCACTTTTTTTAGTAAAATTGAAAATAGAGGCCAAGCTCAAAGAAAAAAAAAAAAAAAAAAAGGAAATCCACCTGAAAATTGGGATTCCTGGCATCTCCTGAAAAGTAATACCATCTGGCAACCCTGGAACAGTATTCCTAGGTGGGAACCGGGAACCATTGGCTGGAGCTGGGTGATAGCGCCCCCTTTCAACAGGGTCAAAGTGCTCCAGTTTCCACAATGCACCCTACTCCCTGTGGTCACGTGCCTGGTAGGTCTCGAAGCTATACACTCTGTTGCATGGCAAAAAGTCCAGGGAAATGGTAGATGTAGCCCTGTTTTGTCTTCAGATGTCCACACTCACTTCTAAAAGCCAAGAGGGAGGGGGGAAGGGAGACTGCGCCCTGCGACAATGTTCTAGGCCTGGGTACTCCAAAGCCTCCACGCATTTCAAACCAGGCCAACATTAACAGGCGACCTGTTTCCCATGGCACAGGAAACTGCAACAGGTGGCCATGAATTCCTCCCACCCCTGTATGTGGACTGCTGCAATGTGATTTTTCAACAAGTGGCCACGTATTCCTCCCACCCCTGTATGTGGACCACTGCAATGTGATTTTGTAGCATTTCCTATTAAGTGGTTGTGTCTGTTTCTCTAGCTGAGCTTGGCCTGGTGACTTTCATTATTTTATTTTTTTTCCTTTCTATCTATCTATCTATCTATCTATCTATCTATCTATCTATCTATCTATCTATCTATCTGAGACGGGGTCTTACTCTATCACCCAGGCTGGAGTGCCGTGGTATGATTATGGCTCACTTCAGCCTTGACTTCCCTGGGCTGCCTGCCTCAGCCTCTTGTGTAGCTGGGGTCACAGGCATGGATCACATTGCCCAGCTAGTGTTTTTTTATTATTATTATTTGTAGAGATGACGTCTCACTTTGTTGCCCAGGCTTGAACTCCTGGGTCAAATGATCCTCTCACCTCAGCCTCCCAAAGTGCTGGGCTTACAGGCATGAGGCACTGCAGGTGGTCTTGCCTGGTGACTTTCTTTAGCAATCATGACCAAGCAGTCTTTAAAAAGCACCCGGACATGGGCTTGTCCTCTCTTGCTGCCCTGAGAGCACCAGTGCTTGAGAATAAGACTCCACTAGGCTGAGATGGGCTGTCCCAGCCAAGGTCCTCAGGACAAACAAAACTGCCAGACATGTGAGTAAGGCTGTCCTAGACCATCTGGCCCAGCCACCTGCTAGCTCACTACAGAACAGCCCAGTCCACCCACAGACTCATGAGCAATCATAAAACGCTTGCTGTTTTAAGCTACTACATTTTGGGGTGGGTTGTCAGGCAGTAATAGCTGACAGACCTGGCTTGTCAAGGCCTGTGTTCTTCTCATCTGTAAGGCTTCTTGTGGGACTTTTCTTGATGGCAGGCGCTGTCCATAGCCCTAACCCTCTTCCATCTGCCACTGTCTCTGCTGGAGCCCAGGAGTGCATATGATTTTCGGGGACAGCAGTCAAGGCCCCCAGACTAAATGACTTCTACTCTTGGGTGTTACAGTCCATTGCTCCACGCTGCCTCTGTAGAATCTGTGGCAAAATGTCCTATGTCGTTGATTTTTTTTTTTTTTTTTGAGATGTACTCTCACTCTTCATCCAGGCTGGAGTGCAGTGGTGTAATCTCGGCTCTCTGCCACCTTCACCTCCCAGGTTCGAGTGATGCTCCTACCTCAGCCTCCTGAATAGCGTGCCACGACACTCAGCTAATTTTTGTACTTTTAGTAGAGATGGGGTTCTGACATTTTGGCCAGGCTGGTCTCAAACACCCGACCTCAAGGGATCTGCCTGCCTTGGCCTCCCCAGATGCTGGGACTACAGGCATGAGCCACCACGCCTGGCCACCTATGTGGTTCGTGTTTATATGAAATGGACATTATGCAGTGGCTTTTGTCTACCTAGCACCATGATCTTCACAGCACCTACAGTTTCCTTCAGGGAAACATTCTTTCCTCACCCTTCTCAGTCTTTTGGGAGGATATGACCCCACTCCTGGCCTGGCTGGAGTGGATCTGTGCAGATCTGACCCCACTCCTGGCTCAGCCTGGCCTATGCCAGACTACCTCTCCCTGACCATGGAGAACAGAAGAGGGCTGGTTCTTGAACTCACACTGGAACTAAGAAAAGAACTGCCTCTTTCACCTGGGGGTTGTCAAAGCAGACAAAGGAAGCCTGGAGCCTGGCCACAAATGGAATGCCTGCCTGGTAGTAACTAGATATGTGGGTCTCAAAGTGTGTTCTCTAAGCCAGTAACGTCAGGATCACCTGGGAACTTGCTAGGAATTAAAACACGTACCTCCACCTCAGACACACGGAAGCAGAAATTCTGTGACTGGGGTCCAACAATCTGATTATTTATTTATTTTCTGAGACACAGTCTCACTCTGTTGCCAGGCTGGAGTGCAATGGTGCTATCTCGGTTCACTGCAACCTTCACCTCCTGGGTTCAAGCAATTCTTCTGCCTCAGCTTCCCAAGTATCTTAGATTACAGGCGCCCGCCACTATGCCTGGCTAATTTTTGTATATTTAGTAGAGATAGGATTTCACCATATTGGTCAGGCTGCTCTCGAACTCCTGACCTTAGGTGATCCACCCTCCTCGGCCTCCCAAAGGGCTGAGATTATAGGTGTGAGCAACTGCACCCGGGCAATCTGATCATTTGAATTATTATTTTATTTAATAAAGAAAGAGAGACAAGTTCTCACTGCCTTGGCCTCCCAAGGTGCTAGGATTACGGGTGTGAGCCACCACGCCTGGCCCACAATCTGTGTTTTGATTGGCTCTGCAAGTAATTCTGATGCACGTCCAAGTTTGAGAACCACTGGACTAGAGGGGTGTAAAGCTAAGTAATGAAACAGCTTCCCGAGACACCGTCTGAGCACCAGGATCCCACCATCCCTGAGGCCAAATCTACAACCCTGGAATTTTTAGGTCTGTGAGCAAGACATTCTCCTCTGTTGCTCAGGCCGATCTGGGGTTTCTGTCACTTGCTGTTAATGAACACTGGCTAATGTATTATGAGACTCTGGACTTTGGCAGAATGGCCTTGCTGTTGCAGCTTTTCCGGACAGAAACGCTAACTACAGGGCTGTCAAGGTCCTCTAATTCACTCACACTGAGGGGTGTTACTTTGTTTCTGTGGTTGGCAGCTTGTCTGGGAAAAGTGGTTCAGACGTATCACTTCCCTAGAGCACTCTGACAACTTGGACAGTAAACTTTCTGCATTAAAGACTAATGTTCTTTCACCCTCGAGAAGACAACAGGTTCTAGAAGGAGACTGTATTAGCTTTTTGGGAAGGCTTATGGATTGAGGCTGGAGTAATACAGGTCATGAGGCCCTTTCATTAGAACTAGGGACAGCTGCAGTGATAGAAAGGGATGAAGTGCTCTTGGAGTTGCATCACACGCACATTTAATTGACACAAATTCAATTTTATAGGCTTAGTTGAAGAAAAAGGGGCAAGGGGAGAAACAACTCTTTATGGGGTGCAGGCAAAAGGTTATACTTCTGGAACAGCAGACTATCTAATTCGGACCAACCTCTCCCTGAAACACAACTAGGAAGCCTAGAAAATATTTACAAGTATTAAAAAATCTATTTGAAAAAGGAGATCTGTTTGAAGGCAGGGAGAGTGAATAGGGCTGTGAAGAATCACGGGGGTAATAGCAGACTGGAGAAAGGAACTCAAGAGGTGTGGACCCAGCATCTTGGAGATCTTTCCTCTTAAGGTGTTACTGATTCTGATGAGAGCTGCCGCAAGGCTGGGAAGCTGAGCAGAGCCTGCAACAGGCTAAGAGACTACAGTCTGAGAGTGAGGGTAACCTGGAAGCAGCCAGGAGTAAAGGGCACAGAAAGGTTAACAACGTGAGCAAATCCAAATTACTACTGATTATATAAAATAATAGGCTGGGTGCGGTGGCTCACGCCCGTAGTCCCAGCACTTTGGGAGGCCAAGGTGGGCAGATCACAAGGACAGGAGCTTGAGACCGGTCTGGCCAACATGGTGAAACCCCATCTCTACTAAAAATACAAAAATTAGCCAGATGTGGTGGCAGGTGCCTGTAATCCCAGCTACTCAGGAGGCTGAGGCAGGAGAATCGCTTGAACCTGGGAGCTGGAGGTGCAGTGAGCTGAGATCACACCACTGCACTCCAGCTCTGGGTGACAGCAAGACTCCATCTCAGGAAAAAAAAAAAACAAAAACAGTAGTAATAATCATTAGAAATAATGTCTAGTGGTGTTTAAAAGCTAGAGAGAGTTAAAATGCATGACAATCGTATTTAAGTTGAGAAAGGAGTAAATGGAGTTAGAGTTTGTAAGACACTTCCACTAAATGAGAAGTGGAAACTTGCTAATTTAAAGTAAACCCTAGGAAGTCAAGAATGCATGTGGTAATCTCTGGTAATGACTAGAATAATAATTAAAAATGTATAACTAACAAGATAATAGAGAGAAGAAAAGAGAAATAATACAAAGCAATCAGTTCAAAGGAAGGCAAGAAAGGAGAGAAAGAAACGAAACAGGAAGAACAAATAAAAGCAAACAGTAAGACACTAGATGTAAACTCACATATATCAGCAATTACATTAAACATAAATAGACTAAATGCTCCCATTAAAACACAGAGATTGTTAGAGGATTAAAAATAAAAACCAATTAATGCTGCTTATAAGAGACAAACTTAATATAAAGATACAGAAAGTTTGAAAGGGAAAGGATAAAAAACAACACACCATCTAAATACTAACCAAAAGAAAGCTGGAGCAGCTTTATATCAAAGTAGATTTTAAGGCAAAGAGCATTACTAGAGTGAGAGACAACACATAATGATAAAAGGTTCAGTTCCCTTAGAAGATATAAATAGTTAAATCCTGTATGTACCAAAAAAGACATCCCTTCCCTGCCCCAGATACAGAGAAAAGCATATACAGCCCACCCTCCAGGTGTTGCCTGGAGGAGAGTGAGCTGGTTTGTGATTCTGCTACACTTTCAGGAAGTTTCAGGCTCCTTGTGCCTCTGGTGGTGTGAATACCCCAGCGCCTTGAGAATAATGCCACATTTCCCCTACAATCCTGACCCTAAACAAGGCCAACTGCTTCTTCTGGAGCTCAGCCAAGAAGCTGTGATTTTTCCCACAGGGAAGGAGAGATTGACTGTCTTGGGCTTACAGAGAGTTGGCATAACTGTATGAGGTCGTCTATATAAACCCACACCTGCTACACTTCATCATCAATTTGAGGGATTTCTAAGGGTAACTCTGGCCTCCTGCACTTTTTGCTGCCTTTGCAGCCTACTATCTAGGTGAGATGTGGCTCTGCCATAATCCCATTTCAGTGTGACAATAGTGACAATGCCAGAGTTTTCAGCTTTCCTCTTAGCCACAGAACTCTTTCTTCAAATTTGACTTATGTTAGAGTCAAGGATATTTAATAAGTAAAGGCTAAGCTCCAATCCTGTTCAAAATAGGTCCGTTACCTCAAATAGTATCCTTTTTAAGAGTAATGATGGAACAAACTGCCCTACCAGCTATATACCAAGAATAGCTGGTCATCTGGTCTTTATTAAATGGACCCAGTGACACACATTTTTTTTATATGAACGCATCCTTCTTTGCCATGGTGGCCAGGAAGCTCAGAGTTACAACTGTGACTACTTTAGCCATTCATTTGTTCACCCCCTGGTTTCAAATTATTTTTCTACTCTTGTTTTCTCTCCAATCTCATTTCCTCAAAAAAAAAAAATTTTTTTTTCTGAGACAGAGTCTTGCTCTGTTGCCCAGGCTAGAGTGTAGTGGTGCAATCTCTCAGCTCACTGCAACCTCTGTCTCTTGGGTTCAAGCAATTATCCTGCCTCAGCCTCTTGAGTAGCTGGGATTACAGGTGTGTGCCACCATGCCCAGCTAATTTTATGTGTTTCTGGTAGAGATAGGGTTTTGCCATGCTGTCCAGGCTGGACTCAAACTCCTGGGCTCAAGCAATCCACTTGCCTTGGCCTCCCAAAGTGCTTAGATTACAGGCATGAGTCACGGCACCCAGCCTCCTCTAATACTTTTCAAAGGCTTGCACTACCCACTGTGTATAAAATTTGTTAGTCCATGTTAGAACTTTTTGGAGAAAGGCAGATCATAAATTAATTAAGCTGTGTTTCTCAAAGTGCTGGACATGAAGGCATATATTATGGGTTGAATTGTGTCCCCTGAAAAGGTCACTGAGGCCCTAACTCCTAGTACCTGTGACTGTGACCTTATTTGGAAATAGGGCCTTTGCAGATGATCAAGTGTAGATGAAGTCATTAGGTTGGGCATTAATCTGTCTTTATAAAAATGGCAGATTTGGACACAGAGACAGAGACATACATGGCGAATACCATGTCCAGATTGGAGTTGTGTTGCCACAAGCCAAGGAACTATCAGAAGTTAGGAGAGAGGCCTGGAATGGACCACCCCCCAGTGCCTTCAGAAGATGGCCCTCGCCAACACCTTGAATTTAGACTTGGAGCCTCAAGAACTGTGAGATGCTCCATTTCCGTTGCGTAAGGCACTCTGGTCATAGCACTTTGTCATGGGTACCCTAGTGAACTAACACTACCACATGCAAGAAGATCCAACTGACACATGGTTCAACTTTTAAAATACTAATAATAATACCTTTATATTGACGAGCATGAGAAAAAAGTGTAACAGGTGACTCAAACCTCTGAGTTTCAGCCATGCTACTGCTTAGGACTAGGCCGATGTGGTATGTCATTAGGCAAATGATAGTTCATTTGGCACACGAGGGGCTTACAGTGGAGTATTTAAGAGCAGAGATTCTGTAGCCGAGGTCTCAAAAACTGGCTTCATCCCTTACAGGCTGTGTGTCCTTGGACAGACTCCTCAACCTCTCTGTGCCCCATCTCCTCTGTACAATAATATCGATAACAGCAATACCTACTGCACGGGACTGTGTGGATGATTAAACGCAAGGTTACATATGCAGTCCTCACACAGCTTGGGAGCTAGTTCAGTGCTTTCTAAGTACCAGCTCTTAATTCTGTTACCTGAAGATGGAAAAAATAGTAATCATGGCACATACACAAAAGAGGGAAGTCCCAGCTAGCTCAGTAGGACACTGGGAGAGGTACGTGACCAGCAGTGTGCTGCTCCTGCCCGACTAGGGGTTCTGGGGGTTCTGCGCAGTGGCAGACTTTTTCAGCAAGTTGTTCTGGAGGAACTTCCGAAAAGCCATTTAGATTGGTTCACACAGAGTGAAGACAGTATCAGCAAGATAGACTGGTGGCTCGTCAACCTGAGCAGCAGTCGGTGAGGCCAATCCAGGAGATGCAGAAGGAAAAACAGCACCCGCGACTGCCGCCCCGACTCCCCACCTGCTGTGGGAGCTCCCAGAGCAGACTCAGGCCTTCATGCCACCCCATGCCTTTTTCTCCTCCCTCTCCCCTTCTCAGCTCCCATCTCAGACCAAAGCTGATAGAACCAAAATTTGCCAGACTTTTCTGACATCTTCCATGTTCTAATTGGCTCTCGACGCCTACAGATCATTTCTCCATTATCTGTTTAACAATGTGACTGTTTAACTCTGTGATGCTATCGGCTTATGCTGACTGGGGTTGCCTCCCATTCCTACCTTCCTCGGGTCCCAGGCAGGCCTCTTTCCAGGCTCTGGGTCCCACCAAGAAGAAGTCCCCAGGAACCAGTCTGGGGCTAGCTCTGCCCCACTGGAGTCTGGCTCTAGCTCTGCCCCACTGGAGTCTGGCTCCTCCAACACCTTGATTTAGACTTGGTGCCTTGAGAGCTGTTGAGATGATCCATCTCCATTGTTTAAGGCACTCTGTTTGTGGTACTTTGAAGGCCCCACTGGGATGCAGGCTCCAGGTGGCCACAGCTCTTCCTTGGTCACTACGGGCTGAAGCAGGATGCACATCAGACACCTAGGACAGGGGTCTCGGCACTGCGTGGCTTGTGCACTCACACACCCCAGCTCCGGGACCTGGGGCGCCCCAGTCTCCTTTGCTAGTGACACAGACTCAGATCCTACCCCAGTGCCTTGGTCTGTTTTCTATTGCTTATAACAGAATAACTGAAACTAGGTAATTTCTAAAGGAAAGGAACTTAGTTCTTATAGTTACAGCACCTGAGAAGTCCAAGGTCAGGGGTGCTGCATCTGGTGAGGGCATTCCTGCTGGTCAGGACTCTGCAAAGTCCCGACGCAGTGTGTGGTGAGGGAATGAGCGTGCTAGCTCAGGTTTCTCTTTCTCTTCCTATAAAGCCACCAGTCCCACTCCCGTGATAACCCTTTAATTCATTAACCGACGAATGCATTAATCTACTGGATGAGCCTTCATGACCTCTTCACCTCTTAAAGGGCCCAACTCTCAATACTGCCACATTGGGGATTAAATTTCAACATGAGTCTTAGAGGCGGCAAATATTCAAACCATAGCACCTAGCCACATGACAAGCCATGGCCCCCCACGTCACTGCAGGCTCCCCAGTGCCCAGGTTCTCACCCTAGGTTGTTTAGGATAGAAAGTTGCAACTAGTCTCATACTTCCAACTAGCTCCTTAGCAAGCCCAATTACTGTGTGGGTCCATCGCCTGGTAACATCGAGACTGAGCCCCCACCCTCTACATCTTCAACCACCTGGTCTCCCCTGGTCACTTCACATCCCCCCCAGCTCCCTAAAGGCCAGGCTCCTGTGGCTTCAGGTGGCAGCCAGAGGAATCCTGTTGAAATGTAAACCAAGTCATGGCAGCCCCTGCTACAAAGCCTCAGCTGCCACTTGCTCGCTCTGTGCCTCAGTTCCTCATCTGTGAAATGGGGACAACTGCAGAACCTACGTTAAAGCCTAGTTATAGGATTATATGAGATGACAGAAGTGAGAGCTTACAACAGTGGCTGGCTTGCCCTAAGTGGTGAATAAATGAGCCTCTCATTGCATCAGAAGATAGACAGAGACGGTCTTTTCACTAACAACTCTTTTGTACCTTCAGAACTATGTACCATTTGCATATATTATTACCCGTCTAAAGTGAGCAAGTTCATTTAAGAGTAAACCAAAAATAAAGGAAATTTTCAATGATAACCACACCTTGGTTGGGGAAGTGGAAAGTCACTGTCATGGTTACTTTCTTTTTTTGAGACGAAGTTTTGCTCTTGTTGCCTAAGCTGGAGTGAAGTGGCACAATCTTGGCTCACTGCAACCTCTGCCGCCAGGGCCCAAGCGATTCTCCTGCCTCAGCCTCCGGAGTAGTGGGATTACAGGCATGAGCACCATACCCAGCTATTTTTTGTATTTTTAGTAGAGACGGGGTTTCGCCATGTTGATCAGGCTGGTCTGAATCTCCTGACCTCAGGTGATCCTCCCGCCTCTGCCTCTCAAAGTGCTAGGATCACAGGTGTGAGCCACCAAGCCTGGCTGTCATGGTTACCTTCATGCGTTGACTTGGCTGGACCACAAGGAACCCAGATATCTGGTCAAAAATTATTCAGAGTGTTTCTGGATGACATTAACATATTCATCAGGAGAGTAAGGCAGATTGCCCTCCACCACGTGAGTGGGCCTCAGCCAACAGCTGGGACCACACGAAAAGACCAGCCCTCCCCCAAGTGAAGGAGACATCTCCAGCCGACTGCCTTTGGACTTCACCTCCAACATGGCTCTTCCTGCACGGCGGCCTCTGAACTAGAGCATGGGCTCCTCTACAACTGAATGGGCCATTTCCTTATGCTGAATTCTCTCTCTCACTGTCTCCCCGTATCCTTTTAGTTCTGTTGCTCTGCAGACCCCTCCCTAGCACATTTGCAGCTCGGCCATCTGCAAGGAGGGTAATGAAGTGGGGCCTTCCATCACGGCACCCCAGAGTGACCCAGCCCCCGCCCTGCTCCCCTGCTCAGGGGCCCTTGGAACTCTTACTGGAGCACATCCTCTCCTGGTCTGGGACAGCAGGAGCTTGGGGAGTCGGGTTTGGCTCAGGTTTGGTGGGAATGAAAACCTCGGCATTGTCCTTCCGCTTCGCAGACAAATTCCTTTCCCTTTTATGACCTGTAGGAAAACAGCTGTTTAATGTAAGACACTGAGCGCAAGCAAGCTGGGCATTCTGTTCAGGCGTTTGTTCATTATTCATGCACTTGCTCATTCAACAAATGTCTATGGAACTACTTTGTGTGGTTTGGGATTAGAGATGTGAATAATGCAGGCGACGAAACAAGTTTGCCGAGAGCCACAGTGAGCCCAGCACCACATTTGGTAAGTACATAAAAGATTCTAGGACATGCATAGGTTTTCAAATTTTAACATTTCTTGGCTGGGCGACCAGGAGGTGCCTCACACCTATAATCCCGGTGCTTTGGGAGGCCAAGGTGGGAGAATTGCCTGAGTCCAGGAGTTAAAGACCAGCCTAAGTAACATAGTGAGACTGTCACTACAAAAAAAGAAAAAAATAGGCTGGGTGAGGTGGCTCACGCCTGTAATCCCAGCACTTTAGGAGGCCAAGGTGGGTGGATTACCTGAAGTCAGGAGTTTGAGACCAGCCTGGCTCACATGGTGAAAAGCCATCTCTACTTAGAAAAACAAAAATTAGCTGTGCACGGTGGCAGGCACCTGTCATCCCAGATAGTTAGGAGACTGACACTCAAGAATTGCTTGAACCCAGGAGGTGGAGTGATCCGAGATTGTGCCACGGCACTCCAGCCTGGGGGACAGGGCAAGACTCCATCTCAAAAACAAACAAAGAAACAAACAACAAAAAAACCCAGGTGCGGTGGGACGTGCCTGTAGTCCCAGCTACTCTGGAGGCAGTGGCAGGAGGATCACTCCCAGGAATCTGAGGCCAGTGAGCCATGATCGCGCTACTGCTCTCCAGCCTGGGGCACAGGGCGAGACCTCATCTCAAAAAAAAAAAAAAAAAAAAACATGCAAAATGTCAAGAAATTCAAATTCTTTCTTTTCACTTTAAGCTCCAGTATCACTCAACCTGTGCCTGGCATCAACTGTCCTATAGCCTGTTCCTTCACACCCGGGAATGACTATCATATCCCCTGCTTCTCCAGGATGGGATTCAGTCACTTCTTCAGAGCCCTTTCTCCCCATCTCCGCTGCAGTCATGCTGTCTGCAGGCCCAGTGGGTCCCACACAGGACTGTAATTAACACCGCTCTGATCACTTGCTGCTCCTGAAGGTGCGCCTAACACCTTTGTTTATTTGACAGAGGTTCCCTGAGGGGCTGTAATGTGCCACGTGTGTGCTGCATGCTGGGGAAGTGGAGGGTAAGAGCCGGCCTGCCCACAGGCTGGTGGATGGGGAGGTGTGGTGGGTGGAGAGAAAGACAACTGGGGTCAGTGATCCCTGTGCCATGACAATGCTACAGGAGTGCAAGGCGGGGGACGGCTGACCTGAGTGGATGTGGTGGGAGTATGAAGAATGCTTTGTGGAAGAAGCAACTTCAGGAAAAGTTGGAGGAGGGAAAAGCAGAGAGCCAGTTTTCAGGGTTCTGAGTGGAGTGGAAAGGGACTGTGGTCATCTGGGCAGAGGGAACAGCTGAGCAAGGGCCCGGAGTGAAAGAGAACATGGAGGGAGCATGCCTGATGAGCAAATGTCTTCTCTGGAGATGTCAATTATTGGGTGTGGATTTTCCAGGGCTGAATTTTTTTTTTTTTTTTTTTTTGAGAGGGTCTCATTCTCACCCAAACTGGAGTGCAGTGGCATGATCATGGCTCACTGCAGTCTCAACCTCCCAGACTTAAGCACTCCTCCTGCCTCAGCTGCCCAAGCAGCTAGGACTAAAGGTGTACACTACCATGCCTGGCTAATTTTTAAAAGTTTTTTTGGTAGAGATGGGGTCTTGCCATGTTTCCCAGGCTGATCTGGAACTCAAGTGATCCTCCCCTGTTGGCTGCCGAAAGTGTTGGGATTACAGGCATGAGCCACTGTGCCCGGCCCCCTCCAAACTCATACATTGAAATCCTAGCCGCCAATACCCCTGACTGTGACTGTTTTGGGCACAAGGCCTTTAAAGAGGTAATTAAGTAAAAACAAGGTCATGTGGGTGGGCCCTAATCCAATATAACTGCTGTTCTCCTAAGAGATTAGGACACATGAAGACACGGAGAAAACAGCCGTCTACAAGCCACAAAGAGAGGCCTCAGAAGAAACTGACTCTTGATCTCAGGCTTCCGGTCTGCAGAACTATGAGACAACAAACGTCTGCTTTGTTGTAAGTGTAAGCCCCCGAGTCTGTGGCACTTCTTCCTGGCAACCCTAGCACACTGATACACGGTCCGATCCCAAATAGTCCCTCATTTCTCTTTCCTTAGGTTCACCATGGTTCAGAAAAGATTGTCTTCTCCTAGGGCTTTTAAGGTTTTAGGTCTGGGAGAAGAAAGAGGGAAGAGGGCAGAAGGGAAAAGGGAGAGGGAAGAAGGGAGATGGAAGATAGATGGAGACAGAGAGGGAAAGGAAGAGGAAGAGGGAGAGGGGAGAAAATGGGTCTTGCTATATCTCAGAACTTTTCAGTTACTCGTCAATAAACAGTCCCTTAGTTTAAGCTACTCTGTATCAGCCAACTGGTTTGTAGACACTGCGAAACACCTTACAATGTACAGAACAGACATCTACGACAATCTGCCGGGAATTTACCATCTGGAATTTCAGGGCCACAAGGAAGCCTTTGGGAAGCTCTACGTCTTGCAGTCAACAGAGACCTGACTGATACACCTCACTGGCCAGTGAGGCACTCTACCCAAAGTGGAATTCAAAGGACCACTGCTATTAGAGGCAGAGACACCAATGGCAAAGAAATGATACACAAGACAGAGCTCACTTTTGGAAGCCGGGTTAAATTCCAGCACCACGAGGGTGTCTGGGCCTGGGGGAGAGCGTCCTTCTGTCTCCTGTTCGCCGGGAACATCCTTCTGTGCCAAGTCCCCACTGGAAGGAGGGCTGTCATCTCTGGGATGGCTCACCAGCGCTGGGTCCTCTGGCTCAGGCTCAGAGAGTATGTTTTCCTCAACAGAGTCATACTCATCGCTGGAACAATCCTTTTGTTTCCTTTGTACATTTACGCTAAGTTTCAGACTTTTTCTCAGCTCCTGCAAAAAGCCCAGAAGAGAGATGAGAGATAAATATGGTACCTTACGAAAAACTTATGAAAATAGATCATTTGAACCAAAGAATTATTCTCCCCAAACTAACATTTAACAATATCATCTCAACCCCTGTGTTGTCATTGCTTTGAAGGTGAGAAAACAAAGGGCAGGGGAAAACAAGCGACTCCCCAGACGGAGCAGTATTGTTAATATTAATTGTGGTGTCTGTATCCCCGAGATGCCAAGGGAAGGTGGGGGGAGTGCACATGTGAAGGAGAGGGAGAGAGAAACAGACAATATGGCTTGTTAAAATCTGGGGCTTGTTCAAACAGATTGCAGAGTCCCACCCACTGATTCAGCGGGTCTGGGATGGGGCCTGAGGATTTACATTTCTAATAAGATGATCCTGATATTGCTGGTGCAGGGACCACACTTTGAATATGAACTCCCAAAGGCCTCCAAATGACCCTGAAACTCCAGATGGTGAAATGCCTGGCAGGCAGTTGTTGGGGGCTGTCCCGCATATTGTAAGGTGTTGAGCAGCATCTAAATGTCACACTATTTAGCGCTTAACTACAATGGCTTGAAAATTTTTTTCATGTTTCTTTTGTCTACATGAAATTGTAGATTCCTTACAGCTAAGCATTAAGATCTATACTTAGAGTGACCAGGACATGAATCACCCAAACCAAGATACCAAGATACTTCAGAAGGAAAGCGAGCACTACTATATTTACACCGGGACAAAAAGTATAAACGGAGCTGGGACAGTGGCTCATGTCTGTAATCCCAGCACTTTGGGGGGCCGAAGCAAAAGGACTGCTTGAGACCAGGAGTTCAAGACCAGCCTGGGCAACATAGTAAGACTCTGTCTCTACAGAAAACAAACAAAAATTAGCTGGGTAAGGTGATACATGCCTGTAGTCCCAGCTACTCGGGAGGTTGAGGTAGGAGGATCACCTGAGCTTGGGAAGTTGAGGCTGCAGTGAGGTATGATCACCACTGCACTCTAGCCTGGATACACACACACATAGGACTGCAAACCAGTATGTTCGGTCAGCCTAGCTATACTACCCTTTGTAGCCTGTATAGTATCCAACGTAGTTCTAAGAAAATGAGAAGCAATCAATAAAGGTTTGATAATTGACCAATAAACCTAATAGTTATCATAGTAGGCTGAATAAGGGCTCCCCAGAGATGTCCACATCCTAATCCCTGGAACCTATGAACTCCTGAGGGTTCAGCAGGAAGTGAGGAACACTGTGTAGAACACTTTCATCATCTTAGAGAAATCATCCTACACAGACCGATGATAGAAATATAGATGTTACATGGACCACTGGTGAGGACTCAGGAAATGAACATGTAACCGAAAACTGGAGCCCAGGGAATCCTGTTATGTAGCAGCAGAACTAAGCTCATTGTGCCCTATAGTGCTATGAAAAGCAGAACTTGTAAGAGATGAACTTGGATATTTAGCTCAGGAGATCTCCAAGAAAAGTGCTGAAGATTCAGTCTGTTTTTCTCTTGCTGCTTAAAGTAAAATGTGAGAGGAAAGAGACAGACTGAGGGAAGAACTGTTAAGGAAAAGGGAACCAGGACTTGGCGATTCAGATGATTTTTAGCCTATCCAGATTGCAGAAGATTCTAAAATTAGGAGATTTGCTGTCAGAAAAGTATGCTATGGAGAGAAAACTAAAGGTGTGGCTGGACAACATTTTTTCTTGTACCCCAGAAGGATGCAAAGTATTCAGTCATATGGAGGGCTCTTTGAGGAGATTAGACATATGGCTCATGGATCCCCTTAGACATCTCAGCAGAAGCCAGGACAGAAAGGGGATTTTACTGGAAAGATTTGCAGAGGAGTCCCCTGTCTGATGGAGCAAATCCTAGAGACATACATGGGAGTCCCACATGACTTTTGAGAATGTCATACCAGCAGAAACACTGCCAGCTTGGACTGAATGAGAGAAAGAAAGAACAAAATGAAAGAAGGTTGTCAGACTCCCCAAAATTCTACAAGCAGGAAATTGGCTGATAAAACGGCTCATCTGCAAACACATGCTGTTCTTCCTGAAAAAGGAAGAATGACTCCAAGGATGGAGCTGTGGGCCAAGAGAGCAGAGACTCGAACCACAGAGAATTATTCCCAGGCCTTGAAAACTAATTTTGTTCTTTCTCCCATTGTGTTCAAGCTGGCAGTGTTTCTGATGGTATGTAGCTTTCAAGGCCTGGGAAATCCATGAGTCCAATGTAATCACAGGGGTCCTTACGACAGAGAAGCAGAAAGATCAGAGTCAGATAGAGAATATGTAAGAATGGAAGCAGAGGTCAGGGAGGAGCGAGCTATAGTGCTGGCTTTTAAACAGGAGGATGTGGCCACAAGCCAAGGAATGTAGGCGGCCTCTAGAGTCTGAAAAAGGCAAGGAAATGAACTTTCCTCTTAAGCCTCCAGAAGGAATGCAGAACTGCCAACGCCTTGATTTTAGACCAGTGAAACTGATTTTGAATTTCTGACCTCCAGAACTAAGCCACCAAGCTTATGGCAAGTTGTTATAGCAACAAATAGGAAATAAATACAGCTGTCTCTTTTTAGAGTTCTCCCCCTTGCATCCCTTGATACTAACTATTGGTGATACACATTTATTAAAATTAATTATCTCTGTTGCCCAGGCTGGAGTGCAGTGGTGTGATCACAGCTCACTGCAGCCTCGACTTCCGGGGCTCAAGCAAGCCTCCCGCCTCATCCTCCTGAGTAGCTGAGACTACAGGTATGAGCCACCACACCCAGATACCAATGATATTTACCGGGCAACTAGAATACTACCTGGCACATAGTAGGTGCTCAACCAATACCTTCTGAATGACTGAATAGAATCCATTGATGACTGGGTGGTGGCTGTGGGCAGATGCAGAGTGCCCTCATACCTTGGAGGTGACATTGGTGGCAGAACCCTTAGCAAGTTATTTACCTCCTTGGAGCTGCATTTTGACACCCATAAAAATAGATGAACAAATCCCTACCTTGCAGAATTGCTTTAAAGCAGAGATCTGAACTGGGAATAATTCTGTCCCCCCATCCAACTCCAGGGGACATCTGGCAATGACTTGAGATATTTTTTATCACAACTGGGGCAGAGGTGTCCTACTGGCATCTATGACATGGACACCAGGGAGGCTGCTAAACATAATAGAATGCCTGAGACAGCCCCACAACAAAGAATGGTCTGGCCAAAATGTCAAGGTTGAGAAATGATTAAAGCAAGCACGGGTTAAAATGATTAAAGCAACCACTGGCATTTAAAAAGATAACTCCAGGTCTCCTAATTGAGTGTACTGAGATGGTTCACGCAGCCCTCATGCAAACCAGACTGAGGTCGTGGCTTCTGTCTTCAAAGTCTGAGAGTGGTGGGCAATTGCAGGGGCAACAGATTCACTGCTCCTCCCCAGGGAAACATGAGTTCCTAGGTGACCTGCTGTTCAACAGCAATTTCAGCGGCTGTAAAACTAGTAACCCTTTACAGTAGAATAATGCTCTGTGCTCTATAAAACATTTTCAACCCTTTCTCTCTTTTCATCCTCAGAAGAACCATGTAAGACAGATAGGTAGAGTAAAACGCTGGGATAACATGAATTCAGTCAAACAACATAGCCTATTGGCTCTTACGCTCGGCCCAACTCCCATTCTCAAAGGAGGTCAACTTGGGCTCTGTTCTGCCGGGGTGGGGTGAGGCTGGGTGAAAAAACAATGGGCACGCCCTGCTCTCTGCAGCCCTTATTTTCACCCAGTCGCTGTGGATCACATTCCTACCTGGGACACTGCTGTCACTGTCCAGGAAATCTCGGTCCCAGAGCCCGGAATCGTCCCCACTGATGTCTGAGGCAGAGCGCAGCCACCAGACATGGCCAGTTCCAGGAAGGATTTGGATGGGGCATTAGGACCCTTGCACTCATGATCAGCTGAGTAGACTTCCTCTGGCTTCTTCACGCCCTTCACTAAGTTGCAACCCCACATTTTGAGTGATTGAATTGTGCGGATCCCCCAAAATTTGAGGAACTGTGACCGGCCTTTATGCTGGTTGAACTCACAGTGATTAAGTGGCAGAGCTGTGACTTCTACACTCTGCCACTCCTCCTTGCTCCTTCTAGGTTGTCCACACAGAACACAGAGTCTCTTGCTTCTGTCATGGCCCTGCCAATGGGGAGGACAATAGGGCAACCACCATTCATTAAGGTTTCATGCACACACATGGGCTTAGGTGCTATGCTAAGGGCAGAGGTGGCAGTGGAGGGCGAGATGGCAAACCTCTGGCCTTATAGGAGCGTACATTGTGGGGTGGGAGGAGACAGGCAGGTAACGCATCACAAAATACAAACAAGGGTATTTCAGAGGTGGCCAGGATTGTGAAGAAAGCCCTTGTCTGAATGACGTGACAGGGCTGAGGGAGTCCTGATGAACGGCGGTCAGGGAAGGCTGAATGATGAAGAGCGCCCAGTAGTGTCTGGGGCACAAGGCTGTCTGTGGGTAGGGACAGCAGAGGCAAAGGCCAGGAGGCAGGAACGGCTGGAGGGCATGTGCTTCCTGGAGGGAGGCAGCGTTCACATGGGACAGGGCTTTGTGGGCCTCACGGAAGAGTGTGGATTTTGTTCTACGCACCATAAGAAGCTGCTGAAGGGTGCTAAGCAGAGACACAGTGTTATCTAATTTCTGCTTTTATTTTTATTAATTTATTTTTTTTGAGACGGAGTTTTGTCCTTGTCCCCCAGGCTGGAGTGCAGTGGTGAGAACTCAGCTTACTGCAACCTCCACCTCCTGGATTCAAGCGATTCTCCTGTCTCAGCTTCCCAAGTAGATGGGATTATAGGCGCCTGCCACCAGGTCAGGCTAATTTTTATATTTTTAGTAGAGATGGGGTTTCACCATGTTGGCCAGAGTGGTCTCAAACTGCTGACTTCAGGTGATCCACCTGCCTTGCCCTTTCAAAGTGCTAAGATTACAGGCGTAAGCCACTGCACCTGGCCTGATTTCTGATTTTAAAATATCTCTATGGCTCTTGGATATCAAGTGGATTTTAGGAGGCAGCACAAGGGTGGAAACAGGGCTACCAGCTTCCCTGCGGTTGCAAGTGAAAGAAGAAGGTGGCAGCAGAGGTGGGACAGGGAGGAGGCCTCGAGATCTATTCCGAGGCAGAGAGAACAGAAATGACTGATTAGAAATAAATCATATGCATACCCTCTGACACAGCTCTTTCAGAAATTTATCCTTCAGTCCTAAGTATACAAAGATTGTTGAGGCATCCTTTATAATAGAGAATGGTCCACATGGTCATTAAGGAAAGATGGATTAAATACCTAAAAGAGCAGGTGTCCACTGGGTCCCAGGCAGCTCTTACAAAGAAAGAGGTAGCTCTACTTCTGCACTTCTTTGGGGCAGATATCGAGATATACATTTAAGTAAGAAGAAGCATGTTGAAAAACGTACATATAACACAAACTCAATTTTTAAAATAATTGTTAATTTCTATGCATGTATGTTCATTTGTATGCATATATGCACATAAAAAGTCTGGAAAAATGGGCAACCGACCTTTTTTTTTTGAGATAGAGTCTTGCTCTGTCACCTAGGCTGGAATGCAATGGCACAATTCCAGCTCACTGCAACCTCTGCCTCCTGGGTTCAAGCGGTTCTCCTGCCTCGGCCTCCTGAGTAGCTGGGATTACAGGTGCATGCCACCACGCCTGGCTAAGTTTTTGTATTTTTAGTAGAGATGGGGTTTTGCCATGTTGGCCAGGCTGATTCACCTGCCTTGGCCTCCCAAAGTGCTTGGATTACAGGCGTGAGCCACTGTGCCCAGCTGGCACCCAACTAATAACAATGATTTCTCTGAGAGCCTTTCAAGGACTTTTTCTTCTTTGTTTTTAAAATATAGCATGTGTATACCAGGTGTAACAGACCTGCATGTTCTGCACAGCTACCCCAGAACTTAAAGTATAAAAAAAAATTATTTAGTATGAGCATGCATCCAGTGTTGTAATTAGAAAAAAAATGATATAGTTACATCGATGTTTAAATCTTGTCCCTCCCTCTTGCAACTAAATAAATTCCCTAGGGGAATGGTGGGGAACGGTGGAGTGGAGGACCCTGGACAGCCAGCTGCCTGAAAAAAATCATCTCTATCCCTGGAACGCGTTTGGCTCCCAAAAGCCAATGACAAACAGCAGCACTCGGTGCTGGAAGACAACGGAGCAGCATCTGTCTAACTGGAGAATAAAGTATCCAGCCAAGAGGTCCAGACTGAAAAGTAACAGACCATCCATCTCAAACAGCCAGAAAACCAGGGAATACAGAGGGCATTCATGAGCTCTTCTCGGAAAATATCACCCAGGTGGCAAAATCTAGACCAATGAAAGAGGACATCAAAATGAGGATGCAGGCGTGGAGAAGCTGTGATCAAAGGTCTAATGTAAGCACCATAGCCACTTAGAGATTGAATAAATACTAGGCGTGTATGCACATTAGGGAGATGGACAGAACGCGATGATATAAACCTAAACCCTTAGCTTAGCGAACAAAAATCAGCAGAGGGCAGGCAATGCGGGTGGCCTCATTTTCCACACCAGAAAGTCAACCCAAATGCATCTCAAATGGAAACAGAGTTTTCTTTTTAAGTGGCAACCCTAACCTCTTATTTCATAATGTATTAAACGGACGGCTATTTTAAGAAATAATATTTCCTGTGATAAAGAAATTTGAATTTCAATAATTCCTCCTGTTTCAATTTGGTTTCTTTTGCTTCTTTTAAATTAATGGAAATTTAAATGCCATGACTATATTTGCAAAATATATACAGGCCAGGTGTAGCGGCTCATGCCTATAATCTCAGCACTTAAGGAAGCTGAGGCAGGAGGATGGCTTGAGCCCAGGAATCTGAGGCCAGCCTGGGCAACAAAGTGAGACCCCCCCCAACTCTATTTTTAAAAAATTAAAAAATAAAAAAATAAAATCCCTCTCCCCAAAGAAAATATATATAAAAGAGCAGCCTATAGATTCTGTATGGCTGTCAGCTTCTTCACAAAGGAAACAAATGCGTTTGCTCACTCTGGATGAATCTAGGCCCTGATAAGGCTCACGTGATCTAATCCATCTGTCCCAGGGGCAGAGGAGAGACAAACTAAGGAGCAACATTCCCCGGAGAAAGAGGTTTAAAACCTTTCCATCTGGAAAGATGAGGACCTGGGGTTGGGGTTGGTTGCTTTGAAAGCCCATCTGCCCGTACTTCAAAGAGACACCACGCTGTGGGATCTACCAGGTGCTTTGAAGCCATCATCCAGAAATTCCTCTGAAGAAAACACACTTTAGAGCTTTGCTTCAAAACCTTGTTAGATTTGATTTCAGTGTTCAGTGTTTAAAATGTTAAGTTCAAGCCCTTTCAACAGAAAGCCCTCTGCATGGAGGCCAGGCTGCCGACACGGCAGTTGGGGAGCAGATGACAGGGACTGCACACAAATGGGTCTCCTCACTGGGGATCCAGGGAGGAGGTGGAGGGACGGATGCTGACATAAAGACCTAAAGGTAGTTGCCAGAAGAACCACTGACTAAAATGCAGCAGCGGTTGGACGGTCAGGGAATTAATGCCTTCTATGCCTGAGCTTCCTCCGTCTGCCTACCTAGGAAAAGAGTGACATCAGGCGACCATCAGACACAAAGTTTTTGCAATAATAGTATTAGTAACTATAACATCTAAGACAATAGCTACTAATTACTAAGCTGTTACATTATCAGGCACTAAGCTGACTTATCTATGCACCTTATCTCATTTCTTTTTCTTTCTTGAGGCAGGGTCTTGCTCTGTCACCCAGGCTGGAGTACAGTAGCACCACTTGGCTCACTGCAACCTCCACCTCCTGGGTTCAAGCGATCCTCCCATCTTAGCCTCTAGAGCAGTGAGGATTACAGGTGCAGATCACCACAACTGGCTAACTTTTTATTTTTTTTGTAGAGATGAGGTCTTACTATGTTGCCCAAGCTGGTCTCAAACTCCTGGGCTCAAGCAATCCTCCTGCCTCAGATTCCTGAAGTGCCGGGATTGTAGGCATGAACCACCACACCCAGCCGCCTTATTTCATTTCAACCTCCTAACATGCCAGTGCGGTAGGTCTCCTCATCTTCCAGGCTTGGAGGACATAGTATATGTTCAAGGTCACATGGCCAGTAATGACAAAGCCAGGGTATGGAGGAATGACCTTCCGTATTCGTATTATATAGCTGGCTCTGTATTAGTCCGTTTTCATGCTGCTGATAAAGACATATCCAGGACTGGGAAGAAAAAGAGGTTTAATGGACTTACAGTTCCACAGGGCTGGGGAGACCTCACAATCATGGCAGAAGGCAAGAAGGAGCAAGTCACATCTTACATGAATGGTGACAGGCAAAGAGGGAGAGCTTGGGCAGGGAAACCCCCGTTTTAAAAACCATGAGATAGGCCCGATGTGGTGGCTCACGCCTGTAATCCCAGCACTTTGGGAGGCCGAGAAGGGTGGATCACGAGGTCAAGAGATCGAGACCATCCTGGTCAACATGGTGAAACCCCGTCTCTACTAAAAATACAAAAAATTAGCTGGACATGGTGGCGCGTGCCTGTAATCCCAGCTACTCAGGAGGCTGAGGCAGGAGAATTGCCTGAACCCAGGAGGCGGAGGTTGCGGTGAGCCGAGATCGCGCCACTGCACTCCAGCCTGGGTAACAAGAGTGAAACTCCGTCTCAAAAAAAAAAAAAAAAAATACAAAAATTAGCCAGGTGTGGTGCCTCGCACCTGTAATCCCAGCTACTTCGGAGGCTGAGGCAGGAGAATTGCTTGAACCTGGAAGGCGGAGGTTGCGATGAGCCCAGAGCCTGCCATTACATCTAGCCTAGGGGGCGACAGAGTGAGACTCAGTCTCAAAACCAAACCAAACCAAACCAAAACAAAACAAAAATCATCAGATCTCCTGAGATTCATTCATTATTACAAGAACAGCGCAGAAAAGACTTGCCCCATAATTCAATCACCTCCCACCTGGTTCCTCCCATGACATATGGGAACTGTGGGAGTTACAGTTCAAGAGGAGATTTGGGTGGGGACACAGCCAAACCATATCAGACTCCAAAGTCCAGACTCAACCATGTGACCATGTTTATTCCCTGCCTGGTACCAACTTGGAAGCAACTGGTCTCTAGAGCAGGATGAAAGTCTGCTGTACAGTGACTGTCCACTGACTTGCATAAAACGGATGAAACCTGCCTGTAAGAGCTTTAGACACAAAGCTGCCTTGAGGCCACTAAACGTGTTCATACATGTGTTAAGTCTGAGTGGATGAAGCATTAAACTTCTAACTCTACTTACAAAGGGGAACGAACTGGGTTCTAAGTTCTGGGCCTGACGCAGTTTGCCCTGTGTCCCCAGATGAATTGCTGAGCTTCAGGACCTCACCTTTGCTATGGGAAAATGTGCCCTGATTATCTCACAAAAACAAAAACAAAAAAAGGGCTGCTGAGGGGACAAAATGAAATTAACAGCTAGGAGTGTTTTGCGATTGCTTTAATAGGGTTCTAGTTTTTAAGGAAAATTTAAAATTGTGATAATGGCGTCTTTTATTATTTCTCAGATGCTACTGCATCTGCCTATTAGAAGCTTGGATGATTAGACCATGAGGCCACAGTGGAAACTTTAAGACAGTCAGAGGTGACTAACATGCAGCCAGAAAGGCCAGACCTCCCCAACTAACCCCCTTCCCCCAGAACCCCAATAATGTCTCCCATTTGGTTGGCAGTTTGGTAAAACCAGGATTGAATGTCTTCAGTCTGGCACGCGCTGCTAGTTGTGATCATTCCCACTGACTTCTCTTGCACTCTATGAGGCATGTTACACATTCATATTATTCATCTGCTTGGACCATGAAGGCTTTTTACTTAGCACTGAAGAGTTAGTTGATTAATTTGTTCTTTTTTTTCTCATTCATCCATTTATTTAATTTTTTTTTTTTTGAGAGATGGTGTCCATTCTGTCACCCAGGCTGGAGTGCAGTGGCACGATCATGGCTCACTGCAACCTCGACCTCCTGGGTTCAAGACATTCCCCCACTTCTTGAGTAGCTGGGACTACAGGTGTGCACCATCATGCTCCACTAATTTTTGTATTTTTTTGTAGAGATGGTGTCTTGCCACGTTGCCTAGGCTAGTCTCAAATTGCTGGGCTCAAGCAATCCTCCTGCCTCAGCCTCCAAAGGTACTGAAATTACAGATGTGAGCCGCCACACATGGCAATGAATATTTTTGGTTGAATATATGTGGCCCCCATAAGCAGGTCTGACTGCTAAGTGCTAGGGATGGAGCGATGAACAAGACAGATTTATGGAATCTACAATCTGGCAACTCTTATGTAATCCATAACAGATCATCAGAATAATGAGTGCCAAAAACCCAAATTTAGGGCTTGCCAGTCCATGCCCAAAATAAAGTGCCTTGTGCCCTAAGTTTAGGGTCAACTCTGAGGTTTGTTTTTAAGACACAGGGTCTTGCTTTGTTTCCCAGGCTGGAGTGCAATGGCACAATCATAGCTCACTAACTCTTGGCATCAAGTGATCCTCCCACCTCAGCCTCCTGACTAGCTGGGACTACAGGTATGTGCCACCACACTTGGCTAATTTTGTAAGTTTTTTGTTGAGACAGGGTCTCATTATGTTGCCTAAACTGGTCTTGAGTTCCAGGCCTCAAGTGATCTTCCCACCTCGGCTTCCCAAAGTACTGGAATTACAGGCATAAAACACTGTGCCTGGCCTAACTCTGCATATTTTGAAAATCTATTCCCAGCTGGCCAGGCACAGTGGCATATGCCTGTAATCCCAGCACTCTGGGAGGCAAGTACTCTGTAATCCCAGCACTCTGGCAAGCAGATCACTTGAGGTCAGGAGTTCGAGGCCAGCCTGGCCAACATGGTGAAACCCCATCTCTACTAAAAATACAAAAATTAGCTGGATGTGGTGGTTGATGCCTATAATTCCAGCTACTCAGGAGGCCGTGGCAGGAGAATCGCTTGAATTGCAGTGAGCCAAGATTGCATACTGCACTCCAGCCTGGTGACAGAGTGAGACTGTGTCTAAAAAAAAGCAAAACAAAACAAAACAGATTCTCATCCCCCTATTATCAATTCAGATAGAACTAAGGCTAGGAAAATTTGAATTATACATGTGTTTTAAATACCTGGGCAATATTCATAGTTTTCTGATACCTTCTTCCTGCCACTATTCAACCTTTGATTTTCTTTCATGAATTTTCATTCAAAGCTAAGTGTATAAAGTATCCTGGAGTTCGGCCTATAAAGTGCATCACTGGAGAAAAACCAAAACAATCTCTGTGTTGGGGAAGAGAGGGATAGAACAGAAAACGAACTCAGGAAGTAGATGGGCCTGGGAGACTGCGGAATGCTTTCCTGGCTTGGGGGCCGCTGGCCAAACCCCTCAGCATCACGCTGGCGGAGCAATCAGTAGATAGGAGACTGGATATGGATAGCAGGATAGAGACCAAATATCAAGGAATGCCACTGGCTGACTAGAAAATGTCAGGAATTCTTAATAAATAGACGGGAGAGATCACAGCCATAAAGAACTAAAGGAAACCGCAGTTCTTGATCTAAACTGCAGCTCAAAACATACATGGTAGGCCAGGCGTGAGGTAATCCCAGCACTTTGGGAGGTTGAGGCTGGTAGATCACCTGAGGCCAGGAGTTCGAGACCAGCCTGGCCAACATGGTGAAACCCTGCCTCTGGTAAAAATACAAAAATTAGCCAGGTGTGATAGTACATGCTTGTAATCCCAGCTACTCGGGAGGCTGAGGCAGGAGAATCGCTTGAACCTGGGAGGCAGAGGCTGCAGTGAGCTGAGATCGATCACGATTGCGCCACTGCACTCCAGCCTGAGTGCAACAGAATGAGACCCTGTCAAAAAGAAAGAAAGAAAGAAAAAGAAACAAGGAGGGAGGAGGGAAGGAAGGAAGGAAGGAAGGAAGGAAGGAAGGAAGGAAGGAAGGAAGGAAGGCGGGCGGGCGAAAGGGAGGGAGGGAGAGAGGGAAGGAAGGAAGGAAGGAAGAAGGAAGGAAGGAAGGAAGAAGGAAGGAAGGAAGGAAGGAAATAACAGTGGTAATAATAAATGAAACATTTCCAGTGCTAAAGAAAGACACAAGCTTGCAGATGACCTTGGCTTCAGCCTCCAGTTGAGCATCTCTGCTGCCCCTTACTTAGCTGGGGAGGGGCTGTAGCCCTAAAAGTAGCCCCCCCAATGTAGCCTCAGGGTTCCCTCTCACTCATCTTGACGCTGGACTCACCTACACATGCACATGCACACACTGCTCCTTCTATGGAAGTTTTTACGACCCAGAAATGTTTGCTGAAAAAGCCCACTTAGCATTTTCAATGGTACAAAGAGTTTGAGACCAACATACTCTTATGGATGAAAGGTATACTTTCTCAAAAAACATTTTGACTCTCTGTATAACAGATATTTGCAATATATAAAGCAAAAACAAGTGCAGGGGAAATTGACAATTTCACAGAAATCAACCAGATCAAACGGACAAAAAGTAAGTAGAAAACTATAGCAGTGGTTTGCTAATGAGCATAAGAAGTTTCCAGGGAAGCTTATTAAAAATGCAGGCTCTTGGCACTTCATGCCTCCTCCAGATCCAGTTCTGTATCTATGGGTGTGGTGTGAGGATTCACGGCTTTAATAAGCAGCCCAGGTGATTCTAATATACTTTAAGAATCACCAAGTTAAGTATTACAATTAGCCGTGTGTGATTTAACAGATACATTGAGAACTGTGTACCTAAAAGAGAATGATTATTCTTTTGAAATATCAAAGAACATTCATAAAAATCAGCTGGTAGGCCACAAACAAAAAACCTTAGAAACTTTCAAAAGTCCAAAATTAAACCATCTTTATTTTCAGGCCATTTTAAATCATAACATGGCCAAATTAGAAACTAACACAAAACAACAGCAAAAAACAAAACTAGGTAAACAAAAAAAATTTGCTTAAAATGTTTAGAAAAACTCTCCTAAATAAAGAAGAAAGGCTGGGCATGGTGGCTCGAGCCTGTAATCCCAGCACTTTGGGAGGCGAGGTGGGAGGGGATTGCTTGAGGCCAGGAGCTCAAGACCAGTCTGGGCAATATAGCAAGTCCCTGTCTCTATGAAAAAATTAAAAGATTAGCCAGGCATGGTGGTGCATGCCTGTAGTCCCAGCTGCTTGTGAGGCTGAGGCAGGAGAATCACTTGACCCCAGAAGGTTGAGGCTGCAGTGATCTGTGATCATGCCTCGTACTTCAGTCTGGGTGACAGAGCAGGACCCTATCTTAAATATGAAACAAATATATAGGAGAGAGAGAAAAAGAAAACCCTAAAGTAATAAGCCAATTAAAAATAAATGGCTGGGCATCGTGGCTCACGCTTGTAATCCCAGCACTTTAGGAGGCCAAGGTGGGTGGATTACCTGAATCAGGAGTTTGAGACTAGCCTGGCCAAGATGGCGAAACCCCGTCTCTACTAAAAATACAAAAAAAAAAAAAAAAAAAAAAATTAGCCAGGCGTGGTGGCACATCCCCATAATCCTAGCTACTCGGGAGGCTGAGGCACAAGAACCACTTGAACCCAGGAGGCGGAGGTTGCAGTGAGCCAAGTGAGACTCCGTTGCCTTGCACTCCAGGCTGGGTGACAGAGTGAGACTTCGTTTCTAAACAAAATGAAGACCAAAACAAATAAGAACAAAAGAGACTTTGTTTCTAAACAAATAAATAAATGACAGTGAAAGTACTGCATAGTACTACATGGTAAACTTTGTGGAATAAATGGAAAGCAATATTCAGAGGAAAATTTATAGCTTAAATGTACAGCTTACTTGATTTATTAGAAAACAGTATGAAAATGAAATGGGGTAGGTGCAGTGGCTCACACCTGTAATCCTAGCACTCTGGGAGGCCAAGGAGGATTACTTGAGCCTAGGAGTTTGAGACCAGCCTGGGCAACATGGTAAGACCTCATCTCTACCTTAAAAAAAAAAAAGAGAGAGAGAAAAGAAAAAATAAATAAAACATTTAACTTAAGTCAGGTTAGAGTGGTGGAGATCAGGGAGAACTAATGTGATAAATTAAACCAAAAAATTTAGGAGAGGAATTAAGATAAAAGCAGAAATAAGCTGAAATGAAAATAACAAATTAGTAAACGAATGAATGGATGACTGAATAAATAAAGTATACTTGCTCAATAAAAGTAATATCTGAAGACGGTTTGGCTGGGTAGATACAGACAGCTTTTCATATTATACTCAATTTACTTCTGAATCGTTCGAATCTTTTTAAATGAGAATGCACCCACATATTAGGTGTTAGAAAAAATGATACAAAATAATGTAAAAATGGTTTCACATCATACCTCAGAAATTCTAAGCAGGCTATAAATGTAAGATATTAAAGCTATTTATTCTAATATTGATTCAGAAGTTATTCTTTATTTTCATTAAGACTGAAAAATAGGCTTCATTAAGTTCAGTTCAGCCGTGCCTTCACTTGCAGGAACACCCTACTGAGGGACGGGATCACCACATCTCTTACTTCTGGGCCTGCAATTCACGGGCAGTTAGTGCTTGTTCAGCATCATTTCGCATCATTCACGCTTATCGCCAAATTATTCCTGCTCTGCTGGCCCTGTGCTGTCTGACCCACCTGCCCAGGGCCCTTCCTAATGCCATAAGCCAGTTGTCTTTTGGTCTGAGCTGTCCAGCTGGTCATCCCGGGGGCCTTTGATGTTTCTGGGTAACAGACGGGCTAGGTCAAGAGCCATCGTCAAGGAGAAAGACTTCTTCCTCCTGTCTTACCAGGAACGGACGAAGCTTTCATTATCTACATCAGAATTTGCAAGTTGGTAGTCTAAAGGCCACATCTGGCCAGCAGGTATCTTGTTTGGTCCGCAGGAGACTGTGAATTAGGCTGGGCATGGTGGCTCATGCCTGTAATCCCAACGCTTTGGGAAGTCTACACGGGAGGATTGCTTGAGCTCAGGGGTTCAAGACCAGCCTGGGCAACATCAAGAGACCCCATTTCTACAATGGGGTCCCAGGCATAGTGGCTTGTGCCTGTAATCTCAGCTACCTAGGAGGTTGAGGCAGTAGGACAGCTGGAGCTCAGGAGGTCGAGGCTGCAGTGAACAATTACGCCACTGTACTCCAGCCTGGGTGACAGGACAAGACCCTGCCTGAAAAACAAACAAACAAACAAACAAACAAACTGTAAATTAGTTGCCAACATAAAAAAAATTGGGAGAAATCAAACATAAAGAAACCCAGGCTGGGCGCAGTGGCTCATGTCTGTAATCCCAGCATGGGCAGATCACCTGAGGTCAGGAGTTCTAGACCAGCCTGGCCAACATGGTGAAACACTGTCTCTACTAAAAATATAAACATTAGCTGGGCGTGGTGACGGGTGCCTGTAATTCCAGCTACTTAGGAGGCTGAGGCAGGAGAATCCCTTGGACCCGGGAAGTGGAAGCTGCAGTGAGCCCAGACCATGCCATTGTACTCCAGCCTGGGCAACAAAAGTGAAACTCTGTCTCAAAAAAAAAAAAGAAAGAAAGAAAGAAGAGAGAAAGAAAGAGAGAAAAGGAGAGAGAGAAAAAAGAAGGAAGGAAAGAAGAAAGAAAGAAAGGAAAGAAAGAAAGAAAGAAAGAAAGAAAGAGAAAAGAAAAGAAACCCAGATAGGTATCTGGCTTCTCTTAAACCTGGAAAGCCTGGCGCCACTAGGCCCATATTTCTACAGGATGACACTCCACCGTGATTGCCTGCGATCATCCTCACCATTCCCTGCATGCCCCGAATGACCTACCTGCCTCGCTCATGTGATTTAAAATATTCTCTTACATTAAGAGCATGTGTCAGAAATCCCAATATTTCAAGATTCAAACTACATATCTCAAACTGACTCTTCTATCCCAAGCAACGCAACAATTGTCAGACTATGTGTCCTGATTCACAGTTTGGAAAACATTGTCACTGTAATCATAACTCAGTGACATGAAGACTGAAGTCCCTTGTGTGGGCTGGCCAGGGTGCCTAATCAACAGCTATACCACTCACTCCTTTATTGAATCATTCAATCTACTTGCTCAACCAAGATTTCTTTGCAAACTGACTCTATGCCAGGCACTTTTCTAGGGACCAGAGACACCGTAGGTAATGTGATAGAGCACATGTCTGCTACCATGAAGCTTAGATCGGGGATGGGGGAAGGTGTTTGAGACCCTAAATACCAAACTTGCGAAAGACCTGTAGCAATAGCTGAATGTAGTGGTGTGTTCCTATAGTCCCAGCTACTGGGGGGATGGCTTGAGGCCAGGAGCTTGAAGTTGTAATGCACTATGATCACGCCTGTGAATAGCCACTGCATTCGAGCCTGGGCAGTAAAGCAAGACTCCATCTCTAAAAAAAGAAAAAAAAGCACTGATACGAGCCAGAGCTCTACAGACTATTATGTATCCTCTACTCCCATCCATGGATTTGTTGTTGTTGTGTTTTTGTTTTGTTTTTTTGAGACAGAGTCTCACTCTGTCACCCAGGCTGAAGTGCAGTGGTGCCATCTTAGCTCAGTGCAACCTCCACTTCCCGGGTTCAAGCAATTCTCCTGCCTCAGCCTCCTGAGTAGCTGGGATTACAGGCATGCGCCACCATGCCTGACTAATTTTGGTATTTTTAGTAGACACAGGGCTTCACCATGTAGGCCAGGCTGGTCTTGAACTCCTGGCCTCAAGTGATCTGCTTGCCTTGGCTTCCCAAAGTGCTAGGATTATAGGCGTGAGCCACTGCTGGCCAATCCATGGATTTTGTAATATGGGAACAGGGTTTTCTTATAAACGCCACCTAGGATTTACAATTTCAGAGGTGGCAGGCGCAAGAGACATTTAATTCACCCCTTCTTGTTAAAGAAGGAAATGGAGACTTCAGAGGAATGTGACTTAGCCAAGGCCCCACAAAGAGTTTATGGAAAAACCCAAGCCACCTTCCCAGGCTTGCAGAATCTGTCACTTGGTCTTCCTCCCTAAAACAAGACTCGCAAACTCTGACACCTTCGGGAGGGGTAATGTAATATAAACTATCAAATACACCACAGTGTTGCACAATAGAGAGTGGGGACCAGGCCAAACTGGGGGCGCATGCTCAGAAGAAAAGTTTTCTAAGTGAAAGTCAAACAGCAGCAATGCTAACCGTGGCGCGCCACCAACCCGGCCAACAGCACACATCTGTGAGCTGAAGCTGGCCCTTCTAGTCACGAATCTGAGCCCTCGATTTGGCCACACTCCCTCCCATTCCTCAGTATATTTCTATCCTTATCTGCATTTCAGCATATTTTTTCAAGTCATACCTAATCAGAAAGCCTCTCCTACATGCCTCTATTTTCTCTGCATTGTTTTTTCTCAAGTTTGAGCCACATTTTGAAATGTGACCAAAGTGAGAAAAACCAAATAGGATGGGTACATATTTATCTTCATAATATAGTATTTCAGTAGTACAGTATTTCAAAATACTGTCTTGATATAAAGACAATACAAAATTAATTTTCAATTTATCTAAAATTCACTTTTTTTTTTTTTTTTTGTATAGACAGGGTCTTGTTCTATCCCCTAGGCTGGTGTGTAGTGGTGAAACAATGGCTTAGTGCAGCCTCAAACTCCTGGGCTCATGCAATCCTCCCACCTCAGCCTCCCGAGCAGCTGGGACTAGAGCGGCACATTAGCATGCACGGCTAATTGTAATTTTTTACAGAGAAGAGGTCTCACTATATTGCCTAGGTTAGTCTGCAGCTCCTGGCCTCAAGTGATCCTCCTGTCTTGGCCTCCCAAGCATCAGGATTATAGGCATGAGCCACTGGGCCCAGCCAAATGTACCCCTTTACAGAGTAAAAAACCTAAATATTCTGTTATGTAAATATTTTGAAAATATGTGAATACTTCCTTGTCTTCTTAAAAGTATGCAGAACAGAATTCAGTCTTTTCTTGATATTAATGGTTAATATTCTGGATACAAATTGATCTACAGGCCGGGTGTGGTGGCTCACACCTGTAATCCCAGCAGTTTGGGAGGCACGGCAGGTGGATCACCTGAGGTTAGGAGTTTGACACCAGTCTGGCCAACATGGTGAAACCCTGTCTCTGCTAAAAATACAAAAAGATAATTAGTCGGGTGTGCTGGCACGTGCCTGTAATCCCAGCTACTCAGAAGGCTGAGGCATGAGAATCCCTTGAACCTGGGAAGCGGAGGTTGCAGTGAGCCGAGATCATGCCACTGCACTCCAGCCTGGACGACAGAGAGAGACTGAAAAAACAAACAAACAAACAATACAAAAACCAACTGATGTCTAGTATAGGAGATACTTTTAGGAGCTATTCAGCTTCCGTATCTTTCATGCTATTTTTTTTAAGTGACATCATTTCCCCACCAGGTTTCCAAAAGTGCAGAATATGGTTTTAAAGAGAAGGGCAGACCCAACCTTCCATCCTGTACCTTCTTGACCTTGACGACACTCTGTACCTTCCTGACCTTGACGACATTCTGTATTTTTGTTGCTGGTTGGTGACCTTAACTTTGTACGATGTAGAGAGCTTTTAATTTTGATTTTTTTAAATGTCCCTCTTTTACAATCCTCAAATCTAAGCCATAAAGTCTGAAGTATCTTAAAAGATGCGCCTTCCATTGGAGGTGGGCTCAGGCCTCTGGTTTGGAATCACTGGGGGTCCTTTTGTTAAAAATGCGCTACCTACTATATACAAATTCTGTTAGCTGAAAAGTTCAGACCTAAATATGCATCTTAAACAAACAGCCTCAGCGATTCTTGTACACAGTCAGCTTTGAGAACTGAGGTTCTACCTTTTCCTTGCAACTATGGTTCTCAAACATCGTGACAAATTATCGTCACATAAGGACCTTTACAAAGGGAACAATGGCTGAATCCAAACTCAGAATCAGAACCTCTGAGTGGTAAGACTTGGGTATTGGTGTTTTTATTTACTTTTCACTCTTTATGTTGCGCTAGTTAAAAATTTCCCATGCCATTTGTAAGGAACAATAGAGAGAGAGAGCCCATGCACCCTTCACCCAGCTTCCCCAGTGGTAATTCCTGCCCTAACTATATCATAACATCACAATTGGGAAACTGCATTGATATAATCCTACTATGTTGTTTTTTCTTTTTACTTTTTTTTAAAACTAGTTATCCGTTTTTACTTTTTTCTATTTCTTCTTCTTTTGTTTTGTTTTGTTTTTTGGCCCAGGCTGGAGTGAGGTGGCACCATCTTGGCTCACTGCAACCTCCACCTCCCGGGTTCAAGTGATTCTCCTGCCTCAGCCTCCCAAGTAGCTGGCATTACAGGTGCCCATCACCATGCCTGGCTAATTTTTGTATTTCTAGTAGAGACAGGGTTTTGCTGTGTTGGTGAGACTGGCCTTGAACTCCTGACCTCGGTGATCCACCCACCTCAACCTCCCAAAGTGCTGGGATTACAGGCATGAACCACCGTGCCCAGTCATTTTTATCTATTTCTTCTTTTGGTGATGCTTAGTTCTACTGAAGCAGCTCCTCTCCTCTTTAATGTGCTAACTTTTTCTATTTTGAAAACATGTAAAACCTACAGAAAACTTATCATGCTAGTATAATGAACACCCAAATATCCTTCACATATATTCACCAGTTGTTAACATTTTGCCACATTTCTCTCCTTCTCTCCCCTCCCACTTTCTCTTTCTCAATACGTACACATATATTCTTCATCCTGACCCATTTATGCACAGCCTTTCATGCCTGTACACTTTACCGTGTGTCTCCAGAGAACAAGGACATTCTCTTACATGGCCACAATGTAATTACAAACTCAGATAATTTTTTTTTTTTTTTGAGACAGTCTTTCATTCTTGTTGCCCAGGCTGGAGTGCAATGGCTCAATCTTGGCTCACTGCAACCTCTGCCTCCTGGGTTCAAGTGATTCTCCTGCCTCAGCCTCCCGAGTAGCTGGGATTACAGGCATGCATCACCATGCCTGGCTAATTTTTTTGTATTTTTAGTAAAGACAGAGTTTCTCCATGTTGGTCAGGCTGGTCTCGAACTCCTGACCTCCCTAAGTGCTGGGATTACATCACAGGTGTGAGCCACTGTGCTTGGCCAGATAACTTAACATCAATACCATATTATCTAATATAATAGAGTTCATTTCAAATTTTGTTCATTTTCTAACTCTCCTTATATGTAGCAATTCCTCTCCCTCACACCCCAAGATCTCATCACACTGCAGTACTGTATTATTTCTTTACTCTCCTTTAATCTGAAACAGCACCCTTTGTCTCTCATGCTACTGAGAGACAAAAATGTCTTGTTTGTTTTTGAGACAGGGTCTCACTCTGTTGCCCAGGCTGGAGTGCAGTGGCATGATCATAGCTCGCTGCAGCCTCCACCTCCCAGGCTCAAGTGATCCTCCCACCTCAGCCTCCCAAGTAGCTGGGACTACAGGCATATGTCACCATACCCAGCTAATTTTTTGTAGAGATGGAGTCTCCCTATGTTGCCCAGGCTGGTCTGGAACTCCTGGCTTCAAGCATTCCTCCCACCTCGGCCTCCCAAAGTGCCTGGATGATAGGTATCAGCTACTGCACTGACATTTTTGAAGACTCCAGGCCGGTTGTTTTGTAGACCGTCCCCCTCAATTTGGGTTTGTCTGGCTGTTTCCTCATTGGATTTCACTTTTGAAGAACATTTTTCAACCCCATTTTCAGTTATAGATTCATGAGGAGATATTTGGCTAAGGAGAGGTTCTCTCCAACGTTGTTTCAAACATTATGAAGCATAACTGATGGATGGTCACCTCTGAACACCTTGCTCCCAGGCGGAAATCAATAATATTCACAACAGACTGTGGCACACTCAAGAAAACCAGGTGAGTGCAATTTCCCGCCCGTGACTGTGAATTCTAAGGAACAAGGAGTCATGAGCCTGGGCTTCCAGCAGGGGCTTCCCTGAGGCCGGGGCGAGCAACATTATTTCTTTATTCCTCAGTTTCCTCAAACCATAACATAAGTTCTAGGGAATGAAAATCCCTAGAACTTAACTCACAGGTTTAACATGGTGATGGATGTTACACACTCACCATAGTGCCTGGTACTCACTAAGTGCTCATTTAATGTGAGCTCTTATTATCATTTAAAAATAACATCATTAAGTCAAATCTCTCGTGTATTGTTTTACATCTTCTGGCCAGGCGCGGTGGCTCACGCCTGTAATCCCACACTTTGGGAGGTAGAGGCAGGAGGATCACTTGAGGTCAGGAGTTCAAGACTAGCCTGGGCGATAAAGCAAGACCTTGTATCTCAAAAAAAAAAAATTTTTTTTTTTAATCAGCCAGGCTCGATGGCTCATGCCTGTAATCCCAGCATTTTGGGAGGCAGAGGCAGGTGAATCACAAGGTTATAGGAGTTTAAGACCAGCCTGGCCAACATAGTAAAATCTCGTCTCTACTAAAAATACAAAAATATGCTGGGCATGGTGGCGCATGCCTGTAATCCCAGCTACTCGGGAGGCTGAGGCAGGAGAATCACTTAAACCCGGGAGGAAGAGGTTGAAGCGAGCAGAGATCGTACCACTGCACACCAGCCCGGGCAACAATGCAAGACTCTGACTAAAAAAAAAAAAAAAAATTAAAAACTAGCTTGGCATGGTGGTATGTACCTGTAACCCAGCAACTTGGGAGGCTGAGGTGAGAGGATCACTTGAGCCCAGGAGTTCAAAGCTGCAGTGAGCCATGATTGCACCACTGTATGGGAGACACAGCAATACTCTATCTCTTAAAAAAAAAAAAAAAAAAAATATATATATATATATATATATATATATATATATATATATATGCATCCATTCTAGGAGTAGCCCAGAGGTTTTTCTTTGCATGTTTGTTTTGAGACAGGTTCTTTCTGTGTCACCCAGGCAGGTGTGCAGTAGCATAATCACAGCTCACTGCAACCTTGAATTCCTGTACTCAAGTGACCTTCAGGTCTCAGCTTCTCAAGTAGCTGGGACTGCAGGTACATCCCACCACACCCAGCAATTTTTTTTTAATTTGAGTTGAGACAAGTTCTGGCTATGTTGCCAGGCTGGTCTCTGACTCCTGGGCTCAAGGCACCCTCCCGCCTCAGTCTCCCGGAGCGCTGGGATTACAGGCATGAGCCACCACACGTGGCCTGTGGTTTTCCTGGACTCTCATGGAGTCCATCTTACGGCACAGCTGCTTGGCTATGGAAAAGATCCCCAGCTCTTCAGGGTTAGGATGCTGAAAACTGATCTTACCATTACATCCTGAATAGTTAAAAGAATCCTTTCTTTGTCTGTACTGCTTAAAGGGTAAGAATGTCCACATGCATTGAGAAAGGAGGAGTTAAAACCACAGGGCTTGGTGCTGGTGGGAGATTTGGTATCCCAGGGACAAGCACAGAGAACTGGGCATGGTAAAAGCAACTTCCTTTCCCCGAACACATGCCGGGGCCTTGCTCTTCTGTTGATCTTCCTGCCTCCCATTTCTCTCCTCACTAAATCACCCCTGCTCCTGAAGTGGATCTGATCGCTCTCATCCCTGCTATATCAACACCATTGCTGGCACACAGCCAGTCAATGGACCAGGATCAAAACTCAGGCTGCCAAATCCCAAAACAGGGCTCTGAGCCACGGAGCTGTATGGCAGTTGAGTAAGTACCAGTGTAGAGAGACGGCTATGGTATGTTGTTGGGTTTTTTAAACAATGGGAGGCTGGGTACAGTGGCTCACGCCTGTAATCCTAGCACGTTGGGAGGCTGAGGCGGGTGGATCACCTGAGGTCAGGAGTTCGAGACTGGCCTGGCCAACATGGCAAAATCCCATCTCTATTAAAAATATAAAAATTAGCCGGGCATGGTGGCATGTGCATGTAGTCCCAGCTACACGGGAAGCTGAGGCAGGAGAATCACTTGAACCCAGGATGCGGAGGTTGCAGTGAGCTGAGATCTCACCATTGCACTCCAACCGGGGTGACAGAGCAAGACTCTGTCTCAAAAATAAATGAATAAATAAATAAATAAATGTGCTTGGCATGGTGGCTTAGCCCTGTAATACCTGGAACTTTAGGAGGCCAAGGCGGGAGGATTGCTTGAGTCTAAGAGTTCAAGACCAGCCAGGGCAACATAGTGGGATATGAGACCCCCATCTCTACCAAAAAAAAAACCCAACAATTAGCTGGATGTGGTGGTGAGTGCCTGTTGTCTCAGCTACTCGGGAGGCTGAGGCAGATTAATCGCTTTAGCCCAGGAAGCAGAGGCTGCAGTGAGCTGTGATTGTGCTACTGCACTCCAGCCTGGGCGACAGAGCCAGACTCTGTCTCAAAACAAAGAAAAAAAAAGGTGGGATAATCAAATAGCATGAATAGTATAATCCTATTTATGTTAAAATCACCATTAAAAATATTAAAAAGGCACCTACTCAGAGGTCGTTTGTGTGGTAACCCCAAGCATTGGAACTGCCTTAAGTCCCATTACTGGAACGAAGGAAGGAAGATAGAAGGGATTTGATGCGGAGCCGGGCTGGGGGCAGAGTTGAGGTGGGCTGGCCAAGGATGGCGCCCTTTAGTTGCTTATAAATGTCAATAATAACAATGACTTTAAGACACTGAACTGTTATTGTGGGAAAATACCCAACTCACCCCATGCCACCGTCCACCCAACGGAGAGAATGCTCAGAAGGCATTCCAGAAGGCTTCAGGGTGGCCCCGTCTTCCCGCCACCTATCATGCCCTCAGGGACTTCAGAGGTAACTAAACTTGGGAGATACTACTCACTGGGAATGAGACGGGTTTGGAATATTCTGGATCGATGATGGCTTCTTGGATATAATGAAATACGCCATTTTTGGTCCAGATGGTCATCTACCCATCTACTCACAGTAATTATCTCTGGTGCAGTGGGATTATGAAAGGGCTTTTGTTTTCTTCATACCATTTGATTTTTTTTCTTTTTTTAAGAGACAGGGTCTTGCTCTGTCACCCAGGCTGGAGTTCAGTGGCATAATCATGACTCACAGTAGTCCTGTCATTTGAATGTTTTTGTATCAATCATGTATTATCAGGAAAATAAGTATCACGATTTTTTTAAATGTACACTTTGTTTCATTCCTGGTATATCAATGGAGACAATATCATTTTTTTTAAGATAGAGTCTTGCTCTGTTGCCCAGGCTAGAGTGCAGTGGCTTGATCTTGACTCACTGCAACTTCTACCTCCTGGGTTCAAGCAATTCTCCTGCCTCAGCCTCCCAAGTAGCTGAGATTACAAGTGTGTGCCACCACGCCCAGCTAATTTTTTTATTTTTAGTAGAGATGGGGTTTCACCATGTTGGTCAAGCTGGTCTCGAACCCCTGACCTCAAGCAATCTGCCCCCCTCTCAAAGTGCTGCCGTTTCAGGAGTGAACCACTGCATGCAGCCATAGACAATACCACTTAAATGGTGAACATATCATTCACTGCAGCGTACAATCATATCCCCAGGGAAGCCAACCATGACTAAGACTTGGCACTTCGGTGGAAATCTCTGGAAAGAGGTGTCTTCCTTTCACCAGAGATGTAAAACAGCTCAAACCCCATGATGGCTTCCCCTTAAACATAAGAGAATCCCATATCTTTACTACTGCCCTCAAGCCCCCTGCAATCTGACCTGTGGCTGCTTCTCCGACCTCACCTCTACTTAAGTATCACCTCATCAGACAGAAGCCCCTGCACCCTCCATATAAAATAGCAGCCCCTAACCATCTGTCTCTATCCCCTTCCTGTTTTATTTTTCATATCAACCCTGCCATCTCCTGACACATGATATACTTATCTTCTGCCTTATCCTCAGTGTCTGGAATGGCACCTGGGATGGTGGCACACTGGAGCACACACACCTAAGTAAAAGGACAGCTGTTCCTCAGCTCTAGTCACTGCTGGTGTATAAGAACGTAGACCCCATGCCTGGGTAAGGTGGCTTACAACTGTAATCCCAGCACTTTGGGAGGGCGAGGCGGGCAAATCACCTGAGGTCAGGAGTTCGAGACCAGCCTGGCCAACATGGCAAAACCCCATCTCTACTAAAAATACAAAAATTAGCTGGGTGTAGTCGCGCACGCCTGTAGTTCCAGCTACTTGGGAAGCTGAGGCGGGAGAATCAGTTGAACCCAGGAGGTGGCAGAGGTTACAGTGAGCTGAGATCACACCACTGCACTCAAGCAAGAGTGAAAGAGTGGACCCCTAAACCTACCAATTTTTCCAAGAAGCCCCAAATTCGGATTTTTACATAGACTCTCCTCCTGATTCTTAAATGTCAGCTAGTGGGTTGGGCGTGGTGGCACACACCTGTAATCCTAGCACTTGAAGAGGCTGAGGTGGACGGATCACAAGTTCAGGAGATCAAGATCATCCTGGCCAACATGGTGAAACCCCATCTCTACTAAACACATAAAAATTAGGCGGGCATGGTGGTGGGCACCTGTAGTCTCAGCTACTCAGGAGGCTGAGACAGGAGGATCACTTGAACCTGGAAGGTAGAGGTTGCAGTGAGCCAAGATCACGCCACTGCACTCCAGCCTGGGTAACACAGCGAGATTCTGTCTCTGAATGAATGAATGAATGAATGAATATGTCAGTCAGTAATTCACATCTTTTAAAAGCAATGTACAAGTCAACAGGGTGGAGGCTAACAGAATATATCTGCAGCAAGCTGGTCTGTGAACTCAGAGAAGCCACGAAATTCAAGTTCACGGAGGATGTGACTGAAGACGAGAGGCTGGTGTGCTTCAACATTGAAGGTCAGATGAAAAGTACATATGCGGACATGCATTTCCTTTTGCTCCATTTCAGGCTGCACTGGCAAACAGTGTGAGGTGGCTGAGTACATTTAGCCACGTGCCTTTTTTCTTTTTCTTTCCCCGTTCAGATTGCATCTCTTAAGGCTTCTGCCTTTGCCGAAAACTGGCATTGCCATTTTACTCTTTCACTTTGCAGGAAAATAGCTCCAAGGGGAAACTGACTGTGAAGCCTTGTGGAGTGCCCCCTCAAGATGGGGGAGGGGGAGGAAAGAGAGAAATATAATCAAGCACTCAGAGTGGAGAAAATTAAGTGCCAGTGGAGCAGCAGCCATGCCTATGCGGAGCACGTGCACAAAAGAATGCTGATGGGACTTAGTGCTGCTGCCTCGTGTTGCAAGGAGCTTGGAGGTCGCAAAGGAAGGGCTGTATGTTAATTTCACGAGAGGTGCCCAACGCTTGATCAAAGGCAAACTACCGTGGCCTCTTGCTTGAAGGGCACACACACATCTGGGGCTGGGACTGTAATAGGCTGCGGGTGGCTAAAAACCAGCCTCCCAATTAAGAGAAATGGATGACTGTTTTGCAGAGACTGATCCTGAGCAGGGGGCTGTTTGGTGCAAAAGCAAATTGTCTGCGTGTTGTTTGGGAGCTGAGTTTTAAAGGTAATAAAGTCCACAATTTTGCCTACTGTTTAACTCCACTGTAATGGACTGGGCAGAGAAACAAAGTCATTGGGTCATTCCATAGAAAAGGACATTTCTGTTCTGTTTTAGGGAAACAAAAATTTCCAACATATTCTCCAGGTCTTCTGCAACCAGGTTGTGAAACAAAGTGATCCTTGTTCTTCACCTGTCTTTCCTTTATCAGCAAATTAGGAAGTACAAGCATGCGACCAAAATCAGAGGGACATTTCCCGGACAGCATTCACATCTTCTGTCAGAGTTCTTCTCATTTCACAAAAGCGACACGCAGGAGCATGACTCTGCCTTTGTGGTGACACCACTAAATCTGCAGCCGGGGCCCGCAGGTAAACAAATGCTGCCCTGGCAAACAGGGCAGGGTCTGGCTTAGCACCTTGCCTTTGACCTACCACCTCTTGGTAATTTTGCATCTACACAACTATGGAGATGATCTATTCATTCTACTTATAAAAATAATGCCCTTGGAGTAAACCCCAGCCAACCACTCCTACCTCCGTCCTGGCCCAGGCCTGTTCTGCCCCAGTGCAGCTAATCTTCCTTCGTTCTATATCCACCTTGTTCACACTGTGCCTGCATCCTGTTCTTTAACAAACCTGGCCTCATGCCACTGCACTTCCTGCTTCCTCTGTCTGGAATGCCTTTCTCATTGCTCCTTGTGAAGACACCCTTTTTTTTTTTTAGACACAGTGCCGCTCTGTCACCCAGGCTGGAGTGCAACGGTATAATCTCGGCTCACTGCAACCTCTGCCTCCCAGGTTCAAGCAATTCTCCTGCTTCAGCCTCCTGAGTAGCTGGGATTTTTTTGAATTATAAGTAGAGATGGGGTTTTGGTATGTTGGCCAGGCTGGTCTTGAACTCCTGACCTCAGGTGATCTGTCCACCTCGGCCTCCCAAACTTCTGAGATTACAGGCATGAGCCACAGTGCCTGGCCCCAAGCCACTCCCAATCTATCAGGTTTCAACTGAAATGTCATGCTGGAAAGAGACCTTCCTTCTCTCTATCCTGGCTAACACTGCCTTCTCTCCCACACCATCTTACTGTCCCATCTTTCTCCTCTGCTTTCTTCAAAGAACTTACTGATACCTAAAATGAACTCATTGTTTATTTCTTGCGTTTTTCTTCATTGTCTGTCTCCCCTTTGGAACATAAGTTGCTTAAGAACAGGCACCTCTCTGGGTGTGGCCCACACCTATAATCCCAGCTACTCAGGAAGCTGGGGGGTGAGAGGATGGCTTGAGCCCAGGAGTTCAAGGCCGTGGTGAGCTATGATTGTGCCAATGCACTCCAGCCTAAGTGTCTTTAAAAAGAATAATTAAAAAATGGCCAGGTGCACTGGCTCATGTGTATAATCCCAGCACTTTGGGGTTGGATCACGAGGTCAGGAGTTCAAGACCAGCCTGGCCAATATGATGAAACACCGTGTCTACTAAAAATACAAAAACTAGCAGGGCATGGTGGTGCACGTCTATAGTACCAGCTCCTTGGGAGGCTGTGGCAGGAGAATGGCTTGAACCCAGGAGTCGAAGCTTACAGTGAGCTGAGATTGCGCTACTGCTCCAGCATGGGCAATAAAGGGAGACTCCATCTCAAAATAATAATAATAATAATAATAATAATAACAATAATAATTAAAAAGTGTAAGTACCTCTTCCATTGTGTTCATTTCTGAATCTCTAGTGCCTGGGACAGAGCCTGATGCTCAGTGACAGACGTTTAACAAATATTTTTGGAAGGAAGGACTGGGATATACTTTTACAGTCCAAAGGATTTCAGGAATGAAACGGAAATCTGAGGAAGGGGAGTAAAATGTCCTGTTGTCAACCTTGTAAGCTGCTAAACTACATGGAATCCAAGCTAAAGCCGCACAAGCCTCTAGGCTTTTAAACACGTGGCTCTTGCTGCCCTGGGGGTGGTATTCAAAACATTTCCCAGTGTGTGGATGGGCTGAGTAACAGCTCTTCCTCCCTGCCCTCACCAATTTGCCTCTCAAACCCCCACCCAGCTTTTAGGACCCAGGACAAATTTCACTCCCTCTGGGAAATCTTCTGGGATCCTCTCCCTCCTCTGTCCTCGCCATGCTCTGCCCTAACCTCTCTGCATTCTCTCGCTGTACAGGGACTGTGGGCTGGTGACCCTTAGAGGTCAGACCCCGGCCTCACAGACCCCTGGACACTGGGTGCCTCTGAATGCTGACCCTCCAGACCAAGGTCTGCTCAGCAAAATGTATGAAATGAACGCAACAGTGAAGGCACACAGCGGTGACTGAAGGACAGGATAAATAACCATCAGAAAGTGCCCCAGGGGCCACTGCAGCACTGAGTTTCAGCGTCCTTCAGGTGCCCCGAGCTCAAGGCCAAGGCCATCCCTACCTGTGGACGATCCTCAGAAGTATTGCGTGCCTGGACAGTCACATTCCCACACAGCTCGAAGTCTTCAGAATAGTCCACAGGAGGTTCGATGTGGAGCCGAGGGCCAGCTTCTGTTCTGATCTGCACAGATTTCTGTACAAAAAATTCAGAGCATTTCAGATAAGATGGAATGAGGTCTTTATTCCTCTGCAGGTCAGGGACTGGTGCTGGAGAGGTGCAGCCGGGATCTCAGGCTTAGATACCATGGGTGATGTGTCTGCATGCAACAGCAGTGGAGTCATGATGAGCAGGAGCCGCAGGCCTCCATCTCGTCTGGGCCAGTAATGGATGCACCACACCACCTCGCTCAAGAGTCTACTGCTTCCTGCTGTCACAATATGTGCAGGAAAATTTTTAAAAGTAACTTTTTGGTTATAAATTATTTTTCTTTTTTTTTTTGAGACAAGGTCTCACTCTGTTGCCCAGGCTGGAGTGCAATGGTACGATCTTGGCTCCTTGCAACCTCCACCTCCTGGATTCAAGCTATTCTCCTGCCTCAACCTCCCGAGTAGCTAGGACTATAAGCACCCGCCACCACGTGGTGAGTTTTTTTTGTCTTTAGTAGAGAGGGGGTTTCGCTATGTTGGCCAGGCTTGGTCTTGAACTCCTGGCCTCAAGTGATCTGCCCGAATTGGCCTCCCAAAGTGCTGAGGTTACAGGCATGAGCCACTACGTCCGGCTGGTTGGAAATTCTTTATTAGTAGGCTGTTAGTAGGTGCTAAACTTCTCAAAAAGGGATTTGTGGTCAAGGCATGGTGGCTCACTTCTGTAATCTCAGCATTTTGGAAGGCCAAGACAGGAGGACCACTTGAGGACAGCCTAGGCAACATGGTGAGACCCTCATCTCTACAAAAAAATTTAAAAATTAGCCAGGTGTGGTGGTATGTGCCTGTTGTCCCAGCTACTCGGGGGGGCTGAGGTGGGAGAATCACTTCAGCCCAGGACTTCGAGACTGCAGCGAGCCAAGATCTGACTACTGCACTCCAGCCTGGGCAACAATGTCAGACCCCGTCTTTAAATAAAAGAAAGGTGGGGAGCTTTGTGATTAGACTTGTTTGGGAAACCCTGGCCTATCCACACACAATGCGGATATCCTAGAATGAAACAGCATGGAACATTTCTCAAACTTTCTGGACTGCAGACACTCTGGGGCATCTCTTTCTTCTAGCATTCCTCAGATCATTCTTTGGAAAGGAAACTCATTGGCCTGGTGTAGCATATTGCAGACTGCCCCCCAGTGTCCACTTTCTCCTTCTTTTATTGCCTGGAGTTTCCAGATGTGCACATGGAGACCCAGCCTCCCCTGTAGCTAAGAGGAACCACGTGAACACGTTCTGACTCAGGAGCCGTGGGTGGGAGGGAGGGACGTGCATCCTGTCTTCCAGGTGTCTCCTCGAAGGGCTGGGGGCCAGCCCCCCCAGACCCTGCAGCTTCTCCTGACAGCTGGAATGGGGAGGTGGGAGTGAGCTGACTGGTGCTGGGGGAAGGAAAGCAACATCTGGAGGATGTCAGAGTAACAGGGCTTCCTCGGTGACCTCGTGGAGCAAGGGGGAGTGCTCTTATCTAAGCAGTGTTGTGTCAGAGACAACAGCTTTCATGCTGTTCAAGCCACTGTTATTTGTGTCTCCCTGCTGGAGCAGCCAAACCTGTACCTTAACTGATATACGTGGCACACAAGGTTCCCTACAACATGGCCACAGCCCACCTTCCTCCTCTGATTGCTGCACAGACAACCACACACCTGATAATCAGGCTAAGCGAAAGGGCTTCTGGGGCTGCGAGCACCCAGGCTGGGTCCTTCGGGAAACATCTCCCTTGTTTTCCTCTGGGACCCATTTTCCTCCCAACTCTCAGTCCCCAGGTGGCCCCATGGTGGGGATTTGAGCCAGGCCTAGCCAATCCACCCATCCTGCCCTCACAACACACCATGACCAGCCAGTTCAGGGATGGAGGCTAAGGCAGCCAAGGAGAACAGCCCTGGATTCCTGTTAGAGCCGTGAGAAAAAGGTGCTCTCTTCTTGAGGGATACAAAGCGACAGAGAAGTCTGCCAGGAGCTGCTGGGGGCCATTCTGTCCCTAACAGAGAGAGCGAAGAGAACTGAGAGGCTGAAGCAGAGTCCTGATGGGTTTTAGAACCCCTGGATCCAGCCACACCTGAAGTGAGCCCCACTGAAACATTCTCCTTTTTGCGTAAACCAATGCGAAGAGGATTAAAGTTATTTGTGACAGTCTTGGCCCTCTCCTGTATCCTAATTTCTCCCACCTCTGTGCCTTTGCTAATGCTGTTCTCCCAATCTGAATGCCATTCTCCCCAATTTTCTTCATGCATCCAAACCCTACCTAGCTTTGGAGACAATGCTCTCTACCTACCCAATACCTGTTCTCTGCCTGACTCTATTGAGGTGGCTGTGTGCCCCACTAAGATGGTCACATTGCTGCGTACCCTTACAGCCAGGGTTGGCCAGGAGATCCAGGTGTGGCAATGCCAGTGGTTAGAAATCTATAAGGTGGAGCTTCAGAGAAAACTGTTTTACGAGTAATCAGGAGAGACTCAGTGCGGACAGGACTTCTGCCTTTACCCTTCTACCCTTCTTCCTCACTGGAATGTGGATGGGATGTTTGGGAACACAGCAGCCATCTCGTGAGAATGAGGAAGAAAGCCACACACCAAAGATGGCCCCATGAAACAGAGGAACTGGGTTTCTGGTGGCATCACCCACCCATGCCACCAGCCTGCCTCCAAATTCCTTGTTCACAGCAAGGCAAACAGCAGCAGTGGTTTCTTAAGCTGCAGCAACAAAGCTTCTGCCAGCTCAACTCTCTCACACTTGCAAACCCACTCCGGGCACTTGTCACTTTTGCGTTTCTGTTACTGCACCTCCTGTGTGGTAAAGGACCTGGGTTCTAGACTCAGGCAGTCTGTGCAATTCCTGGAACTCGGATGCTTATGCCCTGCGTGACCTTGAGCAAGTCACCTAGCTTCCCTGAGCACCGGTTTCCAAATGTGTTAAAATGGCACTCATGAATCTTCATCAGAGAGCTGCCGCAAAGATGACACGGAGTGCCGCAGGTGAGCCCTCGGCTGGGGCTTCGGCACACAGTGCTGTGGGGTTGTACCTATTTACATGGCATCTACTCTGCACAGGTCACCAGACTGCCTCTCAGGTATGTGTTTCATCCGGCAAAGCCTCCAAAAGCAAGCCAACCATGTCTTCTGGTAGTGAACCTGAGAAACTGCCACCTGCTCCGAGGCTGGAGATAAAGCTGCCTGTGTTGGACTCAGTAAGCAGGGCTGGGTCTTTCTTTAGGGGAGCGAGGCACCCAGGGTGTGATATGTAAGGGAGCCTCACTCTCAGGCACCGACCTCATGCACAAAGCCTGGCATGAGGCCTCCTTTAATATTCTGCCCAGGGGCCTTGCTTACCTCACCCTGTCCTGGCCCTGTTACTGAGAAACAGAACAGGACACAGAGAATGGGCATGAACTCTAAGACTCACATAAGGGGTACTCAAGGGTAATTAGGGGCCAGGCACGGTGACTCAAACCTGTAATTCTAGCACTTTAGGAGGCTGAGGTGGGTGGTTCACTTGAGGTCAGGAGTTCGAGATCAGCCTGGCCAATAAGGTGAAATCCCGTCTCTACCAAAAATACAAAAATTAGCCAGGTGTGGTGGCAGGCACCTGAAATCCCAGCTACTCGGGAGGCTGAGGCAGGAGAATTGCTTGAACCTGAGAGGTGGAGGTTGCAGTGAGCTGAGATCATGCCACGGCACTCCAGCCTGGGCAAGAAAGTGAGATTGCTTAAAAAAAAAAAAAAAAAAAAAAAGGATTATGTCTCTATGTCTCTGGAGGATGAACTGGGGAGGTATTGGTCGTAGGTCCTTGAAACAGCCAAAAAAAAAAAAAAAGGAGTGGGGTGACAGTGGTAGTGGTAATTAGGGCATGCATTTCCTTGAAGCCCTGGAGTTAGAACTTTCACCCCCTACAATATTCAATTCCCTGCTGTTTAGTAACATAAGGATTATCTAGATGATGAAGAAAATGATGTCAGAATCTTACTGACATACAGGACTCTAGCATTCGGACAGAACTCCTTTCTGATCCACGTTCTCATGCCCCGCTCCCCCATCAGTGCTTTCACACTACGCGCCATGTCCCTGGGTGCCACTCCAAGCACTTAAGTGCATTTGCTCATTTAGCCTTTTTTTTTTTTTGAGACAGTGCCTTGCTCTGTCACCTAAGCTGGAGTGCAGTGGCATGATCTCAAGTCACTGCAACCTCCACCTCCCGAGTTCAAGCAATGCTCCTGCCTCAGCCTCCTGAATAGCTGGGACTACAGGTGTCTGCCACTGGGCTCAGATAAGTTTCCTATTTTTAGTAGAGATGGGGTTTCACCAAGTTGGCCAATCTGGTCTTGAACTCCTGACCTCAGGTGATCCACCTGCCTTGGCCTCCCAAAGTGCTAGGATTACAGGTGTGAGCCACCATGCCCAGCCGCTCATTTGGTTCTAAAGGCAAACCAAGGGGGAAACTGAGTCACAAGAGTGTAAGCCACTCGCCCAAAGCCACACAGTGAGGAAGCTGCAGAGCCTAATCAGAGGTCTGACTCTAAACCAAAGAGAGACCAACATTTCCTGTAAAGGGCCAGAGAGTATTGTAGGCTTTGCAAGCTATATGGGCTCTGTTAGGATATTCAGCAATCCTGCTGCAGCTCAAAAGCAGCCACGGGCAATGACTAAATAAATGGGCATGGCTATGTTCCAGTAATGCTTTATCTACAAATATGGGTTGAGGCTAGATTTGGCCCAAGGGCTGTAGTTTGTGGATAAACTCTTGTTCTGCATCACCACACTGCACTGCTCCCAGCAGGCCTGTTGAAGAATAAATGTGCTCTACCTGGGCTGGGTGTGGTGGCTCATACCTCTAATCCCAGCTCTTTGGGAGCCCGAGGCAGGAGGACTGCTTGAGGCCAGGAGTTTGAGACCAGCCTGGGCAACATGGTGTGATCCTGTCTCTACAAAAAATTAATATATGTTAAAAAACAATGTGTCCAGCCTGGGCTACAGTGGCCTCTGGACTGGGAATAGAGAATTTCCCAGGCTAGGTGCAGTAGCTCATGCCTGTAATCCCAGCACTTTGGTAGGCTGAGGCAAGCAGATCACTTGAGGCCAAGAGTTCAAGACTAGCCCCTGACCAACAGGAGAAGCCCCACTGCTACAAAAAATACAAAAAATTAGCCAGGCATGGTGGCACACACCTGTAATCCCAGCTACTCAGGAAGCTGAGGCAGGAGAATTGCTTGAACCTGGGAGGCAGAGGCTGTGGTGACCTGAGATCACACCACAGCACTCCAGCCTGGACGACAGAACAAGACTCCATCTCAAAATAAAAAACAAAAACAAAAAGAAAAAAAAAAGAGAATTTCCAGAGCATATCTAACACAATAAAGGAGGCAGGGGCTGAGCTACAGATCATTTGAAGAAAAGATCTTAGAGAGGTGGTGGAAGGGGCTGAAGAAAAGCAGCTAGGGATTCTCCCCAAGAGAGCAGGGAGAAGGCAGGGTGCAGCAGGAAAGTGCATATCCAGGCCCTCCTATAGAAGGTAGGTCACTTGGAGATGCCCCTTGGGACTCCCAGTTCCCCCTGCTGTTTCCACCCCACCTTGCCCCACCCCACCCCACCCCACCTCGCCTCAGCTGCTCAACCTCTTGACCATCTGTCCCATGTTGCCCTGGGCTCGGGCTCCAGCTCCACGTATGGCGCAGCTTCCTCCCAGGCCCTGTCAACTTGCTCTTAGCACAAGTGTTAGCCTTGGCGCTGGGGCCTGTGGAGGGAAAAGCACTACACGGAACATATAAGCAACACTAGGGGTTTCTAGGCCCCGAGATTCCTGGAGGTCTTCCTGCCTCCACTGGGATGAAGCTGCAAAGGCTTTGAAGTTCATCATTGAGATGAATTTTCTACCATGCCTCCTAGGAGAGCAAGCTCCTCCCTGCTCCCCAGAACTACTCAATTAACATCCAAATACTAGGAGGCCTTCTAGCAGGGGAAGAGATGGCTTGAGAGGGGGCAAGGAGAAGGGACCATGGGGCACGGGATCCAGGCCTGAGGAGCTGCCTGACTCACCAGCACTGGCCAGGGCCTGGGGTTTGGCCTGGCCTCCGCATGGGTTTCTAGTCCTTTGTCAAGAAAAAGGGGGCCTGGACTGCCCTGATACTCTAAGTGTGGTCCAGGGACCAGCAGCATTGGTCTCTCCTGGGAATTTGTGAGAAATGCAGAATTCCAGGTCCTTCCTTGGCCTTGGGAATCAGAATGTGAATCTGAGCAAGATCCCAGGTAACTTACACAAACACACATTCAATTTCCAATAGCATGAGATCAGGCGATCTACAGGGCTTTGTGCCATTGTTTCTGCATGTCCAGCACACATTCCCCTGTGTTTGGTTTTTGAGATGGTGTTTTGCTCCCCACTTCTTGTCGCGGCCCCAAGAGATTCACATGGAACTGAGTCTTCCCTAGGGGTGGATGAAGCATATGACCCAGGCCTAGCCAATCAGAGTATGGGATTCCCTTGGCTGTGGTGATTGGGTGACTGGTTTTTGGCGGGGTGCGGGGGGAGGTCGGGATGCAGTAGCAGGCTGGCAGACCTAAGTGGGCACCTGCTGGTGGCTTGTCTTGGTACCATATGGGGCATGGGGGTTGAGATGAAGAATGGGTCGTTATATCATTGAGCTCCTGGACCCAAACGTGCTTGAACTTAACTAAGATAACCAAGAATTGGGATGAACAACTCTTCTAGCCTTGGATTTGAATTGAAAGCATGAGAGAGAGCGCTAAGGTTCAAGGAAAGCTCAGGTCTCTCTCTCTCTCTCTTTTTTTTTTGAGACAGAGTCTCACTCTATGCCTAGGTTGGAGTGCAATGGCGTGATCTCGGCTCACCACAACCTCCGCCTCCCGGGTTCAGGCAATTCTCCTGCTTCAGCCTCCCAAGTAGCCGGGATTACAGACATTCATCACTACGCCTGGCTAATTTTGTATTTTTAGTAGAGAAAGGGTTTCACCACATTGGCCAGGCTGGTATCAAACTCCTGACCTCAGGTGATCCACCCGTCTTGACTTCCTAAAGTGCTGGGATTACAGGTGTGAGCCACGCGCCCAGCCTCCCTCTCTTCTTTTATAGTTTTCCCATCTTCCCTTTAGCACCACTGCTCACCTCGCCGAGGTGTCAGGACCCAGTAGGGCACTCAATCAGCAAGCTTTTACTGAGCGCCGACTGCATGCAAAGTTCTGAAAACACAGGAAGATACCAAAAAATAAAAATAAATAAAACCCCTGGTTAATTAAAATTTAAAAAAAAGAGAGAGAGAAAATTAAAACCCAATGCCCTGTCCTCAAGGAGGTCACATAGCACATATAATGAAGCAACATGTGACAAAATTAATGTGGTCCAGAAAGAGTCTCTAATGCTGAGTGGGTGCTGGAAAGGGGAATAAATAGTCCCTCCATCTGGCCTGCTCTCCCGCCCCCAGCCCCAAGGAGGCTCCTCTGCCACCACTGGGAGGAGATTGAAAGCAGCCCCGCCTACACGGAAGGCTCACCTCCAGTGAGCAGCTCAGGCTGGCAGGTTCCAACCCAGCCCCCCAGGCCGTGCATGGCTCCCTGCCTCCCACCTCCACGCCCTTGCAAGGGATGATGACTGTGCACCTGGCTGGCTCCCCGCTTGGCACGCTGCTGTACCCGAGTGGGTGTTTCAAAGCTGCTGCTCTTTCCTGCCCACTTGCAGAACCCAGACCTGGGCAGACCCTTGTAGTATCAATCACACGCCGGAGGAGGATTTAAAAGCCCTGATACCCCCAAATCCATGTTCTTTCTTGCCAACCCTAGGCCAGCTTATTTCATACCCAGCCCACACTCAGCCCAGTTCATGCCTAGAGTTATCTGTTCATATCTGCCACCCCTCTTTGCAAAGTGTTCTAAAAGGTGTGCATTAAAGCTTATTGTCAAGTGGAAAAAAGCGTAAGGCTGGCGGCTGCCCCAGTGGTTGTGCGGGAGTGCAGTATGCAAATGGCTCCCTCTAGAGGTAGGAAAGCTCTAAAATACTGACAGGCAGGTCTAGGGTTGGGAGGTCGGCCTGACTTGATGTGTTCGTCCCACCCGGATTTGTCTGATCTCTTAGAAATAGCAGCGCTCCCCACTCTGGCAGTCTGTGTTGTGCAAGATCACTGGAAAGGCCGATGCTTCATGGTCATTTCATTTGTTGCCCTCACTGCAGGGGTCTCAGAACCCAGGAAGAAGATAACAAGGGACTGGGACCCCAACACGTCCCATTTTCACTTGTGGGTTTTTCTAAAGGGGCTGAAGCTGCTTAGGCCACAACAGGACATAGGATGTGGTGGCTGAGTGAGAGCAAAGCCTCTGCTTTAATGATTGCAATGAACTTGCTTTAGAGACCGTTAAGGAAAGCCCACCCCACAGTAAATTGCTGGAAGGCCAATCCCTTCACTAGCAATTTAATGCTAAGAGCCGATGACGTTCATCAGATCTGACAGCATTTTGGTAAACGACGGCTCTGTTGATTAGGCCGCTGTCCACCCAAGTATTACAAGGCTGAGGAAGCCATAAATCTTAATCCACGGATAGCAGCAGAAAGATCTAAGGCCTAGAAGTGGTGGGGGGAAAGGACAGTATGAACAAGAGGCCATATATCACCACCAGCCCATTCCACAGGGAAGGCGGCAGCTCGGGAGCCCAACACAACCATCGCCACGATCCTCCCCAAGCCCCCAGGAATTGGAGGAGCTTGGGAAGGGTTTTACAGGTGGAGGTTGTCGGTCTCTTGGCCAGCAGCCAGCATTGGAATGACTCTGTGACCTTCTAGCCAAGGGATCCGGAGGCCAGTGCAACCTGAGGCAGCCCCTCCTGTCAGGGCAGCTCTACCCAAATGTGCTTTCTTATTTTTGGATGAGACCATAAGAAGAGAAACCTGTTCTCCTGGAGGCGGTGAATGCATTGGGCTTGGTCAGTAGAAACGGCGTGTGTGATTCAAGAGAGTTTCAGGGCTGGGCGCAGTGGCTCACGCCTGCAATCCCAGGACTTTGGGAGGCCAAGGTGGGTGGATCACCTGAGCTTGGGAGTTCAAGACCAGTGTGGGCTACAGAGCAAGACCCTGTCTCAAAAAAAAAAAAAAAAAAAAAAAATCCAGCAAGACAGCCAGGGGGAGAGTACAGAGGGTGAATGTGGAGGCCAGGAGGCTGGCGGACTGTGAATAGGGCTGGGACTGCAGGTGCTCACTGTGCACTGGGACCACTGCATCCCACCACAGGGTCCCCTGCTGACCCAGCCATGCCCAAGGTGAATACACAAGGAGACCGCATGGCCCTGCTCATCCCTCCTGGTTGGCAATGCCCTACAAGAGAAACCCCAAGACTGGGAGAGGACTGTGGTCCCTCTCTTGGTGGAGTGGCTTTTGAGAACTGGCCAGCAGCCATTGGGGACTTGGCTGCCTTGACCACTCTGCCTACCCCCAGCTGCCTCTAAGCACAGCAGGAGCCCATCCAAAAGGGTTAGGATGGAAATCTTCCTCTGTAGCCCATGGACCCAAGACTCTGTCTCCATGGACTTTCTACCATGGAGAAACTTTGGACTTAATTCCACTTCTTGGAGCCAGAGCGAACCAATCCAGCCCATGTTCCTCATGACCGTAATAACAGTGTAGATGGCACACCCAGTCGGTTCACTGTTCTACCTCCAGCCTCTTTGATGAGAAGCTCCAGGAATCACAGTTCCTGCTCACATGGTGGCACTAGGGCAGTCAGGGTTTGCACCAGATGATCTGGTCTCTGAGGGGCTCCAATCATACCCAACTGAGGCAGGACGGGGTGCCTCATCTAGGCTGAGCAGCAGCAGCCCAGTCCATGTCCAGAGAAACAGAGATAAGCTGAGAGATTCAGACTGTCTCTGTCTTGGAAACTTTCAACTAACAACATGGAGGGAGTGAAAAAACGGCATGGAGAAGGCATGATGGATCAGGGGAACGTTGAAGCTACGAGTCAGTGGCAGCTCAGGGACAGGGAACAGAGGTGCCAGGAGCAGGGACTGTGGAAGGTTGGTGGAGAGAGAGAGCCCTGCTTCAAAGGTTCCCTGGTCTTCCTGCAGCCCCTTGTTCCCGTGGTGGTCCTTTCTGCAAACATGAACCCAACGCGTGAATCCAAACACGGTGCTCTACTATTTCCACCCTCTTGGAAATTCCTCACATTTAGATTGAAACCCAAACTCCTGGTCAGGTGTGGTGGCTCACACTTGTAATCCCAGCACTTTAGGAGGCTGAGGTGGACGGATCACGAGGTCAGGAGTTCGAGATCCGCCTGGCCAACATGGTGAAACCCCGTCTCTACTAAAAATACAAAAATTAGCCAGGCATGGTGGCACGTGCCTGTAGTCCCAGCTACTCAGGAGGCTGAGGCAGCAGAATCACTTGAACCTGGGAGGCAGAGGTTGTAGTGAGCCAAGATTGTGCCACTGCACTCCAGCCTGGGAGACAGAGTAAGACTCTGTCTCAAAAAAAAAAAAAAAAAAAAAAAAAGAAAGCCGGGCGCTGTGGCTCACGCCTGTAATCCCAGCACTTTGGGAGGCCAAGGCGGGCGGATCACGAGGTCAAGAGATCGAGACCATCCTGATCAACATGGTGAAACCCCGTCTCTACTAAAAATACAAAAACTCAGCTGGGCATGGTGGCACATGCCTGTAATCCCAGCTACTCAGGAGGCTGAGGCAGGAGAATTGCCTGAACCCAGGAGGCGGAGGTTGCGGTGAGCCGAGATTGCGCCATTGTACTCCAGCCTGGGTAACAAGAGTGAAACTCCATCTCAAAAAAAAAAAAAAAAAAAAGAAAGAAAGAAAAAAAAAATCCAAACTCCCTCCTGTGGTCTTCTAGGCCTTGTATGACCAGTTCTTCCTACCTGTAGTCCTGACATCCTCATCCCCACCCTTTCTGCCACCTTATCCTGATTGCCCTGCCTCCCAGTGCCCAGAGCCTACTGTCCTTGCTATCCCCTCACCTGAAACCCTTCCCCAGCCACAGATCTTTCCAGGGCTGGCTCCAGGCGATTCTCAGGCTTGGCTGTGATGGGGCCCCTTGGGAGTGGGTGCTGCCCACCTTCGCTGAAGGAACACTTCCCACAACACCCTCTCTCTCAGGCTGCTGTCCTCTGTCCTTCCTGCATTGCACTGTCTCCCGACTTGCTTGCTTGCCTTTGGTCCTTTGCCTTCCCATCCTCGCTACGTGCTCCCCATCAACATGAGCAGGGCTGGCCTCACTCACTGCTCAGACCCCGACACCTGTAAGTTCCAAAATTGAGTATGTGCTCAATACATGAGCAATGGAATGAATGAAGTGAAGTATGAGTGAGCAAAGGAACATACTGGAGTGAAGAGCCCTGAGGCCTACAGGCCAAGCTGCCCTCCCCCTCAGCCCCTCCGCTGATTAAAACAACAGTCAGCACCATCCACTGACTGTTTCTCCTGTGCCAGGCACTGCTTCAGCCTCTCTTCAAACACCGCCCCATCTGATCCTCATTAATTGCCCTCATTAATTACCATTACCAACCCCACATGACAAATGAGAAAGCAGGCACCGAGGGGTTAAGCAACTTAGCCACTGTGCAGCTGGCAAGAGGCGGAGCCAAAGCTTTGCACTGGGGCTGCTGGAAGGTTCCAGGGTCTGAGCTCTTAGCCATTCCTCTGAACTTGTCTGTCACCTGTTCTCACCTGAAGCAGCAGGCAGCCCCTGCTGAAGGTCCACCTGTAATGCATGCTGTACACGCTCCCCTCTAGCAGCCCTGGGAGGTTTCATTGATGATGAAACCAGAGCTCAGAGTGGTTGCATGGCCAGCTCCGGGGCACACAGCTCACTGCAGGACTGCACACAGTTCCGAGAGGTTAGGTGGCCAGCTCCAGGGCACACAACTCACTGCAGGACTGCACACAGCTCAGAGAGGTTACGTGGCCAGCTCCGGGGCACACAGCTCACAGAGGTTACGTGGCCAGCTCTGGAGCACACAGCTCAGAGAGGTTATGTGGCCAGCTCCAGGCACACAGCTCACAGAGGTTATGTGGCCAGCTCCAAGACACACAGCTCACAGAGCCTACACAGCCAGCTCCAGGGCACTCAGCTCAGAGGTTATGTGGCCAGCTCCAGGGCACACAGCTCACAGAGGTTACGTGGCCAGCTCTGGAGCACACAGCTCAGAGAGGTTATGTGGCCAGCTCCGGGCACACAGCTCACAGAGGTTATGTGGCCAGCTCCAAGACACACAGCTCACAGAGCCTACACAGCCAGCTCCAGGGCACTCAGCTCAGAGGTTATGTGGCCAGCTCCAGGGCACACAGCTCACAGAGGTTACGTGGCCAGCTCTGGAGCACACAGCTCAGAGAGGTTATGTGGCCAGCTCCAGGCACACAGCTCACAGAGGTTATGTGGCCAGCTCCAAGACACACAGCTCACAGAGCCTACACAGCCAGCTCCAGGGCACTCAGCTCAGAGGTTATGTGGCCAGCTCCAGGGTACACAGCTCACAAACATGGCCAGCTCCAAGATACGCAGCTCACAGAGGTTACATGGCCAGCTGCAGGGCCCTCAGCTCAGAGAGGTTACACGGCCAGCTCTGGGGCACACAGCCAATGAGCAGTCCAAAGACCATTCCTTCCACTCTCCAGGGGCTACAAATTCAAATGCCCCGAAGAGCCAGGTGGGAAATGGAAACATGAGATAAGAGAAACCATAACCTAAATCTGATAGTAAACCACAGCTGCCACTCAGCCTCACCACTGAAGCTCCGGGGAGTGGTGGGGACTTTGGCAAACAGGAAGGCTCATGCTCTGTTCGAAGGTAGCAGCTAGACAAGGCTCCTGCTGCCTAGCAGGGAAGAGGATGGCCCAGTGTGGGGGCCAGATTTTCCATTTTTTCCTGGGAAGAAGAAATCTAGATTTTTATTTTTGAGATGGGGTCTTGCTCTGTCCCCCAGGCTGGAGTGCATGGTCATGGCTCACTGGACCCTTGAACTCCTGGGCTCAAGCAATCCTAACTGTCTCAGCCTCCCCAGTAGCTGGGACTAGAGGTGTGAGCCACTATGCCTGGCTAACTTTTTTTTTTTCATTTTTAGTAGAGAAGGGACTCACTATGTTGCCTGGGCTGGTCTTAAACTCCTGAGCTCAGGTGATTCTCCTTCCTCGGCCTCCCAAAGTGCTAGGATTACAGGTGTGAGCCATTGCACCTGGCTAGATATGTTTTTAATATAAAATCTTGTGAATTTAAATGTTGGCAAGCTTCTAAAAGTCTTTTAAAAACGTTTTGAGTCCAAAAACCATTATTTGGGGGCAAGTTTGAAGCACATGCTTCCAGTGGTTAACTTCTAGACCCTGCCAGGCCCTCCCCGCATTTGTTTGAAGTCAGGTGTCACACCCTCCTCCCAGTTAAGCAGTCCCCATGTCTTCACAGCCCGAGCTTCAAGGGCAGGAACTGAGCCCTCTTGGATTTTTTTTTTTTTTAACGGTAGAGCCTTGCACAGTGCCTGGGCCCTGCTGGGTGCCAATACATGTGTCAAATTAACAGATGATTTCATTCATGCCACTTCTGAATGCTCCCTGGTTTGTCGTTATCTTTAAAGGTAGTCTCCAAAGGCCTGGGTGTGTGGAGTGGATCCATGCTCTGGACTGGGGGCGCTGGTACTCAGTACCCATCCCACACTCCCCCGGGAGCCTTTCTATGGGGTAGAGGCCAGAAAGCCAAATACTGCATTTCCCAGGCTCCCTTTCTGAAGCCGTCCTCACAGGATTAACAAGAATTCTGTGCAGAATATAGTTGTAACTCAGCATTTATCACCCACTTCCTTTAACTGAAATTCACTGGATACTGACCATTAGCATTCCCATTATCCCTTATAGATTTCTGACCATAGAATCATAAGGTTTTTGTTTCAGAATTGCTTAAGATGTTTTTCAGATCTTAAATTCCAGCAAAACAACTGACGCCAGCCAGTTTGAAGGCCCCCAGGGATGAACGGGATCTGCAGGAGAACACAGCTTCTTCATCTCCCTGTCCCGTGACTTCACCCTGCACTCTTCTGTCAATCAAGGATCTCCACATGCCAGCCCTCTCCAAAACCCTAAAAACACTAGCACCAAACTCCTCCGGAAGACGGATTTGAGGTTTCTTCCCATCTCCTCATTTGGCGGTCCTACAATTAAACCCCTCTCTCTGCTGAAACCCAGTGCCTATGTGTATAGACTTGCCAGCATCGCACAACAGACCTATTATGGGTAAATTCTGGCTTGGGTCTTGGGTGTGACTTAGGTGCAGCCAATCAGATGGCCTCACACGAGCCAGGGAAAGCAGAAGTGAGGTGAGGAGAGGAAGCGTGTAGATGTTGGCTGTTTCAGTGCTGGAGGCATTGGGTTCTTCAACAATGTCCCTGGCTGGCCAGCCACACTGTGGGGCAGGGTTTTCATAACATTGCTCTAGCAGGCATGGGGGCACTCTGAGGCCAACAGCTGGGGCAGTAACTCTCTGATTCCTGGACTGCAGCTAAGGTGATGCCTTCCTGATGCTGACACCCCACCTTCCCAATGGCATCCTAGGCAGCTGCTCTCCTGGCAGGCCCAGGCTAAGTGACCATGCTTTTCAGGCACTATTCCTAGAGGCCCAGCCCAGAGTCCACTCCTCCCGCTAGCCCAAGGACTTTATAAACACCCCGATTCCCTGCACCATATTTCTTTCCGATTAAAATAGCCTGAGTGGTCTCTGCTGTTAGGCACTGACTGACCCCTGACTGATACAGTGCAGAAGGACAATTACAGCCCTCGAGGCATCAGGAAACCAGGAAATTAGCTATGATTAGGCCCTGTGAAGTGTGGGACCACAAGGAGAGACTGGGGAGGATGCTAATTAATCTTAGGCCAAGTTTTTTAAATTGCAGACTCTGGGGCCAGCTATTAAGCCACAATCTAAGACACAAATAAGGCTCCTGATAATAGAGAGCTCTCAAAACAACGAGAAGAACTGTCTTTAGTGAGAGGTGGAGAAAGGCCTCATTAGCAGCAAATTAATATTCATTGCAGGGGACAAAAGGAGGCCTCCAGGCTGTGTGTCCTCCAGGTCTTGCTCCTGAGCACTGAGATCAGGCAGGGATGCCCTTCCCCAATTAATCAAAGATGTGAAGATGCCCCTGTGGGGAAGCAGAAAGACCAGGGTTTGTAACCACAGGCCCAGAGTTCAAATCCCAGCCTGCCCTCTTCCTTAGTAGCTATGCAACCCTGAGGAAGTCACCTTACCTCTCTCGGCCTCGATCTCTTCAGTAGCACAATGAGGACATTAACTGACCTACCGGGTTATTGTGGGTGGACTGATACAGAGTATGAAAGCATTTATTGTAGACCTGTACATTTAGTAGGGTGTGAATTGCCATATGGTAGTAGCTCCCAATCTTGGTGAACACAAGTTTAAAAATAACAACAGGCCGGTGTGGTGGCTTATGCCTGAAATCTCAGAACTATGGGAGGCCGAGGCAGGAGGATCACTTGAGGCAAGAAGTTCAAAACTAGCCTGGGTAACATAGTGAGACCCTGTCTCTAATTTAAAAAAATAAACAAATTTTAAAACGAAAAAATAACAATAATTTAAAAAATAATCACACTGCTTAAGCCTCAGCAAGTCAGAATCTCTGGGGGTGGGGCCTGAGCATCTGTATTTTAAAACTTCCCTAGACCATTTAAATATACAGTCAGGGCTGAGAAATAAAAAGAAAATCTCAAGACCCCAGCCAACTGAATGAACCCCTTCTTGGCCAAGATAACCCCAGAGAAACCTTAAAACTGAATTCCTATCCATGATGGGATGGGAGGTTGGACATGCCTCATTATACCTCCTCTGTCATTAACCACCAGGAAGCTTTCTTTCCTATGGGTTAAAAAGAATCCAGCCCTTTTCAGCTGGGTGCAGTGGCTCATGCCTGTAATCCCAGCACTTTGGGAGGCTGAGGTGTGTGGATCACCTGAGGTCAGGAGTTCAAGACCAGCCTGGGCAACACAGTGAAACCCTCTCTTTACTAAAATACAAAATTAGCCAGGCATGGTGGTGGGTACCTGTAATCCCAGCTACTTGGGAGGCTGAGGAAGAAGAATCGTTTGAACCTGGGAGTTGGAGGTTGCAGTGAGCTGAGACTGCACCACTGCACTCCAGCCTGAATGACAGAGCAAGGCTCCATCTAAAAAAACAAACAAACAAAAAACTCAGCCCTTTTCAAAGACTCCACCACTGATATCAACCAACAGCATGCCTGCTGCCCCTCCCTTCTGCGGTTACCACACATCTGACCAGCATTTCTTCCTGGTAAGGGACCACTGACATGGGTTTTGGCTCTTCTGTGGAAGATGCACAGTGAGAGTTTGTGTGTCCCCCGATTCACCTTTTGACATCAGAGGCCAAAAACTCCACCCTCAGATCATGCTAACACCCCCATTTTTGGACCACGGGATCCAAGGAAAGGCACGAAACTCAACTACACATGTGCATATTTCTCCTTTTGTAAATATTCATGACTCCTCCTACAGCTTACTGAATATGTATATTGTGCCACTTATTCAGCATAAATCCACGCCCCCCCCTTATCCCTTTGAACTTGAAAGTGCAGGTTTCTGGCTTCTGGCCTGAGGCTGTGCTTCCCAACTTGCCAGAGTATATACCTGGGAGGCTGCCATATTTTCTGAGAAATAAAGCTCTCCTTTCCAAGTTTGTGAACCTCGTCATTCTTCATCTGACGGGGCTGGGACCCACTAGTCCCAGGTAAGGTATGAGTAACTACAAGGTAAAATGTCAAGAACTATATGAGCAAGAACACAGAACTTGGGGCAAAAGATCTAGGATTGACTCTTGATTCAATTCATCCCACTTCTTAGCTGTCAACCTTGGAAAGCACACTGAACTTTTCTGAACCTTCATCTCTTCAGCTCCTTATAAAGAGGGACAACATTGGAATGTACTCTACAGTTCTGGGAGGGCAAAGGAGATGAGTTACATGGGAGCTGAGCCTATGCATGGTACCTGGGGTAAATGCTCAGAAATGCAAGCTTTTGACATTAGCACACCAGTTGCAACCCAAAATGGCATCTCAGTTCTTTGGGGCAGGGGCTTTGTCATGTGTATCCTTGGCATCCAGGACTGTGGATGCCACGTAGGGGATACTCAAGAGAAAAATAGCTGAATGAATAGTCATCATGATGGGGCTCTACATCTGACCTTCCTACACCGCCCAGTGGGGCTCGAGTGGCTCCATCCAAAGGGGAGGGCCAGTAGCAGAGAGGACTCTCCAGAGGTCAGTTACACTTGCAGAAAGGGCACCACTACAAAGGATTTTTTGTTTTAGACAGGATCTTGCTGTGCTGCCCAGGCTGGAGTGCAGCGGTACAACTGTAGCTCACTGCAGCCTCAAACTTCTGGGATCCTGCATAGGTGGGACTAGAGGTGCATGCTACCACGCCTGGCTAATTTTTTATTTTTATTTTTAGTAGAGAGAAGTTCTCACTTTGTTGCCTAAGTTTGTCTTGAACTCCTGGGCTCAAAGTGATCCTCCCACCTCACCCTTCTGAAATGCTGGGATTGCAGAAAGTAGCCGCTGCGCCTGGCTCATGGGGGTTTTAAATGTTCTGATTGTATTTCTGTTCCTATAGCCACCCACACTCTGTATTGTAAAGCGTGGGCTGGGGCCACAGACTCAGACCTGGTGCCATCCTCGGCGCTGGACTTTGCTGGGGGCTGTCCGTGAATTGCGTCTTAAGGCCTTTTCAGCTTCTCGAAACAGAGTTCTGTGTCCATAATCTGCCAGAGAAGAAGGAAGGAGACTTGGTGAGGCACTGATGACAAGCTCACAGTACCGGGATGGTTTGTAGCTCATGTCTGATATGCATGTCAGTGTGCCCAAAGTCTTGTGTATGAGGACACTGACTGCAGCACCGTCTGTAGCAACAAGACATTAGAAAACAAGCTAAATGCTGAGCAAAAAAGGAATGGATAAGTAAGTTCCAGTATATCCATGCCATGGAATAATATGTATAATGTATAGCCAGATCAGGCAGGTCTATATATGCAAAGAACAGTCTTCAAGATACAAAGACAAGGTATAGGACGGCAGGTACAAGAGGTCGCTGTTTGTATAAAAGAGGGTAGAGGGTCAATCTCTTTGCTGAATGAATGAATAAATGTACTGCTAGTGTTCTAAGTACATAAAATCCTGTTATCTGTTCCTCCCTGAAACCAGGACCAGGAAAAGCTGAATTTTCCTTACTAGCAGCAAGTCTGCCTCTATCATGAAAACTAGGAGAGCCACTGGTTTCCCTCTTTGCCCTGGGCGGTGGGGAGCGCAAGCTATACTCTGAGTTCAACTGCAGTGGCTCTCCTTGGAAAACATTTCAAATCACTTTCTCTTCTTACCCGTGTTGTTGTTTTGACTTTTACAATATATTTAGTGGCTTGGGATCTTACCATGTCTGTAAGGCCACAGATTAGAATAACACAAATCAAAGTTACCATGATTACAAGCCTGCAAGCTGGGCATAATTATTCCCATTTTATGGAAGAGGAAAGTGAGGGTCAGAGAGGTCCTAATTACCTAAGGTCTCAAAGCCAAAAAGCAGCAGAACAGGGTTCATTCTAATCCAGTTGGCCTCACTCCAGATCCTCTTATGACTTGGTAGCACACTGGCCTCTCCAGCAAGGCAGCCCACCATGAAGGGCATTCTGACCCCCACTTGGGATAAGCAATCTCGCCAGTCCCATGTTATTGTATTTTATTCATTTATTTATTTTGAAACAGGGTCTTGCTCTATCACCCAGTTGGAGTACAGTGGCGTGGTCATAGCTCAGTGCAGCCTTGACTTCCTGGGCTCAATCAATCTTCCTGCCTCAGCCTCCTGAGTAGCTGAGACTACAGGCATGCACCACCATGTCTAGCTACTTTTTGTATTTTTTGTAGAGATGAGGGTCTCACTATGTTGCCCAGGCTGGTCTTAAACTCCTGAGCTCAAAGGATCTGCCCACCTCGGCCTCCCAAAGTGCTGGGATTATAGGCATGAGCCACCACACCTAGCTGAGTCCCATTTTAAAGATGAGCAAGAGATGGCACAGAGAAACTAAGTGGCTTCCCATGGCAACCTGACTCCATACGCTCTGCCATTTCATTTATTCAACTGCGCAGTCATTTTTTGGTGTCTACGCTAGGCTGGGTTGGGTATTTTTCTATTACACACAGGCTTCCTGTGCTATTTGTATAGGGCACATGAAATCCGTTTAAAGTATGCATGGGTATGGGTTAACTAAATGCAGAAACAAGCGGCGGAATCAAAAATTACATAGGGGTTAGGTACTCAAGTTAAGACATATCAAGTGAAAAATCAGATCTAATCCAAAATTTCCCTAGACATTCCCTTAAAGTAGTGACACTTAAGACCCAGGAAATGTAAAAGCCAGAAATTTACTGCTTTGGCCGCCATTGCTTTGGGGTAGTAGAGGCCAAGACTAGTTTTAAAAGGAATAAAATAGGATTTCTCTTTCTCATTCTTATGCTTTCTGGCCATGCGGGTGTAGTTAACTTGTGTTCGTTGTTCACATGCACAGGACGTGGTTCCACAGTCCCTAATTAATTAATTAATTACTTTTTATTTAGACAGAGTCTCGCTCTGTCACCCAGGCTGGAGTGCAGTGGTGCAATTTTGGCTCACTGCAACCTCTGCCTCCCAGGTTCAAGTGATTCTTGTGCCTCACCCTCCCGAATAGCTGGGACTACAGGTGTGTGCCATCATGCCTGGCTAATTTTCATATTTTTAGTAGAGATAGGGTTTCACCATGCTGCCCAGACTGGTCTGGAACTCTTGGCCTCAGGTGATCCACCGGCCTCATCCTCCTAAAGTGCTGCGATTATAGGTGTAAGCCACCACGCCCAAACCCCTAATTAATTTTAATTAACAGAGCTGTGACTCAGCCTGGAGGGCCTGCGCTCACCATGTGTCCCTTCCGTGTGGGAGGCACTTCTGGAGAAGTCAGAATGAACGGCTTTCCTCGGTGACGATTTCAGCTCTGAGTTGGCGCCGTTGACATAGACAGAGAAGCCTTGCTCCAAGTGCTCCAGCCTCAATTGCATGGGGTCCTTGGTTTTCAAATGCTTTAATATCCTGAAAGAGAAATGGTGGCTTGTTCCTCCTCATCACTGGAGAGTCTGGGCTGCTGCAGCCCCAAGCCGGGAGTGAACTGCTGTTCCAACGGTTAAGCATCTCTAATCAGAACCCGGGGGGCGTGTGCCCAGCTGTTTGTCTACAAACAGCCTCTAACAGGCTCATTACCCACTCAGAAGAGCCACGAGGGGGAGACAGTTTGGGCCCTGCAGGGAAGTTTCTGCAGCTCTCATTCTGAGGCTCAAATACACATTAGCAAAAGAGAACACACCCGGTTCATGCCCCGTGGTGGCCAAGGCAGGGAGGGCGTGTGTGAACACACTGCTATCATACAGCCTGGCTGTTCTGAAACCATCCCAATTTCATGCAATTTCACTTTATGTGAAACTTCGTTTGATGTGTAACAAAAAATGGTTTTTAGGCTCTCAGACTTTGTGAGAGAGATTTCACATCACCCCATTTACAAATCAGAAAACATCTTTCGTCAGACCAGGTGGGCTAATTTTTTGCTTCAGTGAATAGATGTGTTCTCAAAACACTCACCCCTGGTATTTCAAAGGCCATGATTTCATATTCGAATGCAGTTAACAAAGATATCAATGCAGGCATTGGTTCAAGGATAATAACGTGATTATCACATCTTTTGGCTAAAAGGCAGGAGTGTGGCCAGGTCCCTAATTTAGCTTTCACTGAAGCCCATCCCTACACCTTGAGCCTGGTCCTTTACCCAATCTTGATGTCACACTACCATGTGTCTTCTTCAGGCCCCAGAGAACTGCTTCCATTGGACACCAGACTCGCCAGCATTTTACACACACCTTTAGGCACCCCCACATCAGCTAGATTTATACAGACAAACAGCCAACCTAGCAACAAGTGTGCCTCTTCTTGTAATTAAATAAGTGCCAATCAAATGAGCAAAATTTAAATTTTAAAAAATAGCCATCACGTAAAAGGTGCATACTGTGTGCTAAACTCTGTTCTAAAAACCTAAAGTCGATTCTCATTATTCGCAGTTTAAGTGGTCTAGAGAGTCACCGCGAATTCTGAATTAGCGAATTTGGAACTACCGCTCCTAGGGGAAATACAGGGTTAGGTGCCTGTGAGTCTTTGGTCACATTTTCATGAACCAATCAACACAGAACCTCGTGTATGTGTGTTTCTGTTTAAAGATGCTTATTACACCGTTGATTCATTCACACCGAACTCACAGCCAACAGCACTATCACTCATGCCTGAACAAAGCCTCTCTTAACGTATGTATTTTGTTCATAAGGTACATCACAGCCTCATGCTTAGGAACACTGAACAGCATTTCTGCACTAGGTATAAGGCCAGTTTAAGTAATGAAATTGCCAGCAGAAAGTACAAAAATGCGGAAAACATGGCACTACATACACTGTAAAAAGGACACTTGTTTATAATATGAGAGGCAGAGAAGTGTCTTTGTCAGCTGGGAATGTGTGCATCAAGGGACTAAAAATTTTGCCTCTCTGCACGTGTCTGCAAATGACCACAGAAATGTGGCAAATATCTACTATGGGGTTATAGATCGGTTTTAGTGATGACACAAATTCATCGACAGAGAATCAGAGAATGATGATGATCGACCATATGAAGATGTTACTCTTTACAATAATCCTATAGCGTATTCCCCCCTCCCTTTTTTTTGAGACGGAGTCTCGCTCTGTCGCCCAAGCTGGAGTGCAGTGGTGCAATCTTGGCTCACTGCAACCTCTGCCTCCTGAGGTTCAAGAGACTCTGATTCTCCCACCTCAGCTTCCCAGGTAGCGTGGACTACAGGTGTGCACCAGCACTCCTGGCTAATTTTTTTTGGTTTGTGTTGTTAATAGAGACACGGTTTTAACATGTTGCGTAGACTGGTCTCGAACTCCTGACCGTGTGCCCCCCTCGGGCTTCCAGAGTGTTGGGATTACAAGTGTGAGCCACTGTGCCTGGCCATAATTACTTTTACTATCCCCATTTAGTAGATAAGGAGTTTGAGCCACAGAAAGGTTAAAGAACTTGGCCAAGGTCACATAGCTCTTACAGCATATGGCAGAGGTGGAATGCAAACGTAGGCAATTTGGCTCCAGCGCCTACACCAAAACCAAGACAACTTGTAAAGCCAGCAAGATGAGGTTGAAACTGGCAAACTTAGACACTGCTGGTAATTCATAGAACCTTCGCAGAAGTAGTATGAAAATATAGAAAATGCCATATGTTTGGTCTCTGCCCAGAAAGCACATTCCGGCAAATTGTTCCTGAGCATATGAACTCTAGGCAAGAAGACAGTCAGTGTTCAGTAATAACAAAACCCTGGAAGCAACCCAAACGTCCAACAGCAGAGAAGTGGAAGCTGCTATTACACGGATGTCAGAATTATGAAGACTCTATGGAAACATGGGGGATTGTTTGTGATCTATTCAGTGGGGGGCAGGGCATGGTGATGAAAAAGGCAGGATAAAAATGATACACAGGCCGGGGCACAGTGGCTCGTGCCTGTAATCCCAGCACTTTGGGAGGCTGAGGCAGGCAGACTGCTTGAGCCCAGGCGTTCTGAAGTCAGCCTGGGCAACCCATCTCTACAAAAAATATAAAAGTTAGCTGGGTGTGGTGGCATGCACCTGTGGTTCTAGCTACTTGGGAGGCTGGAGCAGGAGGCTGGCTTGAATTGGGGAGGTTGAGGCTGCCATGATCATGCCACTGCACTCCAGCCTGGGTGACAGAGACCTTGTCTCAAAAAAAAAAAAAAAAAAAAAAGAAAGAAAGAAAAGGAAAATGAAAAAGAAAAACAAGGTACATATGTAGTAAAGGTAAAGTTGGAAAACTGTGTTTGTGGACCCGGCGTGGAAGGTGATAAATGTAAAATGAAATCGGCTGTTGGGGGAAGTGGTGGCACTGTGGGTGATTTCTTTGTTTATTTTTTAAATGTTTCTTTAGCGGCTGATACATTCATCTTCTCCCAATTGTGGCAGGAACATTTATTACAGACTGCTTATCTCTTGCCAGCCTTGGAAGCCTGGGAGATGCCTGATTGTTAGGCAACAACATAAAACAGAAGAAAAACACAAGTAACTAAGAGACAATTTCCAAACACAGCAACAGCTACGCTTGCAGGAGCAAACAATCAAGGGATAGTGTAGGCACCAGCAGTCTCTGGGGAGCAAGCAGGAACCCCAGGGAGCCTATGGTGGGGCAGGGCAGGGGATCTGATCACCCAGGCAGAGAGCCTGCCTCAACTTCTCTCCCTGCCTTCTGATGCCACGTTAACAACCACGGCATCCAGTCACCCAGGATCTGGGGCTGGCAGTCCATGGGTGCCCTTCCTTAAGCAGAATGATTTATGAAAATGTAGATTTATGAAACTGATAAATTAGGAGATAATTATTCAGACTGTGAAAGGAATTGCTAGAGGAACTCCCCTACTGCAGCAGAGTGCATCAGTAATATTCAGGTGGCATCAAAGAAAAGGGGTTTTTAAAAAATTGATAGCCTACTTTGCATAAAAAGCTGTCCTGGGCGCAGGGGACTCAGATAAATCAGATTTCACTCCTGCCCTATCTAAAATCGAGTCCTGCCCGCCTGCTGCCCGCCACCCTCTACTGGCTTGCCAGTTCAGCTTTTTCCATGGCACACTATCATTGGCTAATGCTGTATTATGGATGCATCTGTGTATTTGTTTATTCTTCCTCCCCTGCACTGGAAACTGAGCCCCTGTCCACAATGCCTGCTGAATAAGGAATGCTCTCAATGGCTATTTCTTTCTTTTCTTTTTTTGGGGGGTCTTGCTCTGTTGCCCAAGCTGGAGTGCAGTGGTGTGATCACAGCTTACTGAAGCCTTGATCTCCCAGGCTCAAGCAATACTCCCACCTCAACCTCCCAAGTATCAGGGACTACAGGTATGTGCCACCACACCTGGCTAATTTTTGTATTTTTTGGTAGAGACAGGGTCTCCCTGTGTTGTCCAGGCTGGTCTCAAACTCCTGGGCTCAATGGATCCACCCACCTTGGCTTCCCAAAGTGCTTGGATTACAGGTGTGAGCCACCGTGTCCAGCCTCAATGCCTGTTTCCGGACCAAGGGACCCTAAGAAACTCAAGGTGGGTCAGGGGACATGGATGAGTACCCTAGTGCTCATAGCTACCATTCATGCGACACACATCACACCCATCATTTCCATTTTATCCCCATGTTGGCCTTTTGGGTCATGTTCACAGATGAGGAAGTGGAGGCACAGTGAGTTGGGAGTACAGGGTGGGATGAGAACCTGACATGCCTAGGGCTGGGGTGGTTGGAAGGACTCTCCTCCTCAGGGGCCTCCAGAGCACGGACCCAGATGGCAAAGAAGACCCAGTGAGCACAAAGGGCAGGTCTCTGTGTTCTCAGGGGTGCCGGCCTACTTGTAACTAGGCTCATGACTGAGTGGTGTCTAAGCGGTGTGGCTGCCACGGCACTATAGATGAGCCACGTGGTTCCTCCAGACCTCCGTCATCTCAGGTCGCCTGAGGGGTTCTACAAGGATCAGTGATTCAAGAATTACCTGAATGTCAACTTGGGGAGAAGGCGTTTATATCAAAAGGATGGTAATAACAATAAACATTTAAAAAATCAGCTGGGCGTGGTAGCCTGCTGTAGACCCAGTTCCCAGGGAATCGGAGGTAAAAGGATCACTTGAGCCCAGGGTTTGGAGAGTGCAGTGAGCTATGATCATGCCAGTGCACTTCAGCCTAGGAAACAGAGTGAGATACCCATCTCAACCAGTCAATCAATCAGTCAGTCAATAACTGGATGATGATGATAATGATGATGATGATGATGACGACGTCGAATGCTGAGTTGGGTAGGGGGCTTGCTATGGGCCTTCAAGTGCCTTGTCTCACTTCACCCTTCAGTGATCCTGGGATGAGGTTCTGTTGGCCGTTTTAGAAATGAACTTGCCTAGCCGGGCATTCACCTTGTAGTCCCAACTACTCAGGAGGCTGAGGCAGGAGAATCACTTGAACCCAGGAGGCGGAGGTTGCAGTGAGCTGAGATTGTGCTATTACACTCCAGCCTGGGTGACAGCGTGAGACTCTGTCTCAAAAACCAAAAGAAGAAGAAAAAGAAATGAACTTGCCAAGGCCAGAGAGCCAAGGAAACCGCCAAGCTGGATTTGAGTTCTGGCCCATGGGGCTGCAAGGCTGGCGCTCTCACCTGCTCCTTCCTGCTGTTTCTGGCCTCTAGCACCAGGCATCACAGGGGCTCTGAGCAAAAAGAGGTCGGAGGAGAGAGCACTAGCTCACAACTGGGGGCTCCTTGGAGGGAGTGGCTTTGATTCCGGTTTTGAAGGGTGAAGACAGGGAGGACAGGGGTACAAAAAGCCTGCCATTTCTCCCCAGAACCTGTAGGTCCTCTAGGATACTTCACAGAGCTACACAGCAGAGCATCTGTGCAGGGGGAGGAGGTGAGTGTGGAGGATGGACCTCAGTGCTGGAGGCTCCTCCATCTCCCTAGCTTGCAAGACCTTGAGCAAGTCCCTAAACCTCCTGGGGTCTCTTTCCTCTTCGGTAAAAGGAGACTAAAGATGCTTGCACTTCCCTGGGCCACCATGAGGACAAAAGGCTAAACTGGGTTAAAGCTATGGCTCAGTCAAAGGCCCAGGTGGGGCCCCAGTGATGCTGATTCTCTCCTTCCTTCTTTCTTTCTGCCTGGACCTCCTCCTGGGGCTGCAGACCCAGCTCTCTTGTGGGCAGGTTTTCTTGTAAGTTTCCCATGAATGACCTTTCTCAAGGACCAAATGATCACAGCATTGCTGGATGCTTGGACCTGGAGAGCAAATCCAGGTCTACCCCCCACAGTCTAGAGATCACAGTCCCTCTCGGCCGTCACGGCTTCAGATCCAAGGGCCCTCATCTTCAGTCGATCCTCATCACTCAGCCCTTTGATCACTCCCCTTGCTCTTTCATGAATCTTGTCGGGCATGATTACCTCTTTCATGAGGTGGAGTGATGAGAATCACTCAGAGTCCACTGGGACAAGCAGCTGGCAGGGGTTTTGCAGGGGTGAGGTGGGGCTGTCATATCTGCAGACTCTGTCACCTGGAGCACACAATCACTTTCTGCTTCTTTGTCATAGTTACAGGTGGCCTTGCACTTACCCTGCCATAGCTGGGGAGTTCTTCAAGGGCAAGAGTTGTGTGTGGACATCTGTGTTCTCTGCCTGGCCAGGAATCTCCCCCATCTTCCAAACAGAGCCCCTCAGATCTCCTGTGGGTACAGCACCATTCCTTCTTTCACTTCACAAAACTGACTCCACTGGGTGAAACTGACTTCACTGCACAATTTAGCGGGGTGGCCAAGAAGTGGCCAGTAGGACTGTGCCATCTCCTGAGACCACAGAGAGTGACTGACTTGTATATAGCCAGGATATATGTCCCCTCTAAATCTCACGTTGGATTGTAATCCCCAGTGTGGGAGTTAGGACTCCGTGAGAGGTGACTGAATCAGTGGGGCAGAGTTCTCATGAATGGTTTAGCACCCTCCCCTTGTGCTATCCGTGCGACAGTGAGTTCTCCCAAGATCTGGCCATTTAAAAGTGTGTGGCACCTCCCCCCACTCTCTCTCTCTCCTGCTGTCACTATGTGATGTGCCCGCTCCCACTTTGCCTTCTGCCATGAGTAAAAGCTCCCTGCGGCCTCCCCAGAAGCCAAGCAGATGGTGGCACCGTGCTTCCAGTACAGCCTGCAGAATCGTGAGCCAATGAAACCTTTTTTCTTTATAAATGACCGAATCTCAGGTGTTATGCATAGTAATGCAAAAATGGCCTAATGCAGCTTGGGATGGAACTGGGCCCGGCCAGGCCAATGGGAACCTTCCTCAGCACTTCTGCTGGAAGCATTAGGAGAGATCCCTAATGCTTCTAGTAGGATGTACGTAGGGGCTTTCGCTGGCTGTCTTGACCATCACAAGTGAAGTACCTGCCTGAGAATGGCTCTAACATGGGAAAACGAGGGTATAGAAAATGGAGCATAGTTTGATTATATAATCTAAGCACTTGGATCCAGCTATGCCTGAGGCCAACAGTATCATGGTGAATTTCTTTTCCTTTTTTTTTTTTAAGAGACAGGGTCTCACTCTGTCACCCAGACTAGAGTGCAATGGCATGGTCATAGCTCACTGCAGCCCTTGAACCACTAGACTCAAGCGATCCTCTCACCTCAGCCTCCAAAGTAGTGAGTAACTAGGACTATAGGTGGATACCACCACAGCTGGCTATTTTAAAAAAATATTTTAGAGACAGGGTCTTAAAGTTCTGGATTCTCCTGCCTTACCCTCCTGCATAGTTGGGATTATAGGCAGAAGCCACCATGCCCAGCTTGACATTGGATTTCTTAATTTCATAGGCCAATGTTTCCCAGTCAAATCTCAAAGGTAAGTTTAAACCCAATGATTAAGTCCATTTGCTTTGGGTTTCTGTCTCTTACAGCCAAAAAACACTAATACAATCTGTGTCTTCCTTATCACAATGCTTCCCTTTGCACTAATGGCAATGCCAGGCCCTGGAAGGTACTCAGTGAAATCCTGCTGAATAAACAAAAGAAAAGTATTGCCCAGCTTCTTATGCGCAGCTGTGTTCTGGGCAGATCTCTGCTCCGAACTCACTCTAGTGATGACATCCCCCGTTCTCAGGTTACAGACATCCCAGATAAGCAGCCTGGGGTTTCAGCTCCCTCCATGTCCAGGGTAAAGCTCAGAGGCTAGTTTTCTATCTGGTCCTATAACTAGACTTTCAAGTAAATTGCAGTTCTTCCCACAAAACCCCTCCTCAGTTAACTTAGGGCCACTGGCAATCCTAGCAGGCTTTTTTCTCCTCTTGATTACTTATGACATCAAGCAAAATGTAGAGTCCAGCCCGGCTCCACCACTTCCCGGCTGCGAGACCTTGGGCAAGTTGCTCACTGCTCAGAGCCTCCACTTCCTTGTCCGTAAAATGGGTGCAGCAACTCTGCCCCATTGGTTAGTGTGCAGATAAAGTAAAATGTTGGGGTGAGGTGTCCGACATAGGGCTGGCACTCTGCAAAAGGTACCTTTGAGATTTGCCCGATGATGGCTCGGGGGATTCCCATTCTTCATGAGTCTCTACTGGAAGGTGTTTCTTTCCAGCTCCATCTTCTAATTTCCTGTCATTGTGACAGCTTCCTCCTGGTGACAACACGTCCCCCAAATTTTATGGCAACTCAGTTTTGATACAGCTTTTAATTATCTTTGTGCTATAACCTTGTCTCTGGAAATCCTCATTTATACTACCGGCCAGTGCCTCTTTGATCACACACTTATTGATCCCCCAATTAATGAGAAACAATTTGTTCATAAGAAACTGTGACAGTCTCTCCCCAGACAAGTCATATGCAGATGATTAAACGATCACCCAGGTGTTCGGTGGCACCATCCAGTCTGCCAGAGATTGAATAAAAACATCCTACTCCGTGGCATTAATGATGATGGAAACCCACGTCGGTCTAATCAGCACAAGCCTTCACTGTTTTAGTTTGAGGTGGATGTGGGGATGGAGGGGGATGAGCACAGAGCTGCTAGGCAAAGAGGACACTGTTATGGCATTTCTGCCTGGCCCTGGAGAGACTGTCTGTTCAGAAGGTCTCCACCAGGGGTGGCGCTGCCTCACTAGATGGGTATTTGGAAAGTGGCTGGGTGCTGTCATAGATGGAATTTAGGATCTTAACGAAATTTCGAAAAGAGAGTGGTGGGCAGGGATGCTAAACTGCAATTTGTGAGATTACAAAAACTATGTCCCAGGCCAGGCACAGTGGCTCACACCTATAATCCTACCACTTTGGGAGGCAGAGGTGGGTGGATCACTTGAGGTCAGAAGTTCAAGACCAGCCTGGCCAACGTGAACCCGTCGGTACTAAAAATGCAAAAATTAGCCAGGTGAGGTGGTGCGCGCCTGTAATCCCAGCTACTGAGGAGGCTGAGGCAGAGAATCACTTGAACCCAGAAGGCAGAGGCTGCAGTGAGCTGAGATCGTGCCACTGCACTCCAGCCTGGGTGACAGAGTGAGACTCCATCTCAAAAAAAACAATTGTCCCATGCAACATGCCACCAGGGCCCCTGCTGATAACACCGAGTCTAGTCAGTGAGACCGGAGCTGAAGTGACATGCAGAGTTACACCTCCCTATTGCAGACTCTCTTGTCTGCAAGACCCTAAGCCCACTCCCATAACACAGAGGCCCATATTCGTGCCCATACCTTCTTCCCCCTCCTCCCACCAGTTCCTCAGGCCTGCATTGTTTTTCTGTTTGCTTGGTGCTTCAATTTGAATTCAATACCAACATTTTAAAACTCAGGAGATTTTACAACCCAAATCCACATCTCCAGCTTCTCTGGCAGACTCAGGAGGATCAGGACCCAGACTGGGGTGGGTTGGTGGGGCGGGGACTGTGGTCTCACAGAGAGCTGGCCTGGGCCGAGCAGCTTGGAGATGGGAGCTTCAGGTATCCACGGTCCACTGAGTCAGCTCCACTCACAGCCTGGCCCCCTCTAGAATCTGAATTTGCAAATCCCCAGCCTACTGCAAGGTTTGAGGCCTGAAGACAAACTACAGTGAACTGAAAATGAACTTCCTCAGCCCTACAAAGGAACGGAGGAAATGATGGCTCTTTCAAACCAGACCATGATGCTTTGACCTTGATCGCTACACACTGGACCTACTGCAAGCTTTTTCAAGGACCAGCACTCCAGAGACAAAATCAGTCCTACTTTAACTTCAAATGACTTATCGACCAACTTCAAACGCCAATGTAAAATGACTCCATCTTTGCATAACATGACATGATTATAGGCTCAGATTTCAGGGGCTATCAAAGCCCTAAGATCACAGACTGGGCTCTTCAGGTGGTTCTTGCACAAGCCCTGCCAAATTCAAGCTTTTTTTTTGACAACCCTATCTTCTCCCAGGACAGGAGCAGGGAGGGAAGAGGCAGTATTTACACATCGAACAGTCTGCTATAGCTCAGTCAAAAGACGCAATTAAACCAATGAACGGAGAAACAGGAGCTGGGGTTGCAGATAATATTCTAAGCCTCTGAGTGGAGGGGAACTCCACATCCCATTCCTATGTGAGGCAGGGCCTGCCTGCTGTTAATAAATCTAAATAGATTTTTACTTGGCTAATATCAAGGGCTGCCGTCGAGCGGCTTCTCTTACCGGTTCCTCTGCTGAAGCAATATTAAATACTCATCATGTTTCTCATCAAAGTCTGTCACCATGTCCTTAGCGCAACCCTGAAATGAAGAAACAGAGCAGTGTGATATCGGAACGCAGGGAAGCTCTGACTGAGGGCGCGGGTGCAGCACATCCCGGTGCAGGAGGCTGAGAGGCGGAGGCTGACCTTGACAGAGGCCCAGCTCCCCGGGAGCATTGCTCCGGCAACCCTGAGCCCCAGAGACTGTCTGAGGCCCCATGGGCCTTAGGCGTACACACTTTTAATCATCTATAAAAAGGAGAAGGTCAATTCCCGCCTCTCACTACTTTTCATTCCTCTCATGCCCGCTATGATCAAGGACTCTGACATGATTTGGGCTGTACTGTTTTCTCAACACTCATTATTTAATTATCTCGATTGTCATAACAGACGCAACCCAAATCAGTTGTTTAAAAGGGGATCTTGGCTGGGTGCAGTGGCTCCTGTCTGTAATTCTAGCACTTTGGGAGGCTAAGGTGACAGGATTGCTTAAGCCCCGGAGTTCAAGACTAGCCTGAGTAACCTAGGGAGACCTTATCTCTACAAGTAATTTAAATATTAGCCAGGCATGGATGGTGCATGCCTGTGGTCCCAGCTACTCTGGAGGCTGAAGTGGGAGGACTGTCTGAGTCTGAAAGTTGAAGCTGCAGTGAGCCATGATTGCGCCACTGCACGCCAGCCTGGGCAACAGAGCATCTCAAAGAACCAAAAGGGGAGTCTTATTTTCCCCTTGCCATTGCAAGATAAATGTATGTTAATTATAAACAATGCAGTCATTATAGAAATCTGTGACCTAGACTGGAGGCCCTCTTGGAGTGGACATAGTGGTTCTGTGTCTCCTAGTCTGGCAACAGGGCCCTGGGTTTCCCTTGGGGATGTGCTCAGCCCCTTCTTGCAGTTCACTGGCTTCCTTAGATGACCTTGAAAGTGACCTGGTTCTTCTCTTGGTTCACATGACCTCGGCCTTGCCAATCAACACAGGGCTTCCCCTAGCCACAGTGATTTACCAGTTTGGGGTGAACCGTGACCCAAATCAGCCCTGGGATTTTGCTGACACCCTTAGAAAAAGAGCCGCTCTCTTCCCACTTGGATGCTGTGCCAATGAGATGCAGGCCTGGAACCGCCTGAGAATGAAGCTGCTAAAAAAGACAGCAGATCCAAGAGACGAAGAGGCAGGTTCCTGAAGACATCATTTGAGTCCCTGGATCCACCTGTGCATAAAGAAGAATCTGGACAATTCAGTTACTGCCTTAGAAGTTTCAGCTGAGTTTCTGTCATTTGCAGCCAATAGAATTTTAAGTAATATACTATAATCTGACCATCAGAGATAATCCCTGGTATAATTGATGATGGCTTTCTGGGGGGAGTAATGTATAATAAACTACACATATTTAAAATGATATATGCATATACCAGTAAACTGCTATTAAAATTTGATAAATGTATCTTCCTCTGGGTGCCTTTCTTTGTTCAAAGTATACACAGATACATATCTACACAGAAACACATACACACTCTTTAAAAAGCTATTTTTTTAAAGTAGAGATGGCATCACACTATGTTGCACAGGCTGGTCTCTAACTCCTGGGCTCAAGTGATCTTCCTGCCTTGGCCTCCCAAAGTGCTAGGATTACAGGCATGAGCCACTGCACCCAGCTTCATATACTCTTTTACTTCTTTTGTTTTGGTCTTTTTTTTTTTTTTTTTTTTGAGACAGAGTCTTGCTGTGTCACCCAGGCTGGAGTGCAGTAGTGCAATCTCAACTCACTGAAGCTTCCATCTCCCAGGTTCAAGCGATCCTCCTGCCTCAGCCTCCCAAGTAGCTGGGACTATAGTCACCCACCACCACGCCCAGCTAATTTTTGTATTTTTAGTAGAGATGGGGTTTCACCATGTTGGCCAGGCTGGTCTCTTAACTCTTGGCCTCATGTGAGGCCTCCCAAAGTGCTGGAATTACAAGTGTGAACCACTGCACCTGGCCTCATATGTTCTTTTAAACAAAAATGGGATCATACTATAAACGATGTTTTTCAATTTGCTGTTTCTTTTTTTTTTTTAATGGAGTCTTCGTCTGTTGCCCAGGCTGAAGTGTAGTGGCACAATCTTGGCTCACTGCAAACTCCGCCTCCAGGATTCTCTGGCCTCAGCCTCCAGAGTAGCTGGGATCACTGGTATATGCTACCACACGCAGCTGATTTTTGTATTTTTAGTAGAGACAGAGTTTCACCATGTTGGCCAGACTAGTCTTGAACTTCTGACCTCAGGTGGCCTGCCTGCCTCGGCCTCCCAAAGTGTTGGGATCACAGGCGTGAGCCACCGAACCTGGCCAATTTGCTGTTTCTTCTTTGCCAAGGGGAGGATTAACGATACAATATTAACTTGGTACTGGTCCCAGGTTATAGCAAGTTATGGGGATTCAGTTTTTAATGGCAAGTAGGGCATTTGTATCAGAAATACAATTTGTGTGGGAACCTCAATGTTTATCCTGGGAAGGAGAGAGAGAAAAATAGAAATCTCTATCATTCTCCTCTTAACTTCTCAAAATCTGGCTTTAGTCCCATTATTTTATTAGAACACTACCCGAGACAGACCCAGGACCACCTTAACTTAATGCAATCGCTCTTCTCTCCATCCTTTTCAATTGCTCTGAGCCATGGGAAACTGCTGACCATCCATCATGCTGCCCCAAAATTGAGAATGATGGGCATTCCTTTTCTCTCTCTCTCTCATCCTCATGATAATCATTAAAATTCCCACTCCAGGCCAAGTGCAGTGGCTCACGCCTGTAATCGCAGCACTTTGGGAGGCCGAGGCAGATGGATCACCTGAGGTCAGGAGTTTAAGACCAGCCTGGCCAAAATGGCAAAACCCCATCTCTACTGAAGATAAAAAAATTAGTCGGGTGTGGTGGTGTGCATCTAGTCCCAGCTACTCAGGAGGCTGAGGCAGGAGATCACTTGAACCCGGGAGCCAGAGGTTGCAGTTAGCTGAGAGAGGTCATGCCACCGCACTGCAGGCAGAGTGAAAGAGTGAGACTGTCTCAAAAATAAAATAAAATTTAAAAGATTCCCACTCCATTTCTTAAAAACAACAACAACAAAAAAAAAAACACCCAGTGTGGTGGTGCATGCCTGTAGTCCCAGCTGCTCAGGAGGCTGAGGCAGAAGGATGGCTTGAGTCTAATTCAAGGTTACAGTGAGCTATGATCACATCACTGCACTCCAGGCTGGGAAACAGTGAGACCCTGTCTCTAAAAAGCATCCTACTTGCCAAATTCTCTTCCTCTGCTTCTGCAGTGCTGAATGAGCCGCTCTTTCCACGTGGCTTTCTGCCTGTGCCTTCTCTAGCGAGCCTTCATCTGTGCCCTCAACTGTGGATGCTCAGTTCAGTGTCTGTCTGCGTCTCTATCTCACCAGTCTTGGGTCTTTCTCCCTTCCGTCTTCACTTCTCCCTCTGATTACAAGGAAGGGAGCCTAATGTGAAGCCCAATCATGCCTAGCCCAGGGCTGACAGCCTGATCCCCCTTTCTCTTCGTGTTTCTTGTAGGCCCAGGTTGTTGCCTTCTGCTTCCCCCTTCCCCTGGAGCCCCTACTTTTCCTTCCTGAATTCCCTCTCTCTAGACCCACTCAGGAACAGGATGCTGTACCTTCTTGTTCTCTCCTATTCTGACATCTCTGCAACCTGAGTTTCACTGGGCTTTCTTGCTAGCTAAGTTGGCCACTCATGAAGTAAGTAATAATAAGAAACAGTGATATTATGAAATTATAATAATAATTTTTAAAAGGCTGGGCATGCTAACGCCTGTAATCCCAGAGCTCTGGGAGGCTGATGCGGGAGGATTGCTTCAGGTCAAGGGTTTGAGACCAGCCTGGTCAACATAGCAAGACCCTGTTTCTTAAAAATTAAAATTAAAAAATAGTTGGGTGTGGCTGGGCATGGTGGCTCACGCCTGTAATCCCAGCACTTTGGGAGGCCAAGACCAGCCTGGCTAATATGGTGAAACCCCATCTCCACTAAAAACACAAAAAATTAGCCAGTCAAAGTGGCAGACACCTGTAATCCTAGCTACTTTGGAGGCTGAGGCAGGAGAATCACTTGAACATAGGGGTCAGAGGTTGCAGTGAGCTGAGACAGTGCCATTGCACTCCTGCCCGGGCCACGGAGCAAGACTGTGTCTCAAAAAAAACAAATAGCTAGGTGTGATGGTGCATGCCTGTTGTCCTAGCTACATGGGAGGCTGAGGTGGGAGGATTGCTTGAGTCCAGGAGTTCAAGGTTACAGTGAGCTATGATTGTGTCACTGCACTGCAGCTGGGCAACAGGGTGAGACCGTGGCTCTCTAAAAACTTGAGAAACAACAACAGAAAACAAACTAACAATAGCTTTCCTGGCTTCCGGACATGCCCACAGAAGTTACTCTGTCCTCCCCTGGGCCTGAGTCCTGCCTCATCCTGAGTGCAAGAAGAACGCAGGAGGACTCAGCCCTCGGGAGAGCTGGCTTGCAGGAGTGGGGGTCTAGGGAGGGTTCTCACTTTCTCCCAGAAATAACACATAAATCCTGCACACAGTTCACCCAGCATTTCCGTATACATGATTCTCCTTTGGTCTTCACAGAAGCCCCTGAAGTAGCGATTATTACCCCATTTAAGATACAAGGAAACCCTCCCACGCATCTTCCCAGAACACAGATCCTACTCCATAGCAATTTACATAACCATTTTGAAACATTAAAATGACCGTCGATATATTATGGGTATGGAATGAAACACTGGATGACATTTTTAGATGAAATATGGGACTTCAAAGAAATCTCAGCTTTTGCTGGCTGCCCTGGGCTTTCACCTCAAACTCTCCGGGGAACGCATCGATCCTCCTCTGCCAGGAGGGAGATGTCATCAGAAAGACTCGAGGAACTGGAACATCCATCCATCTCCACTTCTTAAATGCTGATGTGCCTACAAATCACCTAGGAATCATGGTGAAACGCAGATTCTATTTTTTTCTTCTTCTTCTTCCTCTTCTTTTTGAGACTGGGTCTTACTCTGTCTCCCAGGCTGGAGTGCAGTGGTGCGATCTTGGCTCACTGCAGCCTCGACTTCCTGGGCTCAAGCAATCCTCCCACTCAGCCTCCTGAGTAGCTGGGACTACAGGCAGGTGCCACTATACATGGCTGATTTCTTTCTTTCTTTCTTCCTCCCTTTCTCTCTCTCTCTCTCTCTCACTTTCTTTTTTTTTTTTTTATATTTTGTAGAGATGGGATTTTGCCATGTTGCCCAGGCTGGTCTCAGACTCCTGAGCTCAAGTGATCCACTTGCCTCAGCCTCCCAAAGTTCTTGGATTACAGGGGTGTGCCAGTACACCACTGTGCCCCAGATTCTATTTTTTTGTTTTGTTTTCTGAGACAGGGTCTTACTATGTTGCCCAGGCTGGTCTTGAACTCCTAGCCTCAAGTGATCTTCTCACTTCAGCCTCCCAAGTAGCTGGGACTATAAGCATGTAGCACCGTGCCTGCTTTGAAATGCAGACTCTGTCTCGGTAGGACTGGGAAGTGCCTAAGTCTGCATTTCTTTTTTTTCTTTCCTTTCTTTTTTTTTTTTTTTTTTTTTTGAGAAGGAGTCCTGTCCTATAGCCCAGGCTGGAATTCAGTGGTGGGATCTCGGCTCACTGCAACCTCTGCCCTCCTGGGTTTAAGGAATTCTCCTGTAAATCTCAGCCTCCCAAGTAGCTGGGATTACAGGTATGCACCACTATGCCCCGCTAATTTTTGTATTTCTAGTAGAGACAGGGTTTCACCATGTTGGCCAGGCTGGTCTTGAATTCCTGACCTCAGGTGATTCACCCGCCTCGGCCTCCCAAAGTGTTGGGATTACAGGCGTGAGCCACCATACCTGGCACTAAGTCTCCCTTTATTTTATTTTTTATTTTGAGATGAAGTCTTGCACTATCGCCCATGCTGGAGTGCAGTGGTGTGATCTCGGCTCACTGCAACCTCCACCTATCGGGATCAAGCGATTCTCTTGCCTTACCCTCCCCAGTAGCTGTGACTGAATAACTGGAATTATAGGTGCCCACCACCATGCCCGGCTAATTTTTTTGTATTTTTAGTAGAGACGGGGTTTTACTATGTTGGCCAGGCTGGTCTTGAACACCTGACCTCGTGATCTGCCCGCCTCGGCCTCCCAAAGTGCTGGGATTACAGGTGTGAGCCACCGCGCCTGGCTCCAAGTCTGCATTTGTAATGAGCTCCTAGGTAAGCCCATGGCCCACGCTTTTGGTAGCAAGGCTACAGACTAGCCAACTTTATTTCCCACCATTCACAACAGCCCCACCTCCAGTCAGATGGTCTCTGAACTTGAGCTGGGAGGTACATGAGATCTGGAGTTCAGCCTGGTTCCATGTCACAAGGTTGCCACTTAGTTTCTTTACCTATGAGATGGGGTGGAACTTTTCTTTCCCTCACCAGGTTAAGTGTGAACTGGATGCAGTAACGATGGAAAGGATTTAGTAACGTACCTGGCACTTACAAAGTTCTCAATGAACATTAGTTATAAGTGCATTTATGGAACTCCACCACCAAAATAGCACCATCCTAGTCCCACCCTGCCCCATTCTCACTCCTAAACTGATGTCTTCATCATTCGATTCCTTCTTCCGGAAACCCACACCAGCCCCCTCCCGCCTCAACTCTCAGACTCTCCAAGGGCCAGTTCTGTTCCCAAAGTCCCCATGAAGGCTTCCCTTGCCATTCTCCACTGTCCCCCCCACCCCCGCCCCCTGCAACTCACTTCTGAAAGCCTGCAATTAGTATTAAATTATATACAATACAGTGTGCAATCAGATATAATTAAGTGCCAAGTTGTTAGCATTTAACTATATATACTACTCGATAATTATCTGGGGATTTGGAGATGTGGGTGTGAGCCCTGAACTCTGCTGTTTATCTCCTCTGAGTCTCGGTTTCCTTGTCTGCAAAAACGGGATACTGAGAAGGTCTACCTCACAGGGCTGCTATATGGATAAACTAGGAGTAAAGTGGAAGAAGTTTGGGAGCATTTTCTTTCTTGCTCATCTTGGCTCCCCAGTCAGATTGTAAATTCCTGGAGGGCAGGCCCATGGCACCAGGAAGGAGAAGGAGTTTCACCTGGGTGCCTGGAGGCCTGGGCTCCAGTCCTATTCCATGACGATAATTGCTAAGGTTGACTTAGCACTTACTATGCGTGCCAGGCACGATTCTAACCCTTTTTGTGCCTAACTCTGTTAACCCTCATTGTGGTGAGGCTTAATTTCCTTGCCTACAACATGGACGTATGAATATGTAAGGCACCCAGCAAAGGTGTGAGAACCCCGAAAAATGCCAAGTTGATCTTTGTTGTTTCTCAGGAAACATTTATCAAGGGCTTACTCTATGGCTGTCCCCTTGCATATGCCATCAGGGCTTCACAAAAGCTCTGACCCGGTGTATATTCAGGTACCTGTATAGGCTCTGTGGACCCCAAATATCTGAGGCAGGTCTCCGTCAATTCAGAAAGTTTATTTGGCCGAGGTTGGGGACACAGGCCCATGACAGCCTCAGGAAGTCCTGATGACATGTGCCTAAGGTGGTCAGAGCACAGTTTGGTTTTATACATTTTAAGGTGGCATGACACATCAATCAACATGTGTAAGATGAACGACGGTTCAGTCTGAAAAAGGTGTGACACCTCCAAGCAAAGGTGGGACAACTGGAAGCAGGGAGGAGGCTTCTAGGCCATAGGTAGGTAAGAGACAAATGGCCGCATTCTTTTGAGTTTCTGATTAGCCTTTCCAAAGGAGACAATCAAATGTGCGTTCATCTCAGTGAGCAGAGGGGTGACTTTGAAGAGAAGAAGAGGCAGGTCTGCCCTAAGGGGTTCCCAGCCTGATGTTTCCCTTTAGTTTAGTGATTTGCGGGCCCCAAGATTTATTTTCCTTTCACAACTGTAATCAACTGCTGGTTGCTGGCTGGGGGTGCTGCACTGAACAGCCCCCAGTCATGTGGGCAGTGGGAATGGTGCCCCTGCTGTTGTATGAGTGGGCTGCAATCGCAACCCATCAAGCAACCATACACTGTCTAGGGACCCCTGCAGGGGTCCTGAGAATACCCATTTAATTACATGCACAAGGGTGTTCCTGGTAGAGTCCACAACCTTCATCAGACGATCAAATGCACCTGGGCCCCTCCCAAAGGAGAGGATTATAACAAAATACACAAATTCGATGCCACGTGTCTGAATTAGATCCCCAGGAAGGCCTCTCCAATCCTTGGAGTCATCTTCAAAGCCCCACTCTGTCTTCCATGCCACATCTAATCCATCAGCTCCACATGAAAACTAGCGTATCCAAAATCTAACCATTTCTCCCTGCTCTCCCCTCCTTGGCTGGTCGGGTCCAGACTGGAGTCCTGCTCCCGGCTGCCCCCTGCCCTATGTTCTCCCTGGGGCTGCCAGGGAGACCTAATGAGAAGTAAGTGGAATCATGTTACTCTTCTGCTAGGACCCCAAGGGGGCTCCTGTCCCACTCAGAGTCAAGGGCAAGGCCATCCCAGTGGCCATGAGGCCCTGCACTCTGGGCCTCGACCCCCCTCTCTGAGCCACCTCCCACTCTCCCTTCTCACTACAGGGTCCTCAACACACCCCAGGCTCCTGCCTCAGGCTCCATTCCTTCCATGTGGAATGCTCTTCTCCCAGAAAAATTCCCACATTCCTCACCTCCTTCAAGACAACCCACTGGCCAACATGGTGAAATCCTGTCTCTACTAAAAATACAAAAATTAGCTGGCATGGTGGCATATGCCTGTAATCCCAGCTACTCAGGAGGCTGAGGCAGGAGAATCACTTGAACCTAGGAGGCGGAGGTGGCCGTGAGCTGAGATCATGCCACAACACTCCAGCCTGGGCGACAGAGTGAGACTCCATCTCAAAAAAAAAAAAAAAAAAAAAAAAAAAAAAAAGACTTAAGACTTAACCCAGATCCTCCCTTCTCAGTGACGTCTCCCTGACCACCATAGTGAAACTTGCAAGCTATACACACACCGCACCCTCCTCTCTGTATCCCCCCCGCACTAACACACGTCTAATTTATCTTACTTATTAGAACTTTTATTTACTGGTCTGTCCTTGCACTAGAATGAGAACTGTATGGAGGCAGAGAGCTTTGTCTATTTTGTTCATTGTGCATTCCAATGAAATTGCTGAGTGAATGAATCCATGAGGACACATTTGAGCGGGGATCTGAAAGTTGAAATGTTACCTGGGCAACAAGAATAGGGAAGGGCATTCCAGGCAGCAGGACCAGCACAAACAAAGGTTTGGGGGCATGAAGAAACATGAAATGTTCATGAACGGGCCAGAGGATGCCTGAAAAGCTGGGTCCCAGCCACCTGAAGCATTGGCTTATCACCCCTAAATTACCCTTCGGTTAGGATGTGGAGCTTGCAGGGAGGCCGGGGGAATCAAGAATTGGCTAGAGAGCTGGGTGCTGAGGAGGTAGGTGCAACTGACCTACAGCAGAGGGTCCAAGGAGTTTGGATGTGACACAAAAGCAGAGTCTCAATGTCCTTATTGATAATGTCATCTTTATTCCCAATATTGACCCTGGAGAAGGCGCAGAATTTTATCAATGGCTGTCTCTATAAAACTGTTTTTTTTTTAAAATTAGCTGAGTGTGGTGGCATGAGGGTATAGTCCCAGCTACTTGGGAGGCTGAGGTGGGAGGATAGCTTGAGCCCAGAAGGTCGAGGCTGCAGTGAGCTATGATCATGCCACCACCCTCCGGCCTGGGCAACAGAGCAAGACCCTTTACCTAAGGAAAAAAACATCCTACTAAGGGTTAGGCATTACGGAGGTAAGAGAGAAGTTAGGACTGTGGTTTGAGATAAGCCTGGGCAACATAGCAGGACCCCATCTCTACAGAAATACAAAAAAAAAAAAAAAATTAACCACGCATGGTGGTGTGCACCTGTAGTCCCAGCTACTTAGGAGGCTAAGGTGAGAGGATGGCTTGAGCCCAGGAGGTGGAGGCTGCAGTGAGCTATGATTGCACCACTGCACTCCAGCCTAGGTGACAGAGCAAGGCCCTGTCTCAAAAAAAATAATAATAATTCTACCAATGGCCATATTATTAATTCTCTCTGGGCAGGGGGGGTGGGGACTGGAATTGGAATGAAATGCCAAGAATCAGTTATGCCTAAAGACAGAGTCCATATTTCAGGGATCACGTATTCCTCTGAGGCCAGAATATTGGAATTCTCCTCAACAGGGCTGATTTAGTGAATGCAGAAGCCTGAGCTGCATTCAGGAACAGGAGAGAGCACAGTGTTGGTTTCTAGGACCTGACAATGCCAGATACCTAACCTTGCTGGCTGCACGTCCCCGCAAAGAACCATCACTTAGATGGGATAACACTGAAACCATGAAGCCACCATCCGTGGCCAGGTGTGGTGGCTCCCGCCTGTAATCCCAGCACTTTGGGAGGCGGATACATCACCTGAGGCCAGGAGTTCAAAGCCGGCCTGGCCAACATGGTAAAACCCCACCTCTACTGAAAATACAAAAATTAGCTGGGCATGGTGGTAAATGCCTGTAATCCTAGCTAATCAGGAGGCTAAGGCAGGAGAATGGCTTGAACCCGGGAGATGGAGGTTGCGGTGAGCCGAGATCACGTCTGCACTCCAGCCTGGATGACAGAGTGAGATTCTGTCTCAAAAAACAAAACAAAAAACAACAACAACAAAAAAGAAGACACTGTCTGGAGCCACAGAGCTTTCCCTGCTGCCTCTTGCAGGCTCCACAACCTAACTAAGGGATGAGTTATGGATGACAAGCCAATGCTTGCAGTTACTGGGGTCCAGATTTTTAGGCAGCCTTTACTGCCATTGATCAATGCTATCTGTAGGTGCTTATTCAATGCCTGCAGCAATCTTATGCTCTAAGATCATTATGCCCATTTTACAGAGGAGGAAATTGAGGCTTTGAAAGCTGAAGCAAATTGCCTAAAGTTCTCAGAGCCTCTAGGTGGAGACAGACAACCTTGCTTTTGTGGGGCCAGCATCCATTCCTGTGCTGTGTACAACACTTGGATTCTCCTCTGGGAAACTGCCTTTTGTCCACTCTTGGTCCATGTGGCATGGCTGGAAATAACACTCCCAGAACTGCGAGGGAAAGCACGTGCTGCAGGCCCGGCCAGTGCATCCCATCTCCCGGCCATGTGATGGTTCAGGGCTAGGTGTACTTCCCAAGCTGTGCCTCCCAAGGATCCTCCTGGGAAAGTCCTTAACTCTCTTCCTCTACAATTATTAGCTGACATGAGCCAGGGCTACTAGGGAAGGAAGGAAGAATTCATTTCTTCACACACAAAGGAAGGAGTCATTTTACCAGCTTCTTAGGTTCACCATTACGAGCATCCTTTTATGCTCTGTCAAAAAATCTGCCCAAGATGCCAGGCACGGTGGCTCACACCTGTAATCCCAGTACTTAGGGAGGCTGAGGCGGGAAGATCGCTTGAACTCAGGAGTTTGAGACCAGCCTGGGCAACATAGTAAGCCCCATTTCTACCAAAAAAAAAGTTAGAAAAATCTGCCCAAGACTGATGACATCAACATAGAGACAGCAGAATGGAGGACATCGAGAGACAGGCCAGAAAGCAACTAGATCCTTTAATGGTGGTTAATCTGCCATATCCAGCCACGCCCGAAGCCAGCACTAACTTGAATCTTTTAGTCACTTGGGTGAATACATTCCTTTCTTTCCTCGGGCCAGTCTGAAGTGTGTGTGTGCCCGATGTGCAAAAGAGAGAGAGATTTATACCTGAGTGGGTTCTGGGTAGCACAGTAGTAGAACAAATACTAGGTGAATCCAAAGTCCCTGACATATCTAAGGGCTCAGGGAAGCATTTAACAGAGGACTAAACGATACCTCAATGAAAGCTCCAATTGCCCGAAGCCCACAAGAGAGGACCCAAATGTATCTTGCAGTATAAAACTCATACTCTTCCTTCAAAACCCACCCCGAGGGCCAGCTCCTCTGTTCCCCCAGTGAGTCTGTGTGCCCGTGCTCTGTGAAGCCCAGCCTCAGTGCATGTGAGTTAAATGAGAATCAATCTTTCTTTTTTGAGACAGTCTTACTCTGTTACCCAGGCTGGAGTGCAGTGGCGCAATCTCACTTCACTGCAACCTCTGCCTCCCAGGTTCAAGTAATTCTCCTGCCTCAGCCTCCCAAGTAGCTGGGACTACAGGCATCCACCCCTATGCCCGGCTAATTTTTGTATTTTTAGTAGAGACAGGGTTTCGTCATGTTGACCAGGCTGGTCTCCTGACCTCAAGCAATCTACCCACCTTGAACTCCCAAAGTGCTAGGATCACAGGTGTGAGCCACTGCACCCGGCCTGGGCCTGCTTTTGACTGCATTTGCTAATATATCAGTTGTATTCCCATCCTCAAAAAAGGAGCAATAAATACTCTGCAGTCAGTGCCCCCATAACGCCAGCAGAAGCCAAGCAACGGCTGATACTGCCCCCTAGAGGTGGAATAAAACAGCACAAAACACTGCAGCAAACATTGAGTTTCTCACGCCCTGGGGTAGGTGTCCTAACAAAATATTACATCCTACGCACACGCCAGATGGATAATCAAAGGGAGCATTTGGGCTATTTTTCGAATACCTCAGAGTTACAGTTATTACTACCCTACCTGCTATGTACTATGCTTTATTGCTACCAATACGTACCTTGAGATTTTATACTTAGTCTCAGGTTTTATAGACTATCAAGGCAGATCCAGAATCTAGAACCCCAGGACACAGTTATGCTGTATTTTTATAAAAATGTTTTTCTTACATAGCTATCTAAAACATCATTTTCAATTCATGTACAATTGAAAATAGTAAGCATTCCTTTTTATTCTCAGAAAAGTTTTCTAAAATTGCAAGGTGTTTATTGCAATTTTAGAAAATTGCAAGATATTTATCAATGATCTAAAATTGCAAGATATTTATCAATTATCAATCAGACTCACAAATATAGAGGTCTTAAAAAATCTTGAGGCCAGGCGTGGCAGCTCACATCTGTAATCTCAGCACTTTGGGAGGCCGAGGTGGGTGGATCACTTGAGGTCAGGAGTTGGAGACCAGCCTGGCCAACATGGTGAAACCCCATCTCTACTAAAAATGCAAAAAATTAGCCAGGTGTGGTGGTGGGTGCCTGTAATCCCAGCTACTCTGGAGGCTGAGGCAAGAGATTTGCTTAAACCCGGGAGGTGGAGGTTGCAGTGAGCTAAGATCACATCACTGCACTCCAGCCTGCGCAACAGAGTGAAACCCCACCTCAAAACAAAACAAACTTGAATGAGTTTATTTTCAAATGGAAAGTTCATATTAATGCCATAAGTGGAAAATCATTATTGCTTGCCAGAAGGTAACTGTAGACATAAACACAGACCCACTAAAAGAGGAAATGTTTACGTGCCACCTACAAGGTAGCAGAGGTAGGCAAAACACACTGAGAAACCCAGAGGCAGAACTTCCACATTCACACAATCCTGGGTGGTGGACGGCGTTGACTTTATTTCACACATTGATGCGTTCCTTCAATTTCTGCCGAACACTTCCTCTGGCTGGGCCCTGTATCTGGAGATACAGCAGTGAGCCCAGCAAAGTCTACTCTAGTACCACGGAGTTCACATTCTAGCGAAAGGAGACAGAGGACTTACAAAAAAGTAAAACAGTCGAGTGCAGTGACTCACACGTGTAATCCCAGCACTTTGGGAGGCTGAGGCAGGAAGATCACTTGTGCCCAGGAGCTCAAGACCAGCCTGGGCAACATAATGAGATGCTATCTCTTCAAAAGAAGAAAATAGGAAGGGAAGGAAGAGTGTAGGAGGAAGGGGAGGGGCTCCCTTTTCCCTTCACTGCAGCTGGGGTTGGGGTGGGAGGTTCAGGGCTCCAAGAAGGCCTCTCTGGGGAGGTGCACCCCAAGGGTAAAATCACCTTTGCAAAAATTATACTAAAGAGAAAATCCTGACATAACCAATTCTATCTTGCCTTTAACCTCCAAACTGCCTTTGGTCATTCTTGGGCGTGTGCCAAGCTAACTTTGAGAAAATTTAGTTTATCGTTTTAATAATAATAGCCCTTCCCAAAAATGAAACCACCTTTGTAAATCTAATGAAAGGCCACCCACCAGGTTAGGAGGATGAATTCTGTTAGGGCCTGAATTCTGCTAAAATGTAGGCACAGTTAAATAGCCATCATTCCAGAGGTCACTAGATTTGGAATTTCCCCAAGTACTCCTGCAAATCATGACTGTGGATCCTAAGATTGGCCTTTTGAGATGTCTTTTCAGGCTTTGTATGGCCCAAGCCACAGACTGCACCCTCCAACCAATCAATGGCAGTCGGGCCCTAGCTCCCCGCTCACCAAACTATCCTTGAAAAACCCTAGCCGCGTCTGGGTGCCCTGGCTCATGCCTGTAATCCCAGCACTTTGGGAAGCAGAGGTGGGAGAATCGCTTGAGCCCAGGAGTTCAATACTTGCTAAGGCAATAGAGTGAGCAACAAAGTGAGCCCCTCTGACACCCACCATCTCTTTAAAAAAAAAAAAAAAAGCTGGCACAGTGGCTTATGCCTGTAATCCCAGCACTTTGGGAGGCCAAGGTGCGTGGATCACTTGAGATCAGGAGTTCAAGACCAGCCTGGTCAATGTGACCAAACTCAGTTTCTACTAAAAATACAGGAATTAGCTGGGTGTGGTAGCGGGAGCCTATAATAATAGCTACTCAGGAGGCTAAAGTAGGAGAATCACTTCAATCCAGGAGGAGAGGTTCCAGTGAGCTGAGATTGCACCACTGCATTCCAGCCTGGGCAACAGAGTAAAACTCTGTTTCAAAAAAAAAAGAAAAAGAAAAAATAAATAGAAAAAAAACCCCAAAACTCTAGCCTCCAGCTTATTTATTTATTTATTTATTTATTTTTTGAGATGGAGTTTTGCTCTTGTTACCCAGGCTGGAGTGCAATGGCGCGATCTCGGCTCACCGCAACCTCCGCCTCCTGGGTTCAGGCAATTCTCCTGCCTCAGCCTCCTCAGTAGCTGGGATTACAGGCATGCGCCGCTTTTTAGGAAGTCTGATTTGAGTAATAATAAAACTCTGGTCTGCTGTCCAGCTGACCCTACATGTATTAAAGTCTGTTTCTGTTTCAATTCCTGTTTTGAGAAATTGGCTGTATCTAGGCAGAAGGCAGACTGAACCCACTGGGTAGTTACAAGGGTAATGGGTTAAAAGGGTCTTCTAGATGGCAGGAACAGCGAGGGCAGAGCCCAGGAGGCTCAGCACATTTGGGGAAGCACTCAGAGGCCAGTGTGGCCGGAACAGAGTGAACAGGGCAGGGGAGTGGGAGGAGATGGGGTGGGACAGACCTTGCGGCTGCCAGGACTTGCACACTCTGGCCTGATGCTGAGGCGGCCAGGAAGCTACCCAAGGGCTTGGGGCAGACCTGACATCATCTCACCTGGATTTTAAGTGAGTCCTAAGTTGAGAAGGGCTGAGGGAGGCTCAGGTTCCCACGGGATCTGCAGGTAGAAGGGTTGAGGCTGCCCGCACCCTCCTTGCCTGAGGACAGCCCAGGAGAGGGCTCAGGCCTGAGGCAGCATAAACAGCTTCTGATTATTAAGAAGGAAGAGAAGAAAGCTGCTTTCACCCTCCCAGGCTGGTGCTGTTAGTGCAACTGATTTAGGGCCACTTTTACCTGTCAGAGCCTCTCAATCCTGCAGGACTGGCCACTAGCCTGATGGGAGGAGAGAGGCAGCCACCGTCTGCCAGTCTCTGCCTCTATCCATCCGCTCAATTTCCATCAGAGAACTTTTCCTTCTAAGGAAATGAACCTCCCAACACAAGGCATTTATCACCACCAGCCCAAAAGGCAGGGCTGTCTGAGCGGATGCTCGTCCTCCACACCCTAGGGCTGCCGCCGGACCCTGAAGAGGGGAGGGCACACCCTTTCTATTTATCCTACACATATTCCTTGTGCTTCTCCTATGGGCTAGGCATTGGGCAAGGGCCAGAGACAGGCAGACAAGTGCAATCTGGCCCCGCCACCCTCCCAGACCTCATTTCCACCTTCATCCCAATAGCCACATACTCCTTCTGGCTGCTTCTCAAGGTCATTGCCGGCCGGGCACAGTGACTCATGCATGTAATCCCAGCACTTTGGGAGGCCAAGGTGGGAGGATTACTTGAGCCCAGGAGTTTGAGGTCAGCCTGGGAAATATCAGGAAAGCACCCTCCCCCTCCCCCTATCTCTATAATAAATAAGTAAATAAAGGTCATTGCCCTTGTTGTTCCCCCGCCTATAATGTTTCCTTGCTCGATCAAGGATAAGCTTGTTTGATAGCATCCTCTCTTCCAAGGCCTCTCCCAGCCAGCTCAGTCCTTGTCTGCTTCCTCACCCAGTAGCACCTCTCACTCTCTGAAAGCATCTCTGTTATTTATCCAAGGCCTCCCCTATCAGGATGCCAGACCCACAATGCCAGCTTGCTCACTGCTGTATCTCCCAGTTTCTGGCATGTACAAGGAGCTTATAAAGGATTTGCAGAAAGAAGAGAACGAGGAGGAACAGAGGAAAGAGAAGACAGAAATCCCTGGTCTCAAGGAACTTGGAGCAGAGAGGTAGAAATGGAAAACTGCTCCAATGCAATGTGGCATATACTATCAAGAGGAGGCACCTGAGGCCGGGCGCGGTGCTCACGCCTGTAATCCCAGCACTTGTGGGGGCCGAGGCAGGTGGATCACCTGAGGTCAGGAGTTCGAGACCAGCCTGGCCAACATGGTGAAATCCTCTGACCCTACAAAAAAAAAAAAAAAAAAAAAAAAAAACCACACAAAAAATTAGCTGAGCGTGGTGGCATGTGGCTGTAACCCCAGCTTGTCTGGAGGCTGAGGCAGGAGAATCATTTGAATCTGGGAGGCGGAGGTTGTAGTGAGCTGGGATCACACCACGGCACTCCATCCAGGGCAACAAGAGCGAAACTCCATAAAAAAAGGAGGCACCCATGCCATAAGGGCGGTGGGCAAAGTGGAGGGGCCTGGCATTGCTGGTGGGGCTGGATGGACTTTGCAGAAAAGAAAACAAGGCACTGAATTGTAAAAGAGTTCTCAAGGAGGATGGGGGAGGGCAGCGCAGGGGCCAGAAGGGAACAGTGCATGTAAAATCAGATGCCAGGACTTTGGGAGGCCGAGGCGGGCAGATCATGAGGTCAAGAGCTCGAGACCATCCTGGCCAACATAGTAAAACCCCATCTCTACTAAAATACAAAAATTAGCTGGGTGTGGTGGCACACACTTGTAGTCTCAGCTACTCAGGAGGCTGAGGCAAGACAAATGCTTGAACTCTGGAGGCGGAGGCTGCAGTGAATCAAGATCGCGCCACTGCACTCCAGCCTGGTGCCTGGTGACAGAGGGAGACTCTGTCTCAAAAAAAACAATTTAAAACAAAACAAAAAAACCAGATGCGAGGAGACCCCCAGATCGTGTCTTGGAGCTGGGATGGAGAGTGATCAGAGCATGCTGGCTGATCCCAGGGGATGGCTGAAGTCTTGGCTTCTGATATCCCAGGCCTGCTTAAGGGCAGAGCCTATTTGTGCTAAAGGCAGGTGCTGAAATCGCACTCTCAAGTCTAGGGCAGTGCAGTGGGGTTCATGGGTCTCAAATTGGATTTACTCTCACATATTGCAGTCAAGATTTTTGCCGCATGAGATAATGTTCATCTAGGAATTTAAAGGCAACAGTAAACGCTCGTTCCCTCTCACCCCGGTCCCCTCCCTGACCATGTGGGACAGCACTCCTTTCCCTCCTCCTTCCTCACCCATCTTCTTTCCTGCCTTCTTCCAGATGTACTAAACACCTCCTAATCCATGCCAGGACATGTCCCCAGCCTCACGGAGCTGGCGGTTCAGTGAGGAAGGCAGATTTTAATCGAATGACCTCCTACTAGATGTATGACATCAGCACTCAGAAGGTGGGGGAGGCAGGGGCCATGAGTGGCTTTAAAGGGAGGCAGGTGAAGCTTCACTGCAGGGGACAACAGAATCAAAACCTGAAGGATGAAAGGGTTAATTGTGGAGGAGAGGAGAGAGTGCCTGAAGCAAAGTGGGCACATGCTAAGGCAGCAGAAGCACATAAGCACAGAGCAGAAGGGACAAGGAAGCTCGTGGGCAGAGACTGACACAGGACTAAGCCAGCCAGACCACAAACACCACGTGCCCACGGCAGGAGTTCTGCCCTGAGCCCCATACCACTGGGAAGCCACGTGGTGCTCCTGGAGCGGACAGCAGAAGTTGCAATGAGAAAAGGTTTGGGTGGTGGAGAATGGGTGCCAGGTTGCAGGTGAGAGGCTACTGCAGGTGGTCAGACACATGCCACCATGCCCAGCTAATTTTTGTATTTCTAGTACAGAGGTTTTTACCATTGGCCAGGCTTGTCTCAAACTCCTGACCTCAAGTGATCCACCTGCCTCAGCCTTCCCAAATGCTGGGATTACAGGTGTGAGCCACCTTGCCTGGCCTATTTTTACTTTTTGTAGAGATGGGGTCTTGCTATACTGCTCAGGGTGATCTCTAACTTCTGGGCTCAGGCAGTCCTCCTGCCTCCACCTTCCAAAGTACTGGGATTACAGGTGTGTACCACCATTTTTAAAGGAAGCTGTTTTCACCCATTACTTGTATAACTAATGACCTCAGTCTACTCTACCTCTGTGTTCAGAAAACATAAGAGTTGTCAATGGTTCCACACTCCAGACAGACTCAGCTTAAGACAGCTTTTCTCCCTGAGCCCCAGATTCCCATCTCCAGCTGCCTACAGAGATCTTCCGAGGTTTTAAGCCGAATTCCTGATGTTCCCCCTGCTCTCACTCCCTCTCCCATCTCAGGAGATGAAGCATTCATCACTCCCAATGCTCAGACCAAGACTTAACGGTCTTCTTTATTTACGGCAAAGGCAATAAACGTCATCGCCCTTGCCGATCCTCCTGCATCAGCCTCACAGATGTCCCCGTCCTTGCGATTTTGCCCTTGCTGATCCCTCTGTGGAAATGCTCCTTTCCCAGAGATCTGTGTAGCTTCCTCTCACTTCCTGTAGTCTCTGCTCACATTCTCAGCAGGGCCCTTCTGAGGGCCCTATTTAATGTCCCATCCCTCCCCAGGCCTCCCCAGCCCCCTTCTCTGCTTTATTTTTTCTCTGACACTCTTTATGTTTTGCTTATTTATTTGCTTAGTGTCTGCCTCCAGCCACTGGCACATAAGCTCCACAAGGGCATGGATTTGTGTCTGTTTTGTTCACTGCTGAATCTCCAGGGCCCAGGACAATGTTTAGCACATGACAGGTGCTTAATATTTGCCCACTGAATGAAAGAATGAGTGCACGAAGTTTCTTCTATAGGGCCCCAATCTATGAGACCAGTCTTGGTGATGCTCATTTGCTCCCAATATCTATTCTTTTCTTTGCCTCTATCACAATGAACAACTTGCTGGTCCCCCACACTCCTGTATATGCTCCTGTGTCCATATCTGGTGTGTGTGTGTGTGTGTGTGTGTCTGTGTGTGTGTGTGTGTGTGTGTGTGTGTGAGAGAGAGAGAGAGAGAGAGAGAGAGAGAGAGAGAGAGAGAGAGAGAGAGAGTCTTACTCTGTTGCCCTGGATGGAGTGCAGTGGCGTGATCTTAGCTCACTGCAGCCTTGACCTCCCAGGCTCAAGTGATCCTCCCAGCTCAGTCTCCCGAGTAGTTGGGACTACGGGAACATGCCACCATATCCAGCTAAGTTTTTTGTCCTTTTGTAGAGACAGGGCTTTACCATGTTGCCAGGCTGGTCTTGAACTCCTGGTCTCATGCAATCCAACCATCTAGGCCTCCCAAGGTACAAGGATTACAGGCGTAAGCCACCATGCCCGGCCCCCATCTGTCCTTATCTGCGTGCCTTACCCCAATCCTGCCATCATCTATTGAGTCTTCAATGCCAATTCCCCCTGAAACTCTGGCAAGTCCCCTTCCCACTGCCTGTCCTGTTAGCTGAGTAAAGACTTCCTCCTCTGGACTCCTGTTCTTTCCCCATTGTTTCAGAGTTCATAAGCTGCTATCATTCAGAGAATTGATTGCTCTGTGCTAAGTAATTGATTTATACAGAGTGGTTTGCACATTTTAGCTCACTGACCCATCACAGCAACTGATAAACTGGCTATTATGATTATCTCTATTTTACAGTTAAGGAAACTGAGGCATAGCGAGTCATCCAATGAGAAGTCACAGAGCTAGAATTCAAGCCTAGCTTTGGACAGGCGCAGCCTCAGGCCTGTAATCCCAGCACTTTGGGAGACTAAGGTGGGAAAATGGCTTGAGGCCAGGAATTCAAGACCAGCCTGGGCAAGATAGGAAGACCCTGTCTCTACAAAAACAAAACAAAAAACACCTAGCTTTATTGAGCTCCAGTGTCTCTGCTTGTCACCTTTAGTGTCAGGTCCCACCATGAAACTGTGAGAAATGAGACCTCCGCCAGGGCCGAGGTGACTTCCAAGTCACCAAAGAAATAAGTAAACCGACCAGGAATCTCAGAGCCCTTGATGGGGACTGGACCATGGGACTGGACACAAGGTGGGTCCCTGGGCTCTCTGGCCTAGTCACTGGCCAGCCCTCACAGACACCACAAGCAAAGCCATCCTGGGACAGTGAGGCCCAGCGTAAGGAGCAGAGCATGAACAACGTGAACTTCAGCATGAGACAGAGCAGGACCAAGCCCTGGTTGTGGGAGATAAGGTCTCACCTCTGTCACCCAGGCTGGAATGTGATGGCATGAACACACCTCACTGTAGTCCTGGCTTCCTGGGCTCAAGTGATCCTCCCACTTAAGCCTCCCAAATAACTGGGACTGCAGGCACACACCACCACGCCCAACTAATGTTTGTTTTTTTTTTTTTGTACAGATAAGGTCTTGCCATGTTGCCCGGGCTGGCCTTGAACAAGCCCTGGCCTCTTATTAGCTATGTGACTTAGGGCCTCACTTTTATTTGTAAAATGTGCATCTGAATTCTGGATGTCACTGTTCCATCGGCCACAAGGTCACAGCAGTGAGATTCCTGGAAGCCACATGGGGACAGTGTGACCCCACCACTAACCACAGGCGCCTGGACTAGGAGCAGGCACCCGACCCGAATATGGCCAATAATACTGAGAAGTTTGGATGAAAGGTTTGGGGTGGGACAGGTACTGTGGTTCACACCTAAAGTAATCCTAGCACTTTGGGAGGCCGAGGTAGAAGGATCAACTGAGCTCAGGAGTTTGAGACCAGCCTTGGCAACACAGTGAGACTCCATCTCTACAAAAATAAAAATAAAATAAAATAAAAGTTAGCTGGACATGGTGGTCGTGCACTTGTGGTCCCAGGAACATGGGAGGCTGGGGCAGGAGGATCGCTTGAGCCTGGGAGGTCAAGGCTGCAGTGAACTATGATCATGCCATTGCACTCCAGCCTGGGCAACAAGAGTAAAACATTTCCTTAAGAAAAAAAAAAGTAAATATATGCAAAAGCCCTTACCTCAGTGCCTGGCCCATGGTAAATAACATGGACTACATTGTTGCTAATATTATAATCAAGCCACAAGGACATACGATTACAGGAACTAGACAAATTAATCATCCTGCCCAGTCATCTAAATTACTCTTCCCTGGAAGGGTGGCATGTCGTGGGGTTGGCCTTGGTCCTCTCCCAGGCCATAATTTTATCAATGGCTGGATCTGGCTGTTGAAGCTGTTTATTATGTTGGCGGATGACATTCAGATGGGAGGCACACAGAATAAACTCGATGACAGAATGTGGGTTCAGATCAATTTGGTTAGAGAGGGAGCAAGAGTGGCTGGATAAAATGCATCACAGCGAAGGTAAAGGTCCTGTACAAGGGGAGGCAGTGGGAGGGAAGGGTGGCTTGAGAAAAGATCAGGAGACAGAAGACAGAGCTTTCAGCTGATGCGCCCAGGATGAGCTAACATTACGGTATAGCAGCCAAAACCACCCCTGCCATGGCACGCAATGCGTGTGTGAGAAACACTTGCTCAGACTAAGACAGATGAAAGGCACTAACATAGTTTAGCAACTAATATGTGTCGGGCCCCATGCTGAACACTTGACATCAGCTATTTCCATTGACACTCTCATTAACCCTAGGAGGTATTATTATCATTATCTGCATTTGACAGGTGAGAATGCTGAGGCTTAGAGGGGTGAAGTGACTTGACCATGGTATATGGTATTCGAATTCAGTTTTCATTAGAAAGTACAACTTCATTCCTATATTCTATGTTGATCAGTCCCAGGTTGGAATATCCCATTTGGTTCTCAGTGTATTTTTAGAGAAAGATGAACTTGTGGATGTGTGCTCTTCTGTGTAGTATGATTTCCAGTTTCTTTTTTTTTTTGGTTTGTTTATAGAGAAGGTGTCTCACATGTTGACCAGGTCGGTCTGAACTCCTGGCCTCAAGCATTCTTCCTGCCTCGGCCTCCCACGCACTAGAATTACAGGCATGAGCCACTGATTTCCTATTTTCTTCTCTGTAGATGATATAGATAGCTGCCAATACTTCCAGATGAAGGTGACCAGGAAGGTGAAAACTACAACAGGAAATCAGCTTGAGATGGAATCAAGTTTGGGAAAACCAACAGCAAGTCCATATATCAGCCTGTCCGACCTGAGTCCACAGAAAGGACACCATTTAAAGTCCGCGGCAGCATATGCTTATTTCCCAGCACTCTGGGAGGCCAAAGTGGAAAATAAAAAGGGGTGCCACTGGCAGATTAAAAACATTGAGAAATCCCTGAGAAATGAGTGGCAGACAGAATGGATTATGAACAAAAACACAGGCCAAAACAGAAGGTAAGAAGGACAGCCGCAAAGGGCGAAGTTGGGCCTGGACTGCTCCAAACCTAGTGGCAGCATGTTCTCCAGGGAGAGGAGAAGGCCCCAGGCGAAGGGTCAAAGAGATTGACCAAGAGCTCCTGTGGGGATACCAGGAGCCTGTCAATCCCACCAGCCTTCAGGAGCTGTGACTGTGGGTCTTCGGGCCAGAAAGGTAGAACACAGCCAAAAAAGAAAAGAGAGAACTTGTGCTCACAAAACCAACTATTACATTACACGTCTTGCAGCAAGTTCTGACCCTCTACCCATAAGTATTGGCAGCCATCTATACCATCTACAGAGAAGAAAATAGGAAATCAGTGGCTCATGCCTGTAATTCTAGTGCGTGGGAGGCCAAGGCAGGAAGAATGCTTGAGGCCAGGAGTTCAGACCAACCTGGTCAACATGTGAGACACCTTCTCTATAAACAAACCAAAAAAAAAAGAAACTGGAAATCATACTACACAGAAGAGCACACATCCACAAATTACAAAATAGTCCATGAAAGATAGGGATTAATTTAATAAATAGAAGAAATACCAATCAAACAGATAACAATGCAAGCAGAGACACTTAAAATATATTTAACATTATCAGAAGGATAAGAGAGGAAGGACATTGCATTTATTGAATAAGAACAGCCTACTACAGAAAAAGAATTAATTAAAAATCACATTGATGGCAACTTGGGAAATGTAAAAAAAAAAAAAAAATCACAAAAGATTTAGTCATCGAAATAAATCATTTGTGACCAGCCTGGCCAATATGGTGAAAACATGTCTCTAGTAAAAATACAAAATTAGCCAGATGTGGTGGCAAGCACCTGTAACCCTAGCTACTCAGGAGGCTGAGGCAAAAGAATCTGGGAGGTGGAGGTTGCGGTGAGCTGAGATCATGCCACTACAATCCAGCCTGGGCCACAGAGAAAGACTCTGTCTTTAAATAAATAAATAAATAATAAAATAGATAAAAGTAATCAAAACATGCTGAAGGGCAGAAGAGATACAGATAGAAAGAAAATTAGTGATCTGGAAGATCAGACAGAGGCATTTTTCCAAAACACAGAAATAAAGACAAAGAGGACTGGCAAAAATTTAAAAAGCTGTTAATTACCATTACATAAAATTAAAGAGAGGCTTTCTCAAATGTTTTTGGTAGAAGTGTAAATTCGAATTTTCTCATAAGGCTATTTCCAGATTTCCTACCACATGAGCCAAACAAATCTCTATTATTTAGGCCAAGAGTAAGCAAATTAGTCACAGGTCAAATCCGGCCAGCCACCTATTTTTGCAGATAAAGTTTTACTGGAACACTGCCAGGCTCATTTACATATTGACTAAGGCTGCTTTTGTGCTTAATGGCAGAGTAGTTGTGACAAGAGACTGTGTGGCCCACAATGATGAAATATTTACTATCTGGTCCTTTATAGAAAAAGGTTTGCTGACCCCTGGTTTAGACCATTATTATTTGGGATTTTCGCTATTTGTGGCCAAATGTACTCCTAACTGAAATAAATAATAGAGTTGCATAGGCTGGGCACCGTGGCTTATGCCTGTAATGAGGCCAAGGTGGCCTTTAGGAGGCCAAGGTGGGCAGATCACTTGAGGCCAGGAGTTTGAGACCCGCCTGCTCAACATGGTAAACCCTGTCTCTACAAAAAAAACAAAACAAAAAACAAAAATTAGCTAGGCATGGTGGCACATATCTGTAATCCCAGCTACTCCCAGCTACTCCGGCGGCTGAGGCATAAGAATCGCTTGAGCCCAGAAGGCGGAGGTTTCAGTGAGCTGAGATCACACTACTGCACTGCACTCTGGCTTGGGCAACAGAGTGAGACTCTCAATCCAAAAACAAACAAACAAACAAAAAAGAATAGAGTTGCATAAACAGAAAAAGTTCCAGAAAGATGAACATCCAATGTAAAAAAGCAGTTATTTCTGGGAAGGGAAACGAGGTTGAGGGTAAATTTGAAAGAAAATTTTTAAATAACAACAATGTACTCAAATTATTTTGTAATTTAATATTTTAGAGAATAATTGAAGGTCTTATACCATGGTGATAATGAACAAAGTACTGATGCATTAAAAAACATGGATGGGGCTGGGCGTGGTGGTGCACGCCTGCAATCCCAGCACTTTGGGAGGCCGAGGTGGGCAGATCATGAGGTCAAGAGATCGAGACCATCCTGGCCAACATGGTGAAACCCTGTCTCTATTAAAAAATACAAAAATTAGCTGGGAGCGGTGGCGCGCACCTGTAGTCCCAGCTACTTGGGAGGCTGAGGCAGGAGAAATGCTTGATTGAACCCAGGAGGCAGAGATTGCAGTGAGCCAAGATTGCGCCAGCCTGGAGCCTGGCAACAGAACAAGACTCTGTCTCAAAAAAAAAAAAAATGTTTTTAAATTTTAAAAACATGGATGGAACCAGGCATGGTGGCTCAGCTACTTAGGAGGCTAAGGCAGGAGAATTGTTTGAGCCCAGGAGTTTGAGGCTACAGTGAGCTGTGATTGCACCACTGCACTCCAGCCTGGGTGACAGAGCAAGACACTGTCTAAACAAAAAAAAGAGAGAGAGTCAAAATAGTAGTTATCCTTGGAGAAGTATTAACTGGGAGGGGACATGTGAAAACCTCTTAAATGAGGAATATAGAATAGTCTACATTTGATGTGAATAACTAATTTTATACATTTACATCTAAAAATTCACAAAACTATACACTTAAGCTTGTTTATTTTTATTGCACATAAGTTATATCTCAATAAATACATTTTTAAAAGAATAATGCAAAGTAGGCATTTTAAATTATCCCTTAGTATGGCCCTAATTCTGAAATATATGTAGTTGCATTAAAAAAAATGCTAGAGGTGCAGTGGCTCATGACTGTAATCCCAACACTGGGAGGCAGAGGCAGGAGGACTGCTTGAGTTCAGGAGTTTGAGACCAGCATGGGTAACATGGTGAGACCACATCTACGAAAAATACAAAAATTGGCTGGAGATGGCCGCATACGCCCATAGTCCCAGCTGCCGGGGAGGCCGAAGTGAGAGGATCACCTGAGCCACGTTCATGCCACTGCACACCAACCCGGGTGACACAGTGAGACCCTGCCTCAAAAAAAAAAAAAGAAAAGAAAAAAGAAAGAAAGGAAAGAGAAAAGGCGGGGAAAAAAAGCTAGAAAGAAATATAAAGATAAATACAGATGATCTCAACTTGCAATGGCTTGACTTAGAATGTTTCAACTTTACTGTGGTATGAAAGCAATATACATTCAGTGGCAACCGTATCCTGGTACCCAACCATTCTGCCTTTCACTTTGAGTATGGTACTCAATAAATTATATGAGATATTCAACACTTCAGGTAAAATATGCCTTGTGTTAGATGATTTTGCCCAACTGTAGGCTAATATAAGTGCTCCGCACATTTAAGGTAGGCTAGGCTAAGCTATGATTGATGTTCAGCAGGTTAAGTATATTAAATGCACGTTCTTTTGATTTACAGTATTTTCAACTTAGGATGGGTTTATTGGGACATAACCCATTGTATATTGAGGAGCATCTGTAATAGTGATTATCTAGGTGGTAGGATAACAAATCGGTTTTTTATCTGTGTGCATTTTCTAATTTCTTGACAATCAGCATGCATGAGTTCTGCAATCAGAAGGAAATTAAATATTGAATGCCAATCCCACTGGGCTGGGTATCTACAGGTGTTAACTACACCAATCCTGCCTCCCTACCCCTACCAGCTATTCCAGCTGACGGAACGTGGTGTGGATAGGACCTGGCAAAGGGAATCAATGAACAATAAACAGCAAACACTTAAGCAGCCCTTACAGATATGGTTCTAAGCACTTTACATGGATTTGTCTTTAAATTCTCTCAACAACCCCAGGAGGAGGTACTCTATTTTCGGCTCCATTCGCAGCTGAGGAAACTGACTCGCAGAGAGGTTAAGTAATTGCTGAAGACCACACAGCTAGTGGTAGAGCCAGGATGTGAACCTAGGCTGTCTGCCCCAGACTCCTGCCCTGCCTGCCCTGGACCATTCTACCTCTCAGCGCCAAGTCACTTCGCAGGGCTTCAATAAAGCATGAGTGCCCCAAACAATGTCTTTTTTTTAAGTTTAGGTTTCTATATTAAAAAAAAAAAAGTTGGAAAAGTCCAGAACTTTGTTGAACTTCCTTATACTTGTTTCTATTTTTTTTTTTTCAAACAGAATTTCACTTTGTCACCCAGGCTAGAGTGCAGTGGTGTGATCTTGGCTCATGGCATCCTCAATCTCCCAGGCTTTGGTGATCCTCCCACCTCAGCCTCCCAAGTAGCTGGGACTACAGGTACACGCCACCATGCCTGGCTCGTTTTTGTATTTTCAGTAGATATGGAATTTTGCCATGTTGGCCACGCTGGTCTCGAACTCCTGGGCTCAAGTGATCCTCCTGCCTTGGCCTCCCAAGGCTCATTACAGCGTGAGCCTCTGCTCCTGACATCATTTCAGTTTTTGTTTTAAATTGTATAGTGGTGGTGGGGAGAGAGGCACAGTTCAGTAGCTTCTTTTTTTTTTTTTTTAAATAAGATGAGGTTTCACCATGATGGCCAGGCTGGTCTTGAACTCCTGACCTCAGGTGATCCACCCACCTCGGCCTCCCAAAGTGCTAGGATTACAGGCATGAGCCACTGCATTCAGCCACAGTGGCTTCTTTTTTTAATTGTAATTGTTTTTCTGAGACGGGGTCTCACTATGTTGCCCAGGCTGGTCTCAAACTCACGGGCTCATGATTTTCCTGCCTAAGCCTCTCAAAATGCTAAGATTACAAGCGTGAGCCACCACATCTGGACTTCCTTCAGTAGCTTCTTTTTTAAAAAATTTATTTTTATTTTTAATTTTTGTGGCTACATAATAGGAGTATATATGCATGAGTTACATGAGATGTTTTTATACAGGTATGCAAGGCATAATAATCACATCAGGGTAAAAGGGGCATCCATCCCCTCAAGTATTTATCCTTTGTGTTTATAAACAACCCAAGTATATTCTTTTTTTTTTTTTTTTTGAGATGGCGTTTCATTGTTGTTACCCAGACTGGAGTGCAATGGCATGATCTCGGCTCACCACAACCTTCGCCTTCTGGGTTCTCCTGCCTCAGCCTCCCGAGTAGCTGGGACTACAGGCGCACACCACCATGCCCAGCTAATTTTTGTATTTTTAGTAGAGACGGGGTTTCACCTAGTTGACCAGGATGGTCTCAATCTCTTGACCTCGTGATCCACCCACCTCGGCCTCCCAAAATGCTGGGATTATAGGCGTGAGCCACCGTGCCCGGCCTGATTCTTTTAGTTATGATTATTTTTTTGAGACAGAGTCTCCCTCTATTGCCCAGGCTGGAGTGCATTGGCGTGAACTCGGCTCACTGCAACCTCTGCTTCCTGGGTTTAAGCGATTCTCCTGCTTCAGATTCCCCAGTAGCTGGGATTATAGGTGTATGTCACCACACCTGGCTAATTTTTGTATTTTTAGTAGAGATGGGGTTTCACCATATTGGCCAGTCTGGTCTCGGACTCCTGGCCTCAAGTGATCTGCCTACCTCAGCCTCCCAAAGTACTGGGATTACAGGCGTGAGCCACTGCACCTGGCCTCTTTTAGTTATCTTTAAATGTACAATTAAATTATTTTTGACTATAGTCACCACATTGTGCTGGCAAATACTAGGTCTTATTCATTCTTTCTTGGTTGTTTTTTTTTTTTTGAGACGAAGTCTCACTCTATCGCTCAGGCTGGAGCGCAGTGGCACGATCTTGGCTCACTGCAACCTCTGCCCCTGCCCCCGAGAGTTCAAGCCATTCTCCTGCCTCAGCCTCCAGAGTAGCTACGTTATGCATGTGCCACCATGCCTGGCTAATTTTGTATTTTTAGTAAAGACGGGGTTTCACCATGTTGCCTGGGCTGATCTCAAACTCCTGACCTCCAGTGATCTGCCCGCCTCGGCCTCCCAAAGTGCTGAGACTACAGGTGTGAGCCACTTTCTACTTTTTTGGTGCCCATTAACCATTCTCACTTCTCCTGTCACCCTTCATAGCCTCTGGGACCCATCCTTCTATTCTCTGTGTCCATGAGTTTGTTTTACTTTTTAGCTCCCATAAGTAAGTGAGGACATGTGAAATTTGTCTTTCTGTATCTGGCTTATCTCACTAAACATTATAACTTCCAGTTCCACCCATGTTGTTGCTAATGACAGGATCTCATTCTTTTATCTGGCTGAATAGTAGTCCATTGTTTGTGTACCACATTTTCTCCACACATGTGTCTGTGGACACTGAGGTTGCTTCTGAGTCTCAGCTGTTGTGAACAGTGCTGCAAGAAACATGGGCGTCCAGAAATCCCTTGGATATACTGATTTCCCTTCTTCCGGGTATACACCTAGTTGTGGGATTGCTGGATCGTATGGTAGCTGTATTTTTAGTTTTCAAGCAACTTCCAAACTGTTCTCCATGATGATTATACTAATTTGCATTCCCAAAAAACACGTACAAGGATTCCCTTTTCTCTGCATCCTCGTATTTTTTTTCCTGTCTTTTGAATAAAAGCCATTTTTACTGGGATAAGATGATATCTTATTGAAGTTTTGATTTGCATCTAGCGGCTTCTAACCAGAATTCGGCTGTGGTCAATTGCACTGGGTTGGGGGAGGTGAATATCAGACCAGCTCCCCTGGGCAGATGAGGAAACTGAGGCTCACATTTACCTGGCAGTCATTGCCTCTGCCCAGCCCTGTGGTCACAGGAGTATGCGGTCCTCCTGTCTGGCTGTGAACCAGCAGCAAGGCCCTGTGGGGAAGAGGGAGAGTGGCATGCCCTTGCCACTTTGCCAGGGTGCACAGAACATAGGCTGTCGGCTGAGCCCTCTACTTGTTGTGTTACCCAGGGAAGGCTGTCTCACTGCTCTGAGCCTAGACTTGCTCTCATGCAAGATGAGAGTAATATTGCTTCCCTTATCAGGCTATGGTGAAGAGTCAATAAGACAACAGACGTAAACATAATTTTTTTTTGAGATGCGGTTTCGCTCTTGTCCCTCAAACTGGAGTGCAGTGGTGCAGTCTTGGCTCACTGCAACCTCTGCCTCATAGGTTCATGCAATTCTTCTGCCTCAGCCTCCTGAGTAGCTGGGATTACAGGTGCCCTCCACCACAACTGGCTAATTTTTGCATTTTTAGTAGAGATGGGGTTTCTCCATGCTGATCAGGCTGGTCTCGAACTTCTGACCTCAGATGATCCGCCTGCCTTGGCCTCCCAAAGTGCTGGGATTACAGGCGTGAGCCACCATGCCCGGCTGAACGTAATTTTTAACAATTGTGCTGTCAGTTATTATTCCCACTACACAGTGGCCATGAAGGTGACAGCTACTGTTTTTTGCCTTTCCCTCTTTTTCTGGCACCAGCATCCTGATCTTCATTTGGTAAAATACCCCTTCCTGACCATGTGCTTAACATAGAGTTGACCCCTATGTTAAGCAAAGGTTGACCTAACCTTTGTCCCCAGGATGAATATATACAACCCTAGATGGGCCAGTGAGTCTTGATCTGGGGCCTTGGCTGAACAGTTAAGTTAGCCTTGGAGAGTGCTCACTCTGCTAAAGTTGCTGAGAGAATTCTGGTAAGGACAGGAAGCAGAAGGGGAAGAGGAGGAGGAAGCATCGATCACTGTTCAGGGCTCAGGACCTGTAGGGCACTGTTCTAGGTACCCATACTCCTGACCACTTAGTGAGACAGGTGCTGCCACTATCCCCATTCTATAAAGAAAGAAACTGAAATTCAGAGGTGACTGGGCTGCTTGGGTGAGTGATGAGCCAGGATTCATCCCCAAACCTTCTAAATCTAGCACCTGAACTTCCCCCACCATGCCATCTGGCCTCTATACTGTAAGCTTGGGGCTGTCAGCGGTCATCTTGCCAGCTGGTGGAGAACAGACCCGCCATGAGAGAAGGCAGAGTCAAATGGGACTGAGTCAGAGCACCTAGATCCATCCATGCCTAATGTCCACCCCTGAACTTTTCAGCAAGCAACAAATTTTCTTTTTTTGCAGAAGCTGGTTTAAGGAAGGCTTCTATCACTTAAATGAAAGCTGACAGACATGGCCTGGGGACACTAATAAAGCTGAAGTCACAGAAGCATTGGCTTTTGTCAAACTTGGGGGGCCACAGAGGAAACAGGGGCTCAGAGAGGGGAAAGCAAGTGTGTCCACAATCAGTGGCAGCAGCCAGGACTTGAGCCCACACGGCCTGGCACTTTCATGACCTGTGTCTTGCTCCTCCAGAAGTGTCCCCAGAGTAAGTGACAGTTTTCACGGGGTGTTTTTATCCTGCAGACATACCTTTCCTGAGTAACGTGCAGGAACCTCCTCTCAGCACCATTGTCTTTTCTAATCATATTCCATAGTCCGGAAAGGGATTTCTGGGGGTGAAGGGAGGAGGTAAAGGGATATATTTTAAAGGCAATTTCATGCCTAAGATCTGAGGATAGAGAAAACTTTGATGGTGCTCTGTTGAAGGGCACATTGTTTATCCAAAACAGACTCAGGAAAGGGAAGCTGTCAACATTATCTCTTTCTGGTCACAAATTGCAGCTCTCTGATGGGTTTTTCCTAGAGTTTAATCTTGTGCTGGAAGCTAAGCTGATACCAGGAAGGTTTTAGACATGTCAATCTCCTTCCTGGCATTTTATCAGAAATTGATTCTCTTTGCTTTTCGGGGCTGGAGTCTTGGTCCTGTTGTTGTTAAACTTGGGTGTTTGTGTACACACCTCCTGCAGCGCCCAATCTGACTGGAGGTCCTGGGGCCAGCTGGGGACTCAAATACAAAGGAATTCCAACAGGGAGGGATTATGAGCCATTCTTCCATCAAAAAGGCCCAGTCCATGTCCTGCTCTTTCTCGGGAAGACTTCTCCACCTGTGACTTTGAAGGGATTAGCTCTGTAAATAGGCTATTTTGCCCCGCCAGTCCTAAATTATAATTCTTGACATTTATTGAGCTCCGAGTACGTGCCAGCTTCCATTCTAAGCACTTGACACGTATGAACTCACTGAATCTCGCCATAGTTCTGTGCAATGCAGGTTCTATATCATCCCCATCTTATAGAGGAGGAAGTTGAATCACAAAAAGGTAAGTCACTTGCCTGAGTGGGAGAGCTAGCCTAGGAATCCAGGCTGTCTGGTTCCAGGATTCTCAGGCTCAATTCCTCTGTCTGCACTGCTTCTAATCTTGCCCTGTGTCTTATTTTCCCTGCATAAATCAGAAGTTGTCAGTGGGACTGAGGCCCTACTCTTCAAGTTCTCAAAGCTGCAGAGAGACCAAGACCTCAAGAAGTGGAAAGACTGACAACAATAATTTTGCAACTGGGAATGCATTTGGCAGTTGGAACTAAAATAGATTTTGTTCTTCTCTGCCCAAAAATATGAACTAAAAGGTTTCATTCCGGTAAAAGTGCCGACTTGGAATGTCAGCTGTCATATCAGGCTCTTTGTAATGCAACGCCACCAGCTTGCCTTTTCTTTTTTGCTTTCTTTCTTTAAAAAACCTTTTTTTTTTAAACAAAGCAATTGAGATCTGTAAATATGGAAGGAGCAACTCCTGAATCCCCAGAAGGCTGAAGTTACAAGAATACAGAGAACCGACTGAGAAAATGGAAGGAAGTGTCTGCCATTTGTTCGCTAGTAGAGTCTGAAACTCAAAGAAAAGTCACTGGTCCCACTGGTGCCTGCAAACAGCCAAGACAAAGCCTATGAGCTCAGGGCTGCGAGAGATGGCTTGCAGAACGAGGTGCTGCAATTCGCAACTGCAAAAACGTGGAACCAACCAAAACGCCCACCAATCAACAAGCGGATAAAGAAACTGTGAGAGATATATATATGACGGAATACTACTCAGTCATAAAAAGGAATGAATTAATGGTCTTTGCAGCAACCTGGATAGAACTGGAGACTATTATTCTAAATGAAGGAGCTCAGGAATGGAAAACCAAACATTGTATGTTTTCGCCTACAAGTGGGAGCTAAGCTGTGAGGACGCAGAGGCATAAGAATGACACAATCAACTTCGGGCACTCGGGGGGAAAGAGTGGGAAGGCGCTGAAGGATAAAAGACTACAAATTGAGTTCAGGCCGGGCGCGGTGGCTCACACCTGTAATCCTAGCACTTTGGGAGGCCGAGGTGGGTGGATCACCTGAGGTTAGGAGTTCAAGACCAGCCTGGCCATCATGGTGAAACCCCATCTTTAAAAAACAAACAAACGGACAAAAAAATTTAAAAAAAAGAACAAATTGAGTTCAATGTATACCACTTAGGTGATCGGTGCACCAAAATCTCACAAATCACCACTAAAGAACTTACTCATTTAAACAAATATCACTTGTTCCCCAAAAACCTATGAAAAAAAAAAAAGAAATCAAGGTGCTAGATATGCCCCCAAGTCCTTCTCAGGTAAATGTCCCTCCTCTCGCCCCCACAAGACAAGTGAACTAGGGAACTGTAGGGGTGGCCACTGAGTGGTTCCACTGTGGGCACCTCAGTCAAGGACAGTCACACTTGAATCTGGCCAGCCTTCTAGAAGATACCCTAGGGAAAAACCAAAACAAAACAAAACAAAGCTCTATCCTGTTCGTGCACTTTTAAAAGATACATTGGGGCTGGGCGCAGTGGCTCACACCTGTAATCCCAGCATTTTGGGAAGCCAAGGCAGGCGGATCACCTGAGGTCGGGATTTTGAGACCAGCCTGACCAACATAGAGAAGCCCTCGCTACTAAAAATACAAAATTAGGTGGGCATGGTGGTGCATGCCTGTAATCCCAGCTACTTGGGAGGCTGAGGCAGGAGAATTGCTTGAACCCAGGAGGCAAAGATTGTGGTGAGCAGAGATGATGCCACCATTGTACTCCAGCCTGGGCCACAAGAGCAAAATTCCATCACACACACACAAAACAAAGATGAACTGGAAGGAAACGTCAGTTTAAATACAGCATATACCCTTTGATTCATGAGTTCTACTTCTAAGCATTTAGCCTTAGGCTATTCCTGCCTATGTGTACAGGGATGTCTGCTCCAGAATGTTCTTTAAAGTATTCTTACAGTAGCAAAAGACTATTCATCAACTAGATAGTCATTAATCAGGAATTCGTAACACATGTATGAAATTATTTAGGAGCAAAATCTGATCTGAAATGACATGAAATTTATAGCCTTTATTTATGCACTTAGTATAAATATTCATATTTTGTGGTACACACACACATACTACATATATGTGTAGGTGTATATATTTATGTATATATACCATGCCATGTTGCCCAGGTTGGTCTTGAACTGCTGAGCTCAAGCAGTCCTCTCCTTTCAGCCTCCCAAAGTTAGCCTGGTCCTTTTTGCTGTGTTGATCCTTCCATCAGCAGTTCCTCCTTTACAAGACGAGGCCACAGGCCAGTGAGAGAGTCTGGGCTGGCTAATCAATGCTCAAGAGTATTCAGGGAATACAATATTCCTGACATCAGCCCTCAGTTGCCCTCCCAAAAGGCAGCAAAAAAATACCGTTTCTACTGGCCGGGCATGGTGGCTCACGCCTATAATCCCAGCACTTTGGAGGGCCGAGGCGGGTGGATCACGAGGTCAAGAGATTGAGACCATCCAGGTCAACAAAGTGAAACCCCGTCTCTACTAAAAATACAAAAATTAGCTGGGCATGGTGGTGCGCGCCTGTAGTCCCAGCTACTCGGGAGGCTGAGGCAGGAGAATTGCTTGAACCCAGAAGGCGGAGTTTGCGGTGAGCCGAGATCGCGCCATTGCACTCCAGTCTGGGTAACAACAGCGAAACGCCATCTCATAAAAAAAAAAAAAAAAAAATACCGTTTCTACAAAAAAATACAAAAATTAGCTGGGCCTGGTGGTATACACCTGTTGTCTCCACTATTCAAGAAGCTGAGGTGGAAGGATCACTTGAACTTGGGAGGCAGAGTTTGCAGTGAGCTGATACAGAGCCACTGCACTCCAACCTGGGTGACAGAGCGAGACCCTGTCTCAAAACAAACAAACAGACTCCCCAACAAGATAAAGAGACCCAGAAGACCCAGAGGGGAGCAGAGGCATGTTTGTGGCTGCACACTGAAGTGACAGAGAGGGCTGTCCAGATAACCTCGTCCCTGGAGGCACCCTGGATCCTGGACTCGCTCCATTGCTGTGTTCCCCTCAGGCCCCTGTCTCCTCTTTTGCTTGGGAAAAATGAAGGGAGTCTTTAGCCTTGTACCAGAAGTCTCTGCTAATAGCAGGAAGGGGTGTGTGTGTGTGCGTTCCTGTGTGTTTGTGTGTGTGTGTCTGTGTGTGCGTGCGCGTGCACGTGTGCATGCATGCAAAGGGAAGGCTTAACATTTTCTAGTTGGGTGAGTTCAATGACTTTTGCAATCCTTTGCAAAGTCAGTTCAGCAGATGAGTGTGCTGTCAAGAGCATTTTTTGGAATCTCCAATCAACTGCAAAAGATGGCCGTCTACTATCATGGGAGGCTCTCAGAGTGGTTAAGAATGAGGGCCCTGGGGCTAGCCTGCCTGGGGCCCAGGTGCCTGGGGACACATAGCCAGGAAGTAGGAAGGCTGGAATCAGCCTCAAGTCCGGCTGGAGTGAGGGAGGCCCCTTCGGCAGGAAGCGTAATTAACTATGCTGCCTTCTCCTTGTGAAACTGTTCAATCCTAGATACTTCAAGTTATGTAACAACTAACATCTATGGAACACTTATGTGTGCCCAGCACTGTGCTAGGTACATTAATACATGACTGTATTAACTCTCTCCAAAATGGACATTATCAAACAAGGTGAGAGAGCTCAGGAGACTCGTCTAAGGTCACACAGCTGGGAGGATTTGAGGCAGAGTTGCTTGGCCCCAGGACCGGAACTGCAGGCCTCACAGCAAACCGGAGGTGTTAATTCACAGAATCACCAGTGGCCTCAGTGGCTCTGAGCAGTAAGAGGACATGTCTCCAGTGCCATGCTCATGAGCCCCACAGTGCCCTGGGCACCAGTGTGGATGCTGTGGGGATGAACTGGATGATGAATAAATATTTCTTCCTGCTCTATGATCTCCTTTATTCTAACACTGCATGATAAATTTACTTCCTAATGATTTTTGAGTAAACTACAATGACCACTATTTCAAAATCATTAATAATTCATGTCCAAGGGCCATAAACACTATATAATCTCCACAGGCAGGAACCATGAATACTTGTTAGAAACGAGGCTGAGAATATTTTTACCAGCTGAACTGAAATTATCTACTGACTTTAAGCCAACCATCAAAGCTACATTTCTCAGAAATGACGGTAACCTGGCTGGGCACAGTGGCTCACACCTGTAAACCCAGGACTTTGGGAGGCCGAGGCGGGCGGATCCCTTGAGGCCAGAAGTTTGAGATCAGCCTGGCTAACATGATGAAACCCCATCTCTACTAGAAACACAAAAATTAGTCGGGTGTGGTAGCATGCTCCTGTAATCCTACCTACTTGGGAGGCTGAGGCAGAAGGATCGCATAAACTTGGGAGGCGGAGGCTGCAGTAGGTTGAGATCATGTCACTGCACTCCAGCCTGAGCGAGAGTAAGACTGTGTCGACAGAAAAGAAAAGAAAAGAAAAGGGAGGGGAGGAGAGGGGAGGGGAGGGGAAAAGGAAAGGGAAAGGAAAGGAAAGGAAAGGAAAAGAAGGGAGGGGAGGGGACTGTAACCTTACTGATACCTCAGTTCAGGCCACCTCTTCCAGAAAGTCTTCTTTCTCTCCTCTGGCACTCCCTAGAGATTTATTTGGGGCTCAACTATAACGTTTATCATTCTCTTTGGTTTCGCCTCTTGGTATCTGTGACAGTGATGGAGAATTGAGGTGCCTTTGGGGCCAGGCAGGCCAGGCACAGGGTACAGAGAAGTACCTGGGTTGAGAGTCAGGGCTATTTATTCTGTTTTCTTTCTTAGATGGAGTCTTGCTCTGTTGCCCAGGCTGGAGCACAGTGGTGCAATCTCGGCTCACTGCAGCCTCCGCCTCCCGGATTCAAGCGATTCTCCTGCTTCAGTCTCCTGAGTTGCTGGGACTACAAGCATGCACTATCGTGCCTGGCTAATTTTTGTATGCCAGAGTCTACTTAATCCATGGAAAGCGCTGGTTCTCATCCATGGCTGCACATCAGGGGATTAAAAAATTCTGATGCCTAGGCTGCACACCCAGAGAGTTTGACCTACGTGGTTTGGAAAGAGGCCTGGACATTAGGTTAGTTATGTCTGTATGAATGAATGAATAAATGTATGAATGAATGAACTGCGCCAGGCCCTGTGCTGAGTGCTTTATATCAGCAGTTCTCAAACTGCTGCACATTAGAATCACACGAGAGCTTTTATTTTACTTATTTATTCATTCAAAAAAAATAGTTTTTGAGACAGGGTTTTGCTTTTTGTCCAGGTTGGAATGCTGTGGTGTGGTCACAGCTTACTGCAACCTCAAACTCCTGGGCTCAAGTGATCCTCGCAATTCAGCCTCCAGGGTAGCTGAGATTACGGGCACGAGACATCACACCTGTTTAATTTTTTTTTCTTTTTTAGGTAAGTCTCACTCTGTTGCCCAGGCTGAAGTGCAGTGGCATGATCTCGGCTCACTGCAATCTCCACCTTCTGAGTTCAAGTGATTCTACTGCCTCAGCCTCCCGAGTAGCTGTGATTACAGGCATGTGCTACCACACCGGCTAATTTTTGTATTTTTAGTACAGATGAGGTTTTGCCATGTTGGCCAGGCTGGTCTCCAACTCCTGACCTCAGGTTATCCAGCCATTTCAGCCTCCCAAAGTGTTTGGATTACAGGTGTGAGTCACTGCACCCAGCCTCATAATTGTTTAATTTTTCAAAATTTCTTTTTTTAGAGAAAGGGTCTTGCTTATGTTGCCCAGGCTAGTCTCGAAGTCCTGGGCTCAATCAATCTTCCTGCCTCAGTCTTCCAAAGTGCTAGGATTAAAGGGGTGAGCCAAGATACCCAGCCACCTGGGAGCTTTCAAATATCCACATGTTGCCAGGTACAGTGACTGGCAATGTTTCAATGTACATTTAACTATTTTAAATGTACATTTTAAATATGGATATAAACATTTTTAAAAATCCACAACTTTTAAATGTGGACACCTACATTTTGAAAATTATAATAGGGTATGAGCCAGATACAACACATCTTTGGGCTGAATTTGGCCTGGCCCAGTTCATTGACAACAGCCACACCCTCCCTTTGTCATGGTGGCTTAAGATCCCTCAGAGAAGTACCCAATCCCAACCCAAGGTGGATTCGTCCTCCAGAGAGTGCACTGGCCACACGACCTCACCACCTTGATAAATACGACTGTTCTGACCAGCACTGGGAAAGAGACAGCTGGTCTTCTCCTTGCCTTTTATGGTGATACAGTTTGGTCTACACCTAACATCCTGCATGAGGCACGCAGGGCCAGGAAGTCAGGAGAGAGGGAGACAGGAGAGAGGGCGTGGGATGCAGAAAGAAGAGGTGGGTGGGAAAGGCATGCTATAATCTATCAGATGAGAGTCCTCACAGCCTGCTGTTAGCTGTTGCTGTTAAAATGGTTTCTTAGTAGAAGTGGGGTTTCACCTTGTTGCCCAGGCTGGTCTTGAACTCCTGGGCTCAAGTAATATGCCCACCTTGGCCTCCTAAAGTGCTGGGATTACAGGTGGGAGCCACCGAACCTGGCTTTTTTTTAAAAAATTGTTTGTGGTTGGTTTTTTCTTTTGGTTTTCTAACAGAACTAGAGCTCCGTTAAGAGAGTTAGCACTCTCCTTTTTTCAGAGGGCCTGAAACCATATGAAATGTCTTTCCGGGTTAAGCCTGGAAGGTGTCCACATTGTGATAAACAGCCTCACTCTCTGTTTCTCACTCCTAGCACTTCTCAGAAGAGAAATGTTCTGAACTGCTCTCGGGCAATGAACACAATAGGAGTAGCTGGGAAAGCAGTAATTAGGGAAGTCCTGTTGCTAGAGACATAGAAAGGTCGAGTATCTCAACTAGCTCCCCCAGCCTTGCTCTGTAGTTTCCGAACTAATTTCTTAACGTGGATAAATGGGATGCTGCTATTCTCTGACCAAAGGCCAGGGGCAGGTTTAAGGCTTCGTTCCCGGCTTGCAGGCTGGTCTTTGCCCGGGGTCATTAATTGAGGGAGGTTGCAGGTCTGTGCTCACTTCCATCCCTGCTCCTCAACCTCAGGGTCTCTGGAAGGATGTTGTGGGAAGACTGGTACTTGCTTCTGCCTCCAGAGAAAGATTCCTTACCAGAGGGAGTGGGAAAATCCATCCTGGCTTCGCCCCTAGCCTGCCCACTTGGGCGACACTCAGATCTTTTCAGCAGCATCAAATATCCTAAGGCTTCCTCCAGCCCTCATCCCAGGTGGGCTGATTGAAAGAAAAAGAAAACGTGGCCGGGCACGGTGGCTCAGGCCTGAAATCCCCCCACTTTGGGAGGCCGAGGCAGGTGGATCACCTGAGGTCAGGAGTTCAAGACCAGCCATGGTCAACACAGTAAAATCCCGTCTCTACTAAAAATACAAAAAATTAGACAGACGTGGTGGCGGGCGCCTGTAATCCCAGCTACTCTGGAGGCTGAAGCAGGAGAATCACTTGAGCCTAGGAAGCAGGGGTTGCAGTGAGCCAAGAACGTGCCATTGCACTCCAGCCCGGGGAACAAAAGCAAAGCTCCCTTTCAAAAAAAAAAGAAAGAAAGAAAACCGCAAACTGGCTGTTCTGTTTACAGCTGATGAAGGACACAACAGGAGAAGGTGAAAATCATGGAACTCACAGGCTGCAGGGTGCAGTCCAGCCCCAGCTTACCCTCTCTGATCTGGCTGGGACAGCCCAGAAATGGAAGGAAAAAGTCCAGGTCTTCTTGCCATTTTTGAGCCCCGGGACACAGCTGAGCCAGACAAATGTTCTTTGATCATAGGAATGATGATACTTTAAAATCAAAAGTGTCGGTAGATACGTGTGGATGAATTTCTACCTGGTCAGTGTTTCTGATGAGCCACACAATTCCTCTCCCCTGCACTCCTGCCCCATCTCTACTAAATAAGACTTAATTTGATATTCTCATAAGCCTGGGGCTCAGTCAAAGGGCCCTGTAGTAACCTATGACTCCTTGTTACCACTTCCCACTCGCTTCAGGTGCCATGATCTTGCAACCTTCCTTCCTATGTCTCTGACTCTGACTGCCCTTATTCCTTGGCCTGGAAAACTGCTAGTCATTCTTCAAGAAGGAGCCTGAACACCACCTTTTCTGCAAAGGCTTTCTTGATACTGCTGGAAGAGTTATGAGATTGGTTTCTGTGTTAAAATCTCACTTTCTCTGTCCTTCTATGATGCCAATTCACACACCATATTGTAACGATCGTGCTGTAGTTCTCTTCCAACTAGACAGTGCATACCCTGAGATCAAGGACTGTGTTTTACTCAACCTCTAGTCCCAGTCTCCCTGGTGCCTGGCACAGAGCAGGTAGGTTCAGCAGGGGAGGGAGGAGTGGTAGGTTTCAAGAATGGCCACAGTATTTTGTAGCTCTTCCCATCAAGAGGTGAGGCCTAAATGCCAGATATGGGTGAAGGGGAGGATGGCAGCAAATCACACAGCCACATGTGTACCTATGCAACTATCTCGAATGTTCTTCACATGTAACCCAAAACCTAAAATGCAATTAAAAAAAAAAAGAGGTGAGGCCTATTTCCCCCCACCCCTAGAATCTGGGAGCCTGTGACCTGCTTCCAAGAATAGAAAGTGGCAGAAGTGACACTGTGTGACTTGAAAACCTAGGACTCAAGAAGTCCTGCAGTTGCCACTCCTGTTCTCTTGAACCCTTGAAGCACCATGTGAAGAAAGCTGGCTGGCTTGCAGGAAGATGAGAAGTATATGGAGGAGAACTGACGTACCGGTAACTGACTCTCAACTACCCCCCAGTTGACAGAGCCATTAATTGCAGAAGCATGAGTGAGCCCCACACAGAGCCTGAGGTCTGCAGAGCCTGGTCCAACAGCAGAACTGCCCAGATAAGCCCCAATTGCTAACCCACTGAATCCAGAACTAAATATATAGTGGTTGTTTTAAAATCTGGGATGATTTGTTACACAGACAAAGCTAACTGATACAGTCAGTTAGAGATGATTATTATAAGTAATGATTATTCCAAGTGACACTGGGTTGGTAAGTCTAGTGGCTCACTATCATCTGCTCCAGGATTCAAGCTTGGGACCCCAAGAGAAAAGAGTAGGAGATTCAGGACCCTCATTCACCACCCTGCTCCCTCAGGTCCTTTCAAATAGAGTTGCCTCCCATCAGCCCTTGCCAGGGTCACATTTACCTCCTTTTTCTCTCGTGAGCAGGACCGGCTTCTCTCAGCCTTTCGCAGAGTCTGACCTGTCGCAGTTCAAAAGCAGAACCAAGATTAAGGCTGTTTTAGAACAGCTAGTTTATCACCACAAAAGCTTTTTATTTGCAAACTGAATAGACGGGACCAATCATAACCCAATGATTTTAAGAAAATGTAGCCTGTTATTATAATGGGAAAATGGCACACTTTTGAAATAGACCAACGGCAAGGAAAATGGTAATTCACACACTTACGTTACTTGACTATAATGAACAAAGCTCCAGCCCTTTAATCTGGAACATTATCTGTACCCTGAAAGGGCCGATGGACTGTAGTTTCCCGAGTTGAATTACATTTTTATTAAATTGTTTGGAATTACATAAAATGCCTTCCACAAAAATGCCTTCCTCTGTGCACATACACACAACCTTTGATGAGTGCATACCAACGTGCTGCACCAAACCCCCAAATCCACCACAGAGGTGACAGCGCAGATGTGACTTAGCGGTAATTACCTGCATTTCACATAATGGGCAATTTCAGAGAGAACTGTTGCTTTTCCGGGAGAGTCAGAAGACTAACATTTGAAGGTATGCATAAATTCAACAGAGTGACATCATAATGTTTAAATATGCTGTTTCAAATGCAGTTTTCACAACTTTTATGGAAATGTCCATTATAAAAGAATTCCTTGATACAAAATTAATAGATTGCTTTGGTTTGAAAATATAAAACAAGAGTCACTGCATTACTGTCTATGTAAACTGCTCAACTTCTCTCCCCGGTGGCGATTTGTGAAAATGCCACAACCAGGGTTCCCTTAGGTAAGAGCGCTCAGAACACGGGAGCAGCAAAAAAGCTTAGTGACAGCTTAGCAAGAGGAAAGTGATGGGGACTGAGTCTCAGAGGAAAGACACTTGTCTTTGGACATGGTCACTTCCTCCTTTTTTTTTTTTTTTGTTTGAGACGGAGTCTCATTCTTGTTGCCCAGGCTGGAGTGCAATGGTGCTATCTCGGTTTACTGCAACCTCCACCTCCCAGGTTCAAGTGATTCTCCTGCCTCAGCCTCCCAAGTAGCTGGGATTATGGGCCTGCACCACCGTACCTGGCGAATTTTTTGTATTTTTAGTAGAGATGGGGTTTCACTATGTTGGTCAGGCTAGTCTCAAACTCCTGACCTCAGATGATCCACCTGCCTCGGCCTCCCAAAGTGCTGGGATTACAGACGTGAGCCACTGTGCCGGGCCTGAACATGGTCACTTCTAATGAGTCTGCATGTGAGTGAGAGGTAGGGGAGAGGTCACAGATGGTGCCAAAGCTCAAAGGATGATGCTTTTTACAAGAAACTGTGAATAAAGGAAAGAGCCAAGGCTCAAGGATGAACCACTGGCCATGGCCAAACTCTAGGGCCAATGTGTAAAAGGATTTAGAAATGAGGCCACTGGAGAACTTATAGGGGAGTGTGGATCTACAGTATCATAGTATGGGAGACATCTTTTGGTTTATCTGGTCAGCTCATAATGACACTGCAAACCACCCTCCCCTCTCTTCCTCTCCTTTCTGCCACACAGTGGGGCCTCTGGGCAGCCCATGATTATACATAATCCCATGACCTGAACCTCAGTATGCTGTGCTAGGGATGGACCCCTGACCCAACTGCAGCCAATCAGAATCCCAGTCCTAGGAATTTGGAATTGGTTCTGAGAGACAGAGAAGAGGGAGACACAGGGCAGAGCTATCTTCGTGTGTGAACTATGATGCTTAGTAGTTGCCAGTACTAGCCTTGGGGTAGACTAACAGAGGCCAGGATGCCTGGATAGAATGAACTAATCTGAAAGTGACTACATGCCTGCCTTTGTGTTCATAACGTGTGTTTGTTGTGTGTGTATGTTTTTTTGTTTTGTTTTGTTTTTTGTTTTTTAAGGCTAGTCAAGTGAAGCGGTGGGAGTGGAGAAGGAACAAAGAAATCTGTAACTGGTTGTGATCAATTAGTTGTAAACACACTGCACTTGGACCAGCCTTATGTTTTCTTTTTTGCCTTAAGACAAAGAACCTAGGATTTAGGGAAAAGAGCCCAGCATAAGATACCACTGTGGTTTAGGGTATTCTTTAAAAAAAAAAAAAAAAATTTATAGAGATGGGAGTTTTGACACGTTGCCTAGGCTGGTCTCAAATTTCTGGGCTTAGGTGATCCAACCACCTTGGCCTCCCAAAGTGTTGGGATTACACAGGTGTGAGCCAAAGCACCCAGCTCAGTGTGGGATGTTGATAGCGGGGCAGATGTATGTGGGGACGGGGTATATGGGAACTCTCTGTATTTTCTGTTCAATTTAACTGAAAGCTCTAAAAAATAAAGTTTGTTAGTTACACACACACACACACACACACACACACACACACTTACAGGATTTAGGGATCAAGAGATTTGAGTGTTGAGCCAATTTTATCAGGACCTCCTGATGCTTGCTGCTCTGAGATAGGAGCTAGAAAGAGCAACTCCCAGAAACCCTTGACCACACTGCTCTGGCTGTCAGTCTGGGGATTCCAACTGAGCCCTAAGGCTGGCCAGAGACAATGACATACCAGATAGTCAGGTCACACCATTCAGAGCGAGGGGACTGCCCCTGAGCTGCTAGGCACAAAGCAGGTTGAGATCCAGGCCACTGACATACTGGGGTATCCTGGCAGCAGGAGTAGTGCAGAGGCCAGTGAAATGCCAGTAGGGCCCAACTGCCAAAGAGCAGGCAGCAGGAGGGGGCAGAGCTCCTCCAGGGCAAGCAAGACAGATCCCAGCACCTGGCTGAGGCCCTAGCTTTGCTGGCCACATAGCCTCCAGGGGATCTGGTCCCAAAGGACAAGTGACCAGCTATGGGACCTTGGATAAGTCATTAGGTCTCTTTGGGCCATAGTTTTCTCCATTTTTTTTTAAGAGTTAGGCTGAATCATCTTTATGGTTGCTTTTAATCTCTAAAATTCTGTCATATTAATAAAGAACAATTTATTGTTAAAGAACTGTTAAAGAACAGTTTAAACAATTAAGGTGGGCCATAAAAACAAAATATTACCGTGGCCAGGCACAGTGGCTCACACCTATAATCCCAGCACTTTGGGAGGTCAAGGCAGGCAGATCACCTGAGGTCAGGAGTTCAAGACCAGCCTGGCCTTCAAAGTGAAACCCAGTCTCTACTAAAAATACAAAAATTAGCCAGGTGTGGTGGCGCATGCCTGTAATTCCAGCTACTCAGGAGGCTGAAGCAGAAGAATCGCTTGAACCTGGGAGGCAGAGGTTGCACAGTGAGCCAAGATCGCACCACTGCACTCCAGCATGGGTGAAGGAGAGAGACATTGTCTCAAAAAAACAAAAAACAAAATATGAATGTAACTGGGCAGCTTATCCTCAAAATGCATTTGAAAACTTTTTTACCCCTTTCTCTTGGATTTCAAGATTGAATGTTAAGGCAAACTGCAGAAGCCTTTTCTCTTAGTCTTAAAATAGACTCCACATCGGCCGGGCACAGTGGCTCACGCCTATAATCCCAGCACTTTGGGAGGCTGAGGTGGGTGGATCATGAGGTCAAGACATCGAGACCATCCTGGCCAACATGGTGAAACCCCATCTCTACTAAAAATACAAAAATTAGCTGGGCGTGGTGGTGCATGCCTGTAGTCCCAGCTACTCGGGAGGCTGAGGCCGAACTGCTTGTACCCAGGAGGCGGAGGTTGCAGTGAGCCGAGATCATGACACTGCAGTCCAGCCTGGTGCCTGGCGACGAAGCAAGATTCTGTGTCAAAAAAACAAACAAAAAAAAACAAAGACTCCACGTCCCTCCCTTTCTCATTGTATATACTCCTTTCACATTGCTCTAATTGTATACTCATATTTCATTATATGCCTTCTTAGAAGTTCCCGGGGCTAATCTTTTTTTTTTTTTATAGCTTATCTTCCTTTTTTATCCCAAAATACCTGTGTAAATGGGACAATGTCGCAAAACAAGGCAGAAATCTGTAAACAAGTACGTCTCACTCAGAGGAAAGAACTGATTGAACAGAAGGCACCAGAGGTTGCATTTTGTTGGGTTACATGCAAACAGTAAATGGGGGGAAAGATTCACCAAAGAGAAAGGAATTCGCACCGTCATTTCATTGCCACATCCTAAGGATGAAGAACGGCCTTGCTCGCTGCTGATGATCCACCTGCACCTTACATTGTAGTGTAAACTGTACCTGATGCTAAGGAGACAAATTCCCACACAGCACAGGGGCTAATCTTGAGACAGAACGAACAAGCCTGGAGACCCAGCTGCAACATTCCAGAGACGATCTCATGGTGGCGAGTTAACGACCCGGCCATCTTTGAGATGACGCCAGCCCCACATCCAGATAGACTGGGGCCTAAGACGGCCACCAGAACAAGACACACAGACAGTACTCAGTCCAATTCTTGCATGCCTTCCTTGTCAAGTTTTCCCTTCTTATTTATTTATTTATTGAGAGATGGAGCCTCACTCTGTTGCCCAGGCTGGAAAGCAGTGGCACGATCTCTGCTCACTGCAACCTCTGCCTCCCGGTTCAGGCAATTCTCCTACTTCAGCCTCCCAAGGAGCTGGGATTACTGGTGCCCGCCACCATGCCTGGCTAATTTTTGTATTTTTTTTTTTTTTTAGTAGAGATGAGGTTTTATCGTGTTGGCCAGGCTGGTCTCGAACTCCTGACCTCAGGTAATCCACTTGTCTCGGCCTCCCAAAATACTAAGATTACAGGAGTGAGCCACTGCACCTGGCCAGTCTTCCCCCTTTAAACCCCTGTTTTCCTCCACAAAATGAAAGTGGTTACTTTGGACCACTTCCCCGTTCCCAGTTTTGGTTAATAAATACACTTTCTTATTATCAGACCTCATTCTTACTAACTGAACTCTGCAAGCAGCAAGCATGAGACTTGCGTCTGGTCGTCCAGTTACATTAATGCAAAAAACACAGAGCTTAACTACTAAAATGTGAAAGTAGGACAGATGTAATGGCTCATGCCTGTAATCCTGTCACTTTGTGGGGCCAAGGCAAAAGGATCACTGGAGGCCAGGAGTTAAAGACCAGCCTGGGCAACATACCAAGACCTTGTCTCTTTAAAAAACACACAAAACAAAAAGAATAAAATAAAATAAAACATAAAAGCAAATCTTTCTATTGGAGTTAATTAGAAGCTTTTAAATTCATTAAATCGGAAAATAATTTCCTTATTTTCCAACGAAGATAATTTACTCGATTAAGCGCATTTGTTATCTAAGCTCCCTAGAAGACTGGTTGGCCCAGTCCTCGCATCACCGAGCCTCTCCCTCTCCTCCAGATTAGCTCAGTGCAAAGACAGCTCCTGCCTGTCAAGAATGGCAGGGCCGTACCCAGATTACACTGAGCCTGTCTACTACACTCAGCTTCTCTGTGTATCTTCCCACCTGTATCTCATTTATTCTCACAACACCTCAAAGAAGGAAGTGGAAAAAGGTGACGTTAATATCAATATATGCCACTTGCAAAATTAAGGGGTGTCCCTCTGCATTTTGCAAGGTGACCCGACTGCTTCAGCTATGAAGCAATAAATAAGGCGAAATGTAAACGATACAAGCATACTTCACTTTATAGAACAACTGTCTGCCTGTGAAAAAGAAAAAGAGGAAGTGATAGCATTGAATTTTGTAACTACAATACGATTCTCCCACTTACGATTTCAGCAAGGTTTTATCTGCACACAGGATTTATTTTCAATGGTTAGCACATTCTGACACTTTGCTCTAAATGAAGGTAATCTTCATCACTACCGTTTAGAGGGGAGCTGCATCTTCCTCCGATGTTAGTTTCTGAAGTCATCAGGCAAGGGAAAATCAGTGCCAAAATTACCCTTGATAAAGTCTTAAACAACCCGTGAAGTACAGTCTACAGGACATAGCTTTTTATATCCTCTGCTTAGACTAATATGCATGTATATTTGATGCATATGGAAATGTATAGTACATGATAAAAATACATATGCAAAAGATAATTTCATGATATTCCTAATTAAACTATTCATATTGTAATCCACTTCCTCTATTTATCCTCTTCAGGTGGGAGGAGCGTGGTGGGGGTGGAGGTAAGAGCCCAGCAACCATATCGGACACCTACTATGAGTTTCTATGCAGACACATCATCTTAAGCATCCTCACAACCACACCTTTACACCAGGGGTCAGCAAACTTTCTCTGTAAAGAGTCAGAGAGTAAATATTTTTCTCTATGTATTCCATAAGGTCCTAAGACAACAAGGTCTCTGGTGCAACCACTCAACTCCATCGCTGTGGCAAAAGCAGCCACAGACAGTATGCAAATCAAGGGATGTGACCACGTTCCAATAAAACTTCATTTAAAAAAACATTGTCACGTACAAGTAGGAGCTAAACATTGGGAATACATGAACATAAAGATAGTAACAATAGACACTGGGGACTGAAAAACAGAGGAGGGAGAAAGGGCTAAAAAACTTCTGTTAGATAGTATGTTCACCATATGGGTTTACTATATAGGGTTAATAGAAGCCCAAACCTCAGCATCATGCGATATACCCGTGTAACAAACCTGAACATGCACTCCCCAAAGCTAAAATTAAAATTAAAAATTAAAAAAAAAAGGACTGGCACGGTGGCTCATGCCTATAATCCCAGCACTTTGTGAGGCCAAGGCGAGCGGATTGCCTGAGGTCAGGAGTTCCAGACCAGCCTGGCCAACATGGTGAAACCCTGTCTCCACTAAAAATACAAAAAAAATTAGCTAGGCGTGGTGGCGGGTGCCTGTAATCCCAGCTACTTGGGAGGCTGAGGCAGATCAGCTTGAACCTGGGAGGTGGAGGTTGCAGTGAGCTGAGATTGCGCCTTTGCACTCCAGACTGTGAGAAACAGCAAGACTTCGTCTCAAAACAACAACAACAACAACAACAAAAAACCGGTGACAGGCCAGATCTGGCCCACAAGCTGTTGTTTAGACTCTTGCTTTAGATGTATAGTACCATTCCTACTGACACAAACCAATGAAGAAATGAGAAGTAAACAGGGTGAGTGATTGCACGGCTTGCTCAAGGTCACAAAGATGTAGCTTGTAAGTGGCAGGGCTCAATGCCTGTAATCGCCATCTTCACCATCATCATCACTGCCATCAACATCATTGTCACGGTCACCATCATCACTGTCACTGATATCACCACTGACACGACCCTCAGTGTCAACCATCATCACCACTGCTATCTTTATCATCACCACCATTAACATGGGAGCTCACCTGCAGTCAGGGTTTACTACGTGCCAGGCACTGAGGGCTGCGGGCTAGGTACATACATCAAATCATTTACTCTTCACAACTACCCTATATCATTATTATTATTTTGAGATGGAGTCTCGCTCTGTCACTCAGGCTGCATTGCAGTGGTGCGATCTCGGCTCACTGCAACCTCCACCTCCCTGGTTCAAGCAATTCCCTGCCTTAGCCTCCCAAATAGCTGGGAGTATAAATGCATGCCACTATGCCCGGCTAATTTTTTTGTATTTTTAGTAAAGATGGGGTTTCACCATGTTGACCAGACTGGTCTCAAACTCCTGACTGACCTCAGGCAATCTGCCCACCTCAGCTTCCCAAAGTGCTGGGATTACAGGTGTGAGCCACAGCGCCCAGCCTGGAATAGACACTATTATTATCCCACTTGGCAGATGAGAGCACTGAGACCCAAAGAGATTAGGAAACTTGCCAAATATCACACAGCGAATGAGTGGCAGGGCTTTAGTTTGAATCTGGGCAATTTGGCTCCAGAGCCTGCACTCCTAACCACTAGACTCCACTGTCCCTCAGCCAGGTCAGTCAAGGCTGGTACAGAACAAAGGCAGTATAAGCAGGTGCTGAGGAGGATGTTCTAGGTTGGGAACTCTCCTGCGATGCAGCTGTTAAACGTGCTTCGGACTCTCACAGCAATTAATAAAGAGACTGAAGGGAAGTAATTCTCCAGTGAAGGTAGAGCTCCCTTCTAGCCAGATGGCTTACTGAGAAGATCTAGAAGATGGCAAGGGGCAGAAAATACCAAATGTGCAGAGGCAGGCTTGACTATTAGACCCTCACTCTCATCAAGTCAGGTAAAATGCTCAGCCTTGGAACAAACAATCAGGTTTTGGAGAATAAAACGAACTGAATAGAAAACTGTAGGTAAAGACATCCAGTGTTAAGGGCCTCCCCATCACTAAAGAGTTTTGGATTAAGAACTTATCCAGCCGGAAGGCTGGGCGCAGTGGCTCACGCCTGTAATCCTAGCACTTTGGGAGGCCGAAGTCAGTGGATCACCTGAGGTCTGGAGTTCAAGACCAGCCTGGAGTTCAAGATCATGGTGAAACCACATCTTAAAAAAAAATTTAAAAAACGTATTTCCAGAGAAAGGCATGGTGGCTCGTGCCTGCAATCCCTCAAAAGCACAAATGCATTTTTCCTTTGAGCTAGCGATATCACTACTAGGAATCAGCCGTGAAGAAATTTGTCTACAAATAAGAAGCAACATATGCGCAAGGTATTCGCTGTATCATGATTTGCAATAGCAAATATTATAAATAGTAAGTCGCTGAATAAATACGATGAATCTACACAATGTAACTGAACACTATAAAGCTGGAAGAATGAGCAAGCTTCCTATATTCTACTCCTTATATCGCCTTAAAAGATGGTCATATTTTAAGGTAGAAAAAAAATCAAGGCCATAAAATGTATATTACATGTAACCTTTCCTCTAAGAAAAAGGAAAAATCAAAATATACACTCATATTGGTTCTCTTTGCATAAAGAATCACCCAGAGAGCACATGTGAGGGACTTCTAAATGCATATTTTTTATATTGCTTTTATTTTTATTTTCTTGTTACTATTATCTTTTAAAGACTGAGTCTTGCTCTGTGGCCCGTCCTAGAATGCAGTGGTATGAACACAGTTCACTGCAGCCTGGAACTCCTAGGCACAAGTGATCCTCCCACCTCAGCCTCGTGAGTAGCTGGGATTACAAGGCAGGCAGATTACCTGAGGTCAAGAGTTCGACACTCGCCTGGCCAACCAACATGGTGAGACCCCATCTCTCGTAAAAATACAAAAATTAGCCAGTCGTGGTGGTGGGTGCCTGTAATCCCAGCTACTCGGGAGGATGAGGTGGGAGAATTGTTTGAACCCAGGAGGCAGAGGTTGCAGTGAGTCAAGGTCACCCCACTGCACTCCAGCCTGGGTGACAGAGTGAGACTCCTCAAAAAAACAAACAAACAAAAAAAACAAGGGTGTGCCACCACACCCAGCTAATTTTTTTACTGTTTTGTAGAAATGGAATCTTGCTATGCTTCCCAGGCTGGTCTCAGAACTCCTGGGCTCAAGTGATTCTCCTGTCTCAGCCTCCCAAAGTGATTATAGCCATGAGCCACTGTGCCTGGCCTTATTTTTATTTTTGAATGATCTATTTGGATCTATTTCCTATTCAAAAGCTAAAACAAACTTAAAATATTCAATGTCCAAAGGCTGATTTAAATGTGTAAAAAAAAATAACATAATGAGAAATGCTATAGACTCTCTCATCCAAGACCTGAGATGGGGCAGGCGGTCTGTCAGAGGGAGATGGAGGAGCCTCTGGGAACCTCAGGACCCCAAAGCTTGCTGGAAAGAGAACACAATATTTTTGGAGGACAAACTGCCTTCTTTTAAGAGATCAATCAGTGATGTGTGAGAGATAAGAATGAAATGATGACAAAATGTGGTTTCTGGAAATTGAAACAACAGTTCCTTAGTGAAGCCAATAGATTATCGGTGACCTGCTCATTTATTTGAGGACGAAGTTTTTATGAAACGGCTAGAGAAGATGAAAAAGGAAAAAAAAAGATAAAGGAAGGTGCAGATGGGTTGTCTGACAATCTGATTTCACCAGGAGTCGGTTTCTCCAGTGCTTTCTGAGCCCTTGCCATTGTCAGCTTCTTCCCTGGGTGACAGCTCTTGGGATTTCCTATCGTTTGCAATGACAAAGCCGAGTGGGTCACAAAAGCAAAGCAAACTGTTCACAATCACACAGCAAGAAAGCAAGGAGGGGTTAGCAACCTATTAGTCCAACGGCTGACCCAGTGCTCAGCATGCTTGCTCTACGCTGCTGCCTGCACACCCTTCTTCTAGTACAAGAACGGAACACCCCGTCATGACAACCCCCACCCCATTTCAACTTTTCTTTTTAGACAGAGTCTCACTCTGTCACCAAGGCTGGAGTGCAGTGGTGTGATCTCAGCTCGCTGCAACCTCCACCTTCCAGGTTCAAGCAATTCTCCTGCCTCTGCCTCCTGGTTGGCTGGGATTACAGGTGCCTGCCACCACACCCGACTCGTTTTTGTATTTTTAGTAGAGACTGGGTTTTGCCCTGTTGGCCAGGCTGGTTTTGAACTCCCGACCTCAAGTGATCTGCCCACCTTGGTCTCCCAAAGTGCTGAGATTACAGGTGTGAGCTACCATGCCTGGCTGGTTTCCTGAACCTTGATTCTAGCTTCTCCCTATAGCGTTTGCAAAGATACACATGTGTCAGAGTGAGGCAAACAGAGAAAGGCGGCAGGGTGGGGACAGGGTGGGGACGAGGCAGCCTAAAAACAGCTGCTCAGGAGAGGCACAGTGGCTCACGCCTGTAATCCTATCACTTTCGGAGGTTAAGGTGGGAGCATCCTTGGACAACAAAGCGAGACGCCATCTTTTTTTTTTTTTTTTTTTTTTAATTTTCACCTGGGTGCAGGTGGGCTGAGGCCAAAACAGGCGTCAGCCAACACCATCTCTTAAAAAAAAAAAGAAAAGAACAGCTGCTGTTTTCCATTCAGATAGGCGGGCCTGGTTTTGCTGGATTAGATTTCCCAGAGAAGTGGTAAATCCAGTCTTAATTTTTAAAAGTTGATGAATGATTTAAACAATTTTAAGGCTCTGTGACAGGCTAAAAAAAAATCAGGCCTCTAGTTTCCAACTCAGTATATAACTAGGCAGACAAATGGAAAATCTCTTGCTTTCCCATTCTTCTTTTTTTGTTTCTGTTTTTTTTTTTTGATTTTGAGACGTCTCGCTCTGTTGCCCCGGCTACAGTGCAGTGGTGCTATCATAGCTCACTGCAGTCTCAAACTCCTGGGATCAAGCCATTCTCCCACTTCAGTCTGGAAAACAGCTGGCACTAAAGGCATGTGCCACCACACTTGGCAAAAATTTATTTTTGTAGACAGGGGGCGGGGGGCTCAAACTCCTGGATTTAAGCCAATTTCCCACCTTTGCCTTCCGAAGTGTTGGGATTACAGGCATGAAGCTGCGCGCCTGGCTTTCCCATTATTTCTTTTCTTTTTTTTTTTTTTTGAGACAGACTCTTGCTCTGTCACCCAGGCTGGTATGCAGTAGCGTGATCCTGGCTCACTGCAGCCTCCACCCTCCAGCTTCAAGCAATTCTACCTCAGCCTCCCGAGTACCTGGGATTACATGGGCATGCCGAGACACCTGGCTAATTTTTGCATTTTTAGTAGAGACTGTTTCAGCATGTTGGCCAAGCTCGTTGTGAACTCCTTCAGGGGATCCACCCACCTCGGCCTCCCAAGGTCCTAGGATTACAGGTGTGAGCCACCGTGACTGGATCCTATTATTTATCTTGATGCCATGGACCCGTTAGTTAGGAGGGAACTTCTTTAAGGACATTCCACTGAAACAACAGAAATCTATTAGACAAAGACAGGACTGTTTGAAAGCCAGGGGGACTCTGCTCTGCAACACCCCTTCCCCTCCTTCCCCACATGTGCCTCCAGGCTGATCTGAGCCTTTAAGTTACCTTCCTTTTTAGCAAGCCTGAAACAATATCCCTGTCACTTTTCCTTTGCATTTTCTGTGTAACTTGACTTCTGGGGCCCAGTTTACTGCCAAATTACCTGGGATAAACAAGTCATGCTAAGACCCTCTTTCCCTTTCCAAACCCAAACAGCAGCTGGCAGACAGAAATGCTTATTTATAACCTACACACCGTTATGCGCATTTGCTTGGTTTAGAAATGCTTAGCCGTGCTTCTTCCACGAGCTTCGGGTTTCATAGTTAGATAAGAGCCTGGACAATGCTGTGTGGTGGCTGAGAGTGGAGGCTCTGGGTCCCTGGGTCGGCAGGTCATTACCCATTTTGGCGTCCTATTAGTCCTAACTCCATTTAAGTCTAGGTTAAGGCCGCAGCTGTGAAAGGCTCAGAACAGCACCTTGCATACAGTAGGTACTTAGCAGTTATTAGTTACCTCCTCCATAAACTGCTGACTATTCACGGATCTCAGCCAGTTTGATTGAACTTGGGCTTCCAAATAGATCTTGAATCTGTTCATTTCTATCATCCCTTACTCCAAGCCAAGCCCCGTCAACTCTTCCTGGACTCTTTTCCTTCCCTCCCTCCCTCCCTCCTTTCTTTCTTTCTTTTTTTTTTTTTTTTTGTGAGACAGTTGCCCAGGCTGGAGCGCAGTGGCCTCGATCATGGCTCACTGCAGCTTCAACCTACTGGACCTACTGGGCTCAAGTGATCCTCCTACCTCAGCCTCCTGAGTAGCTGGGACACAGGTGTGTGTCACCACAGCCAGCTATTTCTTTATTTCTTTTTTTTTAATTTTAGTAGGGATGAGGTCTCACTATGTTGCCCAGCTGGTCTCGAATTCCTGGGTTCAAGCAATTCTACCTGCCTCAGATTCCCAAAGTGCTGGGATGAGAGGCATGAGCCATCGCACCTAACTTTTTCAACAGCCACCTAATAGGTCCCCCTGCCTCCACTCTTGCCTGGATTTTCCTGTGGCAGCCATATAAAAACCAAACCCTGTTGTCACTTGCCTGCTTGACCTTCTAATGTTTCCTTGTTCATGCAGAAAAGAATCCGAGCCCCTTGCCAGGTTGACCAAGCTCTGCATGGCCTGGCCCATGGGATATTTGGGACCTTTCCGCCCTCTTCCCTGCAGTTCACTTTCCTGCAGCCTTACTTTCTTCTTTGCATTTAGAGAAGGAATCTTAGCCAGGCACGGTGGCTCACATCTGTAATCCCAGCACTTTGAGAGGCTGAGGTGGGTGGATCACGAGGTCAGGAGTTCGAGACCAGCCTGGCCAAGACAGTGAAACTCCTTCTCTACTAAAAACACAAAAAATTAGCCAGGTGTGGTGGCGGGCACCTATAATCCCGGCTAGCCAGCTACTCAGGAGGCTGAGACAGGAGAATTGCTTGAACCCGGGAGGTGGAGGTTACAGTGAGCTGAGATCCCACCTTTGCCCTCTAGCCCAGGTGACAGTGTGAGACTCCGACTCACAAAACAAAACGAAAAAAAAGAGAGAGAGAAGGAATCTTGCTCTGTTACCCAGGCTGGACTGCAATGGTGTGATCTCAGCTCACTGCAGCCTCGACCTCCCAGGCTTAAGCGATCCTCCCAAGTGGCCTCCTGTGTAGCTGGGACCACAGGCATGCACCATTGTACCTAGTCCCACATCGTCCTTCCTGCCTCTGGGCCAAGAGCACTCATGTCCTTGGTCTTATGAGGGATCCTTCTTGGCAATGAGATTTCAGCTTAAAGCAATCCCCCTCTCTGGAGGGACCCAGCCCTCAGTCCTCCCTGCCTTAACCTTCTGCATGGCACTTACTGACATTTTCTTATTAATATGTTTGTGGTCTACCCCCAACTAAAAATAAGCCCCATGAAATCAAAGGGCACTGTCTGGCTTATCACTGAATTCTCCACACCTGGAACAGTACCTAGAATGGAGTGTGCATCACTAGAAATTTCTGAAAAGGATGAACAAATGAATGACCAAATTTCTGAATAGAAATTGCTGGAAGGGACTAGAGGCACGACCGTGTACTGCAGTGAAGACGTCATCTGCTCTCGCAGTGTGCTTTCCTGATCCCTCCCCCTGCTCCTGCTGGGATGGTGAAACGAAATATGACAAAGTCAGTTTAATACCCCATTGAAGATAATTGGAAAATATTGATTTTTTTTCCATTTGAAATAGTAAAGATAAGTAAATGCTACACTTCTGTAATCTAATCAGCCGGTTATGTGACAACACACTTCCCAGGCTGAAATATATTTCAGTCCACCTCTGTATCCATCAGACAAGCTCCTAAACCCATTCCCTCTCTGTACTCCAATCTAGCCCCCTCCAGTCACCCCAGCTCTCCATAGTGTACAAGTGAGGACTCTGCACTTGTGAAAACATGCACATGTGTATGTGTATCTGAATTAAAGTGTCTTCTGAGTATTCGCATCTCCCAAAAATGATCTGCCAAACTGCCCTGAAAAACATTGGAAGTAGTGCATGAGATCTCCCAGAATCCTAAGGATTCTGCATAGCTTCTCTGCATAGCTAATCTGTACTGAGAGGCTACCAAGCGCCAGGCCCTGTTCTAAGGGTTCTAGATGGATGAATTCACTGGATTGTCCCAGCAGCCCTATGGGAGGGTCCTATTATTATTATTACTATTACTATTTTTTTGAGATAGGGTCTCGCTCTGTCAGCCAGGTTGGAGTCCAAGTGGTGTGGTCATGGCTTGCTGTATTAACTTCAACCTTCTGGGCTTCAGTGATCTGCCCATCTTAGCCTCCCAAGGAGCTGGGAACTACAGGCACGTGCACCAAGACCAGCTAATTTACATTTTTTGGTAGCGCCAGGGTCTGCCATATTGCCCAGGATGGTCTCAAACTCCTGGGTTCAAGCAATCCTTCTGCATCGGTCTCCCAAAGTGCAGGAATTACAGGCATGAGCCACTGCCCCTGGCTGACGACAGATTTCTTTATGAAATGGAAGAATATTCTTGGGTATGCAATGTGTACTTAGGTGTTGGAAACCGACAGAAACAGCATAATGAAATAAACTCTGACCAGGACAGTCATCCACATTACCTGGCCCCTGCAGGCCTCTAAATCTGTGACCCCTGCAAGGGAACTTCAGGGTTCTGAGATACTCCAGAGTCCCCAAAATGGGACCCTAGGCTAGACCTCTCGGGTCTCTTCCAGCTCTAATTTCTGTGATATTAGAGTTCATTAAATGTTTCTAAATAGTTTGGGACTCTTTGGAGGGGAAACACACACACACACACACACACACACACACTCACGCTGCAGGTTCGCTTACAGAAAAGTATGGTGGGCCCCGCAGGTGACCAGTTACCTGCAGCGCTTTGACTTTCTGCCAGGTGCTACGTTTACCCATAACTTTCCTCTCCCCAAAGGACATGTAAGTCAGAGGGTCCACTGCTAAGGGTGGTCAAGGTAGCAGTGTGCTCTGAAGTGAAGTGGGAGCTGGGACAGAAAGTGACCATTAGGAAAGGAAATGGGGCCAGGACAGAAACACTAACTAGAGAGCAGGGGGACAGGACAGGTAGCTAGCAGTGGGTATAGTATGAGGACTGGGTTGTCTGGGGAAACCATATGTGTCCACTAGAGAAAAAGGATCCAGCCACGGTCCCTGGAAGCTTGGCTATGAGGCGCTTTCCTCTGTCTACGTTATGGAGAATGTCCAGCAATTCACCAGGGGACAAATCAGTTAATCTCTTTCCTGGTTACAGTGTCAACCCAGCAAACACTCACGGAATCTGCCTGTGCCAGTCCTTGTGCCCGGTGTTGGGCATATAAAGGAAAAGAAGTGGATCTCTAACCTCTAAGAGGGAGAAAGGCATGAGCCTGTCCCTGTGATACAACACGACAATGCATGACTAGCTGTGGGGTCCCACCATGGGGGAGGAGTAACTCTGCAGGTGGTGCTGGTCACTGCAATTACGGCGTCAAAGTGACTTGAAAGAAGGGTACAGCTGGCAGGGAACACAGCACGGGCAAGTTAGGGAGGTGAGAAAGAACACGGTGTACTCCAGAGGTGGCCAACCTCCCCAGATGTCTTGGACTGGGACTGAAATCTCAGATGCCTGTGAAGGAGGCCAATATGCTCAATGGAAGAAGCGAACACCAGATGACAAGCAACACCAACCACAAGGGGTCAAAACATGTGCTCAGTTTCCAGGTCAACAGGGTGGCCACTATTCAGAGCTGGAGGACCGAAGCTCTGTGACAAGGGCTGAGGACCCAAAGCACCCTGTTTATCAAGAGACTGAGAAGTCCAGGTTCTTACGTGAAATTACTATTTTTTTTTTCAGACGGAGTCTCGCTCTGCCACCCAGACTGCAGTGCAGTGCTGCGATCTCGGCTCACTGCTGCCTTTGCCTCCTGGATTCAAATGATTCTCCCACCTCACTCTCCCAAGTAGCTGGGATTACAGGCATGTGCCACCATACCTGGCTAAGTTTTCTATTTTTAGTAGAGATGGGTTTTACCATGTTGGCCAGGCTGGTCTCAAACTCCTGACCTCAAGTGATCTGTCCACCTTGGCCTCCCAAAGTGCTGGGATTATGGGTGTGAGCCACCATGCCCTGAAATTACTTTTTTTTTTTTTTCTGAGACAGTGTCTTGCTCCATTGTCCAGGCTGGAGTGCAGTGGCATGATCACAGCTCACTGTAGCCTCAACCTCTTCGGTTAAGGTGATCCCACCTCAGCCTCCTGAGTGGTTGAAACCACGGGCACATGCAACATGCCCAAATAATTTTTAACAATTTTTGTACAGATGGGTTCTCACTTCATTGCTCAGGCTGATCTCAAACTCCTGGGCTCAAGTGATCTTCCCACCTTGGCCTCCCAAAGTGCTAGGATTATAGGCATAAGCTACCATGCCAGGCCTCAAATCACTAGTTTTGAAAAAGGAAAAACATATTGATGGATACCATACAGCGCAGTATAAAACCTCTGGGCATCAGAGTAGGTAGGCAAGTGACTAAAAAGATGAGGCTGGAGAAGAGCTGCTTCCCCAGAGAAATTCTCCACTTCAATGTGATATGATCCGTAAGGGGACTGTTAAAGCTGCAAAGCCCCAAGGGACATCAGTAGCCATACTTTTGTTACTTTTACATAGTGTGCTCTGCAAACAGTTTAAAGTTCTTCCTTGCAACCAACCACATTGCTCTGCATCAGCCCCTCCCATTTGGAAACAGAGAAACAGTCATGGGACCAGATACTGAGGGAGCTGTGAAAGTAGTCAAGACAGGTGCCTTTCAAACTGTGTATTCTTCCATCAGCCTAGTGGGCAGACCTTCCCCAGACTCACCCTCCAGGTGTGAGAACCTGGCCATACACTGGCAGTGACAGGGTTGAGATGCGTCTTACATAACATACTAAGGAGTGCAGACCTTATTCGACCGAGTCCTGGCTCTGCTACCAACTAGGTGTGTGGTGTAAAACAGGCACAATCACAGTATCCCATTGAGCTGTCTCAGGAATCAAATCAGATCCACTATGGCAACAGTCAGCAAACATTTCCTATAAAGAGCCAGAGAGTAAATATTTTTGGCCTTTTGGGCCACATGGTCTCTGCTACAACTACTCAACTCTTCAAGAAAACAGCCATGGACTGTATGTATGTGAAAGGGCGTAGCTGCGTTCCAATAAAACTTTATTAACAATAGCAGGCAGTGGGCCACAGTGCTTTGGGAAAGAGGAAGACCTTTACAAATATTACCTTCTAAGGACTCCCATGTTGAATTGCAGTGATCTGTTTATGTCTGCTTTCTCACCACCCTATGAAGTTTCTAAAGGCAGAGAATATATTTCCTTTTTTCATTTTTTCAGATTAAAATAAAAACAAGCTGGGCATGGTGACTCATGCCTGTAATTCCAGCACTTGGGAGACCAAGGCGGGTAGATCACTTGAGGTCAGGAGTTCAAGACCAGCCTGGGCAACATGGCGAAACCCCGTCTCTACTAAAAATATAAAAATCAGTTAGGCATGGTGGCATGTGCCAGTGATCCCAGCTACCTGGGAGACTGGGGCAGGAAAATCACTGGAAACTGGAAGGCGGAGGCTGCAATGAGCCAAGATCATGCCATTGCACTCCAGTCAGGACAACAGAGCGAGACTCGTGTCTCAAAAAAAAAAAACAACTTCACAGAAAAACTTCAGGAATAGTACAGTGGGCCGGGCGTGGTGGCTCACGCCTATAATCCCAGCACTTTGGGAGGCCGAGGCGGGTGGATCACAAGGTCAAGAGATCAAGACCATCCTGACCAATATGGTGAAAACCGATCTCTACTAAAATACAAAAAATAAGCCAGGTGTGGTGGCGCATATCTGTAGTCCCAGCTACTTGGGAGGCTGAGGCAGGAGAATTGCTTGAACCCAGAAGGCGGAGGTTGTGGTGAGCCGAGATTGTGCCATTGTACTCCAGTCTGGGTAACAACAGCGAAACTAAATCTCAAAAAAAAAAAAAAGAATAGTACAGTGAATTCCCATATCCCCTTCACCTGGATTCAATCTTACTAATTTTGGTATCTCTGAATTCCAATGCACAGAAGGCACTGAAATGTTGAATCATGGAATCAATCTCATGAGGAGAAATAAGCAAAACATCATGTGCCAACTTCCTATAAGTTAAAGTGACAGAGAGGAATGAACTCTGAAAAAATTCGAGAGAAAAGAAATGAATCAGATAGAAGGACAGGGACAAGAAGAAAAGAAAACAGAACAAACACAAAGACTTTATGGGAGGCACATTTATTTTACCTGCTGAACGCTTGCTTTGTTTTATTGTATTTGAGTGTGATTTCTTTTTTCTTTTGCTGGGTTTATTTTAAGTAGTAAGAGAAACAGATAAATCACCGAGAAGCCAGGTAAATACCACACAAGGACAGGAGACCAGTATTTCTCAGCAAAACCTTCCTAATTCAACCATCACCTGTATGCAGTCTGGGATTATTTGGACAAGCTAGGCTAAATTTCATCTTGGCATTATTAATTATTTGAGAAAGTTTGCTAAGCAAATGAACAGTATAAACAGGGGAAGTGTTGAATATTTGCTCTAGGGGGGAAGAGAAAGGCAAATGAACAGCTTCCAAAACCTTTCTAATTTGATCGATGTGCTGAACTTTTGTCTAATTATTATGTTCCTTGAAAATGAAATAGAATGTTTTTTTTTTTTCATAAACCATTTCATATTTTTAAAGCACTAGGGAACTTTTGACTTTAACAGAAAGGTGAACATTTTCACAGGCAGAATACACACACTGCCAATGTACCTTTATGTAAATAAAAAATGTCAAACATTGGATTTTCTCTTAAGCAAAGAGTGTGCTAATTATAAAAGTTATCCTTTGCTGGAAAGCTCCATCAGCGCGCTACCCTCTTCTGTCAGCCCTATGGAAGAAGTCTGCCCATTTGCAGAACGAGAGCATCAGCCACTACGTGGGAACATTTTTTTAGATGCCAGACTTGATGCATTCTTTGACTGAAGCCACAAAACAGGTAGGTTTCATTATCATCTCCATTTTACTGACAGGAAAACCGAGGCTCAGAGAGAGCAAAATGTACAGCGGAGACTCAAGTCCCGGGCTATCTGGTCATCAAACCTAAGAACATTACGCTGCATCACAGAGACAGAGAGGACCTGTCTGTGGGAAGAGATGGCCAGGGCAGACCTGTGTTCACTTACAGTTAAATGATTATAAGGTTGCTTTGCTTTTTATACACTGAGATTTGTGCCATGGATCATATCCAAACTGCGGTGCAGTAAAACAAAAGCAGAGATCCAGCGGTAACAGGAGGCCTACGGTGAGGACCATCTGAGAGCGCCCTCGAACCACGAAACGCTGCAGTGTGGCCGCAGAACAGAAAAAACTGCTTTGGTCCCACAACTCTTCCCAACATAGAGTTTGTGTGAGGATCTAGTAAAGGGAGCTTATGCAAAAGACTCTGGGAAGTAATGCAACCTCTGCTCACAAGACTCAGGAGGGTCTTCGCAGATGGGTGCTGGGAAGGCCGGAAAGCCTTGCAGGGCAGAGACACTGGAACGCCATAGGCTCTTCTGATTGCTCAATGTCCACAATGCTCGGGAGATAACAGCCCCTTGATGCATTGTGTGTGGTCAGACCTTATGTCAGCTTATCCGCTGCACCTCGTTCACGTTAACACTTGGGTAGAAAATGGGAGGTAAAAGCTCAGTGTCCTTAGTTAGCATTTCTTAGAAGAAACGAGTTTGCTATAGAATGCTGCAGACACGTGCTCTTCCTCCGGCTATCTTCCTCCTCTACCCCCCTCCCCACAGCCTGCAAGATTAACAAGATAATGCGCCCAATAAAAGCGCAAGAAGCACAGAGCTCAGGGCCTATGCAGACGACCCTGCCAGAGTGCATTGGACCCCTGGACCCATGCTGTGAAATTCCATTCTTGTGTCATTGTCTTTCTTTTCTCACTCCCTCTTCACTGCTGGGACAAGGGGCACCCACCCACGTACAGGGTTGGGCTGGATCCCAACACCCAAAATCAAACCAAAGGGCCAGGGAAAGGGTTGTGAAAAGCTATGGTGATTAAGACATGCTGAATAGGGCCGAGCTCAGTGGCTCATGCCTGTAATCCCAGCACTTTGGGAGGCGGAAGCAGGCGGATCACAAGGTCAGGAGATCAAGACCATCCTGGCCAACATGGTGAAAACCGAGCTCTACTAAAATACAAAAAATAAGCCAGCTGTGGTGGCGCATATCTGTAGTCCCAGCTACTTGGGAGCCTGAGGCATGGGAATTACTTGAACCCCAGAGGCAGAGGTTGCAGTGAGCTGAGGTCCCATCACTGCACTCCAGCCTGGGTGGAAGAAAACAAAAAGATATGCTGGATAAACCAAACTACAATCCAGTTTGGGGGGCACCTGCTAGATATTTAAGCTTTTGAGAGTTTAAACATCTTTCTGATAAGGCCAGGCTTGGCTTACCTAGTTGGTTAGTATCACAATGACGCATACTTCACTTTATCCAATAAATAGGTATGTGCCTATAAAATCACGTGTAAATCAAAGCTTTAAAAATTGGAACCAAAAATGGGATTATCTGCAGGTCAAATATGACTTTAGGGTAAATACTTCTGAGAATAAATTTTTCCTTTTGGTGACCAATCTGAAAATGAACATATTCAATCTCTACTGGGCTACAATAACATCCTAAGATTGCAAGTGGCACAAAGCAGGCTTCCTGAAAACGGTCTATAACAATGTTTCTCAAACTGTGTTCCACAGATCCTGGGAGAAGGAGGGCTCTGCAAAGACAAAAAAAGACTTTTTCACTGTGTTGACCTTCCCCACCCACCCCCAGACAGAGTCTCCTTCTGTTGCCCAGGCTGGAGTACAGTGGCATGATCTTGGCTCACTGCAACCTCTGCCTCCAGGGTTCAAGTGATTCTTCTGTCTCAGCCTCCTGAGTAGCTGGGACCACAGGTATGCACCACCACGCCCGGCTAATTTTTGTATTTTTAGTAGAGACAGGGTTTCACCATGCTGGCCATGCTGGTCTGGAACTCCTGACCTCAGGTGATCCGCCCACCTTGGCCTCTCAAAGTGCTGGGATTAAAGGCATGAGCCACCCCGTCTGACCTTGTGTTGACATTTGTACTGATGACACAAAGCAATTGTGGGTAAAACTGCTCACAGCCTCAATTAAGGCAGTGTTACCACAATGTACTAGTAACCTTCCCTTCCTGTCAGGCAATCCTGTGCTTCCCATGTGCAGGCTTCCCATGTGCAAGCCTGGACCCAGAAAGTCTTACGTTCTGCCTGCCTCGGCTGATCACCCGCCCCCTTGCTTCCACCCACATCAACCTACCCTGCCATCTTAACTGCTATTATGATAATGTGAATATCTCTCCTCCTCACCCTACCACCATCTTATCTACTCTTACCTACTCTTTTTTTTTTTTTCTGAGACGGAGTTTCACTCTTGTTACCCAGGCTGGAGTGCAATGGTGCGATCTCGGCTCACCGCAACCTCTGCCTCCTGGGTTCAGGCAATTCTCCTGCCTCAGCCTCCTGAGTAGCTGGGATTACAGGCACGCGCCACCATGCCCAGCTAATTTTTTGTATTTTTAGTAGAGACGGGGTTTCACCATGTTGACCAGGATGGTCTCGATCTCTTGACCTCGGGATCCACCCACCTCAGCCTCCCAAAGTTGCTAGGATTACAGGTGTGAGCAACCGCCCCTGGCCTACTCTTACCTACTCTTAAGCCTTACCCAACCAGCCATTGTAACTGAACTTATGGTAATGTATACTCCTTGCCTCTAGCCCCACCACTGTAACTGATCTCACTCCATAACACCCCTGCCCCCTCCCCAAAAGATTTGCCCCAACCTATAAAACCAACTCCTATCCCACCGTCCTTTTCAGTCTTAGTCAATCTGCACCCAGGTGAATAAACAGCCATGTTGCTCACATAAAGCCTGTTTGGGGGGGGTCTCTTCATTCAAAGAGCGCATTTTAACTCCCCGCCCTGCCCTTCCTCCCTCCCTTCTTTCTTCCTTCCTTTCTCTTTCCCATCCCTCTCTCCCTCCTTCCCTTCTTTCCTTCCTTTCTTTCTCTCTCCCCTCTTCTCCTACCCCACTCGCTGCTTGCTCTCTCCAGACAAGGCCTTGTTGTCCCGGCTAGAATGCAGTGGTAAATCATGGCTCACTGTGGCCTCAACCTTCTGGGCTCAAGTGATCCCGAGTGGCTGGAACTACAGGCATGTGCCACCACACCCTGCTAATTTTTTATTTTCTGTAGAGATGGGGTCTCGCTAAGTTGCCCAGGCTGGTCTTGATCTCCTGGGCTCAAGTGATCCTCCCACCTCAATCTCCTGAGTAGCTAGAACCACAGGTGTATACTACCATGCCTGGCTAATTTTAATTTTTATTTATTTATTTATTTATTTATTTTGTAGAGATGGAGTCTCACCGTGTTGATGAGGCTGGTCTCAAATTGCTTCTGGGCTGAGAGATTCTCTTGCCTTGGCCTCCGAAAGTGTTGGGACTCTAGGTGTGAGCCACTGCACCCAACCCTCAGGGCATCGTTAAATAAAAATAATTGTTTGTTTTACTGTGAGTACATGACTGTAAAGAATATAATACCTGGTCAACATGGTGAAACCTCGTCTCTACTAAAAATACAAAAGATTAGCTGGGCATGGTGGCGCATGCCTGTAATCCCAGCCACTCAGGAGGCTGAGGCAGAAGAATTGCCTGAACCCAGGAGGCGGAGGTTGCATTGAGCCGAGATCGCACCATTGCACTCCAGCCTGGGTAACCAGAGCGAAAATCCGTCTCAAAAAAATAAATAAATAAAAAATAAAAAGAATATAATAGACAAATCATGGTTATTCAGACTTGGGAATTTGGCAGAAATTTTCTCAAATAAGAAATAAGTGAGTCTGTCACTTCCAGGAAACAAATGACAATATTTGTTGCCAATGTTAAAATTCAAGCTGTCAAGTGAGAACAAGCTGAAAACTTGTTTCCATTACCCTGAATTTAATAGTTTCCTAATACTTCAACTCCTTTTTCAAATGAAATAGGTGGTGATACTCACAAATGTGATTTTTTTTTAATACTGTATAATGGCTTTTGAAAGGTCAACATTTAGATTTGTATAACTCACTAAACCAACATTTTCTAAACAACCAATGGCTGATGTTATAAAACCATATATGGGCAAAGCAGCCTATCAAACAGCAAGATAGACAATGGATTGTAATGTAATACAGTACAAAAGTTCACCTATAAGGCTTCAGATGACACACTGTGACTAACCTTTAACAAACTGCCACTTGCAGGTTAGGCATGGCAGCTCACGTCTGTAATCCCAGCACTTTGGGAAGTCGAGGCAGGCTGATCACTCGAGGTCTGGAGTTTGAGACAAGCCTGACCAACACAGGGAAACCCTGTCTCTACTAAAAATACAACAACAACAAAAAAATTAGCTGGGTGTGGTGGTTCGCACCTGTAATCCCAGCTTCTCAGGAGGTTGAGGCAGGAGAATCGCTTGATCCCGGCAGGCAGGGGTAGCAGTGAGCTGAAGCTGTGCCACTGCACTCCAGCCTGGGCGACAGTGAGACTCTTTCTCAAAAAGAAAGAAAAAAAGAAACTGCCACTTGCTAAGTTTTGTAGACACTCAAGAGTGTCTACAGTTATCTGCAAAGGCAATTAAAACATTTCTCTCTGTCCCAATTACATACTTGTATGAGGCCAAATTTTCTTCATACATACCAGCCAAAACAGCATAACAAAATAGTTTGAATCCTGAAGCAGAAATGAGAGTAGTTTTGTCTATTTCTACTGAATAAACTTGAGAAAATGTAAAATAATGCTACTCTTCCTATTAATTTTTTTGAGGCAAATGTACCTGTTTTCCATTAAAAATATTATTTATTTCAGAAGTAACGGATTTATTATTGTTGAGGTTTTTTCGAGACAGAGTCTAGCTATGTTGCCCAGGCTGGTCTTGAACTCCTGACCTCAAGCGATCCACCTACCTCAGGCTCCCAAAGTGCTGGGATCACAGGTGTGATCACCACACCTGGCCAATTATTACTTTTATAAGTCACCGAACCTGGCCAACTATTATTATTATTATTGAGGGTTTTTTTTGAGACAAGTCTCCCTCTGTTGCCCAGGCTGGAGTGCAATGGCGCAATCTTGGCTTCAGATGATTCTTCTGCCTCAGCCTATCAAGTAACTGGGATTACAGGCACGCACCACCATGTTCGGCTAATTTTTAGTAGAGACAGTTTTTGTCATGTTAGCCAGGCTGGTGTCAAACTCCTGACCTCAAGTGATCCACCCGCCTCAGCCTCCCAGAGTGCTAGGATTACAGGCATGAATCCATGCCTTGCCCAACTGTTTTTGTTTTTCAAGGAACAAAGGAACATTTTAAGATTTTCTCAGTTTAAATCTTTGATATGGTAAATGTCATAAATATACATAAATACAGCTCTCTGAAGTCAGAGTATACAGGGGTCCCAAGACTTAAAAGGCTTGAAACTTGACGTTCTATATAGCAACATTAAATTGACCTTTTCAGAGGGCAAAATGATAAAGCACATTTTATAGTACCTCTAAAGTACAAAGGGCACAGATATATTTTAAACATATGACAGAATGTTCAATTAAAAATTTTTTTCCACACTACATTCAGTGAATAAAAAAGAATATAGATTCCCCAGGAATAAATTCCCCAGAAGTGAGGGATAGTGCTGTAATTAGAAAAATGATCTGGATTCTAGCCCAGACCCTAGCAGTCTCTCTAGACTTTAGTCTTCCCATCTGCAAAGTAAGATATCAGAATAGTCTATTTTGTATCTGTTTCCAGTTGTCAGTATCATGATTCTAACCAGGGATCCCTAAATGGGGACCCACAAGATGCCTCTGGCCTTCAGACTGATTGGCCATCCCTATTTTTAAGAAGTATCCCATTAGGACAATCAGCTGGAGCTTGGTGAGCAGCTTCCTTTTCAGGTGAGGATTTTCAGTTAAGTCTCAATCTAGCTCACTGGACACTCCTCTGAAGACATCTGCATTTACAACCTCTGGAATAAAGGGCCCGTCAAAACCGGTCCAAATCTCAAGCTCCATAATTCAGCTCCAGAGACAGGGTGTCTGGGTTTCTCACTCACTCTGCCACTTGCTGGCTGTTTGACTTTGGGCAAGTTCCTTAACACCTCTAAGCCTCAGTGTCATCACTTGTAAAATGGAACAACGCTGACCTCAAAAGGCTGGTATGAAGCTTACTTAGCGAGGTGTTGCCCAAGAGCACTTACAGAGTTCTTGGCACTGGACAGCGCTTTGCTAAAGTGAGCTATAGTTATATACGCCAAGTCACAGAAAGGGAGTATTTCCTGAACTCCTTTTACTCCCCAAACCAATTCCCTCTCCCAGCACCTGACGACTGCACTGCACGATCAAGCTGATCTTCGTATTAACTCCCAACACGCACAAGACCCTCCTCAGACCTCTACTTCTTCCCCACCCTACATCCCTTCACTGAGCTCCTGGCCGGTACCGAATTCCTTCACGATCACAGACAGGCAGAATGGCCACACCACTGACCACTCCCCCAGGCTCTCCCCCGCGTTCCGGACCACTAAGCTTCCCTTTCCCTCATTTCGGAGACCCCCCTGGGTCAGGAATTAGTGATCCAGGGGTTTATGGCCTAGGATTCTGACCAAGGAGCTCTCGAGAGGGATGGGAGAATAACAGTCCGACCTGCCGGAGGGGCCCACGGACACTCACCGTCCATCCCTAGAGGCGGCGGTTCCGGGTGTTCGAACCGGAAGCGGCCTCTACACTGTTTGCAGTTCCCCTGGTTACTGCGGGGTCCCGGACCAATGGCGGTGGAGCTCCACTTACTGAGCCCGCCCCGGAGGGAGGAGTGACGTCACGCCGGCGCGCTGGAACTCCTCCTCCGAATCCTGGGTCTGACCCACCTCCCCGGGTCCCGGATTGTTGTGCGCAGCCGCGCTGGACCAGGGCCCTTGGCGGTGCTTAGCGCATGCGCCTCCGGCGCCGCCGAGTGAAGTAGCAATGGACGCGTTAGAGTCGTTGTTGGACGAAGTGGCCCTGGAGGGGCTCGATGGCCTGTGTCTGCCAGCGCTGTGGAGCCGTCTGGAGACGCGAGTGCCGCCTTTCCCACTGCCTTTGGAGCCCTGCACGCAGGAGTTTCTGTGGCGGGCCCTCGCCACGCACCCGGGCATCAGCTTCTATGAGGAGCCTCGGGAGCGACCCGACCTCCAGCTCCAGGACCGGTCAGAGGGCGGCCTGGCCTGGCGGGCGGGCGGGCACAGGGCCCGGAGGCTCCTGGAGCTGAGGGCGGGGCAGGGGGATGGAGTGGGGCAGCGGAAGTACCGGAGGCCTGGTGATTGATTTGGGGCACGGCGATAAGGCTCATTTGGGGTCCCTCGGGCCTGGTAGGGCCTTGGAGTCTGATGGAGTGGCGGGCGGGGGGGGGGTGAGGGGGAGGATCTGGTGATGTCCCGTTTTGTCCCTGTGCGTATTTTGTGGTAATGGCGAACAGGATTGGGGCTATTCTTCAGGCTTAAAAGAATATTTCCTTTACATTGGAGGATAGGACTGGAAACTCTTGAGATCCACAAACCCTCTCGGAGTATTCATTCCGTGCAGACTAGATAGCCTAAGTCAACTCTAGATCTGCATATCAGCACAATTAGCAATACTGCTAAACGCTGACATTTATCAGGTACTTTATGGGCTAGGTGCTGTTCTTTTGTTTCTGAGACAGCCTATCTCTGCGGCCGACGCTGGAGTGCAGTGTCGCAATGTCAGCCCACTGCAACCTCCGTCCCCCTCCCGGGATCAAGCGATCCTCGCGCCTCAGCCTCCTGAGTAGCTGGGATACAGGCTCGGGCCAGTACGCCCCGCTAATTTTTGCATTTTTAGTAGAAACGGGGTTTCACCATGGGCTCAGATGATCTGCCTGCCTCGGCCTCCCGAAAGTGCTGGGATTACAGGCGTGAGCCACCGTGCCCGGCCACGGTGCTGTTTTAAGATCCTGTTCTAGAAGCTTAGGAGCTTAAACTCACGTGATTCTCACTTGATTAAATTACTTTAAACAGGAGATTAAACTCACCTATAAGGTAGGTGCTGTTCCTCATTTTACAGAGGAAGGAACTGAGTCACAGAACAGTCTAAGGTTCTGGGGGCAATAAGTGACTTAAGAATTAATTTGAACCCAGGCTATTTCTAGCGTTTGTGATCTTAAGTAATATAGTGAGGGTCAGGGGAGGTTCCAAGAGGTAATCATGTCCAAGACACGCCGGGAATAGCAGCTGACGCCTGTAATTACAACACTTTGGGAGGCCCAGGTGGGCGGATTACGAGGTCAGGAGTTCGAGACCAGCCTGGCCAATGTGGTGAAACCCCATCTCTAAGAATACAAAAATTAGCTGGGCATGGTGGTGCATCCCTATAATCCCAGCTACTCAGGAGGCTGAGGCAGGAGAATCACTTGATCCTGGGAGGTGGAGGTTGCAGTGAGCCATGATCGTGTCTTGAACTCCAGACAGAGTCTCAAAAAATAAAAATAATGACCAAGACAAAACTTAAAGATTGGATTAGGCAGCCAGCAGGCAAAGAGGACTGTTGGACAGAGAACAGCAAATGTGAAGTAAGTGGCTGAAGTGTGGAATTGGAGGTAGGGAGTGAGGAATGGCTGGGACTGTGCTAAGAACCTTAATACACACGTTATTTAATTTTTACAGCAACCTTAGGAGATGGGTAATATTCTCCCCATTTTCCTGAAGAGAAAATCAAGGCTCTTAGGGGTCAGGTGGCTTGCTAAAGGTCATCAGCTAGCAAGGGAAGAACCCAGATTTTGAATCTAGAAGGTCTCAGTTCAGAATTTACTCTGCCCTTAGCCAAATTGGACTGGAATCAAGTCGTTTTTAGTTCTAAAGAGTTTATCAGCCTGTAATACCAGCACTTTGAGAGGCAGAGGTGGGCGCATCACTTGAGGTCAGGAGTTTGAGACCAGGTTGGCCAACATGGTGAAACTCCATGTCTACTAAAAATACAAAAATTAGCCGGGCGTGGTGGCGGGTTCCTGTAATCCCAGCTAGGCAGAGGCTAAAGTGAGCCTATATCGTGCCACTGCACTCCAGCCCGGGTGACAGAGCCAGACTCCATCTCGGAAAAAAAAAAAATGTATCCTTTATCAAAAGGACAGTGGGAAGAGAGGGTCAGACTAGGGCCAAAGAGTGAAGTTGAGAGATTTGTAGCAATCTAGTCAAGGTCTGGCTTATCATGGTGGATGTGGAGATGAAGAGCAGAGGCAGTCAGGACAGAGTAGGCCAAAGAATCAAGAGGCTTTGGAGACTGGATGTGAGGTGTAAGGAAGGTAGGAATCAAGGGTGATGCCCTCTGGTGGCTGCTGTTTGGGCACCTGAGTGAACCCTGATTCCCATCTCTGAGGCTGGAAACAAGGAAGAACAGTGTGTCTGAGGGGGGGTTGAGTCTGGAGGAGGTGGGGACTTTGCTGAAGGGGCATGTAACACACTGAGCTTCAGGTCCCTTTGGGTGTCCAAGTGAAGAGTCTTAATTAATAAACGTCTGGCTTGGTGGGAGTGAAAGCAAGCCAGAGGGAGGGACTGAGCTAGACATCTGTGAGTCATTCCATGCAGCTGGTAATTAAAGCTGTTGGCTAAAACCAACCCTAAGAGAGTGGAGTGTGGTTGGAGTCCTTGAGACATAGCCCTGCAGTGCACCTACATTTTAAGGCTGGATGGAGGGTGAAGGACTTTCAAAAGATGAAGGAGGTGTGGCTGGAGAGACAGAGGACAGTCAGGTCAGAGTGGTGTTCTGGAAGCTTGGAAGGAGATAGGATGATTTAAGAACGGAGGGTTGGACTGGGTGCGGTGGCTCAGTGGTTCACACCTGTAATCCCAGCACTTTGAGAGGGCGAGGTGGGTGGATCACTTGGCCGACATGCTAGAAACCCTCTCTCTATTAATAATACAAAAATTAGCCAGGCATGTTGGCAGGTGCCTGTAATCCCAGCTACTAGGGAGGCTGAGGCAGGAGAATCGCTTGAACCTTGGAGGCAGAGCTTGCAGTGAGTTGAGATTGTACCACCAATGCACTCCAGCCTGGGCAACAAGAGCAAAACTCAGTCTCTTAAAAAAAAAAAAAAAAAAAAAGAATGGAGGGTTAAATAGTACAGAGAACAGAGGCGGAAAGGAAGGAAAGGGCTGAAACATATACATGGGATTTAACCTCAATTAGACTGGTGTAGGATGTAAGTGAGATTTTAAAAGAAAATTTGACAAGCAGCCAGGCAAGGTGCCTCATGCCTGTAATCCCAGTACTTTGGGAGGCTGAGGTGGGCGGATGACTTGAGCCTGGTAATTCAAGACCAGTCTAGGCAACATAGTGAGAAAAATATGTATGTATATGTATATTTTTTATATGTGCTTTTTTTTTCAAATTAAAACAAGCTTGGCTAACTGCATGAAAGAAGCACAAATGAAAAACGTCTCCATGGTGTTGTAAGAGACACCTGGGGGAAAGTGGTAGCAGGAGGGTGAAGGAGGGACTCCATTGGAGCTGGGGAGAGGCAGTTGTAACTTTGGAATGGGAGGTGTTTAATAGACAATTGAAGACATCGGATCTATATTTGGAGAAAAGGACTGAGGATTCAAAGGTGAGACTTGTTAACATTCAGGCGGTAATGCAAACCATGAAAATGGATGAGGATACTACGGAGAGAACTAGAGAGAGATGGCAAGATTAAATCTTAAAGGGAGGAAAGCTTTGGCTTGGCGTGGTGGCTCCCACCTGTAATCCCAGCACTTTGGGAGGCCGAGGCAGGTGGATCACCTGAGGTCAGGAGTTTGAGACCAGTCTAACCAATATGGTGAAACCTCATCTCTACTGAAAATACAAAATTAGCCAGGCGTGGTGATGTATGCCTGTAATCCCAGCTCCTTGGGAGGCTCAGGCAGAAGATTAGCTTGAACCTGGGAGATGGAGTCTGCAGAGAGCTGAGATCATGCCATTGCACTCTAGCCTGGGCAACAAGAGCAAAACTCCATCTCTTAAAAAAAAAAAAAAGAAAGAAAAAGAAAAAGGAAAGCCTTGAATTATTTCGCCCAACTTGATGGTTTGGAGACTGAGCACCAGATTTAGAGGGAAACAAAAGCCCGTGACTTGGGCAATAAGGAAGTTTAGATCCCAGCACCCAGCTTCTGGAATAGTCTGGGGAGTCCTCGAAAGGTCTGCATTCTGTGGGATAGAAAGGCGGAACCTGCTTGTCAAGATTATCTACGTTTATAAGACACGAAAACTGAGTGATCTCACTTCTCTCTGATCTCTGCTGGAGGCTGTCAAAAGAACACAGCCAAGCATGCATTATTTCTGAAACTGAGTTGGGCTTTGATATTTGCGCTTTTCTCCTTAGGTATGAAGAAATTGATTTGGAAACTGGAATTCTGGAGTCTAGGAGAGACCCGGTGCCTTTGGAAGATGTCTACCCCATTCATATGATCTTAGAGAATAAGGATGGCATCCAAGGCTCCTGCCGCTACTTTAAGGAGAGGAAAAACATTACCAATGAAATCAGAACCAAGTCTTTGCAGCCTCGCTGTACGATGGTAGAAGCCTTTGACAGGTAACTATTTTGCACCATTGGAAATTCCTGGGAATCTGGGCCAGGCACCTGTAAACCCAGCACTTTAGGAGGCTGAGGCAGGTGAGTCACTTGAGGTCAGGAGTTCAAGACCAGCCTGGCCAACATCGCAAAACTCTGTTTCTACTAAAAATACAAAAATTACCTGGGTATGGTGGTGCACGCCTATAATCCCGGCTACTGTAGTGGCTGAGGCAGGAGAATCACTAGAACCCAGGAGGCAGAGGCAGGCTGCAGTGAGCCAAGATCATGCCATTGCACTTCAGCCTAGGCACAGAGTGAAACCCCATCTCCCAAAAATAAAAAGAAAAAAGAAAAAAAAAATTCCTGGGAATCTGAGTGCTTTGAATGTGTAGTCAGAGCCCTTGGATCTGGCCTACAACCTTGGAGACTGTCAGAGTCCACTAGCCCTGCACTAAGCCAGTTCTTGACCTTAACTTACCTTTTCCACTGGGATCAGGGGTCCTGCCTTTCTTTCTCCTTTGTGTCCACAATCCTTGAACAGTTGAATGAGGCAGTCTTCAAATACTTTAATGGTGCCTTTTCCCTCTTCCTAGCTGGGCTTTGTGCTGCCCAACCATTCTCTTGTGAATCCTGTCAGTATTCCAATTTCCCAGAGTGTGTAATCCAAATTGTCATTTTTCTTAAGCACCTAACCCCATTCTTGCCTTCCTACTATACAGGGCTGTATGAACTCTGCTAACTTCCACCTTCTTCCTTGACTTGCAGACATTTCCACATTTCTTTCCTGTCTGCTCTCATCTTGGAGGAGGTGAGAAATAGTGGCCCTGTCTTAAGGCTGTAATCTAGATGCTTCCCTTCCTCCTCCTCCCCTCCCCGAGACCAGCTCCCTCTACCCCTGCGCTTTCCCACTTCTCAGTTAGCTAATTTTTCTTGATTTTATTTTCTTTCTTTCTTTCTTTCTTTCTTTCTTTCTTTCTTTCTTTCTTTCTTTCTTTCTTTCTTTCTTTTCTTCTTTCCTTCCTTCTTTCCTTCTTTCTTTTTCTTTCTCTCTCCTTCCTTCCTTCCTTCCTTCCTTCCTTCCTTCCTTCCTTCCTTCCTTCCTTCCTTTTCTTTTCTTTCTTTCTTCTTTTTCTTTCGTCTCACTCTATTTCCCAGGCTGGAGTTCAGTGGTGTAATCCCAGCTCGTTGCAGCCTTGACCTCCTGGGCTCAGGTGATCCTCCCACTTCCCACAGCTGGGACCACAGGAGCATACCACCACACCCAGCTAAGTTATATTTTTTGTAGAGATGGGGTCTTGCCATGTCGCTCAGGCTGGTCTCAAACTTCTGGGCTCAAGTAATCCTCCCACCTCACCCTCCCAAATTGCTGGGATTACAGGTTTGAGCCACTGGCCCTGTCTATCCTTGATTTCTACTGAAGCTTTCCCTTCAGCACGAGCACAGTTCACCCATCTCACAGCAGAATCTTCTGTTGACTTCAAATCCCTTGTAATTGGCTGCCTGTTTGACTCTGTGGCCATGTTTCTTTGAAGAACCAGCCGCACTCACTGTTTCTACCTCTTCACCTCCCCTTCACTCCTTTGCCCACTGCAGTCCTGATTCCTGACTTTATCACTTCACAGTTTTTATCCTCTAAGCCATGAATACTGTTAGGCCCCTAATCTCCTTGACCCTGCTGTGCTATTAAGGACTCAAAGCTTTTGTGCCTGTGGCTTCCTGCCTTAATTTGTTTTTCTGCTCTCCAGGCCATTCCTCACCAGCTTCTTTGTGGATTCCCCTACTTCCTTCCACCACTTTAATGTTGGCTGGTAGGCTGGCTCATACCTGTAATCCAAGCACTTTGGGAGGCCGAGGCAGGAGGATTGCTTGAGGCCGGGAGTTCAAGACCAGCCTGGACAACATAGCAAGACCCCGTCTCTACAAAAATTAAAAAATAAAAAACTAGCTGAGCATTGTGGCACACAGTAGTCCCAGCTACTTGGGAGACTGAGATGGGGGGGATTGCTTGAGCCCAGGAGTTTGAGGCTTTAGTGAGTTATGATTGTACCACTACACCCCAGCCTGGACAACAAGTGTGACCCTATCTCTTTTTTTTTTTTTGAGACAAAGTCTTGCTGTGTCGCCTAGGTTGGAGTACAGTGGCGTGATTTTGGCTCAGAGCAACTTCCATCTCCCAGGGTCAAGCGATTCTCCTGCCACGGCCTCCCGAGTAGCTGGGATTCTAGGCACATGCCACCATGGCTGGCTAATTTTTGTATTTTTAGTAGAGATGGGGTTTCACCTTATTGGCCAGGCTGGTCTCAAACTCCTGACCTCAGGTGATCCACCGCACCTGCTGACCCTATCTCTTGAAAAAGAAAGAAACATTGACTGCTTCTAAAGGCTGTCTAGACCTCTCTCTCAAGCACCATATGTGTTATTACAATAACCTGCTGTGCATACTCAGTGTGATCATCACTCTCCTTTGCCCCAAACCTGCCTTCTCTTCCTGTCTTAGTGTGTTGCTGGAACAGAATACCTGAGGCTGGGTAATATACACAGAAAAGAGGCTTATTTAGCTCCCGGTGCTGCAGGCTGGGAGGTCAAAGGCATGGCATTGGCTTCTGGCAAGACTTTCATGCTGCCTCATGATGTGGTGGAAGGTGCAAGGGACAGTGGACGTGGGCAAAGGGGCAAAACCCGGAGGATGTCCATGCTTTACATCAACCCACTCTCACCGAGCTAATCCATTCCCAAGAAAAGGAAAATTCATTCACTTTTCCAGGTGACATTAATCTATTTACAAGGGCTCCACCCCCATGACCTGAGCACCTTCTACTAGGCCCCACCTCCCAGTGCCGCTGTGCTAGTGGTTAAACTTTTTTTTTTCTTTTTGAGATGGAGTTTTGCTCTTGTCACCCAGCTAGAGTCCAATTGCACAATCTAGGCTCACCACAACCTCCACCTGTCGGGTTCAAGTGATTCTCCTGCCTCAGCCTCCCAAGTAGCTGTGATTACAGGTACCCACGACCATGCCCAGCTAAGTTTTGTATTTTTAGTAGAGATGGGGTTTCACCATGTTGGCCAAAATGGTCTCGAACTCCTGACCTCAGGTGATCTGCCCACCTTAGCCTCCCAGAGTGCTGGGATTTACAAGTGTGAGCCACTGTGGCCGGCCTACTGGTAGTTAAACTTCAGCATGAGTTTTGGTGTGAACAGGCCTCATCCAAATGATAGTACTGCCTTTTCTCATTCTTTATTCTGGTCAGACATACTCTTATGCACGTGGCTGTACAAGCCATAAACGTGGAACTCTCCTAGGCCCTAGTGTGATGTGATGGCAGAGATTTCAAACTAACCAAATCTGCCCACAGATGAACTCTGTGTGCCCAGCATGGTATTCTGTTTGTTTTTTGATTTTATTTCATTGCTAATATTTAAAAAACTGGATTCCTAGCTTTTCTTGAAAAATCACAAAATCTAGTTGCACTGAGACCGATTTTGTACAGGGTGATCTAGGGTAGGCCAGAGTTCCCCTCAGCTGGCCATGTACTGCCTGGTTCTGCATACCCGAGGCTGTGTTTGTGTGTGCTCCCTGCCCTCCTGATCGAGGCCTGGCAGGCCCTGTGTGATTGTGCCCCTGCCCACCCAGTGCTCCGACCCCAGCCCCCTTCACTCTGCTGTGCTTCAGCCTCAACACCGTGGGCTCCTTTCTGTCTCAAGGCTATCCGTGTGCTGTTCCTCTGCCAAGAATATTCTGCCCTCAAGCCTTAGCATTAAGGCTTCAACTGACTCCTCTGGAAGTGCCCCCCATTGTCCAGATACCATCATAGTACTCTTTATGGCACCAAAAATGGTTTTAAGTGTTTGTTTATGTAACTGTTTCCTCACTAGATTATACATTGCTCGAAGTCAAGGACTCCATCCTCCTTGTTCACTGCTGTGTCTCTCAGTTCTATAATATGCCAGGCACACAGCTGCCCTTGTAGAAATATGTGTTTGAAGTTGTAACCCCTGACCCATGTATGGAATCAGAACTCCCCAGCATGGCATCAGAGGGCCATTGGGGATGCAGATGCTGGCCTCTCGAGCTTTCCTTCTGCTTTCTAGCTGGCCACCGCACTCCAGACTTGGTAGCCATACTGCACCACTTGCCTCCGGAAGTTCTTCATGCCTCTGTAACTGCAGCTTCTACGTCCTTCCCCTTCTCCCTCTCATCTGCCCAGCTCACTGCTAATGCAAGAGTCACCTCCTTGCCAGGTGTGCTGGTTCACACCTGTAATCCCAGCACTTTGTGAGGCTGAGGTGGGTGGATCACTTGAGGCCAGGAGTTTGAGACCAGCCTGGCCAACCTGACAAAACCCTATCTACTAAAAATACAAAAATTAACCTGATGCAGTGGCGGGTGCCTGTAATCCCAGCTACTTTGGGAGGCTGAGGCAGGAGAATCACTTGAGCTCTGGAGGCAGAGGTTGCAGTGAGCCAAGATCGCGCCACTGCACTCCACCCTGGCAGGAAACTGTCTCAAAAAAAAAAAAGAGTCACCTCTTTGAGGGTTTTTTCTTAATCCCTGTGCACACACTCTGTTTATACACGCATGTTTGAATTAGGGCTCCTCACCTATGCCATTTTATAGCCTCAACAACTAGCGCTTCTTTCTGTCAGAGAAGTTATGACCTCATACTAGAATGTTCATTTGTTCATTTTAAATTTTTTCTCTGAGTAGCCTGTGAGCTTCTCAAAGGTAGAAACTATTTTTATTTGTCTTAGTGTCCTGGTGTACTTTAAGTGGTACTTAATTGGCCTTTGATAATGTGTAAGATGACAGTAGTCAACCAATTAAAACTAGCAGTAGTCGTCGAATAAGTGATTTGGCAATAATTAACAAACACTGGGATCATGACGTGAAGGATAGTAAACTAGCAAGAGTAATGGCATTTTAAAAGCAGCAAAGCTGTGCCTGTTTTCAAACCTTTTTCCCCCAATTGACCTTTTGCAATTTAACTTAATAGGCTGTTTTGAGAAAAAAAGAGCATAGGTCCCAAGTTTGTGAAATTCAAATACATAAAGTGGACTCTCTTTATGTCATGTATATTCACAACCTAACATTCTTTTTAAAGACAGACTATATGGGCTTCTGTGACTTAGGCAAAAGACTAATTACAGGTCTTAAACACTATGAAGAAAGATACAGTTAAGTTAAAACAATGACAGCCTCTTTTTGTGTGTGTGCCTCCTTGGTGGTAGAAGTCAAGTCATCTGGTATGGGGAAGAAGGAAGGAAAACGTCAGACTGAGTTGAATGATGTGGTTGCCGAAGGACCTCGTGACCAGGCATCTGTAAATAATAGGGCTGAAAAGAGTGGATATTGGCTCCCAATAAATGGAATTGGTAGCCTGTGAGTTTTTATATGTGGACCCTTGGTGACTCATCTGGGAAAGGGGGGGGTCCTTTACCTTAGGCTATTTCCTGCTACTATAACAATACCACAAACTGGGTAATTTATAAAGAACAGAAATTTATTTGGTTCATGGTTCGGGGGGCTGGGAAGTTCAAGAGCATGGCACCAGCATCTGGCAAGGACATCCCACTCCTGAGATAACTAACCCACTCCCACGATAAGAGCGTTAATGTATTCATGAGGGCAGAGCAGAGCTCTCCTGGCCTAATCACCTCTTAAAGGTTCTTCCCCTTCATACTGTTCCAATGGAAATCAAGTTTCTAACACATGAACTTTTGGGGGGCACATTCCAACTTCAGTCTTCTCCAGTTGAGTAACTTGATGCCAAGGAGCGAGGGAGGGATGGGTGGGATCTCCCAGCTGCGGGACCAGGGCTTGGACTCTAAGAGTGGGTAAATGGAGTGGGTCAGTTTGCTCAAGATGTCAGTACAATTGAGCAGGCCAGGCACTGTGGCAGAGCCTCCAACACGGGTGGGGAATGTACAGTCAGGGCTGTTTGGCGTCAGCACAGAAATGCGTCTTCTCACTTGGGCTGTCCTCACATGCCTTGCTAGGAAGTGGTTTTGGCCTCTTTCCGTGCATTCTTTCTCACACATCAATTTAGTAGAAGGAATTAATGATTTGTGCAAGGTCTGGCCTTCCATGGTAAAGTCAAAATTAGACTGCAGGTCTACGGATTGCACAGTTCATTGTTTTTGACTCCGAAGATTTTAGCAGTTAGCTCACTGGGCTAGTTCATTTACTCAACCAATGTACACAGAGCCCCTATTATCACTCGGATTAATTATTCTAGGCACTAAGGATGTCCTGGTGAACAGGCTGACAATATACCTGCTCTGATGGTACTTATATTTGAATGAGGGAAACTGACAAGAAAGTTTGCAAAAATATATATATATGTGTGTAGTCATTTCTGAGAGTGCTAAGCCCTATGAAGAATATGAAAATGGTGGGGGTGAGGCTGGAACTCCAGTTGGTGTTTTATGGAAGGCCTGAGAAGTTGACAGCTTGGCTGTGACCTGAATGATGAGAAGAAATCAGTCACCTAAAAATCTGGAGGAAGAGCGCCCAGGCCCAAGAAACAGCAAGGGCAGCGCCCCTGAGGCTTGTCTTAGGAACAGGAAGTCTCCTGTGGGTGAGGGGCCGCCCAGGGAGGATGAGCAAGGCAGGGAGGACTGCGCCATGGAGAGCCTTCCAGGAGGAATGGGATGAGGAGTTGGATTTGGTCTGAGCACCTTGGCGAGTCCTGTAGGGCTTTCAGCAAAGAAAAAAGCCTTGTTCCTTCATGCTCTGTTCCTTCAGCATGCTATACTTCTAAGACTGAAAACTTGCTTAGCTTAATTTTGGGGTCTTGTGAACTCCTGGGAAGAAGCAGAAAATGAGGATTCTGCTCATGTCTTTTTCATGTCTCAGTTTTCCTGAAATCAGTTAAACTTACTTCTTCACGCAGTTGTTTCTGATTTGCAGGTGGGGGAAAAAACTGATCATCGTTGCCTCCCAGGCCATGCGGTACAGGGCCTTGATAGGCCAGGAGGGGGATCCGGACCTGAAGCTGCCCGACTTCTCCTATTGCATCCTGGAGCGGTTAGGCCGGTCCAGGTGGCAAGGGGAGCTCCAGCGAGACCTGCACACCACTGCTTTCAAGTAAGTGGGAGGATTTGCTTCTCTGCTTTAAACTGCATGTCATTGCACCCTGAACCCCAAACACAGGGGCCTACTGCGGTATCTTCCCCGAGGCATGGCTTTTTGTTTCAAGGCCATTGTCTCAGTGACAGGTTGGCTGGACAGGAGGTGTGTGTCTCTGGTGTTCATGTACACATGGGAGACTCTGTACTTTGATAAAGCCACCAGCAAAGCAAATAACACGGCTCCTCTTCTCCTCCAGGGTTGATGCTGGGAAGTTGCACTATCACAGAAAAATTTTGAACAAAAATGGGCTGATTACGATGCAGTCTCATGTGATCCGATTACCCACTGGAGCCCAGCAACACTCAATCCTCCTCCTACTGAACCGGTTTCATGTGGACAGGTATGGTTTGTAGTGATCACAACCTTAGGTTTTTTAGTTTCAGCCATGTGTAGTAAAACTCGTCGGGGCAGCTGGTTATAGTGGCTCATGCCTGTAATTGTAGCACTTTGGGAGGCTGAGATTGGAGAATTGCTTGAGGGCAAGAGTTCCAGACCAACCTGGGCAACTCAACAAGACTGCATCTTTATAAAAATAAAAAATAGCTGGGTGTGGTGGCGCACAGCTGTAGTCCCAGCTACTCAGAAGGCTGAGGTGGGAGGATCGCTTGGGCCCGGGAATATGAGGCTTCAGTGAGCCATGATTGCACTGCTATACTCCAGCCTGGGTGACAGAGTGAGACCCTGTCTCTTAAGAAAAATAATAATAACAGAAGCCAATCAGAATATGACCATAGCTTTTTTAAAAAAGATATTTGTTACCTGTTTCTTGTAAAAATAAGTCCTACTTGTTTAGAAAACCTGGAAACTATATATAAAAGAGAGAAAAATAAATCTGCAACTTCACAGCCAATAATAGGAACCATGAACATTTTGATGACATTTTGGGGAGATGTAAAAATAAAAGTACGTCAGATTTGATTTGTTCTGGTGGCAGAATTGTAGTTGAATTATGTCAGTTTAAATTGGATGTTTTGCGGCACTTAGCCGTAATAACCTATATGGATGAGATGGCAAGGTTCTGCTCAATGATAACAATGTGTGGTGTTCCACATTTTAACGGGATATTATTGTTCAGATGACGCAGCAAACTGATAAAATGTGCACATTCCCTTCTGAGGACCAGGGAGGCTCTGGGAGTGAGTAGGTTATCTCTGACTCCTTCATCCTTGGTGTTGGAGTGGCTAATTACTTGGCACAGGAATGATGGACAGAAAAGTTTCATCACTCTGCAGAGGTCCCAGACACACTGCCCAACCTCGTGCCATTTTTTTTGTGTGTGAGGGGCAGAAGCCAGGATGGGAAACGGTCAAGCTGGTGCAGGGACTGGGAAGAGCAGCCCTTGGCTGAGGAAGCTCTGAGCCCCTCAGTATCTGGCCATCAGGTCTCTGGAGTGGAGGTAGGCAGCTCTGAGGGATAGTCAGGAGTGGGGATGCATTCTCCAAAAAGGAGGGGAATGATTCCATGTAACTGTTAAAGTTTACAGTGCACATGGGTTGGCCCAAAGAAAGTGCTCGGCACATGCGTGTAGACTCTCTATTGACTGCGGATCTCCAGGGTTGAAAATCATCATTGCTGCACCTCTGTTAATTGTCTGCCTCCCATATTCAAGTGATTCTTCTGCCTCAGCCTCCCTAGTAGCTGGGACTATAGGCACCTGCCACCATACCCGGCTAATTTTCATATTTTTAGTAGAGACGGGGTTTTGCCTTGTTGGCCAGACTAATCTTGAACTCCCAACCTCAAGTGATCCACCCACCTTGGCCTCCCAAAGTACTGGGATTATAGGCATGAGCTATTGCACCCGGCTACACAAAACTTTGGACTCCCCAAAAACTTAACTAGCAATAGCCTATTGACCAGAAGCCTTACAAATAATACAAAGTTAGTTAACACATATTTTGTTCCATGTGTTGTAACCTGTTCTTGTATTATTACAATGAAGTAGACTAGAGAAAAGAAAATGTTATTAAGAAAACACATTTACGGCCGGGCATGGTGGCTCATGCCTGTAATCCCAGCACTTTGGGAGGCCGAGATGGGCAGATCACATGGTCAGGAGCTCGAGACCAGCCCAGTCAAGATGGTGAAACCCCGTCTCTACTAAAAAAAAAAAAAAAAAAAAATTAGCTAGGCATGGTGGCGTGTGCCTGTAATCCTAGCTATTCGGGAGGCTGAGGCAGGAGAATTGCTTAAACCTGGGAGGCGGAGGTTGCAGTGAGCTGAGATCACGCCATTGCACTCCAGCCTGAGCAACAGAGGGAGACTCTATCTGAAAAAAAAAAGAAAACACATTTACAATACTGTACTGTGTTTACTGATCCTGTAAGTTTACATTGTCTGTTAACAAGATAAATCGTCTGAAATGGTGGGCAGCGGTAGCTGCAGACCTCACTGTACAGTTCACTTCAAGCAATTTAACTTTTTCTTGAAATGTCATGACTTTTCTCTGCTTCTTGGGAGCATTTCCACCATCATTAGTGGCACTTTGTATGGGTCCCATGGTATTAGTCAAGATTTATGGTGTCGCACTAAACACAAGGAAAAACACGTGAGAACTGCAAGAGATCACTTTTTACTGCAATAAGCAATTTACTAGAGAAGAACTGCTTACACGGAGATGATGAGTGTCACATGGGATCTTTTTTTTTTAGACAGTCTCGCTCTGTTGCCGAGTCTGGAGGCAGTGGCACAATCTTGGCTCACTGCAACTTCCACCTCCTGGGTTGAAGCGATTCTCCTGCCTCAGCCTCTCAAGTAGCTGGTACTACAAGAATGTGCCACCACACCTGGCTAATTTTTTTGTATGTTTAGTAGAGACGGAGTTTCATCATGTTGGTCAGAATCAGAGTGGCGTGCAGTGACCTCAGGTGCCCACCTTGGCCTCCCAAAGTGCTGGGATTACAGGCGTGAGCCACCATGCCCTGCCCACCACATGGCATTTTTAAGCCGCTACTCACAACACTTAAGCTTACCACAATGGCAACAGGAGGTTGCTACGAAGTTATTAACAGTAGTACATGGTGTGTTACGGTTAATTCTATGCAGATATTATTTCATCCTGCATCTTCATGTTTGTTTACATTTTCTCCTCTGCACATGGCGCCAGGTATGCTCTGTAAATGGTTGCATAACTTTTGATTAACTTTTTATAATACATTTGTGTATATTATGGTAATTTAATGATGAAATAGACTAGTATCCACATATATTTTATGCATTAATGGCATACCTTTTTCTTAATTTTTTCAATATTTCTAACATCATTCAGTTTGTCTATGAGTTTTCTCAAACTGTCACAAACTCCAAAAAGTTTTGTAATATATTTTTACATATTTTGTAATATATTTTTTCAATAAATATGAGAAATCTGCATATGAGGGGACCCACCCAGTTCAAACCCATGTTGTCCAAGAGTCAGCTGTACAGTATTGGAGAGAAGCATCTTTTATGACTTCACATTTTAATTGGGCCATACTGTCCATTAGTTAAGTAACTGTCTCACTAAACTCTTAACTTGTGTGTAGCCTGTGCTCTGCCAAGAACACGGCGGCAGCCATAGCGTAGGAGAGAGAACACTGGATTCAGTCAAGATCTGTGTTTCCATCTTTGTCCCTCACCTGGGCAAAGTCACTGACCTCTTTGAACCACTGTTGTCTCTTGTGTTAAATGGCTGTGACACAGTGCCTCCTGTTCATGCAGAGTGGCTCATATGCATGAACTGCCTGTCCCATTTATTTCATTCATTGAGAGGCAGTACAGATGGAGAAGTGGGTTCAGTCTCTGGCTCCCACGCGTGTGCTCTCCCTCTGCTCTCCCTCTCCCTAGGACTGTAAGTCAAGCCAAGCTGTGTTTGTGTAGCCGAACAGGCCACAAGGCTCCTCCCTGCACCCTTCCCTGAGCTCCCCCTAGACGTACACAGTCAAGAGCCCTCAGTGTTTTTTAGTAGCTTCCTTTGGTGGCCGTTATCTTGGAAGCATGGATCATGACATTTGCCTCAGGGTAGAAATGAGATGGAAGGTGGGCTCGGTCACACCAGTGTTGGCAGGAACAGAAACCAGAGCCTCAGAATCAGAGTGGCGTGCTTTGTAGTGAGGAGAGGACTGGATTTAGAGAAAGAAGACCTAGGTTTGCATCTTCAGCCTGAACTTTGGTAAAGCCTGTTCACTTTGTGGAATAACCCCCATCCTTCTCACCAAATGACTTGTTTTTTTGTTTTTCTTTGAGATGGAGTCTCACTGTGTCATCCAGGCTGGAAGTACAGTGGCACCATCTCATCTCACTGCAACCTCTACCTTCCAGGTTCAAGTGATTCTCCCACCTCAGCCTCCCAAGTAGCTGGGATTACAGATGCGCCTACTACCACATCCAGCTAATTTTTATATATTTAGTAGAGATGGGGTTTCACCACGGTGGCCAGGCTGGTCTCAAACTCCTGACCTCAAGCTATCTGCCTGCTGTGGCCTCCCAAAGTGCTGGGATTACAGGCTCAAGCTACCACTCACGGACCCTCACCAAATGATTTGTAAGAAGATATATGTAATACGTCCTAAACTTCAAAGTACTGTAAAAATGAAAAGTGCTTTACAGAATCATGTCATGCAGGTTTTAGTCCTAGAGTCTAGTCTGTACATTGCCTCTAGAAAGGTGGCCGTAGAAGTGATGAAACCACTCAGCCAATCTCTCCACCTGTAGAAGGTAGGAGTTGGGCTGGATGATCTTTGAAACGTAAAAGATTCTGTCATTGTAAATACTGACTTCAACAGCAGGTTTAAAAAAATGAACTGCTCGGTGTTCTTGCAGGAGAAGCAAATACGACATCCTCATGGAGAAGCTTTCGGGCATGCTGAGCACACGGACTAACCACATAGAGACACTGGGAAAGCTAAGGGAAGAGCTGGTGAGCCTGGGGTTCCCACGGGTGTGGCTGGGTGTGATCTGTACCACAGCCAGGAGGGCTTGTCAGGTTTAGATGAATGAATTGCAACCCAAAGCTCTATTCTGGACTTGTCGAAAATGGGGTTTTCCTTTGTTTTTTTTGTGTTTTTCTTTTCTTTTCTTTTTTGAGATGGAGTCTCACTCTGTTGCCTTGGCTGGAGTGCGGTGGTGCAATCTTGGCTCACTGTGGCCTTTGCCTCCCAGGTTCAAGCGATTCTCCTGCCTCAGCCTCCCGAGTACAGGCACATACCACCACACCCTGCTAATTTTCGTATTTTTTGTAGAGACAGGGTTTCACCATGTTGGCCAAGCTGGTCTCGAACTCCTGACCTTAAGTGATCCTTTCACCTCAGCCTCCCAAAGTGCTGGGATTACAGGCATGAGCCACCTTGCCCAGCTGTTTTTTAGAATGAGACAGTACTCTGTCCTTCATATAAATTTTTGCCTTTGCCTGGCTTCCATTTTTCCCCTGGAGTCTGTTCTAGGACCTATTGTTAAAATTCAGTTGGAATAGGAAAACATGGCATTTAGTTTTACTTCTGTAATCAAGCTTGTGGTCTTGTATCCAGTGGTTTTGCCACTGAAATAGCAGAATGGCTCTCCTGAGGGGGAGGGGAGAGGACGCAGGGAGGAAGGCAGCTGTTGACCTGCTTCATCTTTGGTCCCAGGAGCAGAGGCTGTGGTGAAGGGAGCGGGAGAGGAAGAAAGGTGGAGCGGCGCTGCTTCCAGTCTGATTGGAAGTTTTCAGTGCAAATTAGGAAAGAGCCAGTGTTAGAGATGGGAAGGAAACAAGATTGCCCTGTGGGTCAAACCAGAACTTAAAACTGAACATTTGATGTCAAGCTCTTTGGTTACTAGTAATTAGTCCCCTAATGAGTGGTCTTCAGTCTGACTGTAGGCACCAGGGCAGTCTTTGTTCTGTCCCTACATTGCATCAGTGGAGTTCTAGTCTCTCATTTCATTGTTCACAGTGGGAGGAGGTGTCTTCCCCATTGCTAGAGTCACTGCCTGCCTGAGCCTCTTTAAAGCAGTGGTTATAGTCTGGAGGCTTGTGGGCCAGACTTGGTCTGTTAAAAATAAATTTGACCTAGGATTTTTTTGAGAAATTGAGATTTTCCGTAAAAATCAAGGTTTCCAGTTTGTCTGGAGAAAGGAGAAGCCTGGGCCTCCCATCTCTCCTGATAGCAGTTAGCTGGGTCCCCCACAGTCCGCCTGCTTCCTGTCACCTCTCGGACACGAGGCAGGGAGTCAAGGCTATTTGTCATTCCATGAGAACCGCTGTTTGTAGTAGGGGAGAAGGGTTTTGCTTCTCTGTGTCTGAATTTATCAGAGTAGAAAATAAAAGGTAGATGGGGAAGGCCTCTATCGGGAAACCCTGGCAGAAATGAAGGAATTTCCTACCGGCTTAATAAACAAATACCTGGCCACCATGTTAGTTGATGTTACTTGCCCAGCCCATGCAGACCTTGGAGATTGAAACCCTCCCTCTTACCAAGTCACTCGGGAGCAGGGAAGCGGGGCTAGTCTGGTTTCAGGTCAGCCCTGTGGACTGTGTAAGCAGCAAGCCTTGACTGTTACTGGACAGCCTTTCACCTATTCATTCAACAAAATACTTCAGGGAGCGTGTATGTTGAGTTAGAACTGTGTTCCATAAGATGGTGAGAGTTAGCCAGGATGACAAGTGTCACACTGTCATGGAGCCAGAAGGGCAGGTGTGTGAATACACACCTAGAAAGATGCAGCTGAGCTGGGAGAGGGAGAGGGAGAGGGGTGCTTTTGTTTAGAGAACTGGGAAAAGCCTCAGAGCTTTGCCAAAATCATAGTCGAGTTGGGCTTTTCCCCACAGAAGCAGAAGGGTAGTGGCATTTGAGAGAAAGAAGAAGAGCTGGTGCAAAGGCATGAGTTGTGGAAGGCCATTGGGCATGCTTAGAAGTGGGCAGTAATCCACAGGGCAGCCGGTGCAGTGTGTGGCTGGATAGGAAGGTAGGGGCTCGATCAGAAAGGTCTGGTGTGCTGGCTGAGGAGTAGGGACTTTAGCCTTACACACTGCTGCCCATGTAGAAATGAAGTTTTTAGCCAGGTGCAGTGGCATGCACCTGTAGCCCCCGCTACTTGGGAGGCTGAGACAGGAGAGTCGCTTGAGCCTGAAAGGTGGAGGTTGCAGTCTAGGCAGATGAGCTGGCGGAGGGAAGGGGATGGGAAGCAGGTGGCGAGGTGGCGGCCATGAGGGCTGGAATTGTTTGAGAAACATTTTGGAGGTGAAACAGGACGTGGTGAGCATCTGCACCGGGATGTAGAGGTGACCAGAGAAGGAGGATCTCAGGGTGAAGCTGTTGTGTTTTCCTGGAATGGCTGCTGCTCACTGAGGCAGTGCAAAGGCAGGCTGGTGAGGCAGGCATCGTGTCTACTTGCTCACTCTGAGCCCCCATGATGGAGATGGTGCCTGGCCCCCTGTAGATGCTCAGTAAATATTTGCCGAATGAGAGTTGAATAAATAGAGAGGACGGAAAGTGGAGCAGAAGTGGGTGAGGAGGAGGCACAGGACAGATCTGAGTTTCGGACGTATTGGGTATGAAGATCTTCCACAACAATCCCCTGGTGATATCTAGTTGGCAGCTGGAAATTGGGGTCACAGAGAACTGATCAGGATTCCATGAATAATTAGCCTATAGATGAGGCTGAGGCCATGAATATGGATGCTGCCTTTGGGGGCGATTTGGTACGAAGGCTCGCTGCCTTTCCCTTTTTGCTGGCCAGATTGTGTGAGTCATTGATGGCAGTCCCCAAGAAGGTATGACTACATCATCCTTCCCCTCTTAGGATAGTCCAGGACTTAGTGCCATATGTTGAGGGCTGGAATCTGATGGATGAGTTTCCATGGGGTCTTTTTATGACGCTGGGGCACGGCTATATTAACATAGATGCCATTTACAAGCCAGTGGCTTTGAATGAGCCATATGTGAGTCATCTGTATTGTTTTGATAGCCATATGTTCTGCCACCCGAGGGCTGGAGCTCTGGGTAGCTGGGAAGTAACCACACTTGTGGCAGCGGCAGCCCACAGACATTTGCTCTCTGTCTCTCCCCCAGAGTGTAAGAGGAAACCTGTAAGACTTAACGAACAGCTGTCAGTCATGAGTGCCTCCTGCTGTTCGTTCCTTTGCTAAGAGCCGTGGTAACCTGCCTTACTACTGTTCCAGCGACTTCCAAATCAAGTGCTATCAGTGCCCAGGAGGGTGATACCCATGAGCAAAATGGGCCAAGTGTAAAAAAAATTTTGATACAGTACAGGTTTAAGAAATTAACGTTCCTCTCAACTACCGTTAGAGAAAAACAGCACAAAAATGGTGATAAATAGCAACTGAGCTTCGGTTTCATTGTTGGAGAATCTGATGGGGTACAAAGGCTGTGGCCCCCAGGAGCTGGGCAGGACCTGCTAAAGAGCAGCTGGTTGAGGCTCCTGATGACTGTCGCTGCGAGGAGCTGCGGTCCCAGCATTGGCTGCCAGATCTGAGCTTTTCAAGAGAAGCCGGAATCTGGGTCTTTTTTTATGTGAAATCGCTCACTTTTCAATTTTGGCAAGTAAATAAATTACTTTCTTTTATAAAACATTATGTCAGTTTTAAAAAGCACGGCCTGCACTGGAGGTTGCTGTTGGCCACCTCTTCTGCAGGGGAGATGTTCCTAGGATCTTTTCTTTTTTTTTTTTTTTAAGACAGAGTCTTGGTCTGTCGCCAGGAGGTTGGAGTGCAGTTGCGCGATCTCAGCTCACTGCAACCTCCGCTTTCTGGGTTCAAGCAATTCTCCTGCCGCAGCCTCCCGGGTAGCTTGGACTACAGGCACGTGCCACCATACACAGCTGATTTTTTTTTGTATTTTTAGTAGAGACAGGGTTTCACCATGTTGGCTAGGATGGTCTCGATCTCTTGACCTTGTGATCACCCGCCTCGGCCTCCCAAAGTGCTGGGATTGCAGGCGTGAGCCACCACGCTCGGACCCTAGGATCATTTTGGTCTTCAGCTTGCAAACATAGGAGTGATGGGATGGAAATGCATACTTATTATCATTCTGTTGTAACTTCATAGATTACATTTTTTAAATTTTTACAATTTTTTTGTTTTGTTTTGTTTGAGACAGAGTCTCACTCTGTCACCCAGGCTGGAGTGCAATGGCTCGGCTCACTGCAACCTCCGCCTCCCAGGTTCAAGGAGTTCTCACCCTCAGTCTCCTGAGTAGCTGGGACTACAGGAACATGCCACTGCACACAGCTAATTTTTATGTTTTTGGTAGAGACAGGGTTTCCCTATGTTGGCCAGGCTGGTCTGAACTCTTGGCCTTAAGTGTTCTGCCCGCCTCAGCCTCCCAAAGTGCTGGAATTATAGGCGTCAGCCACTGCATCCATCCAGCCTATAAAATTTCCTAACCAATTTCTTTCCCTTTTTTCTCTACTGCCTGTGGGAGGCAGGGATCTGTTTCTGTGTGTGTGTTTGTATTAATAATATACGTACATGGTTAAAAAAACAACCTGAAATGGTATCAAATGAAATCTCCACGCCTGCCTGCGCACCCTTCCGGGATCTGGCCAGATGAATCTCTTTCCCCCAATCAAAAGGTAGAATCCTTTATATACTGCTCTGGACCTTGTTTTGGTCCCTTGACAGGGTAGCTTGGCAGGCTTTCCTTGTTAGTACCTCAGGATAATCAATTAATTCAGGTCCTGAACTTGTGTTCATTTACATGACTTTCTAGTCATTTCAGACGTGGTGTCGAGTCTAACAGTAGCTTTTAAATTGTGTTTTGGCAGGGGCTGTGTGAAAGGACGTTTAAGCGTCTGTACCAGTATATGCTGAATGCCGGGCTAGCCAAGGTGGTGTCTCTTCGCTTGCAAGAGATCCACCCTGAATGTGGACCTTGTAAGACAAAGAAAGGTAACGCAGAGTCTCAGCTTCTGTTCGCTTGGCTGGCTGGCTGGCTCTCACTTCTCTCTTCTAAGCTTCAGCCTCTCAGATCACATTCTGCCTTGCGGCATGACGATTTCACCTATTTATTCAGCTCTACGCTTCAGTGCCTGGCTCAGGACTATCCATGTAAAAAGTGCCCAGAAAATATTTGCTGAACAAACTTCCAGCAAACATCTCTGTGGTGTCTTCCAAAATCATAGTTTTATGGTGCCCAAATAAACAAGTTCATCCTTTTCTCCTTATATGAAGCCACTTTATTCTACTCCTTTTTCTTTTTCTTTTTCTTTCTTTTTTTAATTGAGATGGAGTTTTGCTCTTGTTGCCCAGGCTGGAGTGCAGTGGCTTGATCTTGGCTTGCCGCAACCTCTGCCTCTCTGGTTCAAGTGATTCTCCTGCCTCAGCCTCCTGAGTAGTTGGGATTACAGTAGTTGGCATGCATCACTATGCCCAGCTAATTTTTGTATTTTTAGTAGAGACAGGGTTTCTCCATGTCAGTCAGACTAGTTTTGAACTCTCAACCTGAGGTGATCCACCTGCCTCAGCCTCCCAGAGGCGTGAGATTACAGGCGTGAGCCACTGCGCCTGGCTCTTTTTTTTTTTTTAGGGCAGAGTCTCACTCTTGTCATCCAGGCTGGAGTGCAATAGTGAGATCTCTGCTCACTGCCTGCAACCTCTGCCTTCTAGGTTCAAGTGATTCTCCTGCCTCAACCTCATGAGTTAGATAGGAATACAGGCCCCCGTCACCATGCTTGGCTAATTTTTTGTATTTTTAGCAGAGACAGCATTTCACCGTGTTGGCCAGGCTAGTCTCAAACTTCTGATCTCAGGTGATCTACTCACCTCAGCCTCCCAAAATGTTGGGATTACAGGTGTGAGACACCATGCCCAGCCTCTCTTCTTTTCTTTTTTTTTTTTTTTTGAGACAGGGTCTTTTCCCTGTTGCCCAGGCTGTAGTGCAGTAGTGTCATCTTGGCTCATTTAAATCTCCACTTCCTGGGCTCAAATGATCCTCCTACCTTAGCTGTCCAAGCAGCTGGGAATACAGGCGTGAGCCACCACACCGATTCATTTAAAAAATTTTTTGTAGAGACAGAGACTTGCCATGTTGCCCAGGCTGGTCTCAAACTCCTGGACTCAAGTGATCCACCTGCATCAGCCCAGCAAAGTGCTAGGATTACAGGCATGGGCCACCACCACTCCCAGCCACTCATTATTTTTTGCCAGCCTTTGTGAAGTGCCTATTCTGTGTTGCATGATTGCATTATCTAGTCCTGTAAGGTTGGTGGCATTGTCACCATTTTATATGGAAGAAAATTAAAGTGAAGAGATGCTGAGTAACTTATGGAAAATTAAACAATCAGTACATGCCGGGCGCAGTGGCTCATGCCTGTAAATCCTAGCACTTTGGGAGGCTGAGGCATGCGGATCACCTGAGGTCAGGAGTTCCGAGACCAGCCTGACCAATATGGTGAAACCCTGTCTTTAAACAAACAAACAAAAAAAATCCATACACAGCAGAGGTAGGATCTGAGGCTTCTAAGAAAGTTAACCTAAGGAGCATGGCCTATGAATCTTTAAAAACCTTGCTTAGGCCGTAGGCCAGGTGTGGTGGCTCAGCACCAGTGGCAACTGAGCAGACTGGGAAAGCTAAGTGCCTGTGAAGGACGAGAGCCAAAAACTGACACCCCAGAACCCGAAATCCACTAAAAATGCGGAGATACCGGCTGCCTTTGAACGCACAAGTGTGACTAGGGCTAGAGACAAGAGAATTGGTTGATGGCCTGTGTGAGAATTTAAGCCCTTTCTCACGGAGACAGAAGTCTGGCGTTATCTCTAAAGAGCATGCCAGAGGGTTTCTAGGCTCAAAGATGTGGAGACCAAGCTGGAGACCGGGCACTGTGCCAAAAATGAGGGCTCTGTGACAGTCTCCATTGGTGAGAGTCTCCCCAGCTGCCGCTCCTAGCTTGGCTGTCTCTTGGTTTAGTCTGTTGTTTGATGTGCATCCTCCGATAGCTTCCTAAAAGGGAGCATGGGCTCCTAGAACCAGTTGGCTCCTCTAACACTGACAGCCATACTTAACGGCTTCCTAGGCCAGGGGCTGGAGACTTCTTTTCCTGAAGAAACTGACCAGTCCAGGAGAAAAATCCTCCAGATACTGAAATTTGGGGGTGTTCCCAACAAAATAGCCCCTGCAAGCTGGCTCTTCACTGAAGTCCACCTGGTGGCAACTTCTCCCTATCTCCTCCCCACTTCCCAAAACACAGGACTTTGGGCAGCATTTTAATGCCTCACTGAATATTTCAGGAAAATTCATAAGAAAAAGAAACAAACATAGCATACTGAATTAAAGTAGGGGACAGAAGAAACTTAAAGAATCCTTAGTTAGCGACACGCGCAGGGAAAACCAAGCAAATGGCAAAAAGTGCAGTTACTAACTCCAAGGAAATCCAAAAGGTGTATAAGAAAAAGTTACTTACAGCCTGTGCGCTTGACTTTGTGGGCATAGCAAGTTGCCTGTGGATACTGACTTGATCAGCACACCTCAAGAGAATGCGTGCTGAATGAGGACAGACCATGGCACCTCAGGGGCGGGGCTCAATGTCCTGCAGAAGGTAGGCAGGCATATTTGTCAAGAGATTATGAACTGTGCATCCGGGGGAAGCTTATCTCTTCCTTTATTTCCTAGCTTAGTTAATGGAAGCACTGGCTACCTTTCTGGCTTCCCTGTGTCTGAGAAAATTCTTGTGGAGGAGATGGTAACGCACAGATAATTACAATACCACAGGTATATAAACAAAGGAGCAGCTGAGAGATAAGGAAACTTTCCTGGGGCAAAACCACATCTTTGAGTTCCTAGTACTTGACACATTCTCAGTGCTGAGTAAATGTGTGATTGGTCAAATGACTGGAACCCCGTGAGGAAAGTGTGGTGTGGTATCAGCCTTTAAGTAGAGAGGAAAATAGAAAGGATTATTGAGTCCTGTGGCAAGAAAAAAAAAGGCTCATGGAACTGAGAGGTGTCCTAGGGGACTTAATTGTTAGGGGATTCCTCCATATTTGACTTTTTTTTTTTTTTTTAAGATCGGGTTCCACCCTGATGGCCAGGCTGGTCTTGAACTCCTCAGCCTCCCAAAGTGCTAGGATTACAGGCATGAGCCACCGTGCCTGGCCTTTTTTTTTTTTTTTTTTTGACACAGTCTAGCTCTGTTGCCCAGGCTGGAGTGCAGTGGCGTGATCTTGGCTCACTGCAGCCTCTGCCTCCCAGGTTCAAGTGATTCTCCTGCCTCAGCCTCCCAAGTAGCTGGGATTACAGGCGCGTGCCACCATACCCAGCTAATTTATATATTTTTAGTAGAGACAGGGTTTCACCATGTTGGCCAGGCTGCTCCTTGAACTTCTGACCTCATGATCCGCCTGCCTTGGCCTCCCAAAGTGCTGGGATTACAGGCTTGAGCCACTGTGCTCGGCCCTCAGTATTTGACTTTGAAATTTAATAGCCTGAATGCCTAAAATACTCATGGCCTATGGAGCTATTAATCATTTTTATTTCCTGTCCTTCTGAAAGAAAAGTGTTCAAAAAAAGATGGGAGTAATTTATATTTAAAGTAAGGAGAAACTAGGGAGGAACCTTACTTCCTTAACCTTTTTTGCTAGGCAGGCAACCATAGAGAAAGACTTCTCCAGAGCCTAAGGTCCCTGGAAATTTAAACTAACCACTCAAAACTAACACCTCACACCTGAATGCACTTGGAAGACAGCCCTGGGTTAGAATTCTTGTTCCATCACTGTCTGGTAAGGTAACCTTCAGCAAGTGATTAGACCTGTGTATTCCCCAGTTTCCTCATCTGAATTATCTAGGGGGTAATAGTACCCACTTTCCTGGGTGTTGTGAGACTTACAGGTGACAGACACAGTGTGGGGGCACAGGCTGGTGACGCACAGGCTGGTGACACACAGGCCCAAACTAGCCATGTGTTTTGTTTGGCTCACAGTGTTTGTTTGTATTGAATTTGTTGCCAGCATTTAAAAATCAGAAATTTTCACCTAAAAAGTGTGACTGTCACCATCTCTGTAAAAGTACAATTAGGCAACATCGAACTTCATTCCTTTATTGGCTAGGCAGGGGGAGCTGCCCCATTTCGGAGGGTTCACCTTCCCCTTTCACCATGGACACCCACTTCCCTCTGTGTAGCCTGCAGCCTGCTTCACACTGGTGTGTCATTTGCCTAACCCTTGAAAGTTCGTGCTTCGGACCTGTTGCCCAGTGAGTGGTTTCCATCATCTTGAGGTCTGGGACTGGGAGGAGAAGACTTTCCAGAAGAAAGATTACCGTGATTTACAGCTTTGGCTCTGGGCTGGATTAAGAGGGCAGGCACCAAGATGATGATGGTCAGGATGTTCAGATTGTAACACGGGTGCACAAGGAGCCATTCTGATGGCTGGAGGGGATGATTTCTTTGCCCACACTGTCGCCCGCATCTCTGCCGCTGAGGCTGGAAACCTGGACTCACAGTGAGTCTTTCCCTCACTTCCATGGCACATCGTAGCTCAGTTATTCATCTATGTGAGTTCTTTCCAGCCAGCTCCTGAGCTTCTTCAGAGTAGTGACCATACTCTTGACTTGCTTTATGTCTGTAAGGCTGTTCGGGTCTGCTTGGAACAGGGTAGATGCTAAGCAGATGCTTAGCTAATTTAATTTAATTAAGTGCCACTTCAGTTACTTTCCTTGAGCAGGAGACATGAATGCAGTTTTCAGGGGGGTTTTTTTTGCCTTGAGCTTTGTCTTTCCAGTTTGCAAAATTAACATAAGACCTTCCCTCTGAGGCATTATGGAAGAAACAAAGCTTAAATAATAAATAAAGATGATGTATTATTTCATGTAAATTTACAGATATACCTGGATATAGTATATGAATTATATCTAAAACTCCTTAACAAATTTGGATTTAGGTGTGTTTCAAATGCATATTTCACTGCACAGAAAGCTTCAGTGATCTGTTTTGTAAAAAGCAAAAAAAAAAATCTTTGGTAATATAAACAGCCTCCCTGAACTGATCTGTTTTGCAAATTTGGATTATTTTCTTCAAGCGTTTACCAGTCATCCTATGTTTATTAAATTGTGCTGAGAAAAGAAAGGGAGAGAAGTACACGTTAACTCGGCAGTCTGTCGGAAAATGATCAGAGTTGGAAACAACTCACAGAAGTTGTGCTCTCTGGGCTGATGACTGAGGTGTCACTTGCCTGGGTTTTCCAGGTTGTCACAAGTCCAGCATTGAAAGGGCTGTGGGGTGAAGTAGCTGTACTTCCCTGTGAATGAGGTGGACTCTTCCCCAGAGCTGTTGCCCCTGGGACTCTCAAAAAAAAAAGATTGAGGACACAAGATCAGTATACAGAAGTCCACTGTGTTTCTGTAGACCCGTCATGCACAATCTGATAATGAAATTAAGAAAACAATTTTATTCACAATAATTCAGGCATTAATGTAACAAAAGAAGTACAAAACGTATACCCTGAAAACTACAAAATGTTCTTGAAAGAAAGTTAAGATTTATGTAAATGGAAAACATCCAGGTTCCTGGATCAAAAGACTTCACAGTATTAAGAAGGTGATACTCCCCAGATAATCTTCTGATTCCACACAGTTGGTGTGAGAATCCCAACTGACTTCTTCATAGAAATTAACAGGCTGATTCTGAAACTCACAGGGAATGCAAAGGGACCCAGAGAGCTAAAACAAGCCCAAAATAGAAGAGTTAAAGTAGGAGAACTCACACTTCCCGCTTTTTAAACTTACTGCAAAGCAACACTGGAGACAGTGTGATACTGGCACAAGGGTAGACAGACAGATAATGGAACAGAACTGAGAGTCCAGAAATAAATCCACACATCTATGGTCAAATGATTCTCGGCAGAGGTGCTGAGACCATTTGATGGGTAAAGCGTGGCCAGTTCATGAAAGGCCAGGACTATATGGTTCCATTTACAGGGAAGTCCAGAATGGGGGAATCGAAGTAGATTAGTGAGTGCTTAGGGGAGGGGTGGGGGGAGAGAGGAATGAGAAAGGGTTTGAAGTGATGAGAATGTTCTAGAATTGATTGATGATGGATGCAGGGGCCTGTGAATGTAGTAAGAAGCCATTGACTTGTTCGGATTAAATGGATTAATTGTGCGATATGTGAATTATATCTCAATAAAGCTATTAAAATTTTAAATAAACAATAACCAAGAAACCTAACAGGGTATAGCAAACTAAATTATGATCATTAAAATGGCCAACAGGGATGGTTAAATAGTTACGGTAGAATTGATGTATATATAAGCTAAGAAAAAAGAGAAGTGAACCATATTAAGAATTATTAAAATACAAAAAGTTTAAAGGAGCTTTGAAACAAAAAAAAAAACCTGGAAATAAAAAGAATCAAGATCAGAAAGACAAAAAGGATAAAAGATGAACATGAACAGAAAAAAGATTGTCAGAAATTTTAAAAGCCTAGAAACTTGACGATGCTGGAGGGAAAATGGTTAAAATAGTTAAAAAGTGATTAAAGAACACTAGCTTAAAAAATGAAAAGTAATTATTATTCATAATTAAGAGAAAAGAAAGATGTTAATATGGCAGAAGCTCTTTTGAAAGCAAGAACTTTAAAGGGGGTAAGAACCCCAAGGGTGTGAATTTCTGGGCTGAGTAACTTCTGTGGCCTAGGCAGCTCTCTGGAGGGGGCCTGTTGCCCTCCGTTTTGCTCTCCCTCAGCAGGGGAATGTGTTGTCTTTTGGAAGGGCACACTGGGGGGCAGGTGGGAGGGGTGTGAGGACTGGGGAAGAGAAGCCGGCTGGAACCGGATGGGTCATTGCCCTGTGCTGAGGGAGGAGCCCTAAGATTTTTCTCGTAAGACCTTTCTAGGGTGTAGCCAGCTGATGGCTTTGCAGGCTGAGAGGGTAATGCTCCCTGTGCTAGGAAGAGCCAAAGGCAGGTGCCAGAACTTGTGAGCATGTACAAGGTGAGGGCCTGGCAGCAGAGGTATCCATGGGACCAATACAGGGACTGGGATGTGTCTTAGCGAGGGATGTGGCCTCCTTAAACAGTGGTTGGCCCAGAGCCCTCAAGAGAGGTTCACTGCTGCTGTTGACACTGCACAGTTGACATCGGCCCTTACCATCTATCGATCACACTTGAGCATTGTTGGGGAGGCTGGGTGCAGTGGCTCACTTCTGTAATCCCAGCACTTTGGGGGGCCCAGGTGGGCAGATCACTTGAGGTCAGGAGTTTGAGATCAGCCTGCCAAGATGGTGAAAACCCTTCTCTATTATAAACAAAAATTAGTTGAGCATGGTGGTGGCGCCTGTAATTTCAGCTACTTGGGAGGCTGAAGCAGCAGGAGACTTGCTTGAACCTGGGAGGCGGAGGTTGCAGTGAGCTGACATTGTGCCTCTGCTTTCTAGCCTGGGTGACAGAGTGAGACTCTGTCTCCAAAAAAAAAAAAAAAGAGCTTTGGGGACCTTGAGTCAGCTACTAACTCAGCCCGAGGGTTTAGGGAGGTTTTGACGCTGAAGCTGTACACCAAGGGCATTTATATGATTTTCTAAACCCTTTAAGCTGCCATGTGTATTATTGTCAGTACCCTGTTTCCTTGTGCAATTACTGAGAAAAACCTAAGATGCTGTGAGCTTGTCTAGAGGCACTAAAAAGAGGAAAGAACTGACCAAATGCCATATTGTTGTCCAGTTTTATGGTCAGTCTTGGAGTAGGGGAATTGGAAAAAACATCAATATTACTTTCCACGCAAGGCTGGCTGGACACAGAAACTCATGCCTATAATCTCAGCACTTTGGGAAGCCAAGGTGGGAGGATCATTGGAGGTCAGGAGTTGGAGACTAGCTTGGCCCAACATGGTGAAACCCCATCTCTACTAAAAATACAAAAATTAGCCAGGCATGGTAGCGCATGTCCATAATCCCAGATGGGAAACTGAGGCAGGAGAATCGCTTGAACCCCAGGAGGTGGAGGTTGCAGTAAGCTGATTGTGCCATTACACTCCAGCCTGGGTGACAGAGTGAGATTCTGTCTCAAAAAAGAAACCAAAACACAGCATAAGGTCTCACTCTGTCTCACTCAGGCCATATTACATAGCCAAGTGCTATTGTAGCAGGAGCGGCCGCAGGAAAGGATCTCTCAGACACAGAATACAGGAGGAAGGAATTTATTTCAGCTGGGAGCAAGGTGGCATAGGTGCCTAACACCCAAGCTCCTTTAACAAAGGGAGGTTTAGCTTTTATATAGGCTTATACTTTTGATGTTACACGCGGAAGAATCTTAGGTTCATAGTTTTAGGACTCACATGTGAAAAGGTCTCTGTTTACAGTTTCAGGAATCACATGTGAAAGTGTTACCAGTTTACAGTTTTAGGACTCCCATGTGAAAAGGTTTCTGGTTTGATCTTGTTTTCAGTAAAAATAGTGCCTTCTGGAGAGTTTCCCCAAGGCCTAGCCTGTTGTTTTCAGGAAGGAGATTCAGGACGGCCAGCTGGCCTGCTCTCTCTTTTATGAGATGCGCAGTGGATGAGGGGGATGGGGGAGGGGCGATCTCAAATGCCTGGGTCTCCCTCCTCACTATGTCAAAAGCCTGGGTCTCCCTCCTCACTATGATCGAGGCTAGCTGAAGCCTTAGCCACACAGGCTGAGCAATTCTCCCACCTAAGCCTCCCAAGTAGCTGGGACTACAGGGGTGCGCCACCACACTAGCTAATTTTTTTTTTAATGTTATTTTGTAGAGATAGGATCTCACCCATTTTCCAGGCTGGTTTCCAACTCTTGGGCTCAAGTGATTCTCCTGTCTTGTCCTCCCAAAGTGCTGGGATTCCAGGTGTGAGCCACTATGCCCAGCCTTGCTTCTTTTATTCTAGTCCTTCTAACCACCCAATACTGTCAGTACTATTTCTTTCTTTCTTTCCTTTTGTCTCTTTCTCTTTTTTTTTTTCTTTTCTTTTCTCTTCCTCTCTCTCTCTATTTCACCGATGAGAAAACAGAGGCACAAGTCCCTTGCCAGAGCTCACAGAGCTGGGCAGTGCTGGTGCAGGGATTTGAATAGAGTGTGACACTTGAGCCTGCATATCAGTTACTTTGCTGCCTCCCAGGGAGACTGGGCTGAACTCAGGAAGAAGTGGAAGTCAGGTAGGTGAGCACATTGGGCCTGAGCCTGGGACACTGGCTCAAGGTAAAAGGAGCCTAGGGCAGCTCCCAGGAGCCTGAGGGCCTGCAGATCTGGGCTCCCAGCCTTCCTTCCCTCCAAGCCAGCTTCCATATCCACTGCAGAAATAGCTTCGAGTCAGTCCCAAACATTATGCCTACAAAATAAGAAAATATGCTACAGTGGGCCTAGAAGCCTTCCACAGCTACCTTTCTCTGTACTCCCACCCTCATTCCTGCCCTCTTCCCTCCCCTTCCCCAGTAGGCTCCTTCTTCTCCACCTCAGTGCCTTTGCTCGTACCCTTCCTTCTGCCTGGAATACCTGTCTTCTGCTTTAACAGACAATTCTTCGTATTGTTTACCGTCCCACCCAAATGCCACCTCCTCTCCCTGCTGTCCCCTGCCTGGCCCCATCCTGCTGCCGCCTCATTTCCAAGCTCTATGCATGCTTATAGTAGGGTCCTGAGGGTGCTGTCGCACATTTCCCACCATGGCTGGCTGGCCCTGTTAGTAGTCAACCAACCAGACAGCAAGCGTTGAGTGCTTAATTTGTTTCAAGTGTTACGCTAGGGCCCTTGAATGCATTCTCATTTAGTCCTTACTACCAGCTTATTCTCGGCTTGCTGTTAGAATTAGCCTCATTTTATCTGTGAGGAACTTGCGGCTCACAGAGGTAAGGACCTCCCCTGTGGCTGAGCCAGACTTCAAACCCAGGCACGTGATGCCTGAGCACATTGTCTTCCCTGTGCTGCCTGTCAGCCAGTCTCACACACAACCTTCTGCAGGGGCAGGAAACCTATCCCTTTCATCCATATGTGTTCTGGGTGCAGCACAGAATAAATGCTTGTGGAGTCAGTCCAGTTAAAGGCCCCAAACACTCTACTATTTTCAGCCCAGGTGACTGTTTCCAAGGTTGTAGTAACAATGAGAGTAGTTGGTAAAAGCAGCAGCAAACATTTACAGAGCACTACCTCCATGACAGCTACTGTCCTAAGGGCTCTATGAGGAAGATGCTATGACTGTCCCTATTGTATAGCTGAGGAAACAGGCCTAGAGGCCATATTGCATAGCCAAGTTATACAACCAGCAAAGGCTGGCAGAGGCAGGCTCACACCAGGCAGACTCCTGAGCCCATAATGTAACCTGTGCCACCATCACTGCCCTGGGGTACTCCCACCCTCTGTTATTCTGTGCTTTCAGCCTCCTCTGGCCAGGTGTGGGTATGGGGGTGTGTGAGAGAGGTAACACTGAGTTTACATGACATCTGCCTGGCTTACCAGCAGGACTTTTCCATTGCCTGTGACCCTCAAAGAAGAAAGCTGCCATGGGGCTCATTTGCTCCATCTTGCTTTTGTTCCTTCCTTGGGTTGATCACAGTGGAGACTGCCACTTTGCCAGGAGGCCAGCTGGATTTTTCATTGGGAACGTGAGAAACACGGACTGTTGGTTCCGCCTCACAGCTACTCTGGTTTTTCCTTTGCAGTGAATCATGCTTTCTGATGGAAGTTTGAAATTCTAGCCTAGCCAGGTGGCCTAGTGTGGAAGGCATTGGTTAGATCACGTGACCCCTCTGGGCATCAATTTTCATTTTCTTAAAATGGCAATAATAACTTACGGAAGCTATGTAATGAGTGAGTAAAAATCCTTCCAAAAACACTGAGCACAGTTCCTGGCTCATACTAGGTGCTCTGTAAGGAGTCATGCCTTCTCTTTTTCTCTTCTGGGTCTTCAGTCTTCAGAATGTCTAAATGAAGTTCATCCTGGATCCTGGACACAAAAGATCTATGTGATTCCTTTGTGTTGGACTGCTAATATTAGCACACCGTGTCTTTATAATGCCTGAAACTCCTTGTGCTTGTGAACGGGTGCTGGTTCTATCTCCCCTGCTTTTTGCTCCTGGGAAGAAATCCCTGTGTCCAGGGAGCAGTGGTTGCCATCAGCAAGTCCCCTGTTCCTCCCGGGGGAACTGCTGGTCACTGAGGTGGCAGCTCAAATGGAGCAATAGGCACTACTCGCCCTGGATGACGTGCGCTTACTCGGGTCTCGCTCTGCCCCTGTGGCTTTTGGCTTTAGCTGACTTGTAGTCTGCAAAGAGCTGGAGGGATTTTAATGATAAAAACTGAAATTCTAGGGCTGGTAAAACTCTAGAACTATGGGAAAGGCACACGGGGCTGGTGAAACTCCTTCCAGATGGTCCCTTGGAATCATAAGGCACACACTACACTGTTCCATCATTTACCTGCCTGATCTCTTACAGTTTGCCCCACAAGACTAAACACTGTCACCAGCTCTAGTTTCCAGGTAAGACGAGGCTGAGGGAGGTCAGCCAGCTTGTCAGGCCCACCCGACACAGCAGCAGGGCTCACAGACAGCTCTGTGGCAGAGTCTGCCTTTCCCACCGTGGTGCTGGGCTGCCTCTTCAACACAAGATTTTCCAAAGGAAGAATGTGCACCAGTCCCGACTCAGTGGCTCATGCCTGTAACCCACTACTTTGTGAGGCCAGGGTAAGAATATCACTTGAGGCCAGAAGTTCTAGACCAGGCTAGTGATAGCAAGATCTTGTCTCTACAACAAATGAAAAAAATTATCTGAGCATGGTGGTGTATGTCTATAGTCTCAGCTACTTGGAGGTGAGGTGGAAGATCTTGTGAGCCCTGGAGTTCGAGGCTGCAGTGATTGTGCCACTGTACTTCAGCCTGGGCGACAAAGCGAGACTCTGTCTCAAAAGAAAAAAAAAAGATGTGATGGCACAGGAAAGGAACATGTTTCTGCGATTGGTATGTTGCGAAAGAGCAGAGCCAGACACAGTTTGGGTAAACAAACAGGGCTTACTTGCCTGACGGATACAGAAGAGAGTCAGCGTGGTTGGGATTCAAAGCAGAGAAATCAGCAATGCCCTGTGGGACAGACGGAGCCACAGACCCCATGGCCAAAACATCCAGAGAGTCGCTCCAGGCCTTCTGGAAGCACAGCCGCCTGAGGCTGGGCCCAGGCTCAGCTATGGCCCACCTGCAGCACCTGCTCTGGATCATGGGCACCTTGTGGGTCCTGGGGTTGATGATACGCAGTATGATTGCACCGAACAGCTCATAGTCCTCCGGCATCGCCCTCAGCCTCGGTGGCCAACAGCTGAGCCTCATGCTCAGAACCAGAGCAGTGGGCTGCCTTCCCTCGAGTCTCCAGGAGTCAGGCAACTATGACCAGAGGGCAGCTATGGGGCTTATCCCACAATAAGTGGAGCCCGCCACCTTGAATGCCACTGATGTTTGTCATGTCCCCGTCATGTGCTAGGTGCTGATGGTACTATTCAGAATAACTGCCCTACTGGCCGAGCACATCCACTGCAGGCTAGCAGCTGGGCTGACATCCTAGCTCTGCCACTCCTTAGCACCACCACTGTGAGCAAGTGCCTGAGCTTCTGCATGTGTAAATCAGAACTTACAGGGGCCTATCTGCCTTGGGGTTGTGGGAGTTTATGGGTTAATTCATGTACCGCCCTTGGCATGGTGCCTGGCTCCCAGCAAGTGCTAGGTGGTCATGTTGAGGGATTGCTCCATGCCATCCTCCACAGATGTTGTCTCAGCCATGCTAGAGTTAACCCTGTGAGACAGAGAACACTGTCATCCCATTTTGCAGATCGGAAAAGTGTCATCCTCAGTAATTTCCCCAAAGTCACATACATGGGGAGCTATGGAATTTGAGAAGTGGAAACACTTCTCTGCCTGGCCTTGGAGCCCAAGTTCATTCCTACCTTCCCTCCGAACATTTATTCTGGCTCTCAGTAGAGAAGCCATTTATGCCATTTTTTGGAGGCTGTGATGGGATGGATGTCAGTTGCTTCACTAGTAGAGAGGTGAGGATAGTGAACCAACTTGGTGGGAGAAGGTCTTTTTCTTATTTTCTTTGAAATAGAGTCTCACTCTATTGCCCAGGCTGGAGTGCAGTGGTGTGTTCATAGCTCACTGCAGCCTCAAACTCCCAGGCTCAAGCAATCCTCCTGCTTCAGCCTCCTAAGTATCTTGGTTACAGATGCACACCTCCAATGCCTGGCTAATTTTTTGTATTTGTTACGGAAATGAAGTCTCGCTCTGTTGCCCAGGCAGGTCTCAAACTCCTAACCTCAAGTGAACTGCCCACCTCGGCCTCCCGAAGTGCTAGGATTACAGGCGTGAGCCACCGTGCCCAGCCAAGATCAGAAGCTTTGAAGGCTCAGAGGCTTTTTCTCTTTTTTTGCCCACTGAGTCCATGAGTTTACTAGTACCGTTTCTTGCCTTCCACCTGTGTTCATTTTGAGGGCTCTCCTGTATATCTTTTCCTAGCTAATTAGCCTCATAAGGAAGCTTAAAAGGAAAAGAAATAGCACAGGGTCATTGGTGGAGCGCACCTCGGGTCTGACTCTCCTAAGTGCCCTGTAGTGCTGCTGCTCAGGCAGAAGCCAGCGTCCCTGACCCCAGGTCACTTAGCTATTCTCAGTCACAGTGAGGTTTTTGAATCAGGGACATCTAAACCAAAGGTTTAGAGCCTGGGCTCTGGAGCCAGACTGCCTGATAAATGCCAGCTTCTCATTGGTGAAGGGGCAGTTGTTTGTGTGAATTCCTTAGCTCCTCAGTGTTTCCATGCGGACTGGAATGATTATTACCCTTACCTTCTAAGGCTCTGCTGAGGGTCACTTCGTAGGGCACACAGGGAGCCTAGGACAGCATCCAGGATGCAGTACTCGATAAACAGTCATAGTGTTATTAGGAGCAATAGGTTGCTCGTGTGAGCAGCATGGTGGAGGTTGGTAGGGGCTTGACCAGAGGACAGTCCGGCGGGGAATGGCGTGGTGGTCTTGTCTGCCTGTGTGCTGGGGGCATTGGCCAGCAGCCGCTAGAGGTGCTGCTTGTAGAAAGGGAGCCTGGCAGGGGACCCATCCCAGTGCCCGAGCCTTAGTTCTTACCCATGTCGAAGGTCCTGAGAGTCCCCTTGTCCCCATACTTCCCCTCTTCATTGCTTAAGCCTCCTATTCTGAAAGAGAGGGATCGCAGGAGAGGGCAAGGCAGGGGCCTGGATTACTGAGCATAGCCAAGAGGGATGGCAGGAGCCCCTGTGGGGACCCAGAAGGAGCTCAGGCTTTAGACCTGTGCTGGGGCCTTAGGTTGCCTCCAAGGAAAAGCCCTGCCCTGGGGGACTTCCCATTGCTGTGAGGAGTGGAGGGCTCAGCACCACACTGGTGCCTGGGGACCACTTCTGCTGACTGCTTGCCCCAGGCCGGCCCTCCCAGAGTGCTCCTGAGGACTGTAATGAGTTCCAGGCCCTGAGACGCTTATCTGTGAACTTCACCTGCAAGCCACATGCTCTGCCCCCAGAAGAATCTCCTGCTCCATTGGGAGTAGTTGGGCCTGACTTTCCTCAGACCTCAGTCTGTGCTGTCCCAGGGGGGTGGCATTTCATATTTCATGGGCAGGGTCCTGTGCTAGAGGGCTGGGCTGCAGGGTCAGCGTCAGTGCCCCCTCGTTGCTGTAGCACTGAGGATTCTGCATGGACGTGCTGATGAAAGCTGGTGGGGAAGCAGTCCCTGTTATTCCTGTGTCTGCTATAACAAATTACCACCAACCTAGTAACTTCAAACCACACACATTGTTATTATCTGAAATGGCTTTCACTGGGGTAAAATCAAGATGTTTGCAGGGCAGTGTTCCTTGTGGAGGCTTTAGAAAAGAATCCATTCCCTGGCCTTTTTGAGTTTCTAGGAGGCACCTGCAGTCCTTGGCTTGTGGTTCCTTCCTCTGTCTTCAAACCTGGCAGTGTATGGCCTTCCAGTCTCTCACTCTGATCCTATTGCCTCCATCTTTTAAGGAGTTGTTGTGTTTGTTGTTGTTGTTGTGTTCTGTTTTGAGACAGGGTCTCAGTCTGTCACCCAGGCTGGAGTGCAGTGGTACAGTCTTGGCTCACTGCTACCTCAACCTCCCAAGCCCAAGCAGTCCTCTCGCTTCAGCCTCCTGAGTAGCTGGCACATGTTACCACATGTGGCTGATTTTAATAATTTTCTGTAGAGATGGGGTCTTGCTGTGTTGCCAAGGCTGGTCTCAAACTCCTGGACTCAAGTGATATTCCCTGCCTTGGCCTCCCAAAGTGCTGAGATTATAGATGAGAGGCACCATGCCCAGCCTCAAGACTCTGTGATACTACATTGGGCCCACCCAGATAATCCAGGATAATCTTATCCCAAAATTCTTTTTTTTTTTTTTTGAGATGGAGTTTTGCTCTTGTCTCCCAGGCTGGAGTGCAGTGGCACAATCTCGGCTTACTGCAACCTCCACTTCCTGGTTGAAGCAATTCTCCTGCCTCAGCCTCCCAAGTAACTGGAACTACAGGCGCCCACCACCATGTCCAGCTAATTTTTTTGTGTTTTCAGTATAGATGGGGTTTCACCACATTGACCAGGCTGGTCTCCAACTCCTGACCTCAAGTGATCTGCCCACCTTGGCCTCCCAAAGTGCTGGGATTGCAGACATGAGCCACTGGGCCCAGCCCCCATCTCAAAATTCTTAACTTCACCCTGACAACAATAACCCCAAAAAAACCCACAACGCCTTAACTTAATCACTTCTGCAAAGTCCCTTTGGCCATGTAAGGCAACATGTTCACAGGTTCCGGGGATTAAGACATGGACATCTTTGCAGGGCGGTTGTCCCCCCTCCAGGTTGCCGCATATCACAGGATATCTTGGCGTTCCATGTTAGAGACCTGCGTCCCTGACTAACTTTTCCCATCATTTACAAGCTATTGGGAGGTTAGACAAGTTATTCAACCCCTCTGTTCTCTAGTGTCTTCATAAGGGGGTTGTTGGGACTGCATGAGTTAGCCCATGTCAAGCATCAAGAAGTCTGTTTTTCCTTGTACCTTTCTAGTTCTTATCTATGTACACATAGATTTTTCTCTTGGTATAACCATAGGAACAAGCTTGGCTTTTTTTCCCTTATGTTTTACTTTTGTAGGTTGCAATCTAGGTGCAGTGTGATGATGTGAAGGCAGACACTAGTCCACAGAGTGAGGTGGCTGGTAGGTATGCTACCCATCTGCCCCTGTTGCTGGGTTTTTTTGTAGTACTCATAACATTGCTCTGATGCTATAAAGAGTGCTATTGTGAATCTATTAGTACTGATAGCCTTTGCCTCTTTTTTTAGTTGTTTTCTTGGAATAAATGTTCAGACTTGGAATCATTGTAAAATCCCCTTGAAATACTCTAGAAGGGTAATACAGCTCATTTACACTGCTGCCACACCTTATTGGCAGTGAGTATTAGCTTAAAAGGACAAAGATGTTTTTCATCCTTTTGGCAAATGCTGCTTGCATGCCTCCCAAGTGTGGGACCTGTCCTGGGTGCTGGGAAGGGAACAGGAAGAGATAGGCAGGTCTCCTGTTGTCATGGAGCTGGTCTCCAGGAGCTGAGGGCGACTATTGACTTACCAGGACTAACAGCACCTCGTTATTCCTTCCCTTTGCATTGCTTTCTTCACTTACTCTTCCAAAAACCAAAAGCATCTTTATGGAATACATTTTCAGGTCTTGTGCCCCATGATGAGTCATTTTTAAACGTTCAGACATGGTGATATGTGTGACCTTTCTCTGCCGACATGTGCTGTGGTATTTCAGGACCCCTCACCTCCCCCACACTGTGCTGCTTTCACTCATTGCTGAAAATCCTGTGATTGTGTTGCCAGGGACCGATGTCATGGTTCGGTGCCTTAAGCTGCTGAAGGAATTTAAACGGAATGACCATGACGATGACGAGGACGAGGAGGTCATCTCCAAGACAGTGCCTCCAGTGGACATCGTGTTTGAGCGAGATATGCTCACGCAGACCTATGACCTCAGTAAGTCTTGTTCCCATGCCAGCTTGGATGTGGTTCCTGAGTATTTGAGTCAAGGAATGGTTTGCCACGTGGTGAGAGAGGGCTCTCCTGTAGAGAATGTAATACAATGGGATGTGCCTTGGTTACCCAGAAGGGTTTCAGCTTTGAGATCAGATAGGAGTTTGAATCCTTGCTCTGCCACTTAGCGGTATGACTTTAATGAGGTCTCTGAGTTCCAGTTTCCTCATCTGTAAAAGCCGGCATTTTAGAGTTCTCCAGAGACACGGAATCAGTAGGATAAATGTACATAGATAGATGAGAGGGAACTTACTATGGGAATTGGCTCATGCAGTTATGAAGGCTGAGAAGTCTGACCAGCTCGTCTGCGAGCTGGAGGCCCAGGGAAGCATCAGAAGTAGAAACACCGCAGGGGCAGGTCCCAGTGAGCAAAGGTTGGAGAGCCTGGAGTTCTGATTGCCAAGAACAGCAGAAGAGGGGCTGCAGCTCCAGAAGAGAGGGCAAGTTCGCCTTCTTCTGGCTTCTTGTTCTGCCTGGACTTCTGGCTGATTGAATGGTGCCCACCCACAAGGAGGGGGGATCTGTCCCGCTCAGTCCGCTGAGTTACACACCAGTCTCCTTCGGAAACACTGTCACAGACACACCCGGAGATAAAACCCAACTGGTGATCTTGGTATCCCTTAATCCAGTCCCATTGACACCCAAGGTTAACCATCACGTGGAGATAGCATCCACATTAGCACATTATGAGGATGAATGACATAGAGTTAAAATAGCTGGTATAGGACCTGGTGCATGGAAAGCACTGAGAAAAAGAAAGGTACTATGATTCTTATTTAAAGGTTCAAGAGCTACCTGTCGTTTTCTAAGATTGGTCTGGAGTTACCACAGGCCCAGAATCTATGATGAATGGGCAAAGAAAACGTTCTCTCCTGTTTCTAACCTTTCCCTGAGATCCTCTAACATCTGTGTAGGACAGCAGTGACCTAGTCTCATAGGTGGTGTGGCCTCAGGTCCCTGCAGGGAGGAGGACAGCAGAAAGTGATGTGGCCACAGGGGATCTGATTGAGCTGTGGCTGTTTGGTAGTTGCCTTCACATTTCTCAAAATGGGTTCCACACAACGCAGTTGGGGAAAAGCTGCCCTTAATCCCAACCCTTTTTTTTTTTGAGACGGAGTTTTACTCTTGTTGCCCAGGCTGGAGTGCAATGGCGCCATCTCAGCTCACTGCAACCTCAGCCTCCCGAGTTCAAGCGATTCTCCTGCCTTAGCCTCCTGAGTAGCTGGGATCACAGGCATGTGCCACCACGCCTGGCTAATTTTATATTTCTTTAGTAGAGACGAGGTTTCACCATGTTGGTCAGGCTGGTCTCGAACTCCTGACCTCAGGTGATTCACCTGCCTCGGCTTCCCAAAGCGCTGGGATCATAGGCACGAGCCATCCTGCCCAGCTAGCCCTTTCATCCCTACTTTTTAGCATGTTGCTAGACGAGTATCGGAATACATCCTAGTCATCTCTCTTAATTCTGCTGCTTATTTTTATATGTGTACAGCATAGCAAAGCCTTCTTTATGCAGACTGATGTTACCAGGCAACCTCAAGCTTGTGGATGCATCAGGAAATAAAGAAGAAGATACTTCTGAAAAGTCAAAGAGCTTTGTCACCAAGTCTACCTGCAGTTCATGTTCTTTACTTCTGGGACTTCCTGCTTACCTCCCAGTTCCCAAGCCGGCTCCTTCCTGGAGTTCTTAGTCTCAGCTTAGTAGGATGCATTTAAAGGGCTTCTGAGCGGCAGATGCACTCTCAATCCTGACATACAGTAGCTTGTGGCAGCCCAGGAGTGGACAAGCTACACACAGCAATATGGGGCCCAGTGGTCCGCAAGGCACTTACTCCAGGGCTGAGGAGCATCTTTTCCTTCCACAGTCCCCACTCCAGGACTCTTGCGGGACAGTGCGGTAGTTGTTGTCCACAGTGCCTCTGTGTCTATTGAGAAAAACTAGGAAATTAAGAATACACATTTTTAAAAGTTCTGAATTAAAAATTATTTTCATGCTTCTTAAAGATGTCAATTTCATTATGTGAAACGGTTCATTCACATGAAAGGGCTAATTTCCTGCTATTAGGTAAAACTGATCTTCCTGCATTTTGGTATTTCAGCTGTTACCACCTGACATTTAGTGCTTTAATGTGGGGTTGTGAGACAGTAAGCATTCAAAACATTAGCCGTTAGTAGCCTAGTATAGTATATTAACTCAGGCTCAGGAGGGAAAGCACTCTTGGGAGGAGGATAAGGGAGAGAAATGGTGTTTTGTTCTGTTTGCTAATTTCACGGCATTGAAATGCCTGTTGAAAAGTGGGCTGGAAACTGACTTGTGCAGAACAGCTCCTTTGCAGCGGTTTGGGTTCACGTGTATTGTTTCTCACAGTTGAACGCAGAGGCACAAAAGGAATTTCCCAAGCTGAAATCCGAGTGGCTATGAATGTGGGAAAACTGGAAGCGAGAATGCTATGCCGGCTTCTTCAAAGATTCAAAGTTGTCAAGGTAAGATGAGCCTTCCCCAATACTCACTGTCTTTAGAGGTGTGTGCTATGCATTTGCAAAGGAGCATCTCAGGGAGTCAAGAGACTCATGGCCTGACATCTGTGTCAAAGAGGCAAATGGCCTCCCTGGGGCTAAATGTAGTCCACAGTCATGTCTCCCCCTCACTGTGGTTCCTGTTTATCTTCTTGAAAAGTCAGAAAGTAGCCTGGCGCAGTGGCTCATGCCTGTAATTCCAATACTTTGGGAGGCTGAGACAGGCGGATCATCTGAGGTTAGGAGTTCCAGAACAGCCTGGCCAACATGGTGAAACCCCATCTCTACTTAAAAAAAAAAAAAAAAAATTAGCTGGATGTGTTGGTAGGTGCCTGTAATCCCAGCTACTTGGGAGGCTGAGGCAGGAGAATCACTTGAACCTAGGAGGCAGAGGTTGCAGTGAGCCAGGATCATGCCACTGCACTCCAGCCTGGGCAACAAGAGTGAAATTACGTCTCAAAAAGAAAAAGAAAAAAAAAGTTAGAAGATGATGTGGCCAACCTAGGAGCCTACTCCTGTGTGGAGACAGTCAGCGGGGGCTGGCCACTGTCTGTCTACCTGCTTCAGACAAAGCAGTGCTCTCCAGGGTTCCTCCATCCCCAGCTGGCCCTACTTCTCATGCATGTTACTTGCCTAGTGCCTGGAGACATCGAGTTGACCAGCTATGCCTGTTGTAATTCAAACCTGCCATCTCAGCCCCGCCATCTTAGCCCCTGACATGCCATTCTCGTCTTGCTCACATTTTAGTCATCTAGCTGGAAGGCAGTATTATAGTTGGGTGAATGACTGCAGCACACTTAGCCCCATCCCTGGCATATGGTGGCACCTAGATGTTATTCTTTCTCTTATAAGGGTCTTGGGGAAGAGCCCCTTGCCCTGTTCTAGAAGATAAAATGGGTGTGGATCGCCAGTGCCCAGGCCACCAATCCCCATGGCAGTGGCTAAGTGTAGCCCACGTTCTCCAGTCTAACTTTTCAGTCTGCATCACAAACGCTACTGCTTACTGACCTTTTTTTTGTAGGCCACGTCCTGTCCCAGGCACTGGGGCTGTATGGAAGGTTGAGTGAAGGCCCTCCCCTTGAGAAGCTTATAGCCTCTTATAGCAGACACACAGTCAGGGTTGTACTTCAGAGAAGAATACCTATGGCAGCAGGACCTGGGGGATTACAGACAGAAATAGCCTGGAGAGAGCATCAGTGGTGCCCAACGCAGGGCCCAGGCAGTAAGACAGGAGACGCAGATGAAAGCCAATAAGGAAATAGACGCCACAGACACCTGAATGCCTGTGGGTATGACGTTCTCTTTATAATGTGATCAACACATCTTATTCCCTCTAGGGATTCATGGAAGATGAAGGTCGACAGCGGACCACCAAGTACATTTCCTGCGTATTTGCAGAGGAGAGCGACCTAAGCCGGCAGTACCAAAGAGAGAAGGCCCGGAGCGAGCTCCTGACCACCGTGAGCCTGGCGTCCATGCAGGAGGAGTCGCTTCTGCCTGAAGGCGAGGATACCTTCCTCTCTGAGTCGGACAGTGAGGAGGAGAGGAGCAGCAGCAAGCGGAGAGGCAGAGGGGCCCAGAGGGACACAAGAGCCTCTGCGAATGTCCGGCCCAAGACCCAGCCTCATCACTCCACCCCAGCCAAGGGTAGGGAGCTCATGGGGCGGGCAGGGGCTGCGTGCACTGCACTGCTGGGCATCTGCAAGAAACACACTTTAGTTGAGCAAACACCTGTGGTACTCTTGGTGCTGTCCTAATGAGAAGCCTGACACTGTCACTTGTACTACATCTCCATGGCTTTGGAGGAGAGGGTCCTGTGGTATCTCCTGGCTGCTTGCAAATCATTTCTTCATGGCACATGTTTTGTTTGCTTGTTTTTACTTTTAAAGAATGGAATTTCATACGCTTCCCTGCCCCTCTGCTCCAACAGTCCAAGGGTCCTCCCAGTTTTTAGGCTAGTTATAGCCAACTTTTTAAAAATGCATAGAGAGTGGTGCTGATGACATGTTTGCAAATCTGGTCCCCAGCTCTGAGCCCCCAAGGACATTTGACAATATCTGGAGACATAGTTAAATGTCTGCTTAGGGAGAGACTCCCACTGGAATTTCGTAGGTAGGGGCCAGGATGCCGTCAAACATCCTGCAATATACAGCACAGCTTCTGACAGCAGAGAATTACCTGCTCAAACTTCAGCACTGGCCCGGGGGAGAAACCCTGCTGTAGATGAGGGACCAAGCTGCTGCTGGTCCACTTCCCTCACCTTTCAACTGACTCTCAGCAGAATCCTTTGGTCCGCGTGTGTCTGCTCTGACTTGGGAGTCATGAATGTCCCCTCTTGGCCTTCCCCTTGATTTGTCCGACCTCTTCCCTCCACCACAGGTGGATGGAAAGTTCTAAACCTACACCCGTTGAAAAAGCAGCCACCCTCCTTCCCGGGACCTGCCGAAGAGAGAGCCTGCCAGAACCTTGCCAGCAGGGACAACCTCTTAGACACCAGCAGCGTCTCAGACCCCAACGTGTCCTTTGTCTCCCACTGCACTGACAGTAACAGTGGTGACATAGCTGTGATCGAGGAGGTCCGCATGGAAAACCCAAAGGTCAGTGCATGCGGAGGGAGGGGAGGGAGCTGCCTCCAAGTAAGAGCCCGTGGCCTCATCATTTCTGTGCTTAGGAATCACATGATCACAGTGAAACCGTCCACAGCAAGAGTGCTGTGTGCCAGGGCCCGCCTGTGCTTCGCAGCAGTAGTGCGGTGCTCATTTACACACCACCCTCACGCAGCCTGGGCCCTTCGCAGAGATAATCTGCCTGGTTATCTGCCCCCTGGCTTATTAATTTCCAACAACTTATGCTTTTTACTTAGATATATTTTAGAGGGAAACTTGTGTACCTAATTTAGATCAATGGTTTTTACTTCTGGGGACATTTGGCAATAACTGGAGACAGTTCTGAGTGCCATACTTAGGGAGGGGCTGCTGCTGGCATCCAACAGAGGCCAGAATGCTGTTAAACAACCTATAATACACAGGACTGTGCCTCACAGCAGAGAATTTCCCGGCCCAAATGTCAGCTCTGGTGAGGTGGAGAAACTCTGCTTGAGGTAGAAGGCCAATATCATTTGCCACAAAACAGAAAGTAATCATAGAAGAGATACAATAAAGTCGAAACCGTATTAGTTCTTCTAGCCAGTTACTCTTATATATCAAGGAGTTAAAAAAGACACAGTGAAGTCAAACCAATACTTTCATCAATATAATTGGAAGGATTGAAAGACAGTTGATAAGGAATGCCTTTTCCTATTACACGATTTGGTTTACCTAATGCCATGTCAACACTTGTCACATAACAGTACCTCAGACACTGCCAGTGCCACCCATTTTGGAAACACTGGGTAGAGAACGAGGCACGGAGTAGATGCATGATCTGGGGTGGCTCTTGGATGGTGTTGCTGCTGTTCATTTATGCAATTTTTTTTAATTAATTTTTTTTGAGACAGAGTCTTGCTGTGGTGCCCAGCCTGCAGTACAGTGGTATGATCTCAGCTCACTGCAGCCTCTGCCGTAAGGCTCACATGATCCTCCTGCTTCAGCCTCCTGAGTAGCTGGGACTGCAGGCATGCACCACCGTGCCTGGCTAATTTTTATATTTTTTTGTAGAGATGGGGTTTCATCATGTTGCCCAGGTTGGTCTCAAACTCCTGGGTTCAAGTGATCCTCCTGCCTCAGCTTCCCAAAGTGCTGGGATTATAGGCATGAGCCACTGTGCCTGGCCACTGCTGCTTCATTCAGCCCTGTAAGGTCAATGTCAGCTTTGGTCTGGCATGTTCACTCCCCATGAAACCCTGGAAAGTTAGCCACACAGAGCCCTGGTTTTCTCCTCTGTAAAATGGGAACTATGATGACAAAAGTGTTAAGAATTTTTTATGAAAAAAAGACTAATAATAACTGGCATGTGATTGTCAGTTTCTTAGTTACACTATAGAAGAACCAACAGAGAATTGAGGGGACGCCTTCTACCTTTTCAGGAGTTGCTGGAACGGATGCCTCTAATTTCTGTTCTGAAACCAGCTGATCTTCATAAAGTGGCCCACCTCTGCTGGCTGATGTCTTTGATATTCAAAGCATTAAGATGGTAGAGTAGTGGGATCCTGTGTAGGAGAACAGACTTCTTGGCTTCCCTTCTTGAAAGATGGGAGTAGAGGTTCCTTGAAGAGGGCCAGCGCACTCACAGGAGTGGTGCGTGGTCCCCCAAGCCTCATTGCATCTTGTGCTTTTTTTGGTCTCTGTTCTAGGAGAGTAGCAGTTCCCTGAAGACTGGGAGGCACAGCTCAAGCCAAGACAAACCCCACGAAACTTACCGACTGCTGAAACGCAGGAATCTGATCATAGAAGCTGTCACCAACCTTCGCTTAATCGAGAGTTTATTCACGTAAGGAGCTGTCTGTCTGCTTGCGCTAACAGTAATTCTCCTGCCAATTAGTCATCACAAGTCTCGGAAACCACTGAGAGGTGTTCACATCTCTGTCTCACTGTAGAGTCTCATCTCGTTCCTTTTCGGTAGAAAGGATTTAGTGTTTACTCTTGTTATTCGAAAGGAGCAGATACTGAGGAATATCAGCATGCTAGACAGAATGACTGAGCCCAGAGACTTCTTCCTCATTCTCCGTCTCTAACTAGAGCTGAATGGGAGGGCAGTGGGGACCATCTGCAGACACTGTCACCTTGTTCCCCTCCTCTGCGCCATGAGAGGTTTAGCTAGGTGTTCACATTGTCCCTTCTGTCCTGCATTCTTTTTTTTTTTTTTTTCTTTTGAGATGGAGTCTTGCTGTGGTGCCCACGCTGGAGTGTAGTGGCACAATCTTGGCTCATTGCACCCTCCGCCTCCTAGGTTCAAGCTTTCTCTTTCCTCGGTCTCCTGAGTAGCTGGAATTAGACAAGCACCCTCTGGCTAATTTTTGTATTTTTAGTAGAGACTGGGTTTCACCATGTTGGCCAGGCTGGCCTCGAATTCCTAACCTCAAGTGATCTGCCCTGCTCAACCTCCCAAAGTGCTGGGATTACAGGTGTGAGCCACGACGCCAGCTGTCCCTGCATTCTAGAATCAGTGCTCTAGAAATATCACCACAGTGATTCAGTAAGACCTAGGGGAAGATATATCCAGAGAGAAGTCAAATGCACTTCAGATCTTAGGGGTTAGTGTTAAACCAGAGCAGCCCTTATCTGGGTGTTAAATTAGCATTCGACTTGGTGAAGACCGTGTGCAGTTTGCCTGCCATCATGTTCTCAAATCTTAGTCGCTTGAGTCGCCGGCGAAAGGCTCCGCTGTGGAGCTGCTGTCTTGGTGACTTGTCCTTATCTGATACATTTGCCACCAAGGGAAATAATTGTTAACGTCTCAATAAGTCAGTCTTTCCATGGTGGGGAAACCCACTTTGATCCTTCCCTGTTTCTGTTGGGTACCATGAGGTATGTCTCTGTTGCCTGAGTTGAGGAATGCCTTCCACACTGAGATTGGGAGCATTACCTGCTTATTTTGTGGTGCCCAGGATCCAGAAGATGATCATGGATCAGGAGAAGCAGGAAGGGGTGTCCACGAAGTGCTGCAAGAAGTCCATTGTCCGCTTGGTGCGGAACCTGTCTGAGGAAGGTCTCTTGCGACTATATCGGACCACCGTCATTCAAGATGGCATCAAGAAGAAGGTAACCAGGGGCTCCCCCGATGCCCAGAGCCAGCCTCGTGCTGTTGGAGGTTTTTGTCCAGCTTCTCTTGTCATTGCCGTATCTTGGTAGTTGCTTTGTTACCAGTGGCTTGGAATTTCCTATTATGCCTCCTGATTTAGGGAATACGGGGTAGCTGGAAACAGAAGAGCAAAAACTTGCTAGGGTCATAAAGCATGTCAACTCCAAGCAGCAGCTGTGCAGGCATCCAGCCCTGCAGCCAGTCTTGAAGAAGCAGAAGACAGGTGGAGGCATTTTGAAGTTCAGTCGTTTGGGGACAAATTAAATAACATGTAGAAGGTGGAAACTTTAAGCAGCAAGAATGCTTTCCACGGAGAGCTGAGGAAAAACCCGGGAAGGAATGATGGCATCAAGTCAGGATGTGCTCTGGTTATCGGACGGGAGCAGTACATCTCTTCCACCTTGATTTATCTGTTTCTGTACAATGTAAAGTTTGAGGAGGGGGCATTCCCATAGCAGCTGTAGCTCAGCAGCAGCTTCACACACATTCTAAGGCACATGTTTTTCAGGGTCAGAGTAATTTGTGATGGTACAGCCAGGCACCAGGACCAAAAGGAATGGTTGTGTGGGGACAGTCACCCGTAACTTCCTGACCTTTTCTTATGCCTGCATTGTAAATCTCTGCCTTAAGAAAGCCCTGCTTTGGTATTTTGTTTTCTTAATAAGCTCTCAGGGTCATTTTTGCTCTTCTACTTTTGTTTTTTGAGAACTTTGAAAACTGTAGGGCAGTACAAAAAATGACTTAAGAAACAGTGTCTAGCCTTCCCACATTGAGAGCTCTCATCAGTTTTTATGTCTGCTGTAAGCCTTTTAAAAATAAAACAATAATGTCCCTGGCCTCTGCTCCCCGCCCCCTCACCAGCCTGTCGATTTTGCCTTGAGCAGTGGCAGTAGGTTCCTATGCTAACCTCTCGGTGAAGACCAAGAAAAGCTAAAGCACCTCCGATTTCTGTTGATCTTCAGAGAGTGCAGTCACTGAAGAACCCCCTACCCTCCAGTTTAGGGCTAGGGAGAGGCAGTCAGGCATAGGCATCAGCTGTGTCTCCAGGCAGTGCTAGAGGGAGTGGGTGAGGGATGGGGGCAGCAGCTAAGCATGCGGGGAGGGCAGATAACCTCAAAAACGAAAGTGTCCAGGAAAGGGGGCCTCTTCCTTGAGGTCCACTACAGTAGCTGGTTTTTCTGGCTGGAAAGGGCTTCAGTTATGCACATGTGACTCTAGTACCAGTGTAGGTTTCTAGTAGGACTTTCTCTGGCACCCAGAGCATGTGCTATTGGCAGCCTTTGATCTGCTGGGCCCATGTGGGCTGGAGCTGGTGCGCCTGCATTAGTCTTTTGCCTTTGCTCCTGTGTCCTGCCCTGCCCGTTGGGGCCTCTGGGAAGTTGCTGGGCCATTTGGCTGTGGAAAGTAGGGCAATGTGAATGCTGAGTATTTCTCCCTTGCCTTTTAATTCTCTGAAATGTTGCCACCCTGTATCTCATTTGAGCTTCACAAAACCACAAAGCTGGTAGTTGGGGGTGGGGCATGGTGGTCCTTATTTCATAAATGAGGATGGGGAGAAACTGAGCCAAGTGCAGCCTTCTGGAGCCTTCGTCTAGGTGTTGCTTCCTGCCCTGTCTCCAGATCTATCTGAGCCCATGTTCGGCATGAAGCTGCTGGCCAGAGTGGTGTTCATGCAGCCTGACCTTTCTGTCCCCTGCCTCAGCAGAGGCAGGCAAGAAGTCTGGCTCCCCAGGGGCCCGGCCGGGCCTCACCTGCCATGGCACGGCTGGCTCGCTCCCACACACCCTTCCCCACTCCACCTCTCCCTGCTGGGCGCTCAAGTTACTTCTCTTCCATGCAGTTTCTATTTTTCATCCTGTATATCTCTCATGAAATGATAACCACCTTCACTGTTCAGCTTCAGTAGCTCGGAAAAAGTAAAACAACAAAAGAAGCTCTAAATCCTCTGCCAGTTTGTTTGGACGAGCGCCTGGCAGGAGTCCCATGACGGCACTCTCAGCAAGGGTAGATTAATGAAAGCCGCTTACCTTTTCCAGATGGAAGCCCTCAGGACTCACGAGTGACTGGGAAATTCTCAGATAGTGGGAGCGGGGCACTGAGCAGCCCTCCAGGTAGCAGCACAGATCAGTGGGCTGTGACAGCCCAGTGAGGGACTTGCAGGGGGGTGGCTCTGTGTCCAGGCCAGATTGCTTAGTGGGGCCGAGCACCCCTGGCACCGATGGCAGGACCTGATCGCTTGGTCACTTCAGGGATTTCTCCACCAGTAGCTTTACTGGCAAACTGTTCAGCAACACATTTTGCTTTGGTCTCCTAATTGTGTTTTAGAAATGTTAATGAAAAACAGGTATGACTGGGGTTCCGCTAGGAATAGACTTGTGGAGCCAAGTCTTTCTCAGCTCTTTCCTCACCTGTGGGATGCTCCAACCTCTCTAGGTGGATCTGGTGGTGCACCCGTCCATGGACCAAAACGACCCTCTGGTGCGAAGTGCCATCGAGCAGGTCCGCTTCCGGATCTCCAATTCCAGCACAGCCAACAGGCAAGTGGTGGCGCCCGGGAGGAATCCAGAGCAAGGCTGCCAGGCCTGTGTGCCAGCAAGTCCACAAGAGCCCTTTCTTTATATCTGCATGCGATCAGTGAATTTGTTGGTTTAGAGTTCATGGTTCATGATCTCCTACTCTAAATAAGGACCAATTTCAGGATTCTTTAGGGGAAAAGAAAAAGTGCTAATGGTCTTTATTCTGTCTGATAGTGTGTGGACAAAGCACTCCCTGTCATAGGCCTCTGATGTCTGAAACTGACTCAGTCTCATAATGGCTCACAGTGATTCTGGTTGCCTTTCTCAGATCTTCTCTAACTTCGTTCATAAACCATGTAATGAACTGAGAGAACACTCAGGGGAGGGAGAAAGTTCTCAGCTGTGTCTCAACTAGAGACTCCCACAGGCAGGGAGAGGGCTGATCTGGCTTGCACATGCTGCTTTGTGGGGTCTGCCAAGCATTGGCCACATATACTGTGAATCAGTTGCTGGTTAATTTCTCATATAATTCCTCACTTCTGGCATTAATGGACATGTCAAAAGATATAGCACATTGGGTTCCTTGTCTCACAAGGCAGCACCCATAAGTGGGGGTGCCCTCTCCAGGGTCCCACAATCCCCACCACCCCCAAATGTTTCAGTGATCTGACATTTTGTTTGCATCATCTCCCTGGCCCATGCAGGGAGCAGGATTTGAAACCTCCAGGCCTGCATCCCATTCATACAGACAGACACTGTCCTTTCTCTTAGCCTTGATTTTCTCAATATATTATTGCATTTTTATTTGGACTGCAGGGTTAAAACTTCCCAGCTTCCAGTGCCCCAAGGGGAGGCAGAAGAAGAAAGTCAAGGAAAAGAAGGCCCTAGTGGATCAGGGGACTCTCAGCTGAGTGCTTCCTCTAAGTCAGAAAGTGGACGGATGAAAAAAAGTGATAAGAAAATGGGCATAACCCAGCTTAGAAATTATCACCCCGTTGTAGGTAAGCAGCAGCTTCTTGTCTGTGTTTAGTTACATTTCATTTGTTGTTTGCATGAGGATGTTTGAGGCATTGGGTCTCTCCATTCAAGCTGTGAGCTGCAGTCAGAAGAATGGGATCTGAGCTGTGGGCTGGATCCTGTTACTCTGGCCATATAACTTCTTCCAGCATCTCTGTCCCTACCTGCAAAATGGGGACTGTTCTGTCTGCCATACCTTACAAGGCTTCTGAGGGGCTCAGACAAAATCCTGCTAGATCCCAATATGAGGAAAGATTAATTTCTTCTTCTGAATGTTCTTGAGCTGGAACGTTTTATAAACTACAGAAAATTTCTCCCCGTCCTGACTCCACAGATCCCCCACAGCACAGTCGTTGATGAGTCTGAGCGTTCCTATAATTTCCTCAGAGTTGGAGTGCTGACAGGTTCCTCCTTCCCTCATTTCTAAACTTGTGCTGAGCAAGGCTGGTGGCCATGGCTTTATAGTCATGATGCTTGGCCCCTCTCCGGGCGCAAGAAGGAGGGCAAACTTGCCTCACTGGGGCCGGGCTGTCTGTCAGGCAGCATCAGGTCCGGGACACAGCAGACCCAGGGATTCCAAGTGGAAGAGGCTGTGTGACTTCCCTTTCCAAGGGCTGCAGCCCCACAGCCTGGCCTTCACTCTCCACGTTTCCCTGTTAGAAAGCACAGGTGAAGGAGGAACAGCGGCATGAGTGTGTGCAGCTGGACAGTATTTGCACTTGAATGGACCGGGGCAGTGCAGGTGTTCCTCCGGTGGGGCTTCTGATTGTCCTGCATGCTCTTGCAGCCACCATCTCACTAGGGAAAACCAAGGAACAGTGCATTTGTATCAGCAAAGAAATAAGGCACTTTAAAAGAACTGAGGTTGTGGAATATTTGGTGCAATTCTCATCAAGCCAGAAATCCTTACACAGTAGTTTCTCAGGCCCTCTAGTAGGCCATTCTTCCGTTGCTATAAAGGAATTCCTGAGGCTGGGCCATTTGTAAAGAAAAGAGGTTTAATTGGTTGACAGTTCTGCAGGCTGTATAGGAAGCATAGCTTGGCTTCTGCTGAGGCCTCAGGAAGCTTTCAGCCGTGACAGAACATGAAAGGGGAGCAAGCACATCACATGGTGATAGCAGGAGCAAGAGAGAGAGTTGGGGGAGGTGCCACTCAACTTTAAACAGCCAGCTCTCACGAGCATGGCACCTTGCCATGAGGGATCACCCCCTAACCCAGATGCCTCCCACTAGGCCGCACCACCAGCCCTGAGGATTATGTGCCAACATGAGATGTGGAGGGGTCAGCCAAACCTTCCCACCCTCCTTGCTGGTTCCCTGCACCAGTGCCCTCCTGCCTCAGGTGCTGCACTCTCCATTCATGCTGCTCGCCACTCCACCTCCCACCCTTCCACCTTCCCAACCCTTCCTGGAATGTGCCTGGCACACCCGAACCTCAGGCCCTCTGCGTTTGCCCTGCAGGCATGTTCACTCGCAGGCTCCCCAGTGAGGCCTCTCCCGTCCTCTGTTTGTAGAGTTGCAGCCCTCCTCCCATCCGTGCTTTATTTCCTGCTGGTGGGCTATTTTAGGTATATTTTATCATCATCTGTCCTTGCCCACTAGAAAGTAAGCTCTAAGAGAGTAAGGATATTTGCCATCTTTCTGCTCCCTGGCACATAGTAGCACTCAATAATTTTTCAGTGAATTCAACTGAATTCAGAATGGGATTTTTCAAGCACTGCTCTCTCCCTTTCTTGCTTCAGTTCCTGGACTGGGGCGTTCTCTAGGGTTTCTGCCCAAAATGCCTCGCCTGCGGGTGGTCCACATGTTTCTGTGGTACCTCATCTATGGGCACCCTGCCAGCGACAGCATGGAGAAGCCAAGCTTCATCAGTGAAAGGAGAAAGATAAAGCAGGAGCCAGGCAGGGCAGGTGTCCGGCCGTCCTCCTCTGGAAGTGTCTGGGAGGCCTGCTCGGAAGCCCCATCCAAAGACAGCCAAGATAGCGTCACCTGGGAGGCTGAAGTGGAGTTGGCCACAGAGACAGGTGAGAGGCCCCTGCCACTCCTGCACCTGGGACAGGCAGTCCCAGTAGGATCCAGGGAGAATCACGATGGTTCCATATCCTTATGTAAACTGGCTGCCTCCTCTGATCCAAATGGAAACATGATACACACTTATGAACCTGCAGGCTCTCTTCCTCATCTTCCTTCCTGCCTGACAAGTAGAATTTTTCTCAAGTTGGGGGTGAGGGCACCAAGACCTCCTGGGAGATGATGTCACCATGGTGACTGGGATCCTGGTTGCCGTGTGTAACCGTGAGTTTTTTCCTAGTGTATGTGGACGATGCTTCGTGGATGCGCTACATCCCTCCCATCCCAGTCCACAGGGAGTTCGGCTTTGGCTGGGCTCTCGTCAGTGACATCCTCCTCTGCCTTCCCCTCTCCATCTTCATCCAGATTGTGCAAGTCAGCTACAAGGTACTGGTGACTGGAACCATCACAGGATTGGCCCCTCAGCTCTGGCCTGGAGGGCCTACACTCACCTGGGCAAGGGAGGATACTTGAAGACCCAGGGTTCCCCAGGTGGATGGATGGGTGGATGGACAGATACTCAGTCAAGGGAAAATATTTAAATATTTTAAGGATTTGTTCGAGATAGATTAAAAATGATTGGGTAGATAGGTGGGTGGTTGATCAGGGGTAAATACTTCAAAGACTTGCTCTTCTAAATAGATCTACTATGGTAGGTAGATAGACAAATAATTATATTACAACCATAAAACCTGTTTTTAGAAATTTGGTAAATAGAGAAAGATAAAATAGAAATTACCCATAGCTGTATCACTCAGAGAGATAATTACTGCTAAGTAATTATCTTCTTGGTAAGGTTTTTGTAGTCCTTTATGGCTGTGCCATATTTGTGTGTACATGTGTGTGTGTGTGTGTATCTCCCTTTAAAAAAAAACTGAATAGAAACTATATTCACTCTTCTGTTGTCTGTGCTTTTGACTGAACAGTGTTTCCTATTTTTTGCATCATTAACTTTTTAGACTTGATATTAAATAGATTCATAGTATTCATTCTTATGCCTCTACTTTAATTTATTTAACCATAATACTTTCTATTTTTGGACATTTAAATTCCACTTTCTTGCTATTATAAATGACATGCTGATGAATACCTTTTGGTAGACATAGATGTGGCAGCTCCAGCATTTTTTCCTTCGGGTAAGGATAGGAGCAGAATCACTGGCTGCAAAAGAAACTCATGTTCTCCATCTCATCTTTTCTGGTTTCATATAAATGTGTATATTCTTATGTTGCCCCAGGGAAAGACTTAGCACTGTCTGTGCCCACAGCAGGATATGAGGGCATCTGTTTATTGCCCCCAGCAGTGTGGCAAATGGGCTGGAAGGGAGGGGTGGTGAATCCAAAGGCAGAGATGCAGGGGAACTGGGGCAAGAAGGGGAGCCAGTAGGCAGGTTCAGGGAGACAGTGGGCAGAAAATAGTACCGAGCACTTTTTCCAAGATTCTTGCAGCTCACCCTGCCCCTCAGGGCAAGCTGAACCTGTACATCACCTCTTCAGGTGGACAACCTGGAGGAATTTCTGAATGACCCGCTGAAGAAGCACACCCTGATCCGCTTTCTCCCCAGGCCCATCCGGCAGCAGCTTCTGTATAAGAGGTGAGGCTGTTGCACCTGACCCAGAGTGGCTGCAGGTGCAAGTAAACCCTTACGTCAGGGCTCTGAGCGATCGTTTATCAGGAGAGGAAAGGGTTTCTAATTTCCAGCTTGCAAAATCTCAAGGTTTCTATTAACATATTAATGAACTATGGGCTGGTACATTTTATTACTTGATCCGAAGGTTCTTTTAAAGTAAAATCTGCTGCTAATGGCTGCAAGTATGGGAAATTTTTTTCCCCTTTCATTATTTTTACTTTCCAAATCAAATACCCGGGGTCGGGTCAATCTCCATGGCCCTGGTTGGGTGTTAGGATGGGTGGTTCTGGGCCTCAGTACAGTGTGGCTTGAGGCTGGTCCTCCAGTTACCACCACGTGGAAAAGAGAAGAAGAAAGTTGCACCCCTCCCGTCACATGCAGACCCCTGCGGCCCGCCGCAAGTGTCGTGTGATGGGAAGATCCTGCCCCCTCTGTTTTCCAGGCGCTACATTTTTTCAGTGATGGAGAACCTTCAGAGGCTGTGCTACATGGGGCTGCTACAGTTTGGTCCCACAGAAAAGTTTCAGGATAAAGATCAGGTAATGTCTCTCAAGCCCAGATGAAGGTGATCTTGATGATTAAATGGTCTCCAAGCAGCCAAACCTGATGTGGGTTCTCCCTTTCTGGTGTCTCCCATTAGGTCTTTGTCTTCTTGAAGAAGAATGCAGTCATTGTTGACACCACCATCTGCGACCCACATTACAACCTGGCCCGCAGCAGCCGGCCCTTCGAGAGGCGCCTCTATGTCCTGAACTCGATGCAGGATGTGGAAAATTACTGGTTTGACCTGCAATGTGTCTGCCTCAACACTCCACTAGGTGGGTGTCAGCTGTCTCTGCTGGACCTGGCTGGTTTTGCTTCTTTCTGGTTGGCAGCTGGGATTTAGGGATAGAAAACCTAGGAGTTGCCTCGACCAGTGATGTGTTTCAAGTGCTCCCCAGAGGCCCAGAGCACCCCTGGGGCTCCCTGAGAAAGGAGAGTGGTGGGCCTTGAGTGGTTGGGGTGCTCCCAGTTCCCCCACCCAGTTGAACCCAAGTAGCCACACTTAAGACAAAGTTCATTTGTTTGTTGAGTAGGTATTTATTAAACACCTCCTGTGTGTCACTTCTTGTGCCTGATCATGCCGCAGTGAGAACATACCCCGCCCTGCCTTCGTGAGACTTGCAATCTAGTGCAAGGGAGACATAGCTCACAGGAGTGCGATAAGGGCCGTGGTGGCAGGTAGGGTGGTGTTTATTCCAGGGCTCGGGAGCAGCCTTGCTGAGGAAGAGACATTGGATCTGAATCCTATAGGGTGAGGCAGAGCCAGCCAGGGCCAGAGCTGGGGTGGGCGTCCCAGGCAGGGACAGTGTCACAGGCTGAAGCCCTGAGTGGTACGTTGGAGAAAGAGAGGAGGCCATGTGGGCAGAGGGAGAGTGGCATCCACTGGTGATGGTGAGGAGGGTGGGGCAGGCCGGGAGGTGTTTTGGAGGGAACTGACCTGACATGCTGGTGACTTGGTTGAGTTGGGCTTTGCAGGAGCCTCTGCCCACACCACTCTCCCTCCCAGGAGGGCCCTCCCTGTCATACTCACTTCTCAGATGCCCACTACTACTTCAGGCATCACCTCTTGGAGAAAGCCTGTCCACACCTTTGCTAGCATCATTCCCTTTCATCCTGTGAGTTCCTTGTGCCCAGAAAAGTTGGCTTCCATCCCCAGGATGTGTTGCAAAGTGCCAGGTGCACAGTCGTCATCCTGTAAATGTGAATTGAATGTATGTAGGGTCTGCTGAAGGCAAGAGAGCCTCCCCTGCAGCGTTCTTCCTGCAGGCCTCTCTCTACCTGGCCTTTTCCTGCCACCTCTGCCAGGGGGGAAAGGAAGCTACCTTCAGCTTGCACCTGCAAGAGGACTTCCATTCCGCTCCTACCTTCTTAAAGCTGAAAGATCCAATATCACACTTTGATTTTCGTGAAGCAGGAGTCACACATTTTACTTGGCATAATTGTTTAATGCCAAGGGTAATGATCACTTGTATCTAAAATCTTTCATGGGTCCAGACATATTTTATAGAACTGTGTGTTTCGTAGAAACCTCTGGCATTCAGCAGTAAGCTAGGCTTGCCAATTTAGATTTTAATAATAAAATGCCTAATTCCCCTGCATTTTATATCTAGATAAAAATTTGTGAACCAGCATGAATTTGCACCAAAGTTTTTCAGGCCTGACAATTGGTGAATTTCCATCCCTTTAGGTGCTCATGAGCAGAAATGGCAGAGGCTTACTGAGCCCATTAATCAGGCATTGATTGTCCCTTCATTCAGTAAACATGTGAAGAGGTTCTGCCCCAGGGAGGAGGGGAAAGCGTCATATAATGAGATGCACTCATCTTTTAGAGCAGGTGCTAAACGAACTGAGAAAGAATCACCCAAGGAGCATATTAAATGCTGATTACTGGGCCCTACTCAGAGAGTCTGTGTTTTTCATAAGCAGACTTGTGGTGCCATTGTTACTTATATGAGAGAAGCGTTGCCTTGAGTACTGTCCATTCAAATGGGTGACCTTGGGCAAGCTATTTATAACCTCCCTGATTCTTGGTTTATTCCTAAGCTGAGAACTCCACTGCCACCACCATACAGGCCAAGGTGAAATTGAGCAAGGCGTCTCGTTTAAAGTTCCAGCTGCCAGGTGCAGGGTTTGAGCTCCCACTGCCCCAGGCCGCACCAGCCATGCCATCAAGCCAAGGTCTCCGAGCATGCCAGGAGAGAGTCTTTCAGAGTCTGAAAACCTTCCCTCACCTACTCAAGCAGTGCTTTTAGTTGTATTTTATATTTTTTTTTTTGCAAGAAATGTAATTTTCTATATTATAGAATAACTGGCTATCATTTCTCAGCTCCATTGGCAAACCTCTTGAGCACTTAGGAAACATCTGGCTGTTCTTGGAGCTGGTTCGGGCCCAGGCCCACTGCAGTGCATCTCAGCAATCTGTGCAGGCCCCTCCCTGTCCCTGCCACCACCAGCAAGGACAGTCGTTTCTGCCACCCTGGCCCCAGCAGCTCCCAGGGGCTTTCTGGGAGGCAGGAAGGCCTGGGTTTCACCTGCACTGGACTCCCCGAGCCTGCCAGGCTCTCAACTGCCTGCCTGCCCTCTGTCTTTAGCGAATTCAGCCCGGCATAGACCCTTTCCTCAGGTCACCCACCAGCACTCCAACTCTCTTCCTCTGTTCCCTCTGACTTCATTGTGTGGACATTTTGTACAAAGAGGTCTTAGAAATCTCAGATCCCCCAAGTGGCCAGGGAACCTTTACACAGGCGGGGAATCCACTCTACTTCCCCACCCAGCCACAGGCGGTAGCCACCAGAGCCACAGCAGGAAGGTGTGATCGGTCACCCTGATGTTTGATTTTCCAGGGGTGGTGCGCTGCCCGCGCATCAGGAAGAACAACAGCACAGACCAGGGCAGCGATGAGGAGGGCAGCCTGCAGAAGGAGCAGGAGAGCGCCATGGACAAGCACAACCTGGAGCGCAAGTGCGCCATGCTGGAGTACACCACGTGCGTGTCCATCCCTAGTGCAACGGCCAGCACAAGGCTGCGGTGGCACTTATTTCAGATGTCTGCCCACCCTAGTTTGGCTTAGGACATCAGGCCAGATGGCCTGGGTCTCCGGTACAGAGGCTGCAGACGGCTGGCTCCAGACATACTTTATTTACCCCACATCTTGTTTTAAAAAATGTAATCAGTTGTCAAAATTTATTTTGGGAATTTTACACAAAAATCTGGATTTGTGACTTATCTTCCAAAAGTGGAAACCAGTCAACACTTAGGGCCCTCAGATTCTTCATTGCTACCTGTGGGATATTTTTCTGGAAAGATGAAAGTTGGTTATAAATAAATGTCCCCCACCCCATGCCATGGGCTCTCTTTTTGGTGATGACAAGAAGGCCTCTTCCTGTTGATTTCCTGTGTTTTAGTGGAAGCCGTGAGGTGGTGGATGAAGGCTTGATCCCCGGAGACGGGCTGGGTGCTGCAGGGCTTGATTCCAGTTTCTACGGACACCTTAAGCGCAACTGGATCTGGACCAGCTACATCATCAACCAGGCCAAAAAGGTGGGTGCGCGTCACACCAGATCATCATCTCGGGTCTTCACCACTCGCCCTCCTACCCCTCCCTGCCTGACCAGAGACACAAATGCTGGCTTCTGTTTGTGTTGAAGGTGCATCAGGTCCCTTAAATGTGTGCCTGGCCTGTTTTTTTCCCAGTGGATTCTAACTTACTCTGTGATGTGGACAGATACTCCTTTTTTAAAAAAGGATCAGAAGGTCTGGGTGACATAGGCCCTCCAGGAGGGAGTGCGTGAGCAATGGTTAAGCGGGTGACAGGAGACTCCAGCCCCTAGCTGTCAGCACGCAGTGGCCCTCAGCGACCTTGGTGCCTCTGTTACTGTGGACTGCTGGGGATTCGTGGAAGCTCATGCTTCATCCCAGTGCCATGCTTGTCTCACAGGAGAGTACTGCCTCAGAGAATGGACTCACAATGAGGCTCCAGACGTTTCTGTCCAAGCGCCCATTGCCCCTCGGTGCCGGAGGTATGTGTGCTGAGAGTTCCCCCCAGAAGTAAATATGGAACCAATGAAGGGCCTCAACAACTGCCCTATATTCAATTTGGTCTTCCTGGCCTTTGCAGCGCTCATCCTGAAACCGTTGTCTCCTGTGATTATGTCTAGGCAACAGCAGGTTGAATATTTGGGGGGAAGCAAGAGTAGGCTCCGAGCTCTATGCCGGCCAGGAAGAGCAGTTTGAGGTGGACCGAGAGCCCACGCTGGACCGAAACCGGAGAGTGAGGGGTGGGAGAAGCCAGAAGCGGAAGCGGCTGAAGAAGGACCCTGGGAGGAAGATCAAGAGAAGGAAGAAAGGTTGTGTGGTGATCATTTACACTTACTGGGCCTTGTCTTTACGTTTTGCTGGGAGACATGCCACAGCCTCACTCTAGCCGGGCCTGAGCTCTGCCCTCCTTCCAAGGGAAGATGCAGGTTTCCGCCTTCCCTTGATGTGTGTCGCGGTGCCATGGTCACTTTATTCCCACATCCACCTGGCAGATCGAGAGAGCCCCTAACGTCCCATATGCTTCCCCTGCTTTCTCTGCCTTTGTATCTTTGTATCTTATCTTTAAGCTTCTGACTTCAGGAATTCCTTCAGTTCAAATGCCTAGTTTCATCTCAGTGAAGAATGTTAGCAGCAGCCTCATCACAACTAGCTAAGATCCTGATCTTGGGGGGTTTACCTTTTAATGTCTGTGTTTATGCTAATCAGGCCAAAGTTCAAAGGCATATTGCGTTTTAATTAATTAACTTATTTATTTATTTAGCATCATGGTCTCTCTCTGTTGCCCAGGCTGGAGTGCAGTGGGTGTGATCTTGGCTCACTGCTACCTCCACCTCCTGGGCTTAAGAAATTCTGCATCAGCCTCTCGAGTAGCTGGGATTACAGGCGTGCACCACCATGCCCGGTTAATTTTGGATTTTTTTTTTTTTTTTGAGACAGTTTCGCTCTTGTTACCCAGGCTGGAGTGCAATGGCGCAATCTCGGCTCACCGTAACCTCCGCCTCCTGGGCTCAGGCAATTCTCCTGCCTCAGCCTCTTAAGTAGCTGGGATTACAGGCACACGCCACCGTGCCCAGCTAATTTTTTTGTATTTTTAGTAGAGACGGGGTTTCACCATGTTGACCAGGATGGTCTCAATCTCTTGACCTCATGATCCACCCTCCTTGGCCTCCCAAAGTGCTGGGATTTCAGGCGTGAGCCACCATGCCCGGCCTCAATTTTGGATTTTTAGAAGAGATGGGGTTTCACCATGTTGGCCAGGTTGATCTCAAACTCCTGACCTCAAGTGATCCACCCACCTCAGCTCCCCAAACTGCTGGGATTATAGGCATAAGCCACCGCACTGGGCCCATGTTGCATTTTTAAATTGAAGGAAAGCTGGCAGTCCTGTAAGCCTACAGCACCTTCTGATTTGACACACCCCTTGTGCAGTGCCTTTTAGACTGCCATTGAGTTCTTCATTCCGTCAGTATTTATAGCAGAGAGGGTGAAAGGCAGACCAGATCTAGTTGTTAGACCACTTTTCTATTGCCTAAGGGTTTACAAGTTTCAGCAGCAGCCACTGATGGCTGTAGCTATTTCAGATAAAGACAGTGTTTAAACAGGAACCTGTTTTCAGTGGTTTCTTTGGCTGGCGTTCATAACAAATAGCATTCCATCAGTTGAAATGGCCTACTCAGTTTCGCCTCTCGTAGATATGTGTAAGACCAATTTGGCTCAAAAACCCGATTTCATCACAAAGCAAAATATGGTGTGGTATCGCTTCGAGTCCAAATTTCCTTGCCCCACTTTTCTTCTGCCTTAATTTGGAAGACACTTGCTACATAGTCATTTGAGATTGGCAGTGGCATATGGTGTCTGTCCTGTGAAAGTGCTATCAGCACCTCCCCCAGGCAGAAGACCTTGGAAACCCAGTGGCTACGCTTTCAAGGTTCAGATCCTACCTCGGCTGCTGACTCAGCTGACTCAGCTGTGTGACTTCAGCAAGTGACTGTATGTGTCTGTGTTCCTCAGCAAAAAAACAGTGATAACAACTGTATCCATTTCATAAGCCACTGAGGCCAGTGGCTGCAGTTTTGGTGGTGGTAGTGCTGCTGTTTCGTTATTAACTACACAGATCTCACTGCTGCTATTTAGTAGCCATGACTCTGCGCTGGATGTTTTATATGCAGTCTCCTTCCATCCTCTCGATGGCCCTGGAGCAGAGTACTTATTGTCCCCACTATACACTCAAGTCTACACGACACCCGTGCGGTCATGGAGCAAGGGAGTGTGGAGGCCCAGTGACTGCACAGACCATGGTGTCCCGCTCACTTGGTGGATACACCCCAAGCATTTCCTGTAGGCTTCTGTATAAGATGCCTTCAAAGGACTCAGTCGCAGTGGGGGAGATTGGAGATTCACAGATAACCAACTAGAGGCTGCATTGAGGCCTTCCAGCCTGTTGCTGTAAAATTTGGCCAAGAGAAATGATGAAAGAAGGGGCTGAGTCTTTTGCAGTTAGTTTATGTGACTTTAGACACAGTGGGTATCTGATAACCAATACCATTGGTCACATCTCACTGGCTGGGTAGGGACCTTGACCCTGTGCAGACTGACAGCTCCAAACCAGGTATTAGAGACCTCCTCCCTTCTCCCTCTGGTATTTTTAGGAGAGTTCCCAGGAGAAAAAAGCAAAAGGCTGCGCTACCACGATGAAGCCGACCAGAGCGCCCTGCAGCGGATGACGCGGTTACGCGTCACCTGGTCCATGCAGGAGGATGGGCTGCTCGTGCTGTGCCGCATCGCCAGCAATGTCCTCAACACCAAGGTACCAACCAGCCCAGCCCAGCAGTGGGCCTAGCCCTCGATTGGAGCTCCTTCCTGTCTGAGCCTCCCAGGGACTCCCAGCCAGGGACTACTCCTCTCCGCTGCTCTGCTTGCCACTGGGAAAAGGATTGCCTAGAATCCTACACATTTTCTTTTTTAGAGAGATGGAGCCTCACTCTTTCACCCTGTCTGGAATGCAGTGGCGCCATCACAGCTCACTGTGTCTTAGACCTCCTGGCCTCAAGTGGTTCCCCCACCTCAGCCTCTCATAGTCCTGGGACTACAGGCCCACCCTGCCCAGCTAATTCTACAGATTAATAACACTCTGTTTTTGTACATTTCTTTTTAGCCTTCAGCCAGATACATATGAATGTTTGCCTAGCTACAGACAAACTAGTTCAGAGCTATTCTTTCTCTCTCCTCACCAGGAGTTTAACCCTGTCCTGCTCTATTCCTCCAACCTTCATTGCCAGAAAAGCTTCCTGTAACTGCCCATCATCTCTGGAATGATCTGGCAATTGGATGTAATTACCCTGTTCTCTGTTCTTGATGGATACTTCTCATGCTGTTTCTGTCACTTCTGGTACCTCTTGGTCCACTGGTATGGCTGGTCCTCAGGGCAGAGAGACCTCTTATTTGCCTTTCAGGAGAAAGAGCTCTGCTAGTCCAGTCCAGGGCCCCGTCCAGGCAGTAGTGCTGGGTCTCAGCCAGGCCAGGCAGGAGAAACCCAGCTGGGGCCCTGTGCCTGGATGCTCCTTGCCTGCAAACTAGTAGGTCCCTTGTCTTGACCGCTTATCCCCTGTTCTCTCATCCCTCAGTCCTCTCCTGAATTCTAACCCAACCACCCAACCTCTTTTCCAAGGAAGATCCTGAAAGGTGACATGTTGCCATCCCTTATTTCTGTTCCCTGCATCTGCAGTAGCTTTGTCATTGCAGAGCTAATAGGGGATGTTTCCCTCCCTGTGCTGTAGCCCTGGTGCAGCTGGAAGAGGCAGGAGGTCCTGCATAGGTCAGTGTTGGTTAACTGTCCACGCCACTCACCAGAGTTTACAGTCTTTCTGGGTCACCTTGTTCTTGGGGATGTGAGAAAATAATCTGTCATCAAGCTGCTTCCTAATGCCAGCCTTGCCTTCCTATGTTACTGACCGAGACGTTCTCCTGGGTCTGCTAATTTTGTACGTTCTGTTTCTAGTAGTGTAACATACCAGCACAACATACAGAACGTTTCTGAGCAAACATGATGTGTAGTTAGGACACTAAGGCCTCTAACTAAACACACTTTACATCCCATGATGTGCCCCAATCCAGCACTCTTCCAGGCAGATCCACCACCCCTCTAGGCACCTCCGTCACACATGGCACTTGACAGAATACACACTTTCCTGCTGGTCACTGAGGCCAGAATCTCCCTGTGTCCACCACATGGTGGGCTCAGTAAATGTCACTGTGAGATGACAGTTGTGGGGATTCTCTGAGGAAGGAGGTTGCACAAAACACATTTTTTCTGCTTTTTTACTGTAGTGCCCCATGATGTGGGCTCTGAGGATACTGACTTTTTTTCTTGACTCTGCATTTGATCCAGGTGAAGGGCCCATTTGTCACCTGGCAGGTGGTACGGGACATTTTGCATGCCACGTTTGAAGAGTCTTTGGATAAAACATCTCATTCCGTGGGACGAAGAGCTCGCTACATAGTCAAAAACCCACAGGCCTACCTGAACTACAAGTAAGCCTCGATGAAGCCCGATCTTTCCGGGATGTGGTTACCTCAACACTTCTAGTTCATTCTTTACTCTCCCTTCATCCCATTTGCTTAAGAGTGTGGTGGGAAGCACAGCTGGATTACACCGAGGTGTCTGATGGGCTGTCCAAGTGTTGGAGTCTGGTGGGGAGATGGATCTTGAGTTTTTGAGGGCCAGGCATGATTGTGGGTTCTTTCCCATGCAGGGTGGTGTTTGGACCTTAGAGCGGCCTCGAGAAGTAGGTGCTGTTATCCCTTCTTTGAATGAAGAACCAGAGACTAGATAGGCTGACTTGCTGAATACCACGTGCCTAGCAGGTGGTGGAGGCAGAAGCTGGCTTTTCCTGCTGTTGTCAGCCCTCAGGGCAGCTCCTGAGAGCTCTGATTGGTGGCTCCCTCCAGCAGCAAGTGGGATCATTAGACAGGAAGCCCTCTGCCATGTTGTTAGCAGAGCTGAATGAGAGCTGGGTGTTCCCTAAGCATCTGAAGCCATGAGATGGCAGCTGCTGGGAGTCACAAAGCAGCCACCCATGGTTTGTCTGTTGCCAGTAAGACTGCCCACCATCTCCTTCTCAGAGCCAAGGCTGTAATGCCACCGCCAGTCCCACCAGATTCCTCCTACAACTCCTTTCACAAGGAAGGCTTGAGTAGGGAGGACCAGAAAGCCTCTGAGGGTTGCAGGGAGGAGCCCAAGTTTTGCAGCCAGCATGAGAGTGGTTGGGGCCGGAGGGAGGCCTAACAGCGTTGGAAGAGCCACCTCCAGCAGCTAGTGGTTCATGCCACAAATCAGCCAGAGGGCTCGGCTGCAAGTTGATCCCAGGCCACAGGCTACCTGGGCTGCAGAGGAAACTCACCTCTAGACAGAGTTTCTCAGCACTCTGTGAGGCTGTGGATGATTCCCTGTTTTTGTAGGGGCTGGCCTGTACATTGTAGGATGCTTACCAGCATCCTTGGTGTCTGTCCACTAGAGGCCAGTGACACCTTCCCTTGCCATCGTGACAACCAAAAGTGTCTCCAATGCTCCTACGGGGAAAATCGTCCCAGTTGAGAGCCACTGAATTGCTTATGGAAGGGTGACACCACTTTCCTCTGCAAAGAATCTTAGACTTTCCATCTGAAAGGAATGATCACCTGGTCCAAACTCCTCTTTTATCAGAAAAAGAAACAGGCCCAGAGAGAGGATGTGAACTGGCTGGGATGACTGAGTTGGCAGTGAAGTGTGGTCTGCAACTTAGGCTTTCCAGCTTCTGAATGTTCCCACTGAAAAGTGGAACAGGAGGAGCTCTGGAGTGAGCAGGCCAAGGGGCAGTCCCCACTGCCGGTTCCGGTACTGTGGGGCCTAGGACAGGGTTTATCCGCATGGGGGCGCTCCTCACCTCTGACCAGGATGAGAGTACCAATAATAGCCATATCTGTCCTCCTGTCCTGCCCTTGTGTGTGTGACCTCAAGGAGTCCCCTTACCTTACCAGGCTGTAAATGGAATGAGTCTCTACCTGGCAAGCTCTTTAGGAAGGCAGCCATGCCTGGTGGGCAGGAGCCCCGCAAATGCTGGTCACCTTCCCCTTCATTTTCTTTTGGGCAAGTCAGGCTCTCCTTCCACCATGGAGATGTGAGTGGACACACCTCCTGCTTTGCAGTAGATGAGAGAGCTTAAGAATAATAAACTCCAAAGCCTATTGGATGTTTTTAAATGTATGATACACTTTCACGTGGATCAGCCCATATGGTCCTGGCCAAAATCCTGTGAGAGGCAGGTGGGACTCAGTGTTCTCGGTTACCCATAGAGGATGGAAGTTCAGAAAAGCCAAGGTGTAAAGTGCAAACAGACCTGATTGTGGTCAGGCTTGGCTGACCCCAGATCCCTCACTTGTAAAAGCTGCAGTCGTGCAACAGGCGTATAAGTAACTCACGCTTCACATTCAGCCAAGGCCAGAAACGTGAGAATGGAACTCTCTGATGTTCCAAATGCGGGCATCCTTGCAGCTCCAGACTCCAGCTTTGTCTCCTCTTCCTGCAGGGTGTGCCTGGCCGAGGTGTACCAGGATAAAGCGCTCGTTGGAGATTTCATGAATCGAAGAGGTGACTATGAAGATCCAAAGGTAGGCCCCGTGTGGGTGTAGGGTTCAGCCTGCTTGGGAGGTGGGGGCATCTAGGCTTTAGTCACCTCCTCTCGTCCCACAGGGCCCCTGCCAGCCTTAGAAACGTGGATGTTTTTTTCCTTCTCACTTGGGAAATCGCCTAGTCAGCTCTCTGACTGGACTTCACTCGATCTAGCTTCAAGCACCCGCTTTTAAAGACGATTGGAATCTGACATGCCACTTTGAAGGGCTGCTGTGCCTTGGGCCTGTTTTGTTAAGAAAATAGAACATCTCTTCAGAAATTACAGGCTTCCTAGAAAGCTTGCAGACAGGACGTGCGTTTTCTTTCTGAATTTTCTGTCCGGATAGGCCAGGGCAGTGGCTGACAAGGAAGGAAGCTGTCTGCTGACCAGACTCCTGCCCTTTAACCCAGAGGCTGTTTTTGTGCTAACCCTGGACTCTACAGCGTGTGTGGTAGGACTTGTGCCAGGCAAGGCCAGTGGACAAGGAGAGGCAGCCCTTTCCCTAAGGAAGCCACAGGCGAGTGGGACAGTCAGAGAAGACTGCATTGCAGGACAGTGCAGTCAGCCCCTGGAAGAGGAAGGCACAGGCCCACAGAGGTCGGGGGAGGAGGCTCAGCAATACTTTTGGATGGAAGTGACAGAAAAACCTAACCTAATGGGAGTGTATGCTTTTTTCTTTTTTACCCAAATGCCTAGCAGCTGAGGGAAGGCAGTCCTGGGCTGGTGCAAGGGAGCAGAGCTGTCATCAGACTCCCAGGCTTATGCCACCATACTCCCCTCCAGCAGCGGTCAGCTTTCCATCCTATGCCGGTCACCTCGTGGTTGCAAGTCTTGACTATGAGAGTTCAAGTCCTCACAACAGAATCCCAGAGCAGGAAGAAGTGGGGAGAGGGGCAGCAATAGACCCACATGGCCCTTATGTCAGCGGGCAGCCTTTCCCAGGAGCCCTGGCAGACCTGGGCTACATGGCTGGGAAACAGTGGGACACAGCACAGGGGACCCAGGCTGCCATGAGTGGCTTAGACTGTCCTGGTATATCCAAGGAGCCTGGGCATCCTCCCTCCCCACAGTCAGTTGAGGCTGGCTAATCAGAAAGCATGGGGAAGAATGGAATAGGTGAAGATAGGGGAAGAATTGGCAAAGGTGTCAGTACTAGGCGAGACTGGAAATGATGGCAGCTGGGGCAGCGACAGTGAGGGGAGAAGGAGCAAGGGCTGGTGGGTGCAGCATCAGGACAGCAGCCAGATGCAGCAGGGGCCATGTCCTGTACAGCCACCAGGCCAGGGAGGAGCGAGAGCATACCCTGTCGCTTTGTACACCAGGTGACATGTCCAGCTTGCTCCTCAGATCTGGGTCTGGACTGAGATGACTGCAGTGCGCATATAGAGGAGGGAAGTCATTTGAGGGGCACCAGTGGAGTGTGAGGCTGGAGCAGAGGAAGGAGGCTGACTACACAGATGAAACAGGGAGCACCAGGCCTGGGAGGAGGGAGGCTGCAAGGGGAGCACCGTATGGGGCATGTTTCAGTCTTCTCACTGTGGGCTTGGGAGAGTGCCGGCAATGCAGGTGTGAGGCTGTCGGCGGGTTAGTTGGCACCACGCACCCCAGTTTCCTGAGCATAGTGGTGCGGGTCTGTTGCCTCCTTTAGAGACCGAGCTTCTCAGATGACAGGTGACCAAGGGAGGCAGCCTGGTCAGTGGTTCTCGGACTTAGCTGGTGCAGGAGTTTGTTACAAGATGTTCCTTGGTGCATCTTAGCAAAACCTCCCTCTAGGAAGAGTAAGGGCTTAACCTCTCATTCTCTCATGTTGAAAGGTTTGTGCCAATGAGTTTAAAGAATTTGTGGAGAAGCTTAAAGAGAAGTTCAGTTCAGCCCTAAGGAATTCTAACCTTGAAATCCCAGACACACTCCAGGAGCTGTTTGCCAGGTAAGCTGCTTCTGGGATGGCTCCGTGTGGCCTTCACAGGGCAAGAAGAGAAGGCCAGCCCTGTCTCCTTTATCAGCAGGTCCCGGAAGTGCACGGTGCTTGCATGGTGCGTTTGGCCTTGCGGTGGCCCTCCTGTCTCTCCTCTCATGGGTGACTTGAACACAAACTGGGGCCTAGCTCCCTGCTGGGCACTTACATTCATTCTCCCACTGAGTCCTTCAGGCTTCCTTGTCTGGTTGGTGTCCTTTTTGCTGAGTTTGCTTATTCTACCTTATTCCTGTGTAAGTAATGTGCCCAAGGTCACAGTGCTTGTAGCACCAGGGCCTGGATTTGAATGTAGGAGGGTCTGGAACCACGTGGCATCTGGAAGTACATTCTTGGGTGTGAACACAGAACGCTGTACAATTTTTAAATCTTAAGTTCTGTGAACCAGGCCTATTTCTTCAGCATCATCCAAATGTAGACCCCTTCTCTCCACCATCCTCACCCAAAAAGTCCCTCAAGCCACTGTTTTTCTGAATCTCTCCCTGTAAAATGATGGCGTTCATCAGTTCTGCCTGTGAACTGATAACCTCCACCCTTGCTCTCAGCATTTCACTTGAGGACCTCATTCCTTCATTCACTCTACAGATGTAGCGTCTGTCCTGCCTACTGTATTGCAAGGCCTGAAGAGCAGTTTGTGCTCGGTTTCAGAGCTGAAATCATTTACTTACTGGTGTCGTTTTTGGCTTGCATTAAACTGCTCCCCAGAATTCCCAAATGACATGGTTTAAAGTCAATCCAATGGCCTGTTTACATTTTGTAACAAAATTAGTAAAGATTCATAATTTTTTACTGATTTGTAATGTGTATCTCCACATATTTTTAGTAAAGTTATGGGACAACTTTCAATCATAAAACAAGACAGATTTTTTTTGAGATGGAGTTTCACTCTTTTCACCCAGGCTGGAGTGCAATGGTGCGATCTCGGCTCATCGCAACCTCCGCCTCCTGGGTTCAGGCAATTCTCCTGCCTCAGCCTCCTGAGTAGCTGGGATTACAGGCACGCACCACCGTGCCCAGCTAATTTTTTGTATTTTTAGTAGAGACGGGGTTTCACTATGTTGACCAGAATGGTCTCGATCTCTTGACCTCGTGATCCACCCGCCTCGGGATTATAGGCTTGAGCCACCGCGCCCAGCCACAAGACAGATTTTTAAAGGAGCCCGAGAACCATTTAGAGAGAAGGAAAAGTTGCAAGTGTAACAGTTTAATACTGATTGTGATCCTGAGCATTCTGGCAGGCAAGGCAAAATAGAAAATGGTTCCAAGTCAGGTGGAGGGGCTTATGCCTGTAATCCCAGCACTTTGGGAGGCTGAGGCAGGCGATCACCTGAGGTCAGCAATTCAAGACCAGCCTAGCTAACATGGTGAAACCCCATCTCTACTAAAAATACAAAAATTAGCCACACACCTGTAATCCCAGCTACTTGGGAGGCTGAGGCAGGAGAATCACTTGAACCCCAAGAAGCAGAGGTTATTTTCACATGTTTCTGAAAAGTTTCTTTTTCTTGGCACTAAATTATAAGAGGGATTTACTATTGCAATCAAAATTTTTCCGTTAGTTTGGTAGAAACCAAAGAAACATCCTATAGATGGCCACTTTACCATATTTTATAAAAGTTCTATGATTTATTCTTAAATTAACTTGTTTGTTATAAATACAGTAAAATGATATTACATGAAGCTCAAAAAGGTAATGGGGAAATCGTTTGTAATTCCAGCACCTAATATGACTACTCTTTGGGGATTTTCATATTTCTTTAATTGATGAATAATAGTTGTACATATTTATGGGGTACGGTGTGATGTTTTGATATATGTGTCCATTGAGGAAAGATGAAATCAAGTTAACCAGCATATCTGTCATCTCACCAACTTCTTTTTTTGGCAACAAGAATGTTAAAAATCTATTACTTTAGTAATTTCAAAATATGTAACTGTGGTCGGCATGCAGTCTTAGATCATGAACACTGATTCCTCTGGTCTAACTGTAACTTTGCTCAGCATCTCTCCTTTCTTCATTCCTTCCCTTCCACTTCCCAGCCTCTGGAAACCGCCTTTTTCCTATTTCCATGAGAATGACTGTTTAGATTATTTCCGGGACATTTTCTTCCAGGCTTCTTCCTTGTGCTTGTTTTTGTTGTTCTTTGTTTCTGTTGTATTCTAACACACTCGCAGTTTTAAATTCTGTTTCTTTAACAATTAACAGTGGATCTTTGCCAATTCACATTTTTTCGTGTTGCCACATAATTGTCAGTAAGTGAACATTTCACATTCTCTCAGCCCTCCTTTTTATAACAGGCAGAACAGGGTATAGTCTTGTTTTAATTCACATGCACAGGGCTTGACTTTTGGCGCGTTTAACATTTCTCCCACTTCCGACACCTGAGCCAATAAATGGCCATCTTGAACCAGCATTCGCTCAGTTAGTGAGGAGCTGCTGTTTCATTGACACACTCTTATGTCTCTTTTGCAGGTACCGAGTTTTGGCAATTGGGGATGAAAAAGATCAAACCAGGAAAGAGGATGAACTTAACAGGCAAGTACTGGTATATAGAGTTGCTTTTCCTCAGCTACTTAACCTGGTGGCTGACAACCTATTGCACTAGGCCTGTTACTCTAGGGCCAAATCCAGCCCACCACCTGTTTGTGTTAAGAGTTTTATTGGCACACAGCCATGCCCATTCTATACGTTGTCTACATTGCTTTTATGTGAGAACATCAGAGGTGAGTACAGTTGACCTTTGAACAAGTTGGGGGTTAGAGGACGCCGACCCCCAGTACAGTCAAACATCCACTTAGAACTTTTTTTTCCTTCTGAGACAGAATCTCTTTCTGTCACCCAGGCTGGTCTTGAACTCATAGCCTCAAGTGATCTACCCACCTTGGCCTCTCAAAGTGCTGCAATTACAGGTGTAAGCCACCACTCCTGGCCCTACGTATAACTTCTGACTCCCTAGAACCTAACCACTGATAGCCTACTGTTGACCGGAAGCCTTAGCAATAACAAACAGTTGATTAATATACAGATGTAAAGCCACCATGCCTGGCCCCACATAGAACTTCTGACTCCCTAGAACCTAACCACTGATAGCCTACTGTTGACCGGAAGCCTTATCAATAATAGTCAATTAATACATATTTTGTATGTTATATGTACTATATACTGTACTCTCTATATACTTTACAATAAAATAAGCTAGAGATTTTTTCTAAACTAGAGTTTTTTTTAAACTTGAAAACATAAGGAGCCAGATGCAGTAGCTCACACCTGTAATCCCAACACTTCGGGAGTCTGTAGTGGGCAGATCATCTGAGATCAGGAGTTTGAGACCAACCTGGCCAACACGGTGAAACCCCTGCCTACAAAAATTAGCGGGGTGTAGCGGGCAACTGTAATCTCAGCTGGTCGGGAAGCTGAGGCAGGAGAATCACTTGATCCTGGGAGGCGGAGGTTGCCGTGAGCTGAGATCATGCCATTGCACTCCAGCCTGGGTGACTTGAGCGAAACTCTCTCTCAAAAAAAAAAATAATAATAAGGCAGAGAAAATCTAATTACTCTTCACTGAGTGGAAGTAGATCATCTTAAAGGTCTTCCTTGTCGTCTTTATGTTGAGTAGGCTGAAGGGACAGGAAGAGAAGGGTTGGTCTTGCTGTTTCCAGGGTGGCAGAGGTGAAAGAAAGTCCATGTATAAGTGGAATCCGCACAGTTCAGACCACATTGCAGAAGGGTCAGCTCTAGTTGCAACAGATTCCATAGAGCCCACCACGACTAAAACATGTATTATCAGACCCTTTAGAGGAAAAGTTCCTGACCCCCTGGCCTTAAGTATCACTGGCCAAGCCTTAAGGTAGGTTGAGGAAAGGATTTAAACTCCCAATGGATGAGCTTTTCAAGCAAAACTCGGTTCCAAAAGCTCAGGTTTTGTTTTTCCATCTTGGATAATCAACAGTCACTTTGATTTTAGCTCTGTATTTCAGTGAGAAACCTTTTTGCTTTGGAGAAAAACTTGTTTAGAATTAGAGGGAAAGAAATGAGAAGTACTAACCACATTTGTTAGTTCTCATGTAAACCCGTTCCAGATAGGTCACCCCTTATCTACTAAATAGAAACTTTTCTCCTGCAAAAAGTGACCTGTTAGTAAAGCCTGGAAACTGTCATTTTTTAGTGTGTTTTCTTTTGTGAATAGTTTCGGCGTTTGTGTCCCTTTTGTGAGATTCAAGTTTTCTTCCCTGAGAATTGCATCCGCCCGACATGAGCAGTGCTTGTGGCCTCATGGTGCCCTACCTTCCCCTCTTTCAGTGTGGATGACATCCACTTTCTGGTGCTCCAGAACCTGATACAGAGCACGCTGGCCCTCTCGGACAGTCAGATGAAGTCCTACCAGTCATTCCAGGTGGGTACGGGCTGCTCAGCAGCACAGCGGGGACGTGGGCCCTTCTCAGGCCGGCTCATGAGGTTCTGGCCCCTGCTGGTCTCCACCGTGGGCTCTCAGGGCCTGATTCCCCCAACATGCCAGCCCACGTGTCTTTTGACTTTATTTTTTTTATCATTGTTTTTATTTTATTTCTTTATACTTATTGTGTATGTTTATGGCATATCAAACTAGAGGATTTGATAAATGTATACATTGCAGAATAATCGCCACAATCAAGCTGATTAGCACATCCATCACCCAGCATAGCACCTTGCGATCTCTCCTCCTGGCACATTTCAGGTGTACAGCATCAGATTGTGACCTGTCATTACCACGCTATGAGCCTCCAGGGCTCAGCACCTCATAGAACTGAAGCTTTGCAACCCTTGGCCAGCTTCACATCTCTCTCTTTAGTCTTCAAAGCATGGGGATGGGATCCAGTGACCTCCATAATCCCTCCCAGAGCTGAGGTTGTTAAGTCTAATGTTTAAGACAGAAAATGAAGCAGGAGAGGAAATGAGGCGTGGCAAAAGAACTGAGAAAGTAATTGAGCTCTACAGCATAGCTTTTCAAATCATCACTTATGAATGCCCAGATATTCTGGTCATGGGAGGTCACTGGGTGGGAAAGCTGCCTTTTCTGTGGGCAGTGAGTCATCTGTCTCCTGAGGACACAGGTCCATGCAGCTGCTCTAGTGCAGCTGAAGGAAGATGAGAGTGAGGAAGGGAAATGGCATCACACCCCCAGTGGAGCCTAGGAAGTCAGTGCTCTTACTACTCTTTTACAAATGTGGACACTTGAGGTTCAGAGAAGTTAAATCATACACCTGAGACCACACAGCTCAGTCATCACCCAAGACCCCCACAGAGAGGTGCTGAGGGGCCCCAGCCAGTGCCACCCAGGGCCTTGTTCTCCCCCAAGTCATCGCAAAAGTGAATTCTAAGAAGGACCCATTCATTTTTCATTTCATCTCTAAGCCTAAAAATCTACTCCTGGCTTACATTAACAAGTCTACCTGATTGGGAATATGAGGGGAAAAAAACAAGAAAACAAAGGGACTTTTCTGTTCCCACTGATGAGTTTGGATGGGTGAGGACCCGATGGTTAGGGCACCTAGGAGTCCTACAGAGAGATCTTGAAGCATGTGGAGCCCAAGTCCCACCCTCAGAGACTCCAGTTAAGAGCAGCAGAGTAGGACCCTGACAAGAGTATGCCACCGCCCCCAATCCTGAAGGAAACAGCGGTGTCAACCCTGCCGGGGGGGCGCACATGCTTGTTGCATTCCTGGGTGCGTGCTTGTTACTTTGGCCCCAGTGGGGCAGGGAGGACTGGGGGAAGTGGAGCTGGTTCAGGAAAATGCCCTGCTTCAGAGCAGCACCCTGGCCCTAGTCTTAGCTGTGGCCAGGCCTTGGCACACCCCAGACTGAGTGTGCCTGTTATCTCTCCTGTTTCAGTCATGACCTGGAGGGTCTCTGTGCCTCCTGCAGGGACACGTGGGACCACCAATCAGAGGGGCCCAAGAAATGTCCTCCTCATGCTTGCCGTCCTCCCTTGAGCCCTGCATTTTATTTCCTTGTGCCTGTTTTACACATCCAGCCAAGGGCACACATTTTGGAGTGGAAGGCTAGTATCAGTGCCATGCACCCCCCTGCCACCCCAGCATTTTGTAGATGAAGGAAGCAAAGTCCTGTCTGAGCCTGAACTTGCAGAGAAAATCATACATAGTGTCGGGTAGAAGTTCCAAATAAACAGTCCACAGACCGCATTTTGTTGGTCGCACACTTGTTTAAAAGGTTAAAAAAAAACCTTTGTTTTCAAATTAACTTCCAACATTGCATATAGGAGTCCAAATTTCTGACCTCTGGCTTTGGGGTGGGCCTTCTAGCTCTTCTACTTATTAGTAGCTCAGAGCTGGAGGGGACTTTGGGGATCTTTTTCACTGTTCCCCACCTCCACACCAGAAAGCCCAGCCCCATGGCAAAAGCCAGGTCCCCTGCCTTCCAGCCAGGCCTGTCCCCAGTATTATCCCACTGCTTTTTCCTCCTCCAGTTATATCTCAGGTGGCATCTGGGCTCTGATGTGTAGTACCGAAGGCCTAGTTACTCTGCCTCAACCCCCAGGGGCATGGGAAGTCACCTGAGAAAGACCACCTGGCCCGCACGGCCTTCCTCCCCCAGCAGGAAGTGGGACACTTCTTTAGTGACTTCTTCAGTGGCTCTTGAATGAGGACTGGAAGGCCAATAGCAATGTCAGAGCCCCATAGGGGACCCCACGAGGCCCCTGAGGACCTCAAGGTTCTTGGAAGCCAGTGGAAGGCCGCAGACGGGTTCACTGTGTCTGTGACAGCCCAGCCTCTTGGAAATATGAGTGGGTAAACCACACCCCCCAACTCCCCACACATGGCGTGAGCACTCCTATCCTGTTGTATGAGAATACACCCATTCACTAATTACATTCAAATGGAAGAGAAGATCAAAGTCACAGAAGGCTTGTCACGAGGAGTGAGATGCAGCTTCTCTCCACTGCTCTGGGGAAGGATGATGCTGTATTGGCCCCTCCCAGCTTCTGCCGTCCACCGCACAGGGAGTGTTTCCCCATAAGGCCTAATGGTCTGCGTGTCGAGGACTGACGCACGGCTGCTGTCTAGAGGAAGCAGAGTTGCACAGGCTTCAGTCAGACAAGCTCCGGGGAACACCTGAGTGCTGCCCCAGAGCCCCAGCTGACCACCATGCTGGTCCCCGGTCCCCTTGTATCCCTCCGCTGAAAGGAAGATGCAGTGGTGAGGTTGCTCTTCTCGCCTCAGTTCCACCCCTGCCTGGCAGTGTGACCTCGGAGGACCACTTAAAGTCCATGTGCCTCAGCCTCCTCTGGCACTCAGGGTCCTGAGGCAGCACCTAAAATCCTTAGACCATGACAGGGATTTTTTTTGGCCAGTGCTTTTGAGGAGACAGTCCTGTAGGAGCTCTTTCAGAGGCTGGCAGATGCTGGATACTCAGGAACAGCTGGTTGCTTGTCCTTTTCAGAAGCTTGGAGGAATAGAGACTCTGCTGACCGTACACTCCTTTGAGCTGCTCTTCCACTAGGTGGGACCCAGGTCCATGAGACTTAGCAGGCTGAGCCATGAAGTCACCATAGCATGTCCATCAGAGGCACCTCCTTCCGCCTGGGCACTGGGTGGCAGCAGCAAGAGTTGAATCAAGGCCAGGTGTGGTGGCTCCTGCCTGTAATCTCAGCACTTTGGGAGGCTGAGGTGGGATGATCATCTGAGGCCAGGAGTTCGAGACCAGCCTGGGCAACATGGCAAAATTCCATCTCTACAAAAAATACAAAAATTAATCAAACATAGTGCCTGTAGTCCCAGCTACCCAGAAGGCTGAATCAGGAGGATCACTTGAGCCAGAAGGTTGAGGCTGCAGTGAGCTATGATGGTGCCACTGTACTCTAGCCTGGGCAACAAAGTGAGACCCTGGCTCAAAAAAAAAAAAATTGAATCTGTGTTCTCCTGGGACTTCTAAACAAGGAGTAAGCAGATGAGATCATTTCAGGTACCTGCTATGGAGAAAATAAAACAGGATAATATAAGGCAGTTGACCGCAGAGGAGAATGGAGAGTTTGTTTTTTGAGGGGAAATATTTGGCCTGAGACTTGAATGTTGAGGAATCAGCCCTGCAGAGATTTAGGGGAGTGGCAGGGCGAAGGCCCCGAGGTAGGATGCCTAGACTTTTTCAAGACATGTAAGAAGGCCCAGGAGGCTGGAGGGCAGTGAGCAAGGGGTGGTGTTGGAGGAGGTGAGGCCAGAGTGGTAGGCAGGCGGGCCCCACTCACGATGCTCCGGGTCCTCAGAAAGGACCAGTTGTTGCATCTGCGGGGAGAGGGGTTGCGGGGCTTGGGTTTGAGGCAGGGCAGGAATATGTTGTCCAATTTAGGCAGTGAAGGATGATTTTGGCTGCTGTGGAGAATGGTCAGGGGTTAGCGGGAGGTGACATGCGGAAGGAGGGAGACCAGTCATCTGGGAATGATGGTGAGAAACAGCGGTAGCATGGACTAGATGGGCCAGGGCAGGTGGTACGAACCCAATGCACTGGAAGGTAGAGCCAACCCAATGTACTGATGGCTGGATGGGAGGCCAAGGGACAGAGTGGTCAACCAGATGATTCTGTGCTGATTCCTCTGTCTTTGTATCCAAAAGAAATCGGCTTTGGAGTGAATAAACCCGGTCTCGTCAGTTCCCTGTCCTTTGTGGTCTGTGGAAGTGTGACGTGATGGTCTGAGACCTGGAATTGCGGACTTCCTCAGCACCCCCTGTACACATACACACTAACACACACACGCGCCAGCCTCCCCCAGTCTGTCACTTCCTCTGTAAAGCATCAGTCACAGCCTCTGCATCCACATACCCCAGCCCTCTCCCTGGCTGGCTGGAGAACCCTACTCACCCTTGCCACGCTGTGTTGCAGACTTTCCGCCTCTATCGGGAGTACAAGGACCACGTTCTCGTGAAGGCCTTCATGGAGTGCCAGAAGAGGAGCTTAGTCAACCGGCGCCGGGTCAACCACATGCTGGGCCCCAAGAAGAACCGGGCCCTGCCCTTCGTGCCAATGTCCTACCAGCTGTCCCAGACCTACTACAGGTGAGTGCCTATCAGAAGCCGTGGGTACTCTGAGGTTGAGCCATGCCCTGTCTGTAAGGAGGAACAAAGGAAACATCCAGGGCCGTGAGAGTGTGTAGGAGCCGGGACTCCTCGAAGCCTCGTGCGCAAGATGCAGGCTGGGGTTTCCTCCAGCCCCTTTCTTCCTTTCTGGTGTGGGGATAAGGTGGGCGCTGGCCATATCTTTGTGTTGGTGGCATTGCCATTTTTGCAGGTAGTTTATTTTTTTCTCTCATCAAGTGGTATGAAATCAGTTTTGCATTTAATAATTGGCCTGGCTAGAAGTCCACCCTCTTGATTGGGCTTAGCCTCAGTCCCTCTTCCGTGTAGCCCTGAGACCCAGGAAGCCTCCCAGGCCCATTTGCAGCACCAGCAGCTGGTGCAGGGTTGGGGTGCAGAGGTGCATTCAGACAGGGCTCCTCCTGAAGTGCTCTTGCAGTGTGGCTTCATGTGGCAGCAGGCATGGCATCATCAGCCTCCCGACTACATGCAGAGGAAACCCCTGAGAATATTCCCAAGCTGCCACCTTGATGGTTTCCCTTCACACCATTCTCCTTGCCTACCCTCCGGTCAGCAAGGGCTGTAGTGAGATGATCAGAGATGACACCAAGAATCTTTCGGTTTTTTGTTCCATCCCTTCCCTGTGATGGTAGACACTTTCTCCTCCCTAAACCCTCACCCCAAATGACCCTCAGGCCTCTGGGAAGTAGATTTGGCAGCAGAAGATACATGTCCAAGTCCAATAAGGCCATTTTTCATGGAGCCACTGCTCTGACCCCATGTCCCTGTCTGAACCGAGGGTGCTGGTCAGCAAACAAGGAAGGCCCCTTGGGTCCCTGCCTCTTACCCTGGTAGCAGGGTCATGGAATGCTGCTCTCTGGACAGAGCCAAGGAAGTGACTCACCAGGCACTGCATGGAGACAGTGAGTTTAGGCACACGTGTCCCCTCCTTTCTGTGTGAGACCAGGGCTGGCTTTGTGCGGAGACTGTTGTTACAGAAAGCATGCTCACCATCCCTAGTTCAGCAGCTGTGTACGGTGAGCCTGCCAGCGCCCTCCTGGAGCGCTGGGTGAGGTCACATTGAGTTAGATGAGATAGGACTCTGCCTGGAAGATGCTCAGGCGGGCAGGGAAGAGAGACACACACACCGCTAGCTGGGAACGCAGCGCCTTCATTTGGGATGGGAAAGAGAGCTTTAGGGGAGAAGTGGGGCGTTTCACTTAGTTCTCACCATAATGATTTGGTGTGCGCATAGCCTGTCCAAATGAAGTCTTCCCACAGCCACCCCTCAGGCCCTTCCTTTTTGTCTGTATAGGATTTTTACGTGGCGGTTTCCAAGCACCATCTGCACGGAGTCATTCCAGTTTTTGGACAGAATGCGAGCTGCCGGCAAGTTGGACCAGCCTGATCGTTTCTCTTTTAAAGACCAGGATAATAATGAGCCCACAAATGACATGGTGGCCTTTTCACTGGACGGCCCTGGAGGAAATTGTGTGGCCGTCCTGACCCTCTTCTCTCTGGGCCTTATTTCCGTGGACGTCAGGATCCCGGAGCAGATCATCGTGGTAGACAGCTCAATGGTGGAGAATGAGGTCATTAAAAGGTAAGAGCTCGGCGTCCACGACATCAGGTCTGGACACATGCTAGAGACGAGCAGGGGTGAGCAGTGCCTTCTGGGAGCTTGCAGAATGGGCTTTGCAGATGAGTGACTGGGGATTACAGTCCAGTCCAAGGCATCCTCTGCTGGTGCCTCCCACATGCTATGGGAATCCACCAAAGAGAAGGACGCAGCAGAGCGGAGCAGGGGAGGGGCAGGGAAGAGAAGGGAGGATTGGTCCTGAGGGCCTGGCAGCGGAACTGGGGCTTCCCGGGGAAGTGGGTGTTTTCTGGACTGAGAGACGGGCAAGAGGAACAGTCTTCACAGAGACGTGGATATGTGACAAGGGGTGAGCAGGGTGCACTGGAAGGTGGGAAGGGGGATGCATCTGGGGCAGCCATATACCCCAGCCTTGGTAATGAAGCACAGCCAGATGCTGGGGTGGCCACAGCTGCTGGGGCCACTGCTGAGGCCCAGCCACAGAGGCCTCTCGAGGGAGGAGACAGGTTCCAGTAGCAGCCGGCTGGCTTGTGCTTAGGTTTCCAGGGCAATTTTTTCTAGCTTGGGGAAGGATGGCAGCCTAGAAGACGATGAGGATGAAGATGAAGACTTGGACGAAGGCATTGGGGGCAAGCGCCGGAGCATGGAGGTGAAACCCGCCCAGGCCTCCCACACCAACTACCTGCTGATGAGGGGCTACTACTCCCCTGGCATCGTCAGCACCCGCAACCTCAACCCCAACGACAGCATCGTGGTCAACTCCTGCCAGATGAAGTTCCGGCTCCGCTGCACCCCTGTGCCCGCCCGGCTCATGCCCGCTGGTGAGTGCTCCCGCTGGCCCTGGGGAAGGACCCGGAGGCCCAGGCTAGGACCTAAACCATCAGGCTCCCCAGGCCAGGCGTGCAGCCACAGGACACGCAAAAAAACACAACTCAGGTGTGCCTGTGCTGCACCCACACTTCTGTGCAGGAGCTCAGCAACACCGCCTGTCTTTTAGTCACAACTGTGCCTCAGGAACTGGCAGGCAGGCAGACAGGCTCACAAGGAAGAGCAGAGCACTCTTACCTCCCCGCCCTGCCCACTCTCCATGCACGGCCCTGTCACTGCCCAGGCTCTAGTCTCCTGGTGCTTGCTTAGCTCTGTAACTCTACAGCATACGCCCTTAGGAACCTTTTAGGTCTTATCTTTTGACCTTTACCAGGAAAGAGGAATATTCCACTCACATTCATGATCTCTTACCTCCTTTACTTCCAGTTTTGACACTTAGTTCTATTGATGATCTTTGAAACTTTTATCTTTTTACTTATTTAAAATGATTGAGATGGGAACTCGCTAGGTTGCCCAGGCTGGCCTCAAACTCCTGGCCTTTAGTGATCGTCCCTCCTCCACCTCCCAAAGTGCTGGGATTACAGGTGTGAGCCACCACACCAAGGCTATTTTTTAGAAAGAGGCTCTTGCTCTGTTGTTCAGGCTGGAGCGCAGTGGCATGATGATAGCTCACTGTCACCTCAAGCTCCTGGGCTCAGGTCGTCTTCCTGCCTCGGTCTCCTAGGTAGTAGCTTGGTATGTGCCACCATAACCAGCTAATTTTTAAATATTTGTAGAGACAGGGCCTCACTCAGTTGTCCAGGCTGGTCTCAGGCCTCAAGGGATCCTCCCGCCATGGCCTCCCAAAGTTCTGGGACAACAGGCATAACGCATGCCCTGCCTAGTGTATATAATATTCTAAATCCTTTGTTTTCATTTCATCAGTGTTCTCAGCATCTTTCCCAGGAGTAGTTTCTATATCAAGAAACTCAAGAAACCACCTTTGCTCATCTGTAAGAAGCAACTCATCTGTTCAAGTTTGATTCTGAGATTGCAGCAATTCCATCCCTTCTTCAGGCTCCGCCTCTAGTTCTAGTTCTCTTGTTATTTTCACTGCATCTGCAGTTACTTTCTCCACCAAGACTTGAACCCCTCAAAGTCATCCATGAGGGTGAGAATCAACTTCTTCCAAACTCCTGTTGATGTGGGTATTTTGACCACCTCAAAACAGGATGGTGACTCTTTTCTGGAAGATTTTCAATTTACTTTGTCCAGATCCGTCAGAGAAATCACTAGAGTAGCTATAACCTTATGAAATGCATTTCCTTCTCTTTTTTTTTTTTTTTTTTTTGAGACAGAGTTTCACTCTTGTCTCCCAGACTGGTGTGCAGTGGTGTGATCTCAGTTCACTGCAACCTCCACCTCCCAGGTTCAAGTGATTCTTCTGATTCTCCTGTGTCAGCCTCCCGAGTAGCTGGGATTACAGGCACCTGCCACCACACCTGTATAATTTTTGTATTTTTAGTAGAGACGATGTTTTACCATGTTGGCCCATCTGGTCTCTAACTCGTGACCTCAGGTGATCCACCCACCTCAGCCTCCCAAAGTGCTGGGATTACAGGCATGAGCCGCCATGCCTGGCCACAAAATGTGTTTCTTAAATAAGACTTGAAAGTGAAATGACTCCTTGATCGATGAGGTACAGAATGGATGTATTAGCAGGCAAGAAAACAGTGTTCATCTCCTCGAACATCTCCATCAGAGCTCGTGGGTGACCAGGGGCATCATTAATCAGCACACTGTTTTGGAAGGAATCTTTTTTTTTTTTTTTGAGATGGAGTTTTACTCTTTGCTGCCCAGGCTAGTGCACAGAGGTGCAATCTTGGCTTACTGCATCCTCCTCCTCCCGGGTTCAAGCGATTCTCCTGTCTCAGCCTCCTGAGTAGCTGGGACTACAGGTGTGTGCCACCACACCTGGCTAACTTGTGTATTTTTAGTTGAGATGGGGTTTCACCATGTTGGCCAGGCTGGTCTCAAACTCCTGACCTCAGATGAGCCACCCGCCTCGGCCCCCCAAAGTGCTGGGATTACAGACATCAGCCGCCACACCTGGCCAAGAAATGGTTTTTGTCTGAGCAGTAGGTCTCTAGAGTGGGCTTAAAATATTCAGTAAGCCACGCTGTAAACAGATGTGTTATCATCCAGCTTTGCTGTCCTATTTATAGAGCACAGGCAGAATAGATTTAGCATAATTCTTAAGGGCCCTAAGAATTTGGGGATGGGAAATAAGCGTTGGCTTCAACTCAAAGTCGCCAGCTGCATTACTTCTTAACAAGAGAGTGGCCTGTCATTTGAAGCCTTGAAACCAGGCACTGACTTTTCCTATGTGCCCATGAAAGTCCTAGATGGCATCTTCCAATATAAAGCTGTTGTGTGTATAGTGAAAATCGGTTTAGTGTATACACCTTTATCACTGATCCTGGCTAGATCTTCTGGACACCTTGCTGCAGCTTCTCCATTCACACGTGCTGCAGCTTCTCTATCCACACTTGCAGCCTCTCCATCCACACTTGCTGCTTCACCTTATACTTTTTTGTTATGGAGACGGCTTCTTAAAAGTCATGAACCAACCTCTGCTAGCTTTCACCTTTTCTTCTGCAGCTTTCTCACCTCTCTCAGCCTTCATAAAATTGAAGAGAGTTAGGGGCTTGCTCTGGGTTAGGCTTTGGCATAAGGGAATGTTGTGGCTGATTTGATCTATCCAGACCACTGAAACATTCTCCGTGTCAGCAGCAAGGCTATTTTTGCTTTATTATTGTTCGTGAGTAGCACTTTGAATTTCCTTCAAGAGCATTTCCTTTGCCCTCACCGCTTTGACTAACGTTGGCTTTCAGCTGTCTTGGCTGTCACCATGCTTTCCTCACAAACCCCGATCATTTCCAGCTTTTAATGTAAAGTGAGAGATGTCAACTCTCCCTTTCACTTGAACACAGAGGGGCCATTGTAAGGTTATTAATTGGCCTGATTTCAATATTGTTGTGTCTCAGGAATAGGGAGCCCCAGGGAAGGAGGAAAGTAGAAAATGGCTGGTCACTGGAGTTGTCGGAACACATGTGACATTTATCACTTAAGTTTGCTGTCTTATGTGGGCGTGGTTCATGGTGCCCCAAAGCAATTACAGTAGTAATGTCAAAGATTGCTGATCACAGGTCACCATCGCAGATATGATAATCATGAAAACGTGGAGATATGAAAATTACCAAAGCATGACAGACACAAATGGAGCACAGGTGTTGGGAGCGTGGCACCGGTAGACGCTCTTGACGCAGACCTGTCACAAACCTTCAGTATGTAAAAACAAACCCAAAACCACAATATCCATGAAGTACAGTACAGTGAGGTGCTTGTGAAGCTGATGTTGTTCATTATATGTTTTGTAACCACAATTAGAATTCTGTATTTTGTCTGGAGTTTGGACTGGGCAAAAATGCAGTGGTAACCTATCGATTTTGGCCTTAGCAGAGACGTCTTCCACAGGAAGCAACAGAAGCCAGCCATGGGAAATGTAGGAGTCCCCAGTCAGGGACTCCCCGCCAGAGCACTGGGCTTTACAGTTCTCAAACCCCAGTCCTCGGCCTCTGTGCCCTTCACTTTGTATCTTGAGCAGGAAAATCACAGTGGCCAGGAGAAATCCAGTCAACTGTAGTCGGGGGCCTAGGGTCATGGATGAGGAGCCTGACTCCCAGGGGCCCGACCCGTTCACACAGCAGGTGACCTCGTGCGCTGGAGCATGCCTTTCCTAAGTGTGGCCTGTGCATTGGCCAGGGGACAAGGGCCTCTGTTGGGTTGCCTCTGATCTTCCTCCGTGTCCTCCCAGCCACTCCTCTGGAAGAGCTAACAGTGGGAACCTCCTGCCTCCCTGACACGTTCACCAAGCTGATAAACCCCCAGGAAAACACCTGCAGCTTGGAAGAGTTTGTCCTCCGGCTGGAGCTCTCTGGGTATAGTCCTGAAGACCTGACTGCTGCCTTGGAGATCCTGGAAGCCATTGTAGCCATGGGTTGTTTTGGGATTGACAAGGAGGAGCTGCGCAGACGGTTCTTGGCTTTGGAGCAGCCAGGTGGTGAGCGTACCAGGACGTTCGCAGACTGCGTCCAGGTGAGCTGTGCTTTAGGTTAGCCGGATGTCACTGAAGCCGAAGTTGCAGCTCCCAGGCCAGGTGCATGCTGAGGATGGGCTGGATGTGGGGCATAGTGTGATGCATTCTTTTTAAGCATTGAATTAGTCATTAACATTTGAAAACTGGGGCATTTCACGTCCACTTTGAGGGTGCAGCTGTGGGTCCCTGAAGGTCACACAGCTGATGTGGTTCATGAGTGACCAGGCTGAGCCTAGAGAGGAAGAGAGGCTCCTCCACGGTATGGGGCTAAAAGGGGCAGCCCCACCTCGTGGACCTGCTGCTCAGGGACTTAACCCAGCAGACAGGGGAAGCCACTCTGCTCATCCCCCTTCACCAGCACAGAGGATCCCTGGCTCCCCACAGACTCCACCTGTCTTCTGCGTCCCCAGGCCCTCCTGGAGCAGCAGCAGGTGCTGGAGGTCGGCGGCAACACTGTGCGCCTGGTGGCCATAGGCTCTGCCTGGCCCTGGCTCCTACACTCTGTGAGGCTGAAAGACAGAGAGGAGGACGCCCATGCCCAGAGAGAAGACCCTCATGCCAGACCCCTGGAGGGGCCTTCCAGCCAGGACTGCCCTCCCGAGGGGCAGGCACCCCCTTCTCACAGCCCCCGGGGCACCAAGAGGTATGCCATCTGGGCCAGTGAGATCGGGGAGACCCCTGCCAAGAGGCCGGCGCTCCAGGATTCAGACTTGGCCCCCAGCCTCGGGCTTGGAGCAGAAGACTGGGCAGAAGCCCAGGTCCCGTCTCCACCCCCAGCTCTTGAAGACACTGCTGCGGCAGAGACTGTGCAGGAAGACCAAGAGCGTGCTGGGGAATTCAGTTCCCCAGGCCAAGAGCAGCTGGGTGGCCAGGCCCAGCCTCCAGAGGGCACTGAAGACCCCAGAGGTACTGAACGCCCTGTCCCCCACCCCACCCACACTTTCCCTCCCTGCTTCCCTGATGGGCGGCACACCTTCCTCCCAGATAGGGACCTGCCACTAGCACAAAAGGGGCTTGATTTCAGCTTCTCAGAGCCTGAACCCTTCGGGGAGGATGCTGCCTATAAATGCATTTCCAGGGGAGGACAGAGGCCTCCCACTCCCCAGGCAGCGCTGTGAGTTCCAGAGCAGGAGCTCAGGCGGTGGGTCTAGCATGACTGCCGCAGTGGCTAGGGTGGTGACAGCATGGGGGTCTCGCCTTCCTCGGGCGGCAGCACGCCCTTTCCTCTCCTGTGCCATTTATCTGTCATTAGCGGTGGCCTTCTCATGTGGCTTCTCTGGGCATTTTTGTTTTCTCTGGGGTGTTTTTGTCTCAGGTTTTATACCTCCCTTGTGGTCAGGGCTTCTGTGTGGGAAATGAGGAGTTCCCTGGCTTCCTCCAGTGTGGAGCTTGTCGGAGCCTGGGGCACTGTCTGCAGCAGTCTCCCCAGCCCCACCACCTCCAGAGTGACCACTCTGTGAGGAGATGAGCATTGTCCTTTTTTTGACACTTCATCCCCAAACCTCGAGGTGCCCAGCTCATGCTGAGTGCTGGGTACCATGCTGAAGGTGGGGAGACAGAGATGGCTTCCCTGCCTTTCCGAGCCTCTCACAGCCTTTTCCTGTTCCCTCAGGGTTCACAGAGAGTTTTGGAGCCAGCAGCATCTCCCAGGCAGCGCGGGAAAGGTGAGTGTGGGGATTCTGGCTCCAGGGCCTGGGGCAGGGCTCTTGACCAGGCCCGAGTGTAAGGATTTGCGTGAGGGTCTTTGAGGGTCTCTCCCAGGTCCCAGCTCTGACAGCCTGCCCAGCCACCATGCTTCTTGGCAGGGACACTTGGAGGGGTGCAGTGGGCGAGCAGCAGGTGTGCTGGGTGCTGGCAGCACCCAGGTCAGCTTGGAACGAGCAGTGCTTCCAGGATGCCCAGGGTGCTGGTGGAGAACCACACCTGGCACCATCAGCTGTGCCTCACCACCAAGCTCCTTACGGCCCACAGGCCCCTCACCTGCTCCTGCAGATTAGCCAAAGGTCCACAGAGGGATAAGCCCTGAATGCCTAGCTGCCCCCAGGGACAGCTGTGCCCCAGAATTAGAGTAGGCAAGGGGGCCGCAAAAGCCACTCTGGTAGGGGTGCCTCCCATGAGTGTGTGCACTGACCCTGGATTGGCAGGGCCCGAGTGCCCTGTATCCTGTCCTGGCTTTCAGGAGCTAAGTTGTGCCCCTGCCAAGGCCCACCCAGGGTGATGAGAACTGAGTGTCCAGCTCTTCTGGGTCCACCCCACTCCTGGGCCCCGAGTGACTGTTCAGTCCCTAATTTAGTAGCAGAAATGCCTGTTCCGAGGAAAGCATGCCCGGAACCCTGCACACGGCATGGAGCAGAGCTTCAGAGTTACACCCCTGTGAGCCTCGCCAGAGCCTAGAGGTGGCTGCTGCCCGGGCTGCCAGGAGAGCTGGCAGATCCAGGAGTCCCAGCCCTTGTCCCTCTCCTGCCAGTGTGGGGGGACCTGGGGTGTGGGCCCACCGAGGCCTTGGTTACAGCTGCATCTGAGCAGAACCCCACGTCGTGGTTCCATCCAGCTGGTGGTCATGGGCCCCTCTGTCCAGTCAGGAAAGAAGCGGGGAGTTTGGAGAGCAGAGAGGTGACCAGTCTTAGCCCTGTGGCCCTAGCCAGGCCTAGGATACCCCCAAGGCTTAGTGTTCTGTCTGAATGAGCTGCCCTCCTGCCCCTGCCAAGCCCTGATGCCAAGCCTTCACCCTGCAGGGACTGTGAGAGCGTCTCCTTCATCGGCCGGCCGTGGCGTGTTGTGGACGGCCACCTGAACCTGCCCGTGTGCAAGGGCATGATGGAGGCCATGCTGTACCACATCATGACCAGGCCTGGCATCCCTGAGAGCTGCCTGCTGCGCCACTACCAGGGGGTTCTGCAGCCCGTTGCCGTGCTGGAGCTGCTCCAGGTGCGAGGCCTTCCCAGGCTCAGCAGGGGCTGGGGGCGGCTGGGTGGACTCAAGGGCCTGGCTGTGATGTGCAGGCTCCAGGCAGCATGCAGGACCACCATACTGCTTACCTGCACCTCATCCCCCAGCAGGCTGTCCCTCAGTGTCCTTTAGCTGCTCCATGCTGCTGGCCAGGCTGAAAGATGGGGTGCCCGGGGTGCTTGTCTCTGATGCTTTCTCTCTGCCAGGGGTCACTAACTCACGAGCTCACAGGGCCCCGGGTCAAGGAGCTGTGCCCTGGTGCGGCTGCTTCCTGCTCAGCTGGCAACTAGGAGCTTGAAATTCAGTGTCAGATTCCCCACAGGCCAAACAAAACCTCACCTGGAAGCCAGTCTTGGCTCACAGAAACCTGGGATGCAGCCCCACTGCAGGCCTGCATGACATTCAACATGGTGGCCCCAAGCTCAGGCCACTGCCTCTGCTGCCAGGGCCTTTGCTTGAACCCTCCTGGTACATCCCCACTTGCCTCATGCCCGGTTCAGGTGCCCCCTGCTCTGGGAAGTGGCTTCCTAGTACAGAGAGTTCATTCCATAAATGTTTGAAGAATAAATTAATAAGCAGGCGGTGTAGTGCCCTTATAACCTGTGTGTCTGGCGTCTACAGGGCCTAGAGTCCCTCGGCTGCATCCGGAAGTGCTGGCTGAGAAAGCCAAGGGCTGTCTCACTCTTCTCTACACCTGTGGTGGAAGAAGTGGAGGCACCCTCCAGTCTGGGAGAGAGCCCCATGGCCTTCTACGAGCCCACCTTGGACTGTACCCTCCGGCTGGGCCGTGTGTTTCCCCACGAGGTCAACTGGAACAAGTGGATCCACCTCTAGGACCCCGTGGGCGTCCCTCATCCCAGCCACCGCCTGCCACGCCACCCCGCCTGGTGCTCGGCAGACCCCACCGTGCCCCGGCCTTGGGTCTGCCCAGCCTTCCGCAGCAGGGGATGGGTGCTCTGGCCAGAGCCACAGCCCAACACATTTCCCACTCTCCTGGAACTCTGGAAAGAGGGGCTTCTCCACCTGCCAGTGCCCCAGGCTCTTCTGGGCCTGCCCCTTGGGGACGGGCCTCATCACACCGGGAATTGGTAATCTTGTCTCGGGGTCTCTGGAGTTGGCCCCGCCTGTGCACACCTCACATTCCAGACTCCAGCCATCTCGGCAGGGTCTCCTGGCCCCTTGAGTGCCCGAGTGCCACTGAGAGCAAAGGCTTTGTGGGATACGCCTTGCACAATAGGGGCAGTGTGCCCTGCTGCCAGGGGGCCCCCGTGGGGACTGTGGCCCCTCCCCAGGCAGGACATCCCAACCCCTGGGTGGGACTGAGCCCCCCAGAGCGTAGCCCGGAGCTTCCTTTCTGGCCTGTGAGTCACCTGGAAGGCCCGGCTGGGCTGGCTGTTGTGTCCCTCCGCCTGGCTGCGGGCCAGAGATGAGTCCTTGTAGGTTTTGGTTTTGTTTTATTTTGTTCTTTCACCTTTTTTCCTCATTAAAAAAAAAAAAAGTCCCTGTGGAGTGGATTTATTTATTTTTGATTAAAGGGAAGTAAAATCCATTCTGTTCTGTGTGTTTCCTAAAGAACCACTGATTCCCCTAGGGGACTCCACGCCTTTGGCTGCAGAACAACCTGGAGTGGCTGTTCCCCTTGAAACCAAAGGAAGAGGAAAGGCCCTGACGCTAAGCTCAGCAGCCCCGCCCAGCCTCAGACAGCAGGTGAGAGACGGCCTCCGGGATGGAGAGGGGCACGGGCAGCTCTCACCGCCTTCTCAGCTGGCCCCAGGCCTGCCCCCCACAGAGCTGCTCCCGACCCAGCGCCAGGCCCACACAGCTCTTCATCAGCAGGGCCTGCAGGATGGACCTGGCCCCTTGAAGTTATCTTGAATGCACATGATTACATGTTTTAGAGTTAGTTGTCAACATTTTTTAGACGTAGGGTTTTCACATTTAAAAAAAAAATTCAAATGTCTGTCTTTTAAAATGGAAAGTTCCAGTAACAATGGGCTTAGCTTTCTGCCTGTGACAGAAGTGCTGAGCAGAGGCTGCTCCCTGTAGGTGGGGTGTGCCCCACCCCAGCCATCTGTGTCTCACCCACCTGCAGCTTCTGTCACCTAGAAAAGTGTCTTACCTGAGGAACATGTGCCCTTAGGACCCCTGACCTGACCCACCTTCCAACCTAGGAAGGGCCACTCTGGGCTGCACTTGTGGGCGAGGAGGAACGAAGACAGGGTCTTGGGGGTCAGAGTCCTGAGGGTGAGCCCCCACACTGCTGAAGCTGCTCAGGCCTTAGCATCCTTTTTTTTTTTTTTCTTTTTAAAGTTTCATTTAAACTTTAAGAAACAGTTGTGTTCCCTGGAATTTTTTGAGGCAATCAAATCATGTAGAATAGTGGATGTGGTCTACTTCATAAATAAAATACTGAGCAAATGCTAAGTATTTGGGAACGTGTGATGTGGTGGAAGAAAGGTTTGGGAATCCAGCAAATGATTCTTAAGATACCACCGCATCCACATTTCAGAGCCTTAGCTTTCTCATTTGAGAACAGGGGGAAGAGCTGAAGAGCACTGGGTACAAGTGCATGGTCCGGTTCAACCAGTTTTCCTTCTCTGCCCGTGCCTCCCAGATGAGGGAGAGTGTCGGCCTGTGTTGGGAAATAGGACATAGGGTTAGTGGGGACAGCTCTCAGATGGAGAGATGGGGCTTCTGTGAACACCAGCCCACATTCCTACAGCCGTTGCCCAGGGATGATCTTGTTCCCTATTCCCCTCCCTCCTACCCATCATGAAGCCTCTCATCTGCACACCCATCTATCCATCTGTCCATTCATCTGTCTGTCCATCTGTCCATTCATCTGTCTGTCCATCTGTCCATCCATCCATCTGTCCGTCCGTCCGTCCATCCATCCATCTGCCCATTCATCCATCTATCTACTTAGCCATCCATCCATTCATCTGTCCATCCATCCACCCACTCATCTATCCATCCATTCACCTATCCATCCATCTGCTCATCTACCCACCCACCGCCCATTCATCTACCTACTCATCCATCCATTGATCAGTGCATCCATGCATACATCTGTCCATTCATCCACCTACCCATCTATTCATTCATCCATCCATCCATCCTTCCAAGGCAGCTCTCTGCCCCTCCAAGCTCTGCACAGAAGTCTCCAGAAGCCACAGCATTGACCAGTAGTTGTAGTTGAGAGGCCTTCAGTGGCCAGGCAGGTTACAAATGAGAGGAAAGGGGCCTTGGGTTAAACATTAGGGAGTGATAGCAACTGTGGAAAGCTAAAGCATGTATGCCCAGGCTGTGAAGGAATGCAAATTTGGCAGAAATGTTAAGCACTATCTACCAAATAAAACCTACAAAAAGGCAAAAATGGGTCTCTGGCCCTTTTGGAGCTGCCAGAGCAGTGCTAGATGGTTGCTGCAGGTCTCCTGCAGAGAGAGCAGGGAATGCACAGCCCAGATGGGCACCCGCACGAGGCCTGGACACCTTGGCTTTGTGTCCTCCCCTGTATCCCGCAGTCCTGCATTCCTCACTCTTAATTCTATTTTCTTTTTCTTAGATAAGAAAGTATATGAATGCATTCTCTGCCAAATCCAACATTTTAAATCCTGCTGAAGCCTCTGGGCCCCTCTCCTTCAAGGCCCCTCCCAGTTTCCCTCTTCCCATTTCCGTCCATATCTGTCAGTGCACGCCCTGGGAAGCCCGGGCCTGTGATGCCATGTGACATCAAACACGCCCTCAGCACAGCTCACTGCCACTCAGGGACTTTCTCCATGTCCGCATCGGCATGCCTGTTATGGGAGTGTTTTGAGGAAGCAGCCAAGGCTTTAGCGGAAAACCACCCAGGAAAGCTTTACCAGAGAGTCCTCCACCACAGCAATGCCCCTGCTCCCTCCTCATCAAACAAGGGCAGTTTTGCAAACATTTCCATGAGAAATCAGGCACCCACCTTACAGTCCTGATATGGCTCCTTCTGACTTCTTGTTTCCTAATCTTAAAAAAAATCTTTGAAGGGCACCTTTCTTCAGTTAATAATGTGAAAAATATGGCATCGCCGTGGTCAAATTCCCAGGACCCTCAGTTCTTGGAGGAGATGAATGGCTGTTCTCGCTCACCAAAGTGTCTTGACCTTGATGGAACTTAAACATAGAGAAAGAAAGTTTCTGTTTCTTATTTTTATCCTTGAATTCCATTGTCCATGAACATTTTGAAATCGCGAGTGTCGATCTGCACATACGTGCTGTGTATGTATGTATTTGGCTGTGTGCATGTGTGTGTGTGTGCATGTGTGGAATCTCCCTCCTTCCTCACCTCCCAGTGCCCAACACAGGTCCATCCACCCAAAGGGTAGAAGTCAGCCCTTGTTGAATTAAACCCCTGCCAGTTCACCCCATCCTCATCGCCCCTATTCCCTACCACAGAGGGCTGCTGTGACGATTGTCCATGCACTTGGGTGTCATTTCCTCCGACAGCAGTGCTAGAGGGCTCCGCCTTCGCTGACACCTGCAGATTGCAGTGCTCCCCAGCAGGTGGCAGCAGCCGCCCAACTGTCTGTTTTCCGTTGCTTGGTCTTGGTTTCCTGTGTCTGTGCTCTTGGTCCATTTCTGTCTCCAGGGCGAGGCCAGTAAGAGCTGACTGGGGCAAGGCATGACTTCTCCATAAAATCGATGATGTCCTAGCAACAAGATTTCCTCAGCCTGCCGGATGCCAGACACTGTTCTGGGGACGTTATACACACTAACTCCTGGCCCTGCAACAGCACTAAGATGTCTGTCTGATCAGTATACCCATTTCATAGATGAGGAAACTGAGGCACAGGAGGTAACGTCATGTCCACAGGGCTGGAGGCTGGAAAGCGGATCTGCTGGCATTCCAGGCTGCCAGCCTCAGGGACCTCCCCGTCACACTGCCTTCCAGGGATGGGATTTGTTTTGGGGTGGTGGGGGAGCCAGCATTGTGCTGGGAGACTAAAGAGTAGGATGAAAGGGTTTCTTATCTGGGGTCATCAATTTTTTTTTTTTTTTTTGAGACAGACTCTCACTTTCGCCCAGGCTGGAGTGCAGTGTCCCCATCTCAGCTCACAGCAACCTCCAGCTCCTGTGCTCAAGCGATTCTCGTGCCTCAGCCTCTCAAGTAGCTGGGATTACAGGCGCACACCACCATGCCCAGCTAATTTTTGTATATTTCGTAGAGATAGGGTTTTGCCATGTTGGCCAGGCAGGTCTCAAACTCCTGCCCTCAGATGATCCACCTGCCTTAGCCCCCTAAAGTGCTGGGACTACAGGCATAAGCCACACCGCACTTGGCCTGGGGCCATCAATTTTCAAAAGAAAACCCTTCACTTTTGTCACCCTTAAAGATGGAGGAGACCTATGGTCGTCCCATGGTTTCAGCAACGGAGGAAGGTCTCTGGCTCTGATTACAGACTTCCTGGGAGGCCTGTCTTGAACTCCTGGCCTCAAGTGATCCACCTGCTTCAGCCTCCCAAAGTGCAGGGATCACAGACATGAGCCACTGCGCCCAGCCTCCAACTTCGCTCCCCCATGTTTATGAGCTGAGTTCCCTTCAAAGGTGGGATTCTAAGGAGCCTCGTCTGCTCCAGTCCAGAGCACCCCCTATCTGGCCTCAGTCAGGCCCTCCCCAGCCATCCGTGTTCCCCTCCCTTACCCAGCGAGCTCTGGGTGCAGGAAAGCTGTGGTAGTTTCCTGAGAGCCTGTGGCTCAGGTGGCACCCACAGGTGGCTCCTGGAACCTGCCGCCCCCAAGAGGGTGTGAAAACCACAGCACATCTGGACCCGAGTCCCTAGGGTGCAGGTGTGGATGTAGGGGTGGTGAGGGCTGCTTCCCCATGCAGAAGCTGTGCTTCCACTCTCTCCCATCCGAGTCTCACACCCCCCCCCCCGATCCCAGGCTCACAGTCCCACTCATAATCATCAGCGTTCTAGAACCTTCCAGTCCCCTCCTGGGCACCGAAGACTCATGCATTCTCTCAGCAACCTCTCCCAACTACCCCACTTCACAGATGAGTCACAAAAGAGCCTTCGACAGGACTGCTGCTGACTTCCAACTCAACCCTGCTCCAAAAGCCAGAGCTGGCTCCTCCACCACAGCCCTGTAGCCTGCAGTCTGGCCTTTGGGGAGGACAGTGGGACCGGATCAGGGTGGGGGGTCCTCCTCTAGGTTCCGAGACTCCCCAGGGTGCAGGTGCAGGGGGTGGAAATATTTGGTGAACATCATAATGACTTCCATCCTCATATCTAAATGGTCCGGGAGAAACGTGGTTTCAGGCATGGCTGGATCCAGGAGCTCAAGAGCTATTACCAGGACTATGTCTCCATCTCACAGGCTCTGGAGCTGAATCACACTTTCTGCTGCTGTAACCTTGCTTGGTCTTCAAAAACCCAAGCCACTTCTAAGATGGGCACCCTTTGGGAGAAAACAGCATATTTCCTTTAAAAATGTGTGTGTGTATGTGTGTGTAGAGAGAGAGAGAGAGGGGGGAGAGAGATGAGTTTTATGCAGTACCTAGCACCTACATCTAGCTTCTATATTAAACTGATATTCGGTGAGGTGCCTTGAGAATGTTGCTAAGGGGCTGGGTGTGGTGGCTCACGCCTATAATCCCAGCACTTTGAGAGGCCAAGGCAGGCAGATCATTTGAGGTCAGGAGTTTGAGACCAGCCTGGCCAATATGGTGAAGCCCTGTCTCTACTAAAAATACAAAAAATAGCCAGGTGTGGTGGTGTGTGCCTGTAATTCCAGCTACTGGGGAGGCTGAGGCAGGAGAATCGCTTGAACCTGGGAGGAAAAGCCTGCAGTGAGCCGAGATTGCACCACTGCACTCCAGCCTGGGCGACAGACTGAGACTCTGTTTCAAAAGGAAAACAAAATGTTGCTAAGAAGTATTTTTTTAGCTTCTTAATTCACATTTCAACAGATTCTCTGACAAATCATTGACACACAACTTGACCTCCCTCTAATTCTCCAGGATGAACAAATAAGAGGCTGGATTGAATTGCTGAATTGGGGCAGCGTGGCGGGGCACAGCAGGAAGTGCAGCTGGAGGGCATTGCCTGGTTTCGGCCTGCACCCTCCCTCCACGAGTGCCGTGGGGGGAGGGTCCCATGAGCCTTGGCCTGGCACATAATTGGTGTTTAACAAATATCTTTTGTGTGCACAAACGGAATTTTTTAAAACTTAGTAGCAGAAGTCAGAAAAAGAAATCTTGGTTGCTGGGGAGCTGTTTCCAAGAGATGAGACGGACTAGTTTTAAGCCTGGAAACCCCCCCAAGTGGCCCTCCGCAGACGGGCCAGCCCCACGGGCGCCCAGGCTGTCGGGGATGATGGGTGTTCTCATCCCCGCCCACCTCCTGTGCAAGCCTCCTCTGTGGTCACAGAAGGAAGGAAGCTGACGTATACTGAGGGTCTGCTCAGGGCTGTGTACTATATACACAGGTGACATCACCAGTTTCCCCCAGGTAGGTCATGCCTTCCACATTGTCTGGACAAAGAAACTCTAGCCCAGAGAGGGGAGGCAACTTGGCTCAGGTAGCACAGCCAGAAGGTATCAGAGTCTGGATTCAGACTTTCCTACATGGGTCACCCAAAATCTTCCCAACCCGGGGTGGGGTCACCGTGGGCTCACTGCAACCCCTTTCCCTTCCTGCTGGCAGGTGACAAGGAACCATATGGACTTCTTGCAGCTCCTGGAGGCAGATGCTGGAGGGCTGGGCTTGGCCTCTGCCGCAAGCAATGCCCTGATCCCACAAGGCCCTGGAGGGGCCGTGGACTAGTTTGTGACACAAGACCCTGGCAAGGATGAAGGCTGTTGTCATCTGTTGCCCACAGACACGTTTGCTGTGCACACTGGTACACTCGGGTGAGCTCCCTGGGCCCAGAATGCATACAGTACCATGGGCATTCTCCAGGCCCACAGGCATATGCAATCATACTCACACGTGGACATGTCACTGTGCCCGCACCTGAGAGACACACACACACACACATGCACATGCACATGCACCAACACACACTCAAACATATGCACCTACACATGCACACACATGCATGCATACATATGTACCCACACATACACATACATGCAAACACACCTACACATGCACCAACACACATGCACACACATGCACCTACACATGCACACACACAGGCACACATGCACATTCATGCACTCATGACATACATGCACACACACATGCACACACACAGACACTGTAAACGTCAGGCTCGAAGGCCCATCTGGGAGCCCAAAGGCTGCAGGTGTCTTCAGTCACAGCCTAGGTGACCTTGTCTCTGGCTCAGGGCCCGGTAGCCAGTGGCCAGCTCTGGACAGCCAGTCAGCCTCACTAGCTGGCCTGGGGTCCAGGGCTTGAGAGTGGCGAGGGAATGATCACCCACTGGCGGAGGTAGCTCCGGGGGGGGCCTTCATCCCCGGGACTGGTGAAGTCACACTCCACAGGGCTGCTGCAGTCAGAGCCCGCGAAGCCACTGTCAAACGTGTCCATATCCAGGCCAGCCGGGGGCGAGCCCGCCTCACTCTCTAAGGCCCGTCCGGGTGACCGGCCACCCCAGGGCAGTCCCCCAGCCCAGTCCTCCCCATCTGCAAGGGGTGGCTTTAGTCTGTCCAGGAGGCTTCCCAGGGGCCCTCCTAGCCCAGGACTGCCAGCCGAGACACAGCCACAGGAGAGGACTGTGGTGCCCGCATCCAAGAGTGGGTCCTCTAGGCCTGGGCTGGGCTCAAGGCCGGTGTCCAGATCCAGGGCTGGGTAGCCGTCATCCTCACAGCTGCAAGGCCCGGTGCACAGTCCCTCTGCATCTAGTACAGTCACTGTGTCGATGGACAGCAGGCCGTATGGCCGGTCCCCCTCCTCGCTGTAAGCTAAGCCCCCAGAGTTCTGGGCCATGGCCCAGGAGCTGGGCTTGGGTGCGCTATCAGACTCCACCAGCTCTGCCGGTTCTCGAAGCTCTGTGAGCTGCAGCCTCTTGGCCGAACTCCGTGGTAGGCGGCAACTGTACACCTCCAGGGCTGAGGGCACCTCTGGGCTCCAGGGTCCCAGCTCCAGGATGGAGGCAGTGAGGGGTGCACCCACCCATTTCTGTGAGAGAGAAAAAGAGAGCGAGTCATAACACAGGACGAGGGTAAGGCGAAGGTTTTCTTATTTTTCTACTTTTATTCTTTTCAGACAGTCTGACTCTGTTGCCCAGGCTGGAGTGCAGTGGTGCCATCTTGGCTCACTGCAACCTCTGCCTCCCAGGTTCAAGCGATTCTCCTGCCTCAGCCTCCCAGGTAGCTGATACTAATAGGCATGCACCACCACACCCAGCTAATTTTTGTATTTTTAGTAGAGATGGGGTTTCACCATATTGGCCAGACTGGTCTTGAACTCCTGACCTCAGGTGATCCACCTGCCTTGGCCTCCCAAATTGCTGGGATTACAGGGGTGAGCCACTGCACCCCAGCCAAGGTGAGGGTTTAAACTGACAGAAAGACACAGATGCAGAGACAAAGAGACATCAAGAGAGAGACATGAAAGCAGACTAAAGACACTCAGAGAGGAGCTGGGGAGAGAGAGAGAGAGGGAGGGAGGGAGGGAGGAAGGAATCAGGACCATGATGTGCTCCCACTATAGTGGGGGTCCCCACTGGTGTCCCCTCCTACTCTGGGCCTCAGTTTCCCCACTTGTAGAAGGGAGTTGCTACCCTTAGTAGCCTGACCATTCAGACAACTGGTGGCCCCATAGCCCCGGCAGGGGCTAAGATTCATGAGTCAAGGAGACATGAGGGCAGGAGGGCCTGAGGTCTGAGTGACACCTGAGCCATCTCCTCCTTTCCCTCCTCCTTGATGTTTCTTGAAACCCAGCACTCTCCTGGTTTATGTATCCCTACCAGACAGACACTTGGCCCCAGGCACAAGTCTTGTCTCTTCCATCCATGGCTGTATCCCCAGTGCCTAGCACACAGTAGGTACTCAATAAATGTTTATTAATGAATGAGTGGAGTGAATCAGTGAAAAGCTACTTGGAAAGGCCTTTGTACACTTTGAGGATAAAAGATGTAGGTGATGCTGGCTGAGGCAGTGGCCCTTACATTTGAAGGACCCTCCTTCCCTCCCTTGCTGGGACTCCCACTCATGACACCAGAATCCTCATGCAATTGGCAAGGAAAATCCCTGAGAATGGGAATCTCCCTGTTTTGATCTCATCTTCCTCAAAAACTCATCTCAGAACCGTCATGTAGCCACCAATACTGAGTTGAAGTCACTTCTCAGCTGTGTGCCCTTAAGCCAATTACCCTCTCCGTGCCTCAGTTTCCTCATCTGGAAAATGGACCTAATTATAGCACCCACCCATAGGGTCGTTGTGAGGGTTAATTGAGTCACTGTATGTGATGCTCCTAGGGGACTCCCTGGTATATAGCAAGTGCTATATGAGTCTTGGTAAAAATCAACCCAAAATAAATGTGATATTTGAGCTTTAGGGAAGAGGAAAGGGTGGGTTTTATGTGGGTTGGAGTCCAGGTTCCTCCCTGCCTGTTCTGAGCCTTGGCCTCCTCGTGGGTGCCCTGGGGGCAGTGGAACACCCACTCCACAGGGGCTGCTCTATGAGAATGAGTGAGGCAGCAAGGGTATCCAGCACAGCACCAGGCAGAGAGGAGGAGCCCAATCAGTGCTCTAGGCCTATACTGTCTGACTTTCAGGCTCGGCTGCAGCAGGCGGGACTGCCCCTCCCACCTCTGTCACCACATCCTCTCTGCAGCAGCTCCTCCCACTGCTTCAGGGTGGGTGACACAGCTGTAAATGGACACAGACAATCCTGTGGGTGCTGGTGAGTGGTGGTGAGGTGGAGGCTTGGCAAAGATTAGTGTGTTTTGCCCTGGGAGGCCAGACCCTTCCCAGAACCCACTCCCTCTCCAACCCAGATTAAGTGCACCTGAGAAAGGACCAGGCGGGTAGGGGGAGCGGCAATCTGTGACTTGAGACCACCAGCCTCACTCCCTCTCCCAGTCTGGCTCTTTGCGCTGGGCAATGCTGCATGCTCTTGTTTAACGTTTCTTTTTGATTTGATTTTTTTTAGACAGTGTCTGTCTGTTGCCCAGACTGGAATGCAGTGGTGTGATCGTAGCTCACTGCAGCCTAGGAACGATCCTCCTGCCTCAGCCTCCCAATTAGCTGTGACTACAGGCATGTACCATCTGGCTTGAATGATTTTTAAACTTTTTGTAGAGATGGGGAGGCGGAGTGGTCGTAGAGGGTCTCCCTATGTTGCTCAGGCTGTTCTCAAGCAATCCGCCTGCTTTGGCCTCCCAAAGTGCTGGGACTGCAGATGTGAGCCACCGTACCAATTCACCCATTCACAGTCCTAGCAGTGAACTCTCCCTGCAGGACTGGGCATATCTCAGGAGTGGCAATGGTCTGGCAGGGTCCCAGGCAATGCATACTTTTGGAATTCTTCAACAGTTGAAGAATACCTGGTCAAATCTTGTTTAATTCTCCTGCCAATTCTGCACCACAAGAATAACTGTCTGCACTTGGCACGTGGGGAAACTGAGGCCTGGCTTGTGGCTTGACTGAGCTCTGGATGCTCTAGGCCTGTGGGGTAAGACTGGGGCACCTGGGGTGAGGGGAGGTGGGGCTCCTGAAGAGGAGGAGGGGCTCAGAGGGACTCATCACAGGGTGGGGTGCTCACCTTGAAGTCTCCTCCGTAGCACTTGTACAGAGGCAGGAAGAAATTCTCGGGGCTGGGGACGACCCATGTCTTCTTCCACAGCCTGAGGGGTAGAAAGGGTGAGGCCCCTGACTCACCAGAGGCCAGCCTGGCTTCCCATTCGGACACTCCCCAGATTTATCCTACAGGAGCTTCTGAGTATCACAAGACACAGCCCAGGCACCTCCCTCCTTCCCCAGGGCTTGGTTCCCCCATCTGGGAGCAGCGAGTCTCCCTTGCAGGCTCCTGAAGGAGTATTGAGATTATGTTCTTGGCTGCCTGTGCTGTGCTGGGCAAATGCTGCCCCTTCTGAGCCTCAACTTCTTTATCTGCAACTAGGAGTGCACAGAGAGGCCATTTCAGAGGTGTGAAGTATTGCACCCACCTCTTCACCACTACCTGGTGGCCCCTGATGCCCCGAGGCATCAAAGCTTAGAATCCACTGGACGAGATCACAGCTGAGGTCCCTATTTAAGAGCCCAGAGTTTCAATCCCAATTTCTCCACCTCGGAGCTGTGTGACTTTGGGCAAATTCCTTGACCTCTCCATGCCTCAGCTTCCCCATTTGTAAAACAGGGGCAACTGCAGCGTCCCAAGCTCATAGGGCTGCCATGGGAGTGAAGTTAGTGCCCTGCATGGTGTCCAGCACGCAGCGGCTGTGAGCTGGTTACTATCCCTTCGCTGTCATTGTGATCATGATGGCAGGCATGTTCTCCAACCGTGGGTGTGCCATAGAGGGGCAGCGGCCCAGCCCGACCACCTCCCTGCCTTCCTCATGGTCTCACCTCCAGGCTGGGTGGGTCTTCAGGCCCCAGAAGGCAGGAATGAAGACTATGACAAGCAGGAGGAGAAGGAGCAGGTGAGGGTTCCAGCCTTCCTTTAACTCTAGGAGGGAAGCAAAGGGTTAAAGGGCACCAACTCTACCAGAGGCCACATGGGGTGGGCATGGTGGGAAATGGGTCTGGGGTAGAGTGGAAAGGGGTGGGAGAGGCTGCCACTGCTAGTGTCTTGAAGTGAGATGGTTCAAATCTTGTTCTCATTCCTCATCCCAGGCAAGTAACTTCATTTCTCTGAGCCTCAGTTATCTCATCTGAAAAATGGGGCTGTTCCCACTTCAGAGTTAGGGGTATCAAATGCCTAAGAGAAGAAGCAGCAGCTGGCATCCAGCACAGGGCCTGGCCAGCAGGGGCTCTAGAAATGGCACTGAGGGGCTACAACTGTGCCAGACAGCTCAGGGCTCACTGTGGCTACACCAGGACAAGATTTGGTACCAGGAGTGGGGTGTCCATCCCAGCTTCACACCTACCCTCTGACTGGGTCTGAAAGATGACTGGGTCACTCCACTCGCTCCAGGTCCCCTGGTAGGAGGAGCCAGGCATGGGCCCTGCTCGCACCTGTAGCTCATAGCTGGAGTCTTTGCGGAACTCCAAGGGGAGGAGGGAGACACTTCTTGAGTCCACTGAGATCAGCTTTCTCCTTGGACTCTGCCAGTACAAGGAAAGGACACACCAGGTCAGGGCACAACAAGGCCAGCCCCTGCCTCCAGCAGAGCCACCTCTTTTCCAGCTTCCACCGGAGGGACTGAGCATCTCTTTTCTTCCCACAAGAATCAGGCCTATGCCTGAGTAGCTGGGCTCAGGCATGGGCAGCACAGACTCACCAGCACTGCCTGGCCCTTGCCTGTGATAGGCTGTTCTGTTTGATTTCTCTTTGATTCCAATTCACCCATTCATGGTCCTGGCAGTGAACTCTCCCTGCAGGACTGGGCATATCTCAGGAATGGCAATGGTCTGGCAGTATCCCAGGCAATGCATACTTTTGGAATTCTTCAACAGTTGAAGACGTTCTCAACTGATGCATTGGTATAAGTCTCAATACATCAATTGAGAGTGTCTTCAACTGTTGAAAATCCCAAGAGCTGACATCCTGACATTCCCAACAGTGGGCATTTCTAGAAGTCTTGAACTACAGACATCTTAGCAATAGATACCTCTGGGAATCTTCCACTGGGAACTTTCTAAAGTATGGTACTCATGGACATCTTCAGCTGGGACTATTCTAAAGGATGGGCAATTCTAGAACTGTTCAGCTGTGACTGTTCTATCATTATTACTATTTTTAGTTTTTAGAGACAGGGTCTCACTGGTGACTGTTCTAAATAGCGGGCTGGAAGGACACCTCTCAAAGCCTTCATGTTTGAAGCAATGAGCGCGCTAACACTGGACTTTTTTTTCTTTTTTGAGATCGAGTCTTGCTCTGTTGCCCATGCTAGGGTGCAGTGGCACAATCCCAGCTCACTGCAACATCTGCCTCCTGGATTCAAGCAATTCTCCTGCCTAAGCCTCCAGAGTAGCTGGGATTACAGGTGCATATCACCACGCCCGGCTACTTTTTGTACTTTTAGTAGAAACAGAGTTTCACCGTGTTGTCCAGGCTGGTCTCGAACTCCTGACCTCAAGAAATCCACCTGCCTTGGTCTCCCAAAATGCTGGGATTACAGGCGTGAGTCACTGCACCAGGCTGGACCTTCTTAATCACTGATACTTCTGGAACTCTCCAGCTATGGCCATTCTAAGCAAGTGGGAAGCTTCCAGATTGCCACGTGCCTGAAATTTCTTCTGTTGTGACTACACTAGACCTGGGGTGGAGCCCGGGAAAGTGACAGTCTCTTTGGCATGCTGACAGTGGAGAGGACAGATTATTCAGGGGTCTCCTACCTTGGGGAGAAGTGAGGGGAGGGAGGAGGGCCTGCTCTAAGGGAGCGCTCGTGCCCTTGGTCTCTGTTCTTGGCCATGAATGATGATGCTCACCCGTCTCTCCCACACAGATGCCCTTGTACTCCCTTCTCTACCCTTCCCTTCACCCACATAGCTGCACAGATCCCCACATTCCTCACCACAGCCCAGGGGTCTCCCCGGTTCCTGTACTGCAGCTCATATTGAAGCTTGCCCTTCAACATGAAGAAGTCGGGGTCTTCGTAATCCGAGCGCCAGGAGATATTATACTGTCCTGAGAAGGTCACGGTCACGTTGAAAGGGGGAGCCGGCTTGACTGGGTGGAGAAACCCAGGAAGGGAAAATGGCGTGAGATTTTGCTGCAGGTGAAAAGGATTTGCTGATGGGAAGAAGTTCTACCTGCCCCCGCCCCTGCCATCATGCCTGACCCATGAGATGGAGACAACCCTGAGTGACTTTGCCCAAAGTACTCCTGACTCTGGGCTTCCGTGTATTCTTCTGGAACTTGAGAGATTTAGACTTGATCAGGGTTGCAAACTCAGGGGCGGGCAGGTCACAGAGATGGGTGAAGCAGGTTTAGGGATTGTGAAGAAATTAAAGAGTTAAAAGTGAATGGCTCCAGCAACAGAGAGTGGTCAGCTTTTCTAAGTTTTCTAGGGAAACACACACATGCACACACACACACGCAATAACATACACACACACATGCACACTCACGCATGCCCACACGCCCATATGCACATGTATGCAAGCACATGCACACATGCACACACACATGCATGCACACGCATACATAAATGCACACACACACATGAAATCCAAAATCCTGCTTTCTATGCACTGAAGGGCAAGTTTCAGTATGAACTGCAGAATGGGAAACAGGAGGCCCCCGGAATTATCGTGTGAAATCTCACAAGGATTTTTTCCCCTTAGAGACACAATCTCACTGTGTGGTCCAGGCTGGAGTGCAGTGTTGCAATCATAGCTCACTGCAGCCTCAACCTCCCGGGCTCAACCCATCCTTCGACCTCAGCCTCCCAAGTAGTTGGGACTACAGGTGGGTGCTACCACACCTGGCTATTATTTTTTCTATTTTGTACAAATGGGGTCTTTCTATGTTTGCCCAAGCTGGTCTCAAACTTCTGACTTCAAGTGATCCTCCCACCTCAGCCTCTCAAAATGCTGGAATTGCAGGTGCAAGCCACTGTATCCAGCCTATCTTAAGTTTTAAAGTTAGCTACCCATCCAAAAATGTTCTCAGCGATGTGCTGGCAAATCCATTCATTTTCCATTTCTGTTCTAAATGATGGTATCATTTTCTTTCAACCCCAGCTACTTCAAGAAGTTGAAGATTCTTCTTAGCATGAATGCTAATGATGAGGGTTGCCATTTACTCAGAGCCTGCCTGGCTGCCCTGCTCTGGGCACACACCCCACAATGGCCCTGGGAGGCCGATCTGATGGTCCTCATCTTTCAGCATCTCCCAGCAAGTGCAAGAGCCAAGCTCTGGGCCGTAACAGTAAGTTTCATGGACAGCCTCAAGATGAAGGTCAAAGCTGGCATTCTAGTTTTGCTCCATCTGAAGGATATTTCGTGCACTTGAGCAGAACATAATATGTTAAGGGCCTTAAATTCCTCTTTTGTAAAATGGGCGCAGCTTCTGTATCATGAGACTTCAAGTTCAAAGGGATGAAGCTATTTAGCAGGAGGCAGTAACTCAGGGAAACCAAGTGACAAGTGTCCATTAGTGTCAGAGAGGAGTTGCCGGCCTCTGACCTCATCTTCTCCACTTTCTCTCTTTGCCTGCCTCCCTCCCTCCCTCCCTCTCTTCCTTCATTCTTTCCCTCCTTCTCCTCCCTCCCTCCCTCTCTCTTCCTCCCTCTCTTCCTTCCTTCCTTTCCTTCCTTCCTTCCCCTCCCTCCCTCTCTCTTCCTCCCTCCCTCCCTTCCTTCCTTTCTTATCTTTCTATCTCTCTTTCTTTCTTTTCTCTCTTCTTTCTTTTCTTTCTTTTATTTTGGACACAGAATCTTTCTCTGTCACCCAGGCTGGAGTGCAATGGCATGATCTCAGCTCACTGCAATCTCCGCCTCCCAAGCACAAGCAATTCCATGGCCTCAGCCTCCCAAGTAGCTGGAACTATAGGTGCGCACCACCACGCCTGGCTAATTTTTGTATTTTTAGTAGAGACAGGGTTTCCCCATGTTGGCCAGGCTGGTCTTGAGGCAACCAACCTCAAGTGATCTGCCTGCCTCAGCCTCCCAAAATGCTGGGATTACAGGCATGAGCCACCAGACCTGACAATCTTCTTGACTTTCTATCTGCCACCATCTAGCACTCCGCACGTCTCACCCTGTGATGTTTTTCCCGTGTGCCCCCCTCGCTGGACTCTTAGCTCCTTGGGGTGGAGGTTTTGTCCTCCGCATCCAGTCCGTGCCCACAGCTCCTGGGACACAGTAGGCCCTCAATAAATATTTGGCAAATTAGGCTGGGTGAGGCAGCTCATGCCCCAAATCTCAGCATTTTGGGAGGCTGCGGAGGGAGGATTGCTTAAGGCCAGGGGTTTAAGACCAGCCTGGGCAACATAGCAAGATCCCAGCTCTACAAAAAAATTTAAAAATTTGCCAGGCATGGTGATGTGCACCTGTAGTCCCAGCTACTCAGGAGGCTGAACTGGGAGGACCGCTTGAGCCCAGGAGTCCCAGGCTGCAGTGGGCTGTTATATATTCATATACATTTGTCAAATTAACAAATGAACCTTTCAAGGCTTCCAGAAAGGAGCTCTGAGGCTGCCTGTGATCCTGAAACATGGCTGAGGGCTCCCACCACACCCCGAGGTGACAGAGGTGCAGGTTTTTTTTTTGTTTTATCTTGTTTTGTTTTAGTTTGGTGGGGATGGAGTCACGCTCTGTGGCCAGGCTGGATCTCAGCTCACTGCAACCTCTGCCTCCTGGGTTCAAGCGATTCTCCTGCCTCAGCTTCCCAAGTAGCTGAGACTACAGGCATAGGCCACCATGACCAGGTTTTTTTTTTTTATTTTTAGTAGAAACAGTGTTTCACCATGTTGGCCATCATGGTCTTGATCTCTTGACCTTGTGATCCGCCCACCTCGGCCTCCCAAAGTGCCAGGATTACAGGTGTGAGTTACTGCGCCGGGCCGAGGTGCACATTTTACAGAATGCCACGGTGAGTCCTGGGTTGTTGCTGTTGCTGTTCCAGCGATGGGATGTATGTGACTGAAATCGTTTCTAACCCCTTTTGCCTTCCCTGGAGCAGGTGGAGGCCGGCTCTGGGCTTCCCTGTGTGGCCTGGGTGAAGACCAGTCCCAGTAGACACCACGGTACTGAGAACTGCCCCATGGGTGCTCCGGAGATGTTTGCAAAGCCTGGGGATTGGGAAGGGGGGCTGCTCAGCCCAGCGAGGCCTGGGGCCCAGGAGGAGGAAGGGACCCTGTGCAGGCAGCAGTCAGAAAATCAGTTACTGGCTGGGTGTGGTGGCTCATGCCTGTAATTCCAGCACTTGGGAGGCCGAGACGGGTGGATCATGAGGTTAGGAGTTTGAGACCAGCCTGGCCAACACAGTGAAACCTCATCTCTACTAAAAATACAAAAAATTAGCTGGGCGTGGTTGTGGGCACCTGTAATCCCAGCTACGTAGGAGGCTGAGGCAGGAGAATCGCTTGAACCTGAGAGGTAGAGATTGCAGTGAGCCGAGGTTGCGCCACTGTACTCCAGCGCTGGTGACAGAGCAAGACTCTGTCTCAAAAAAAAAAAAAGAAAAGAAAATCACTTACCGCCCCAGCTGGGCCCAGGGTAGCTGCAGATCCTGGCAGGGAGGGAGGGGATGCCAGAGAGAAATGCTAGGATTTACGCTGCAGGAGAAGTGGCAAGAAGGAGTCCCTTCTCTGCACTGAGTTCTCCTCTGCTTCTGAGAAGCTGTGGGGGTGAGGGGTGTGGGGCGGCCTGGGCGGTGGGGCTGCTGCCTGCCTTGGTTCACTCAGAGAGGCTGGAGGGGCCCCTGCTCCAGATGGTGTATGCATGTGCGGGGGAACTCATGTTCTGGATCCCAGATCCGTGGGACTAAGAGAGTGTGTGTGAGTGTGAGTGTTGTATGTGTGTGCATGTGTGCACATGTGTGACAGGGTGCATGTGTGAGTGTCCACCTGTGTGCACATGTGTAAGAGAGTGCATGTGTGCCTGATGTGGATGTATGTGTTAGTGTGTGCATGTGTGCATGATGTGAATGTATGTTAGAACATGAGTGTTAGAATGTGTGTGTGCGTGGGTGTGTGTGCATGTATGTGTATGTGTGTGTGAGTGTGTCTGTGGGGGTGGGGAGAGAGAGAGCAAGAGAGGCTGGGCACAGTGGCTCATGCCTGTAATCCCAGTACTTTGGGAGGCCGAGGTGGGTGGATGGCAAGGTCAGGAGATCGAGACCATCCTGGCCAACGTGGTGAAACCCCATATCTATTAAAAATACAAAAATTAGCTGGGCACAGTGGTGTATGCCTGTAATCCCAGCTACTCAGGAGGCTGAGGCAGGGGAATCGTTTGAACCTGGGAGGTGGAGGTTGCAGTGAGCTGAGATGGCGCCACTGCACACCAGCCCAGGTGACAGTGGGAGACTCTGTCTCAAAAAAAAAAAAAAAAAAGAGAGAGAGAGGGCAAAAGAGAGAGACAGTGTGGGCCTCTGTCCTCTCCATGCTGGCTGGGGCTGGGGAGACATCTGTGAGTCTGAGGGTGTATCTCTGAGTCTGTGTGTTTGTGAATCCGTGACCCTGGGAATGTGTGTGAGTGTGCATGTGCTGAGAGTGTTTACTCTCGCCCTCTGTGGTGTGACACCCACTCAGCTAAGAGGTGCAAACCTGGCCTCCCAGAGTGTGAATCACAGACACCTTCTTATCACCCAGCCCCTCCGCTGGGAATCTTAGGGCAGAAATTCCCAAGCTCAGGGGTGGGGCCTCCCCAGGACAGGCTCTTTTGGCAGCATGTGTTTGCCTCTGGGGCTGCTTTGGGTACACACACACACACACACACCATGCCCACCACACCAAAGCTACCTTCCAGGCCCTTCCATGGCCTGCCCTGGTTTTGTTTTGTTTGAGATGGAGTCTCACTCTGTTGCCCAGGCTAGAATGCAGTGGTGTGATTGTGGCTCACTACAACCTCTGTCTCCCAGGTTCAAACAATTCTCCTGCCTCAGCATCGCAAGTAGATGGGATTACAGGTGTGCGCCACCACGCCTGGCTAATTATTTTGTGTTTTTAGTAGAGACGGGGTTTCACCTTGTTGCCCAGGCTGGTCTCGAACTCCTGACCTCAAATGATTGACCTGCCTTGGCTTTCCAAGGGGTTACAGGAATGAGCCACCATGCCTGGTCCCTGCCCTGGTTCTCGTTTTGTGTTGTTTTGAGATGAGGTCTCACTATATTGCCCAGGCTGGTCTCGAACTCCCAGGTTCAAGCAATTCTCCTGCCTCAGCCTCCCGAAGTGTTGGAATTCCAGGTGTGAGCCACCTCGCCCTGCCACCTGCCCTGGTTCTGAACTCACAGATACAACTGCTCCTACCAACCAGGCCCTCCTACTCCTGGGACCCCCCTCTACCTACACCCTGGAGGGAAGTTCCAGGCCTCCCTGGAGCTTATGAAGGGGAAGAAACCCAGGAGGGTTTTTTTCTGTGACTCAGTGTCCTCCACTCACCTTATTTTGGGGACAGGATCCCAGAGAGTCAGGGTTAAAAGGACATTTGCTCTACAAGTAGGGAAGCTGTCCCAGAGGTAGGTGTGCCTCATCCATGGTCACACAAAGGGGCAGGGCTGAGCCAGAACATGAGCCCAGAAGTCCCAGGTCCCAGACCAGCTCCTTCCATATTGCTCAAACCTAATTATCAACCCTTCACACTTTAGTAAAAAATAGTGCAACTCAAAAGCAGAACTCTAAGACATGAGGAGGACGTAGGCCAGGTTAGATCTGATGGAAGGGAAACAGCTGGCTCAGAGGGCAGCAAGTAGGGGGCCCAGCCCCCACCTATAATCCTAGCACTTTGGGAGGCCAAGGCAGGTGGATCACTTGAGCCCAGGAGTTTGAGACCAGCCTGAGCAACATGGCAAGACCCCGTCTCTACTAAAAATCCAAAAATTAGCTGGGCATGGTGGCGCACACGTGTTGTCCCAGCGACTCTGGAGGCTGGGGTGGGAGGATACCTGAGCCTGGAGAGGCTGGGGCTGCGGAGCGCTAAGATTGAGCCCCACCCTAAGCCTGGGGGCTCAGGATACTCACTGCTCTCAGCCAGGACAAAGCTGCCACACTCCTGGGAGTAGTTGCCAGACTGATCTGTGATGTTGACACTGAAAATGTCATCAGCCATGAAGTGGAACACATCCATGTGGCAGGTATACGTGGCATGCGTGGCGTTGTGGGCCGACCTGTGGAGGCTGCAGGAGGTGACCTCGTCCTTCAGCTCTTCATACTGGTCTTGCCTTCAAGGACAGAGCAGCCGGTCATGGCTGGAAGCCGGGAGCAGGGGGATGGCGGTGGTTCAACGCTCAGGGCACGGGCAGAAGCTTAGACTCTCAGGACTGGGAGGGATTTGAGCCGGGGTTGCGGGGGTCACCTGGTCCAACCAACCTTTTCCCAGGGAAGGTATCCCCTCTCCTGCACCATCCCTGATGAGTTGTGTCCAGGTTCAGCTTGCATACCTCCCCGGGACTGGGAACTCACTACTTCATTTAGGGCAGCAGCTCTCAGTTTTGGAAACTTGGGCCATTCTTTCTTGGACCAAGCCTAAATTTGTCCCAGTGGGTCCCAACAACCAGATGGCTGTCCCACAGGAAGGGCGCTAGGTATTTTGGGTTTCCTTCTCTCCTTTCTGTCCAATGTCCACTTTTTGGAGACAGTCTCACTCTATCCCCCAGGCTGGAATGTCATGGTGTGATCATGGCTCACTGCAGCCGCGACCTTCCCTGGCTCAGTTGATCCTACCTCAGCCTTCTGAGTAGCTGGGACTACATGCATGCGCCACCATGCCCAGCTAACTTTCTGTATTTTCTGTAGAGATGGTTTGAGACCATGCCTAGGCTGGTCTCAAACTCCTGGACTCAAGTGATCTGCTTGCCTCGGCCTCCCAAAGTGCTGGGATTACAGGTGTGAGCCACTGCGCTTGGCCCCAACACCCACTGAATACCTCATAAGAGCCTGTGCTGAGGGCTAGGATGAGAGCTAAATGAACCTCATCTCCTCCTCTGGTTGGACTTCTGGGAAAGCTGGTGGGATGGGGTTAGGGAAAATGCTGTGGCTTTTTAACTCCCACTGGATAAAAATGATGGGTTTTGAAGTATATGTAGGAGTTCACCAAATATTAATTTCCCTATCTAGATGTTCAGGTTCTGAACACCATCACTCTCTAGGCCCAACAGGGATGTGTAGACTGAGTTCTCTGCTAAATTTGCTGGAGTAGAAGTTTTTGCTGAATAAATGCTTTCCAAGCCACCCAGCCTGGACTTGCTCTCTATTGACCCCCGCACCCTACCTCACTCCACTCCAGCCACACTGACCTCGCTATTCCTCAAACTCGGCGGCTCTTCTCCCGCAGGGCCTTTGCACTGGCAGTGCCCTCTGCCTGGAATGCCTTTTCCCCTGCTGGCTGGCTGGCTCCTTCTCACCAGAGGATGTGGTCCCTCTGCCTGAGGTCCAGTGTCCCGTTCTTTATAGCACCCATTGTTATTAGAAAGTATTCTGTTTGGGGCGGGGCACAGTGTCTCACACCTGTAAGGTGGGCAGATCCCTTGAGGCCAGGGTTTCGAGACCAGCCTGGCAAACATAACAAAACCCTGTCTCTACTTAAAATACAAAAATCAGCTGGGTGTGGTGGTGTGCATCTGTAGTCCCAACTACTTGGGAGGCTGAGGCAGGAGAATCGCTTGAACCCGGGAAGTGGAGGTTGCCATGAGCGGAGATGGTACCACTGCACTCCAGCCTGGGTGACAGAGTGAGACTTTGTCTCAAAAAATTAAAAAAAAAGTAGCCTGTGTTTGGACCTATAATCCCAGCATTGTGAGAGGCTGGGTTGGGCAGATCACTTGAGCCCAGGAGTTGGAATCCAGCCTGGGCAACATGGCAAAACGCTGTCTTTCCAAAAACTGCTAACATTATCCAGGTGTGGTGATTCATGCCTGTAGTCCCAGCTACTCGGGAGGCTGAGGGGGAAGGACTGCTTGAGCCCAAGAGGCCGAGGCTATAGTGAGTTCTGATCACACCACTACACTCCAGCCTGGGCAACAGAGCAAGGCCCTGTCTCAAAAAGAAAAAGAAAGGAAAAAGAGAAGGCACCCTGTTGGATGTTTTGTGCTTCTGTCTGTGGCACGTCCGTTCTAGGGTATCTGGTCCCTCCCCTCGTCAGCCTTGCTCTGCTGAATCCCCAGTGCCTGCAACAGTGTTTGGCAGGAACTTAACACTGGCTTTGTTTTGTTTTTGAGATGGGATCTTGCTGTGTTGTCCAGGCTGGAGTGCAATGGCGATCATGGCTCACTGCAGTCTTGACCTTCTGAGCTTGGTCCTTCTGCCTTAGACTCTCAAGTAGCTGAGACTGCAGGATGGTGCCACCATGCCTGACTGATTTATTTTTTGTAGAGACAGAATTGTGTGATGTGGCCCAGGCTGGTCTCAAACTCCTGGGTTCAAATGATCCTCCTTCCTCAGCCTTCCAAAGTGGTTAGAAGCGTGAGCCACTGCACATGGCCTATATATGTATTTTGAATGAATGAATGAGCTGATGGATAATGGAAGCTCTTCTTTATCCTGAGCTGCATATGGACTCAAAGGGACCCATGGACTTTGGAGTTGGGGGGTTTGAATTTGAATCCCAGCTCCAGCATTCACTGGCTGTGTGACCTTGGGTGAGTTGCTCAACCTCTCTGAACCTCAATGTCCTCATCTGTAAACTGGGAGCAATCATTGTCAGGGTTGGGAGTGACCATTCATGGGAAACATGTAGCTGGGGGCCTGGTACCTACTAAGTGCTTGAAAAATTATGCAGGAGACTGGCCATCCTGGGGTCTCAAAACCATGGCCTGGCCTGTGTGGGCAAGAGAGTGGCCTTTGCAGCGGGTGGATAGATCAACCCTGCAGGCTCCTGACTTTTCAAGTCCTGCGAGCCCTGAGTGGTCATATGAAAGGCGGGCACTGTGGTCCTCTGCGCACAGCGGCCTCCTGGGGGTGGAATCACTGAGCAGGCACCGTGGGTTGCATCCCCGGGGACTGGTGAGGCCCGGCCACTTACCAGGTGAGGGTCAGTGTGCTGGGGTGGAGGTTCCACATCTCCAGGATGCAGATGACCGTCTGGAGGTAATCTGTGTAGCAGACGAGGGCGGGGCAGCCCCAGCCTGGAGGATTATGGGGGAGAGAGGCCTAAGTGAGGGGGGGTGGCTTGAGACTGCAGGGCTTCCTCTCCACCCCCTCAAGGGCTGGAGAAAGAGTGGGTGCAGGGTCCCTGGGCCTGAACGAATGTGAGGACCCAAGGGCTGCTAAGGTGTAAGCCTGGGGCTTCACCACCTGAGAATTCCTTGTCTGAGCGCCAACCTTTCAAGGCTGGCTATGAAGATGGCACACTTGTGATGGCAAATAATAGAAAACTAGCTGGTCCCTACCCCAGAGCCCTGCACCCGGCCCCTAGGTCTATGTCCCCCCAGCCAAGCTCCCACTCAGAATGGCAATATCCTAAATGCCTGGGCTCTGCAGAAGCTGGTTCCATAGGACACGCACCCTCGGAGATTCAGGAAGTGCTCCAAGGAGTAGGAAAACTGTGAGAGAACTGAGAAGCCCTCCAACACTTTTGCAGAAACGTCTGCGTTATCCTACGGCCAAAAATGACACCTCTACCGCCACCAAGAAGTCATCAATGTATTGCCCTATGAGGCAATATTGCTGGAAGACTTAGTGCCTTTTCATCCCACTCCCAAACATTGTTTCTCTGTGTTCTAAAACAGGGATGCAATCATCATCTAAATTTTGTTAAATGTTGGACAAGATCAATGGAATAATTTGTAGTTTTGTTTTGTATATTCGAATGCCAATTCCACTATTTTTTGCTGCTATTTACTAGAAACCTGTACCTTCCATCTCTTTTTTTTTTTTTTTTGAGATAGGATCTCTCTTTCTGTCATCCAAGCTCGGAGTGCAGTGGTGCGATCTCAGCTCACTGCAGCCTCTACCTCCTGGGCTGAAGCAATCCTCCCACTTCAGCTTCCCAAGTAGTGGGACTGTAGTTGTGTGCCATCATATGTGGATAATTCTTGTGTTTTTGTAGAGATGGGGTTTCACCATGTTGCCCAGGCTGGTCTCAATCTCCTGACCTCAAGCGATCCACCCACCTCGGCCTCCCAAAGTGGTGGGATTATGAGCATGAGCCATCATGCCTGGCCTGTTCCTCTTTTTAAGTGGGTTCATTTTCAGTGGATTTTCCTAATTTTCCTTCACTAATGGAGACCCACGTGGTGGTGATGGTGGTACATTCTCTTCTTGGCTCTCACTCTAGGACAGAACCTGTATTCGGAGTCAAGAATACCGTGGCTGGAAACATCCTTTAGTCCATTTTAGAGATGAGAACACTGAGGCTCTAAGACTAGACCACTTTGCCCTTCTGTCCCTTCTGCCATATGAGAACCCAGCTTGCATCCGCTCTGGAGGGTGCAACATTCAAGTTGGCATCTTAGAAGCAAAGATGGGGGCTGGGTATGTTGGCTCAGGCCTGTAATCCCCGCACTTTGGGAGGCCAAGGTGGGCAGATCATTTGAGGTCGGGGTTCAAGACCAGCCTGGCCAACATGGTGAAACCCCATCGCTACTAAAAATACAAAAATTAGCCATGTTGTGTGCCTGTAATCTTAATTACTCAGGAGGCTGAGGCATGAGAACCTCTTGAACCCATGAAGCAGAGGTTGCAGTGAGCTGAGATTGCACCATTGCACTCCAGCCTGGGTGAGAAAGCAAGACTCAGTCTCAAAAAAAAGAAGAAGCAAAGATGGGGCTATCACCGGAACCAAAGCTGATGCCTTGACCTTGGACTTCCCAGCCCCCACAACTGTGAGCAATACATGTCTATTATTTATAAATGACCCAGTCTCACGTATTCAGTCACAGCAGCACAAATAGACTAAGATCCCAAGAGCAGGGAACAGATCCCAGCTCTGCCTCTGCCCAGTGATGTGGCCAGGCACCTGTCCCTTAGGCTCTCTGAGCCTCAGTTTCCTCAACTGAAAGCTGGGCATCATTACAACAGGGGCCTTGCGGGGCTGTTGGGAGACTGGAATGAGATGATGCTCCGAGCTCTGCCTGCAGCCCGGGCTTGTTAGCTGCACCTGCCAGATGTGGAGCTACTGTGGGTGACCCAAAGGCGTTTTAGAACCCAAACGGGGATGGTCGCCACTCAGAAAGGGAAAATCAAAGTTTGACATCTGTTTCCTGAACGAGCTATTTGAGGTGCTGAGTCTTCTGGTAAAAACCAGAGAAAAATGCCCATGAGTCAGCAGAGCAGCCATTCAGTTCCTCCCTTGCCCCTAGGCCGGCCTCCACACAAGCCTGTGCTGGATCTTGCCTCCTTGTGGCCCCCTCCTCTAGGAAGGCCCCCGGGATCTCTTAGTCCTAGATAGCGCCCCCCTCAGTCAGATTCCTGCCCTTCTCAGCTCTGCTTTCTAACATGGTCCCCTCTGACCTCAACATCTGGTCCCCCGGAAGGCTGCCTACCAGGATTTGGTCTCCGTTTTTTAATTTTTTTATTAAGACAGAGTTTCGCTCTTATTACCCAGGCTGGAGTGCAATGGCGTGATCTCGGCTCACCACAACCTCCGCCTCCTGGGTTCAGGCAATTCTCCTGCCTCAGCCTCCTGAGTAGCTGGGATTACAGGCATGTGCCACCATGCCCAGCTAATTTTTTATATTTTTAGTAGAGACGGGGTTTCACCACGTTGACCAGGATGGTCTCGATCTCTTGACCTCGTGATCCACCCGCCTCGGCCTCCCTAAGTGCTGGGATTACAGGCGTGAGCCACCGCGCCCGGCCTCTGTCTCCTTTTGGCTCTTCCTCCCATCCCCAACCCAGGGGCCACCAGTGCCTGCTAAGAATCCAGCGATTGTTTTTGTTTGTTTGCTGTTGTTAGACAGGGTCTCGCTCTGTGACCCAGGCTAGATGGAGTACAGCGCTGTCACCCTGGCTCACTGCAACCTCCACCTCCCGGCTTCAAGCAATCCTCCTGCCTCAGCCCCTAAGAAGCTGGAGCTACAAGTGTGTGCCACCATGCCTGGCTTTTCTTCTTCTTCTTCTTTTGTAAAGACAGGATTTTGCCATGTTGCCCAGGCAGGTCTCAAGCTCAAGTGACCTACTCCCCGCCTTGGCCTCCCAAAGTTCTGGGATTACAGGTATGAGCCACCCTACCCAGGCCAGAAATTGTTGAACAACATTTCCAAGGAGAGTCATTACAGAAGGAGAAACCGAGGTTAGACGGAAGGCAGAACTTCCTCACTCAGAGAGTTGGGAGCCAGCCAAGGCAGAGCGCAGGGGAAATAAAGGATGAAGTCTCTCATCCCCACAGCGGCACCCGAAGACACAGCCCTTGGGCTGAGCCACCTGAGACTCACATGTACCACTTCTGGTTCATGGAGCGCTTTGGTGGATGGACTCTGGTTAGTGGAGAGCTGGCTACTGGTGTTGTGTCAGGCTCAAGGGCACGGGTACCATCCATACTGGATCTGTGGACTCTAGCTGTGTTTTTGCACCCACAAAGCCAGCACAGCCCCACTCAGCTCTAGGATGGGGGCCCTCCCCACCTGCAGACCACGGGGCAGCCACTTACCTCCCTGGAGCAGCAGCATGAGCAAGGGGACAGCCGAGCCAAGCAGCATGCTGACTCCCACGGACCTGCAAGAGACGATAGCCAAGGGTGAGCCCAGGCAGGGTTCACAGCTCCCCCTGCCTCCCGTCATCCTGTCTCTTCCCAGGCAGACTTGCCCCAGATTCTTGGAACTGTCTTAAGAAAAAAGCAAGATCCTGGGGGCCCCTGTGGATGACCCCAAGAACTCCCACCTCTTAGAAATGGCAGATTCACCCAGAGAATCCCTTCTACCTTCTTCCTGCCCCGCCATCACATCACAAATGCGAAGTGAATTTACTTTATGATTTTATTTTAATATTTTTAGAGATGGGGTCATAATCTGTTGCCCAGGCTGGAGTGCAGAGGCACAATCACGGCTCACTGCAGCCTCAACATCCTGGGCTCAAGTGATCCTCCTGCATCAGCCTCCTGAGTAGCTGGGACTAAAGGCACATGCCACCATGCCCGGCTCATTTTGAAAATATTTTTGTAGAGATGACGTCTTGCTATGTTGCCTGGACTGGTCTCAAACTCCTAGGCTCATGTAATCCTCCTCCTCCGCCTCTCAAAATGTTCAGATGACAGGTGCGTGCCACCATGCCCCGCAGGTGACTGGAGATTGCTGACTATTTTGCCTTTGCTGAGCCTATCGATATAGCATTGTGTATGAAATTAAACTTCTGTATTTATCTATCTAAAGAAGAAAGAAGGCCGGGCGCGGTGGCTCACGCTTGTAATCCCAGCACTTTGGGAGGCTGAGGTGGGCAGATCACAAGGTCAGAAGTTCGAGACCAACCTGACCAACATGGTGAAATCCGGTCTCTACTAAAAATACAAAAATTAACTGGGTGTGGTGGCGCATGCCTGTAATCCAGCTACTCAGGAGGCCGAGTGAGGCAGGAGAATCGCTTGAACCTGGGAGGCGGAGGTTGCGGTGAGCCGAGATCATTCCATTGCAACAAGAGCAAAACTCCGTCTCCAAAAAAAAGAAAGAAAGAAGAAAGAAGGAGGGAAAAAAAGAAGGGGGGGAGGGAGACAGGGAAAAAGAAAGAACTAGTTTGTAAAGTAGCATCTGCTGAGAAGCAATTTTCACCTTCCTTCCCATAAACATCCAAGTTAATAGCCCAATAAATTGGCTTTTTTTTTTTTTTTTAATTTGACAATGTCTCACTCTGTTGCCCAGGCTGGAGTGCAGTGGTGCAATGTTGGATCACTACGACATCTACCTCCTGGGTTCTAGCAATTCTCCTGCTTTAGCTTCCCAAGTAGCTGTGGTTACGGGTCCCCACCACCACGCCCAGCTAATTTTTATATTTTTAGTAGAGATGGGGTTTCACCATGTGGGCCAGGCTGGTCTCGAACTCCTGACCACAGGTGATCTGCCCGCCTCAGCCTCTCAAAGTGCTGGGATTATAGGCATGAGCCACTGTGCTCGGCCATCAATAAATCGGCTTCTTACTGAATAATAAATCCAAAGTTAGCCCACAAAGGAGATCCCTGCTGAATACTTAAGATAATGTTAGCTCAGTAATGAGCCTTCTTAATCCATCACAAAGCCCAGATTGGCCCATAGGGGAGCATGCTAGGAAATCCAGGCCCGACCAAACAGAGGCAACCCGACCTCCTAATTCGGGCCAGGATGAAGAAGGAACCTCTTTGGGGAACAGAGTGAGCTTATCCGGGAAGAGTAGCATTTGCTGTCTTGGGCGGAGGAATGACCCACCAGGCTGGTGATGCCAGGCTCCTCCTGGGACTTGTCTATTTCACCCACCAGCTCTATGTCTGTTTGGGGAAGTGCCAGCCAGAGGGCAGTGGTCCACCTGCCCAGAATCAGAAGCCCTTCCTAGACCAGCCCCTGCAGACAAGAATGGAGCTAAAAGCTCTGCCAGGCGTGGTGGCTCACGCCTCTAATCCCAGCACTTTGGGCGGCCGACGTGGGTGGATCACGAGGTCAAGAGATTGAGACCATCCTGGTCAACATGGTGAAACCACGTCTCTACTAAAAATACTAAAGTTAGCTGGGCATGGTGGTGCATGCCTATAATCCCAGCACTTTGGGAGGCTGAGGTGGGTGGATAATGAGGTCAAGAGATCGAGACCATCCTGGTCAACATGGCAAAACCCCGTCTCTATTAAAAATACAAAAGTTAGCTGGGCATGGTGGCGCACGCCTTTAGTCCCAGCTACTTGGGCGGCTGAGGCAGGAGAATTGCTTGAACCCAGGAGGCAGAGGTTGCAGTGAGCTGAGATCGTGCCATTGCACTCCAGCCTGGGTAACAAGAGCAAAACTCCATCTCAAAAAAAAAAAAAAAAGAATGGCGCTAAAAGCTAAACCGAAGAGAGATGCCCCCTGCAGGAAGCAAGTGATAGGCTGGCTTTCTCTAGGCGCCATTTCCACAAAGGGAAGACCCGCCGCCTCTGTGCCAGGATCTTCCCAAAGATACTGGCCCCATCCACAGATCCCTCGGACCTCCTTCACAAAGTCACCAAAGAACCAGTGATGCAGGGCATGGGCTGGGAGCCAGGGAGGTTCAGATGACCAGCTGTGTGGCTCCAGGTCAGTCCCCCGCCTGCTCTGAGCCTTGTAACGTGGAAACAGCAAGGCCTGCTGCCAGGCTTCTTGTGAGAATTCAAGGAGGTGATTTGCATAAAACCCTGGGCATGGCCCCCATCGCATAAACACTCGACTAGCAGCTGTAATTGATAAGAATGTAGAGCATCAGAAATGGAGCGGTCTCAGAGTGATCTAGCCAAGAGATGCCCAAATATCTCACTTCCAAAATTTTAGCCCTATTGGTACAGTGTGTGCACTGTTGTTTATTCTAATATATATTTTAATATATTTTCTATAAATAAGTTCACTTAAAAATGTAACTGCAGCATCATCCTAAGCAATGGCATCGCTACTCAAATAAAATAACGCTGGGGCAGATGCAGTTTCAATCTGCTTTTAGGAATATGGAGCTTGTGTGAATCCAACCCCTGCAGAGGCCCCATTACCATGCTTTGAAGATGTGGCCTCTGATCGCAGGAGGGGGAGCCTGTGTCTGTCCCCCCGCTATTCTGTCCACATCCATCACCCCAGCCACAGCATGACCCCTGACACAGCTCTGTCCCCGTCACTCCCTGATGGCTTTATCTTGACCACACACAGCACAGCAGAAAGTGTGAATTCCTTTGCCCAGGTTCAAGATTCCTCATCCCCACCTTGACCAACATAGCAAGACCTTGTCTCTACCAAAAATAAAAATAGAAGTAAAAACACGTTAGCCAGGTGGTGCACCCCTGTGGTCTCAGCTACTCAGGAGGCTGAAGAAGGAGGATTGCTTGAGTGTAGGAGGTCCAGGCTGCAGTGAGCCATGATTGTACCACTGCACTCCAGCCTGAATGAAAGAGTGAGGCCCTGTCTTTAAAAAGGCAAACAGACCAAAAACTCCTCATTCCTCCTAATTTCTTACCTCTGCCTATATCACAGAGCACTAGGGATATGGACGGGGTGCCTGCTGCTGCTGCCTGCCCGGCGTCTCTTCCCAAAGAGCTCCTTGATCTGAGCTGCGTTTAGTGGTTTCCATCAGGCTGACTCCACCCCATGCCCCACAAAGTGGGCTCCTGACCCACTCTTGGCCAATCAAAGCAACCCATCTGTCTGACCACAGTGATTGCATCAGGGATGGATGTCAACTTGGGCACCGAGTTTGTTTTTTTTTTCTAGAAAACTGGCAATCTTTTTGGTGTCTGTGGAGAGCTTGTAGCCATCTTTGTTCCCTCTTAGAGAGAGCCTCCTTGAAAAATGACATCCATACTGAGAAATACAGATCAAGAGTCCCCATGACATTATATGAGGTCCTGGATTCAGCCATATCTGATGTCCACCCTGTGGACTTCTCATTTCCATGAGCCAAAAACCACCTATGTTGCTCAATAATGTTGAAGTCTATGTCTGTCGCTTGCCACCAAAGATCCATGACAAAGTGGAATAGAGAAAAGGGCTCAGAATTTGAAACCAGAAGATCTTGAAGCCGACAGTAGCTCTTCTCTGGCTCTTTTACTCTCCGAACTCAGCTGCCATCTCTGAAATGGGGACCGTAGTGCTCACTGCACCTGGCGGTGAAGGAGAGGCTGTGAGAAAGCAGATGTGGTAATGCTTTGTGGACTGTGAAGAGCTGTACCGGTCCACAGGTTTCCTGCCATTACTGGCTGACTGCCCTGAATGACTCATTGTCTCCCCGGCAGCCCAGGCTCTGTCATGCGTCTCTGCCTCTGCCAGAGCAGACTCCTCCCCTTCAACACCTTTCCCCTCCCACCCTCTCAACTCAGCTTTTACAGTCCACGTGCTGTATCGCTGCAGCCACGCTGGAGTGTTCCAGAGCTCCTGCCACTGGTCTGTTGGCTTTGAGGTTGTCGTTGGTGCAATTAATTATCCACTTGCTATTGAGCTTAACTTGCCTTCTATTTGTTACTGCAATAACCATGTCTCAAAAAGTATTATATCACAACCATCAACAGATAACTGGCACGAAATAGACAGACAGTGTATGCCATGCTGGTTAAGACACAGGCTGCGGAGCTGGCGGGTCTCAGTTCAAATCTCCTCTCTGCCACTTACAGGCTTTGTGGCCTCGGGCAGTTTGCTTAACCTCTCTGGACCTCAACATCCTCATCTGTAAATGGGAATAACAATAATCACAGTACCTGCCTCATAGGTCCCTGGGAGAATTAAATTAGTCAACATTTATAAAGCATTTAGAACAGTGCGCGGCATTTACTAGATGTTATATAAATGTTACTTAAACAGAACAATCAACTTTTCATAAAACTAAATACAATAAAACGTAACAACTAAATACAAGAGAATCAAAAGCAGCAATTGAAATTTAGTGAGATGCTACTACCTGCCTGAGAGTCCTAGAAGCTGGACATGTGGTTTGTCTTTGTTTAAACTTAAGAAAGGGAGGCCAGGCACATTGGTTCATGCCTGTAATCCCAGCACTTTGGGAGGCCAAGGTGGGAGGGTCATTTGAGGTCAGGAGTTTGAGACCAGCCTGGCCAAGATGGTGAAACCCTGTCTTACTAAAAATACAAAAATTAGCTGTGTGTGATGGTGTGTGCCTGTAATCCCAGCTACTCGGGAGGCTGAGAGAGGAGAATTTCTTGAATCCAGGAGGTGGAGGTTGCAGTGAGCAGAGATTGCACCACTGTACTCCAGCCTGGGCAACAGAGCAAGACACTCTGTCTCAAAATAATAATACTAATAATGTTTAAGATGCAATAGCACCAAATTGAGATTCTTGCCTCCTCCATCAGCAGGGCAAGTGATGAAGGGGGCTCATGTTTTTTCACTAGGAGATCCAGGGATATTTACCATTGTTTAAAACAAACTGCTTACTTCGGGAAACATCAGCTTTAAAACACAGACTTTCCCCATCACTCCCTCCGCAGGCTCCCACAGCACCAAGTGGGGTCTTTCCTAATTCCACTGCCCTCTCTGCCCCGAATCCATCCCCTTTTAGGTCTTTGAACGCAGGCTGACTCCCGAGGGCAACAGCACTTTATCCACAGATACAGATTGGGCCACGGTGTGTGTTCCCTGCAAGGACAGAGGTGTCCTAGGAGGCTTCCTGCTACAGGCGCCCCTTGATATGGTTTGGATATTTGTTCCACCCAAATCTCATGTTGAAATGTCATCCCCGATGTGGGAGGTGGGGCCTGGTGGGAGGTGATTGGATCACGGGGCGGATTTCTCATGAATGGCTTAGCGCCATCCCCTTGGTGATGAGTGAGTTCGCCTCAGATCTCATTGTTTAGAAATGTGTGGTACCTCCCCCTTCTCTGTTTTGCTCCAGCTCTCCCTACGGGATGTGTCTGCTCCTGTTTCACCTTTTGCCTTTTGCAAAAGCTCCCTGAAGGCCTCCTCACCAGAAGTCGAGCAAATGCTGACAACATGCGTGTACAGCCTGCAGAACCATGAACCAATGAAACCTCTTTTCTTTACAATGACCCAGTCTCAGGTATCTCTTTATAGCAATGCAAGAACGGTCTAACACACCACTGCAGCCCCGAGCCTCTGCGGTCTCCTACCGAGGAGTGAAGAGCACCTGACTTGGAGCATGCCGCGTCCCAGCTGTGTGTCTTCGGGCAATTCCCCAATCCCTCTGATTCTCTGTCTTCTCATCTATAAAATGGAGGTCATCAATCTTCGCTGCAGGTTTGTCATGAGCATTAAATGCGTCATTGCATGTAAACTCCTGTAGAAGCGTTTATCCAGCAGTCCCAGTGCTGAGAAATGTTTCCTGGAGTTGCTGTAATTCACACTAAAAGTTGACCAAATTTCAGGAGATTCTGGGGAAATGGAGAAGCTTGGGGCAGGAAATTTGATTGAAGTGAGTGCTATGGAGAATATGAGGCGCTTAACTTCACAGTCAATGCAGTGGCTCACATCTGTACTCCCAGCCCTTTGGGAGGCTGAGGTGGGTGACTCACCTGAGGTCAGGAGTTCAAGACCAACCTGGCCAACATGGCAAAACCTCATCTCTACTAAAAATACAGAAATTAGCTGAGGTGGTGGCAGGTGCCTGTAATCCCAGCTACTCAGGAGACTGAGGCAGGAGAATTGCTTGAACCTGGGAGGTAGAGATTGCAGTGAGCCAAGATCAGGTTACTGCACTCCACCTGGGAAACAGAGCTAAATTCCATCTCAGAAAAAAGAAAGAAAGAAACAAGAAATACAAATAAAAACCACAATGACATACCATTTTAATTTTTGTCAGATTGGCAGGAACTAAAAGTCTGATGACATTATATGTTGCTGAAGATATGATATACAGGAACTCTCATTTATAGCCACAAGAAATGTGAATTATTACAACTGGTCTGCAAAGAAATTTGGCATGACATAATAAAAGCGAACACATGCCCTACCTAAACCTGGTAACCTCACTCTTCCGCAAACTAGTAAAGAAATTCTTCCTGCATGTACAAGAAACATATACAGAAATGTCTATAGCAACATTGATTTTAATAGCGAAAAATTAGAAACTATCTAAATTTCCATCATCAGGAGAGTGAAAAAATAAATTGCAACATCGTCACTTAGTGTAAACATGAATCCTTTACAGCCACACACAGCAAAGTGAATGACTCTCACAATCAAATTTTGGAATGAAGAAAGGAAGTTGGAGAACAGCATAAGCATAATAACACCATCTGCATCACACTGAAAACCACCCAAAATGATTGTACATATTGTCTAGGTGAGCATACCTGTCATAAAAGTATTTTCTAAATCATGGGGATAATAACATCAAATTTTGAATAGTGTGGAAAAGGATGGGGTGTGAGAAGGAGGGATGCTAAGGGTCTCAACAGTTTGGTAAAGCGTGGTGAAGCTACCATGGGTGATGATAATATTATACTTTATGCCCTTTTGTGTGTTCAAACTGTTTCATAACATTTGAAATGTAAGTGAGTCTTAGTTTTGTAAAAGAAAATGTGGATGAAGGACCTCCACTTCTGGCGATGCTGAAGTAGCTATTGTCAGACTAATCCTTCCTTTGAGGATAACTACTAATCAGGGAGGAAAAAACTGCACAGGAGAGCACCAAGTTCTATAGTACTTAAGAGAAATGCATTGAAATTCTGCATGCAGTTTCTCCTCAAATCACGTGCAAGTTGTTGAAAATATGTAGCATGCCAAGAAACCTAGCAAAATGCACCTGCTGATACGTGGGGAAACTAAGAAGGAATTTTTGCAGTTTTACAAGCAGAGGGAAGAATTAGCGTTCACGGCCTGGCCAAAAAGATGGACCCTGGTGAGAACTCAACTATTTAGAAAAGGCCATTCCTTGGGAATAAGAAAAAATTATAAATATTTAGTCCTTGACTGAATCAGTGTGATCTGCTTATATGCTGTATGTCTGCTAGAAGAAAATTTAAACCTATCTGGAAAAAGTTAGCTTCATCCAAAGCCTCTATACCTTTTTATACATAATGTCCAAAATTCATTTCAAATTAGAAGGCAAATCAGAAAACAGTATCAAAAATGAAGATAAAATAAACAATAGAAAGAGTTACATAGGTGAATTTGAAAATGGCATTATCAGATATGCCTAAATAAATCAGACCTAAATCAATGAAGGGCATACCATGTTCATAGATTGGAAAACTTAATCTTATCAAGATGACACCTCAAATTGATCTACAGATTCAAAGTAATCCCCATAAAAATCCTAGCTGGCTCCTTTATTATTGTTTTTTAATTTTTACTTTTTTTGCAGAAATTGACAAACAAGTCCTAAAATTTATAGGGAAATGTAAGGGACTAGAATAGCCAAAAATAACTATTTTAAAATTTATTTTCACTTTTTTTCTGGCTACATTTTTGTAGACCAAAAATAACTTTTTCAGTTAATCATAGTTAAAGTAACTATGATTAATATGTTCTAGCAACGTCAGAAGAGAGAATTGTAAACTGGAAGACTGGTCAATAGAAAATACCTGGATTGAAGCATACAGAGAAAAAAAGTTCAAAAATACAGAAAAGAGCAACAGAGACATAGGACACATTGTGAAAAGATCTAACATACATTCATTTGAAATCAAGAAACAGAAGAGAGAACAAGTTAGAAGAAATAGCAGTGATTTTAGTTAAAATTCTTTTTCTAAACTAACAAAAGACATTAAGCCACAGATTTAAATAGCTCTAGAAACCACAAAAAGGATAAATACAAAGAAAGCCACATCTGGGTATATCATAGAGAAACTATTTTAAAAAATAAAAGACAAAGATATGCTTAAAGTACACAGAGAAAAAAGATGCTTCACCTTCGAAGAAGAAACCGTAAGACTTTTTACCAAAACGATGAAAGAGAGCAGACAACAGAACAACTTCTTTAAATGCTGAAATTTCAAAAGCCAACTTAGAATTTTATATCCATAAAAATATCTTTAAAAAAATAAAGGCAAGGTCAATATGACAAAGAGATCTATAAAAAAATCATAGTTAACATCATACTTAATGGTAAAGAAATGAAAGCTTTGCTCCTAAGATCATGAAGACAAGCATGTCCATTCTTGTGACTTTTACGAAACATTTTACTGGAGGTTCTAGCCATGGCAATTATGTAAGGAAAAGAAATACAAGACATTTAGATTGGAAAGGAAGAGGTAAACCATTTTTCTTTGCAGATAATATGATCTTGTATTTACAAAACTAAAGGAATTTACACCTAAAACAAAGAGCAATTGTAACTAATAAGCAATCTTAGCATAGTTGTAGAATATCAGATTGACAGACACAAATAATGATATTTTTATACACACTGGTAATAAATAATCTGAAGATGAAATTAAGAAAGTGATTTTGGGCCAGGCATGGTGGCTCACCCCTGTAATCCCAGCACTTTGGGAGGCTGAGGCAGGCAGATCACAAGGTCAAGAGATCCAGACCATTCTGGCCAACATGGTCAAACCCTGTCTCTCCTAAAAATACAAAAATTAGCTGGGCATGGTGGCACATGCCTGTAGTCCCAGCTACTTGGGAGGTTGAGGCAGCAGAATTGCTTGAACCTGGAAAGTGGAGGTTGTAGTAAGCCGAGATTGTACCACTGCATTCCAGCCTGGTGACAAAGCGAGACTCTGTCTCAAAAAAAAAAAAAAGAGAGAGAATAAAATGGTTAAATTTAACCAAATTCATTAGTTATATTAATATGATATAAATTCATTTATTAGTGTGAGACTTGTGCAATAAAACCTACAAATGTTATTGAAATAAATTATAGAAGACCTAAATAAATGAAGGATATACTATGTTCATAGAATTGGAAAATTGATGTCATCAAGATGACACCTCAAATTGATCTACAGATTCAACGTAATCTCTAAAAAATTCCAGCTGGATTTTTGTGGGATTTTTTTTTTTTTTTTGCAGAAATTGATAGACTAGTCCTAAAATTTATAGAAAAATGTAAGGGACTAGAATAGCCAAGAAGATTTTGAGAAAGAACGCAGGTGGAGGACTCAAACTTCCCAATTTCAAAGCTTACTACGAAGCTAAACTTATTAACAGTGTGATACTGACACATAGATGTACATATAGATTAATGGGATTGAACTGAGAGTTCAGAAATAAGTACATACATTTATATCTATCTGCTTTTTATGAGGGTGCCAAAACAATTCAATGGGGGAAAAAGTAGTCTTTAAAACAAATGGTACTGCACAAATGGATATTCACAATGCAATACAGTGAAGCTAGACTCCTACTTCACACCATAGACAAAACTAAACTCAAAACAGATTAAAGACCTAGATGTAAAAAGCAAACCCATTGAACTCCTAAAACAAAACCTATGTGTAAATCTTCATGGCCTTGTTTTAGGCAATAATAGTTTCTTAAATATGGCACCAAAAGCATAAGTAAACAAAGAAAAGTAGATATATTAAACTGTATCAAAATTTAAAATGTTTTGCTTCAAAGGATACTCTCAAGAAAGTAAAAATAGAGCACACAGCATGGGGAAAAGTATTTGCAGATCTCATGCGTTTGTTAAAGATCTGGTATCTAGAATATATAAAGAACGCTCGCAACTCAGGATCTAGAAAACAAGAATTATAATTTAAAATGGGCAAGAGATTTGAATAGACATTTCTCCAAAGAAGAAATACAAACAAACACATGAAAAGGTAGCCATTGACATTACTCATTAGATGCAAATCAAGAACATAATGAGACACCACTTCACACTCATTAGGATGGCAATACTAATAATCACAAGTGTGAAGGGGGGGTGGGTGGAGAAATTTGAACCCTTATATACAGCTGATGAGAATGAAAAACGGTGCAGCCACTATGGAAAACAGTTTTGCAGTTTCTCAAAATGTTAAATACAGTCGCATGCTGCGTAATGACATTTCAGTCAATGACAGACTGTGTGCAGGCAGGCCCATAGGACTATAATGAAGGTGAATAATTTCTATTGTCTGGTGATATCATAACACAACATGTTACTCATGGCTTGTGATGATGCTGGTGAAAACGAATTTACTGCAGTGCCAGCCAGACAAAAGTACAGCATATGCAGGGCTGGGCGCGGTGGCTCATGCCTGTAATCCCAGCACTTTGGGAGGCAGACGTGAGGAGTCGGAGACCAGCCTGACCAACATGGTGAAACCCTGTCTCTACTAAAAATACAGCAATTAGCCAGGCATGGTGGTATGTGCCTGTAATCCCAGCTATTCTTCAGACAGAAGCACAGCATTGCTTGAACCTGGCAGGCAGAGGCTGCAGTGAGCTGAAATCGCACCACTGCACCCCAGCCCAGGTGACAGAGTGAGCGAGACTCTCAAAAACAAAAATGTTAACTGCAAAACAGCCTCAGGCAGGTCCTTCAGGATGGATGTGTCCTCGTCATTAAGCAATATGTGACTGTACAGTGTTGCTATATGACCAAGAAATTTCACACCTAGGTATATAGTGAAAGGAATTGACCAGATGCAGTAGCTTATGCCTATAATTTTAGCATTTTAGGAGGCCGAGGTGGGAGGGTTGCTTGAGTTCAGGAGTTTGAGACTAGCCTGGGTAGTGTGGCAAGACCTCATCTCTACAAAAAATAAAATATTTGCTGGGCATGGTGGCATGGACCTGTGGCCCCAGCTACTTAGGAGACCAAGGTGGGAGGATAACTGGAGCCCAAGAATTTGAGGCTGCAGTGAGCTGTTTTCACACCACGGTACTCCAGCCTGGGTGACAGAGTGAGACCCTGTCTCAAAAAAAAAGAAAGAAAGAAAAAAGAAAATAAAACAATTGCAGATATATGTCCAGAGAGAAATTTACAAACTTTGTACACAAATGTTCACAACAGCATTCATTATTCATAATAGCAAAAAATTCAAAACAAGCTAAATTTCTATCAATTGGTGAATGGATTAAAAACATGTGGTATATCCATGCAGTGGAATATTATTTAGCCATAAAAAGGAATGAGCTACTGATACATGCTACAAAACGGATGAACTTTAAAAATTCATGCTAAAGACACCAGACACAAAAGGCCTCATGTTGTATGATTCCATATGTGTGAAATGTCCAGCAGTGGCAGATCCATAGGGACGGAAAGTAGGTTAGTGGTTGTCAGGAGCTGAGGGTGAGGGGCCAGGGGACAGAGAGTAACAGCAGTGGGTGTAGGTTTGTTTCTGAAGTGATGAAAATGTGGAGTTAGTGGTGACGGCGGCACAACTTTGGTAGTATACTAAAAACCACTGAATTGCCCGATTTAAGAGCACATTTCAAGTTTTGTGAATTACATCTGAAATACAGATTTTTAGAAATGAAGGCAAAATAAGGATTTTTTTCAGACAAAACGAAGTGAGAGATTTTGTCAATGATAGACCTGCATCAAGCGATATAGGACAGTGAGTTTTTCAGGTACAAGGGAAAGAATTCCAGATAGGAAGCATCTCTAGGTACTGTACGGTGAAATGAAGCACGACAGAAAGTCCTCTGAATATATTAATTAGGCCGGGAGCGGTGGCCCACACCTGTAATCCCAGCGCTTTGGGAAATAGAGGCAGGTGGATCACCTGAGGTCAGGAGTTCGAGACCAGCCTAACATGGTGAAACCCAGTCTCTACTAAAAATACAATTAGCCTGACATGGTGGCACACATATGTAGTGCCAGCAACTGGGGAGGCTCAGGCAGGAGAATTGCTTGAACCTGGGAGGCAGAGGTTGCAGTGAGGTGAAATTGCAACACTGCACTCCAGCCTAGGTGACAAAGTGAGACTATGTCTCAAAAAGTAAATCAATAAATATATGAATTCCTATGATTATTAATTGTGTAACATACTAATGATATAACGGGGCAAGGAGAGGTGAATAAAATTGGAGGCTGCTGTACAAGAGGACTTCAAAAAGTTCATAGCAAATGCAATTCAAAGATAACAATGAAAAAATAAACTCTGTTTCTCAACATAAATTCTATCAAGGTCAAGACACTTTTGTAACTGATGACAGCAGGCATTTAGGCCATCTCTAAAGAACTGGGGGGTCCTGGGAATGAAACCATATCAGTGCAGTCTTTTTTACATTATTAACTAAAGAAAATGGGTGATCATTAAAGATTAGGAAAAGAAGTCAGAAGGCACCAAATCAGAACTTAAAGGTGGATGCCTGATTTCTCATGGAAACTCTGTAAAATTGCCCTTATTTCATGAGAAGAATGAGCAGGAGCATTGCTATGGTGGAGGGCTCTCTGTGAAGCTTTCCTGGGCATTCTTCTGCTAAAGCTTCGGCTAATTTCCTCAACACGCTCTCATAATAGGCAGATGTTATTCTTTCGCTGTCCAGAAAGTCAACAAGCAAAATGCCTTGAGCATCCCCAAAACCTGTGGCCATGACCTTCTCTCTTGACCAGTCTGCTTTTGCTTTGGCTGAACCTGGGAGCCATTGCTCTGTCTTCAGGATGAACTGGTAAAGCCATGTTTAATCTCCTATTACAATAATGTGAGGAAACGCTTCTGAATCTTGATCCCGTTTGTGTAAAATTTCCATGGAACTTTCTGCTGTTGTCTGTGGCTGATCTGTGCACAGTGGTTTGGGCACCCAGTGAGTGGGAAGTTTGCTCAACTTGAATTTTTGTCAGAATTCTGTACCCTGAACTGAGTGAGGGGTCTATGGCGTTGGCCATTGTTTGGGCTGTTAATCATTGCTCCCTTCCATTAAGGCCTGAACAAGATGAATGTTTCCTAACAGATTGATGTGGATGATCTGCCACGGAGGGCTTTATCATCATCATTGATTTCACGATTCTTCCACCCAAGTTTCACCATAAATTTGATGTTTGTTCCTGCTTCAATTTTAGCAGAATTCATGTTGCAATGATAGGGGCTTTTTTTTTCAAACGGATGCCTTATCCTTCTTAGTGCCTCAAACTAGATCCTGTTTACACATGCTATAGCAAGTTCGTACACGTTTATTTTGGTGCTAAAAATGTTGAACTTCATGCATAGTTTTTTCATAATCTGAGTTTTCCATGAACTTTTGGAAGAATTCATATCATGTAAGACGTAACAAACAAACTAATAACGTAGATCCTGATAATAATGATATGCATGTTATAATCTCTAAGATAAGCACAGAAAGAATTATAAAAGAAGGTACAATGAACAGGCTAATAGGAAACATGGAACAATAATTTTTAAAACTTGATTTTTCTACAAAATAGAACAAAGAAGAAAAAAGAAGAAAGACTAGGTAGGTCACAAAAGAGAACAAATAGCAAGATGGCAGACATAATCTCAGACACATCTGTGCTTTCATTATGTCTGAAGTAAATGACAGTCTTCATACCAAAACTTGACATTAAAGGAAAGTAGAATTGCAGGTCAATCTTTCCGATAAATAAGATGCAAAATATCTGAATCAAAATATTAACAAATCAAATCTAATAATATGTACAAAAATAGATAACTTATCACATGGGTTTATTTCAGGAATATAAGTTTAGTATGACATTTGGAAAGCATAATCAATTTCACCACATTGACAGAATGAGGAAGAAAATGTATATTATTATATAATAAGTTTAGAAAGCACATTTAATAAATTGCAACACACATTCAGGATTTTTAAAACCTATCAAAACAGCAGAAATATAGGAGTCTTCTTTAATCTAATTAAGATTACACACACACACACACACACACACACTACACATAGCTAACATTATCCTTAATTGTGAAATATTGAACACTTCCTCCCTGAGTCAGGGTGAAAACAAAAACGTCTTATACTAGAGGCACTACTTAACATAATAAAGAAAGAAAAATAAACTTTTAATTTATGAAGATTAGAAAACTATGTGTTTAAATTACAAAAGAACTGAGGAACCAGAAGAGTCCACTATCCTCAACAAATAAACTATTAGAATAATAATTGTTAAACAAAGAAACTGAAGTTGAGATCAATATACAAATCTATCGTATTTCTAATGATCAGCAAAACTGACAAAACCTTAGTTAAATTTAAAAAAGAGAGACAGAAGACTCAAATTAACTAAAATTAGAAATAAAAGAGGATACATTGCAACTAATTCCATAGAGATAAAGAGGATTCTAAGAGGCTGCTATGAACAATTATATGCCAACAAGTTGGATACTTCAAAAAAGTAATAAGTTCCTATACATGTACAACCTACCCAGACTGAATCATGACAAAATAGAAAATCGAAACAGACCTAAACTAGAAAGGAGATTGAGTCAGTAATTAAAAACCTCCTAGAAAAAAAAAAAAAAAGCCCTAGCCCAGATGGCTTCATTAGAGAATTCTATCAAATATTTAAAGAATCAACACCAATCCATCCCTAACACTTATAAAAAACTGAACAGAAGGAAACACTTCCAAACTTATTTTATGAGGCCCCAATATCAAAGCCAGACAATGATGCAAGAAAACAAAACTATAGACCAATACTCTTGATGAATACTGATGCAAAAATTCTCAACAGATGCTAGGAAGCCAAATTTAACACACATTAAAAGGCTATGGGATTTACCTGCAGAATGCAAGGATAGTCACAAAAATCAGATAAATGTAATACATGAGGCTCATAAGACCTGAAACTATAAAACTCCTAGAAGAAAACATACAGGAAAATCTTCATGAAATTGAAACGAGCAATGATTTCTTTTATATGATACTAGAAGCACAGGCAACAAAAGCAAAAACAGATATATGGGACTACATCAAACTTTAAAACTTCTGTTCAGCAGAGGAAATCATCAACGGAATCAAAAGACAACCTATGGAGTGGGAGAAAATATTTGCAAACCATACATCAGATAAGGGGTTAATATCTAGAACATACAGAAAATTCCTACAACTCAATAACGACAGAAAAACAAATAACTCAATTTAAAAATTGACAGGTGTGGTGGCTCACACCTGTAATCCCAGCATTTTGGGAGGCCGAGGTGGGGGGATCACCCGAGGTCAGGAGTTCAAGACCAGTCTGCCCAACTTGATGAAACCCCATCTCTACTAACAGAAATTAGCCAGGCATGGTGGTGGGTGCCTGTAATTCCAGCCACTTGGGAGGCTGAGACAGGAGAATTCCTTGAACCCGGGAGGTGGAGGTTGCAGTGAGCCAAGATCAAGCTACTGCACTCCAGCCTGGGTGACAGAGCAAGACTCTGTCTCAAAAAAAAAAAAAAAAAAAAAAAGGATAAAGACCATGAACAGATATTTCCCCAAAGAAGATAAGTGAATGGCCAGTAGGCATGTGAAAATATCCTCAATATAACTAATCATCAGAGAAATATAAATCAAAACTACAATGAGATATCACCTTGCACCTGTTAGGATGGTCGTTATAAAAAAAAGAAGTGGTGGTGAAGATGTGAGGATTGAAACCCTTGTGCACTTTTAGTGGGACTGTAAAATGATGCCAAACTTTAAAAATAAAAAAATAGAAGTACCAGATATAGATCCAAAAGAAATGAAAACAACATCTTTGCACACTCCTGTTGATTGCATTATTTATAATAGCCAAGATAAGCAAGTAACCTAAATTTATCGATAGATGAATGAATAAGAAAATATAGTATATACTGAACGGAATATTATTTAGCCTTTAAAAAGGAGGAAGTCCTGTCATATGTTACAACATGGATACATCTTGAGGACATTATGTGAAGTGAAATAAACCAATTGCAAAAAAAAAAGACAAATACTGCATTGTATCACTTATATGATATAGCTATAGTAATCAATCTCATAGAAACAGAAAGTGGAATGGTGGTTGCCAGGGACTGCGGGAGGGAGAAATGAAGAATTGTTGTTCAGTGGGTATAGCGTTTCACCCATGCAATATGAAGAAGTTCTAGATATCTGTTATACCATTTACAATATTCTACTGTACATCTAAAAATTGTTGAGGGTAAAAAAATGTACTGGTTAATAAAATCCAAGCCTGGAACACTATACTTTGCACTATAATACTCTCTCTTGTTAGATTAGCAGAGGAAAAGATCCATAAACATCACAAAAGCAAAGAAAGGCAGGAAGCCTTCAACTGATGGTCAGATGAAGTGGGCTGGGTTTGATAGCTATTTCTTTCTACATCTGGAATTTTAGCTTTAAAAAGTGTTAATAAAATTGTAAAGTATAATAACTCACTATATTCCTATGCACTAAGAACAATCAAGAAATTTTAAAATTATGCAATTTACATCAGCATCAAAAAATCAAATATCCAAGAAGGAATCTCATGAAAGATGTACTAGACTTTTTTTGTTGTTTTTTTCAGATTAAGTCTTGCTCTGTCACCCATACTGGAGTATGGTGGTGCAATATCTGCTCAATGCACCCTCTGCCTCCCAGGGTTCAAGCAATTCTCCTGCCTTAGCCTCCCAAGTAGCTGGGATTACAAGCATGCACCATCACACCCAGCTAATTTTTGTATTTTTAGTAGAGACAGGGTTTCACCATGTTGTCCAGGCTGGTCTGGAACTCCTGACCTCAAGTGATCCACCCACATTGGCCTCCCAAAGTTCTGAGATTACAGGTATAAGCCCCTGCAGCTGGCCAATGTACAGGACTTCTACACAGAAACCTACAAGACATTACTAAGAAAAATTAAAGAATATAAATAAGTGGAGGTACATACTATGTTCATGGATAAGGAAAATTTAATATTTTAAGGATATTAGTTCCCTCCAAATTGAAATAAATATTAATAAAATCCAAAATTTCAAAGAAAAAATATCCCCAGCAAGATTTTCTTTGGTGGAAATTGATGAGGTAGTTCTAAAATTTATATAGAAATACAAAGGACTGAAAATAGTTTAGAAAATTTTGAAGAAGAATGTCAAGATTTATTAAGTAATTTAGAAAGTGTGGCATTGTTGCAAGGAAAAGCAAACTAACCAATAGAAAAGAATAGAAACAATAGGGATAAACTCATGTATTCAACCACTTGATTTTCAGTAATTCACCAGTGCAAGCCAGTAGACAGAAAACATGGTATTTTTCTTAAATGATGGTAGATTAATTGAATATTGATATGGAAAAAATAAACCTTGACCCCTGACTGACACCATACAGAAAAATAACTACAGATAGACTGTAGACCTAAATTTGGAAGGTAAAACAACATATTATCTAGAAAAAAAATCAGATAATATTTTTATCACCTTATTGCAGCTAACACTTCTTAACACACTGAAAGCTCTGGCCATAAAGAAAGACTGATAAACTTCATTAAAATTAAGAATTTTTGTTACTCCAAAGTTTCCATTAAGAAAATTAAAAAGAAACTGAAAGGGGAAGAGGGAAAGAATTATATATATATAATATTTATTATAAATTTACATATATATCTAAATTTATATGTAAAATATAAATATACAATGTTTTACTTATAAAAATAAATCTATAAATCTATATATATATACACACACGAGAGAGAGAGAGAGATAAACACAAACGTTCTGGCAAGTGTGTAAATTGACACAACCACTATGGAAAATTTCTGCTAAGCAGAGATTCAACATTTCTGTTTCCAAGTTATATAACCAAAGAGAAATGCAACCGTATGTGCACAAGCAGACATGTCCCAGCCTGTTCATAGCAGCATTATTTACAACCTCCCTACATTGGAAAGAACCCAAGTTCTTGGTTTCCCTGTATCTTTTTTCTGTCACATGATTGAGTAATGGGGTCCGTCTAGTTCCTCAAGTCTGCCATTCTCTCCAATGGGACCCAGGTGGGGACACGGGGCTGAAAGTGAAAGGTGGGGAGTGTGGTAAAAGTAAAATGACCCTCTTTCCCATAGGGATCACAAAGAAATGAAGTGCGTGAAGAGGGACTCCCCAGAAGTGCCAGGAACAGGAGCCAACAGGTCACCAGAAGAGGAAGTGTTAAGGCCGAGGGACTTCCCGAGGGGGAACACAGAAGAAAGAATGCCTAAGGTTATCCCGGGTCTGCAAGGACTTCTGCCTACCTGCTCTCCTGCTGGTCCTCCTCTCTGACCTTCCTGCTATAGCTATAGAGCTGTGATTCCTCCAACTCCATTCTCACTCCAACCATGTCATTCCATGGCTCTCTGTCGTCCACAAGAGAAAACTTCAAATTCCTTGTCTGGTATTCAAAGCATTTCAGGATCTAGCTCCCTGTATTCATCCTGGGTCAGGCTCATCAGACCAGACAGCCTCACCAACATGACCGATTCACTTGGTTTCTACACCTGTGCACATGCTGTTTTAGCCACTGGAACTCTCTGCCCTTTTTGGCTATCAGCCTCCTACTCAGTCTTCAAAATTCCATTCAAATGGCAGCTCCTCTGTCAATCTTTGACCTCTCCAAAGAGCATGAGTCACTCCTTCCTCTGGGGTCCACCCTCCACATAGCACACAGCTCACGGTGTTTTCATCTGCATTCTGGGCACCATCTAGGCAGGAACAGTATGTCTGTTGGTTACCGCTAAATCCCCAGTGACTAACCAGTGTCTAACACACAGTGGGTGCTCAAAACATTTGCTACACGAGTGACTAAATGAAAGAAAATGCTTTCTGTGGGAACGACTTGTGAACAAACATTACCCTCAGTGTTAAAACCTATGTAGACTTGTAGACTGTACACTCCTAGGTTAAATTTTACCCTTTTTGACGGCTTTTTCTGGAGGTCAGGGGATTGAGAGCCTTGTGTATTTGGTGAGGATAAAGGTTTTGTTGTTGTTGTGCTTTGTTTTTGTTTTTGTTTTCGAGATGGGGTCTTGTTCTGTTGCACAGACTAGAGTGCCGTGATGCGATCTCAGCTCACTGCAACCTCCACCTCCTGGGTTCAAGTGAGTCTCCTACCTTAGCCTCCCATATAACTGGATTACAGGCTTGGGACACCACGCCTGGCTAATTTTGTATTTTTAGTAGAGACAGGGTTTCACCATGTTGCTCAGGCTGGTCACGAACTCCTGACCTTAGGTGATCTGCCCGCCTCTGCCTCCCAAAATGCTGGAATTACAGGTGTGAGGCAATGCTCCCGGCTGAGGATAAAAGTTTTAATGCTTCAACCTTTTTTTCCTATGCCAGGGCCTTTGCACACGCCATTCCCTCTGCCTAGAATGCTTTTTCCCCAGCCTCCTTTCTCATCCTCAGGTTTCAGGTTCTGTGTTGCCTCTCCAAAGAGGCCATCCCCCGTCTGAACTGGGTCTACGCCAGTAGATCTCTGTACCCACATCCCCTAGTTTGTCTCCTTCATAGCAAATGTAATATGAGCAATAGTTTTGTAAATGTCTCTATGTATGTGTTTATAATTTGTTTCTGTACTGAAGCATAAGCTCCCAGAGGTTGGGTAATTGACCTGCTTTGTTCAGCACAGTAGCCCTAGTGCAGAGAAGGGGACCCGGAACACAGTAGTTGCTCAATAAGTAGCTGAAGGGGGCTGAAGAACAATGGTGAATGAATAAATGAAAATGAATGAATGAATGAATGGGGCTAAGGATTGAGGCAGCCCCTGAGAGGTCCTGATTTCCTCATCAGCTTCCTCACTCTCCCCCACAACCCCACCTCAGGCAACACCCTCCTTTCCAGGAGTGTGAATAATCACGACTAATGTCATCAGATTAGTAAAAAAGAACTTTCAAAGAAGGACAGTGGGCTGCCCAGGGTCACACAGCGAGCTCTCATCTCAATGAGTTCTCCGGCTGGGGAAGAACCAGCCAGGTGCTCCTGGATCGGAAGACTATCACTCACCCACAGTGGGAACTCGGCTGTATCTCTGCCTTTCTCTGAGCCTCAGCTTTCCTCATCTGTGGAATGGGGGCAGCAGGCTTAGCCTGGCTGAGAAGTGTGAGGCAGGGAAGCGTGGTTAGAGTTAGGGGTGTGGTTAGGGTTAGTTGCTTTTATCTTTTTTTTTTTTTGTGCCAATGGCAAGGGGTAGGTTATGGGTGTCTGAAGACAGGTATGTTGGGGACCTCAGGCTTACCGCTTAATCAGTAGAAGCTGAAGGTGAGAGGAAGGGCCTTCCCCCTCCCCAGCTCATGCAAGCTTTGAGGCTGTGTGACCTCTCAGCCTATCTCTCTCTGCTTGCCAGGCAGTAAATATTAGCTCCAGCAATCTTTCCCTCCTGGCACTTCTTCCAGCCTGTGCAACCTCTCCTAGCTGAGGAGCACGAAATCCCAGTCCCAGCCCCTGCAGTCCCCACTCCCCATGTCTGCTGCCTGTGCAATCTCGATCTCCCTGCAAGCCCTGTCATCCCGTGCAGCCTTGCCCAAACCTTGCAACCTCTCAGCCTCTGCAGCCAGATCTCACTCCAGCTCCCTTTCCTCCAGCCCAGGAGGGGCTGGGTGTAGAGCAGCGGAAGGGGGCTTTGATGTGTGACAGCTAGAGGCCATGAGGTGGGGGCGGGGCTGGCCACCCACCCTCTCTCACCCCTCAGTTCCCAGCAGCCCTGTCCACCTGCCCTGGCCCTGGCCATAAAGGACTGGTGTTACTGATTCATTCTGGGGAAAGCTGGCAAGCCCTCGTCCTAGTCAAGCCCACTTGGCAGATGAAGAAAAGAAGGCCCAGAAAGGCATAGGGCCTTGTCATGTTCACACAGCGAGTGACAGCCTAGGCCTGAGCTGGGAGCTGGGTTGGGGCACTTGCCCCACTTCCCTAGGGACAGTTCGGGGTGAGGGGTGGAGGTGGCCAGATCCTTCCTGGGGGCTGCAGAGACCAGCAGTCTGGGTTCCAGACACAGATGTCCTGGGCAGTCGGAGGCCCTCCATGGGGCCCCTGACCCCCAGCCTGGGGAATATTCTCAGGTTGGTACAGAAGTTCCAAATTTACTCAGAGGTCTCATTTGAGCTGTCATGAAAAGTCCCTTTGGCCTGGGGCCAGGGCAGAGAGCGGGGGTGGTGGCACCTGCGAGCCAGGGGTGGGGGTGAGTTCCTCCCATTGCCCCTCCCCCTCCCCCTCACTTGTCCCAGGACTCTAGAGGGCAAGTAAGGAGGGCATGTGAGGAAGAGGAGCGAGGGCAGGAAGACCCTCTTTCTGGAGGAAGCACCTGTTCCTCTCTCTTCACTGCTTCCTTCTAGACAGTTCCCTGAGTGACCCTAGAAAATCCCCACCCGCTCTGCACCTCAGTTTCCCCATCTGTAAAAGGGGAAAGCAGAATCATCATAAGAGCTCTCATTTATTGAGGTCTGGTATATGCTAATATGTCCGATATTTATGATTTTTATTTTGTTAACTGTATTTTCATAGCTAAAAGCAAAGAGCTTTTAAATATTTAAAGTAAAACATAGGCCAGTAACAGTGGCTCATGCCTGTAATTCCAGCACTTTGGGACGATGAGGTGGGCAAATCACTTGATCCCAGGACCAGCCTGACCAACATGGTGAAACCTCATCTCTACTAAAAATACAAAAATTAGCCGGGTGTGGTGGCGGGTGCCTGTAGTCCCAGCTACTCTGGAGGCTGAGGCAGGAGAATTGCTTGAATCTGGGAGGTGGAGGCCCCTCACTCTTTCACCCTACTTCAGCCTGGGTGAAAGAGTGAGACTCTGTCTCAAAAATTTTTTTTTGAAAAAGTAGAACATAATAGCAGCCACTTCTCACGGGCCATCTGTGCCCAGCTCTTTTGCCTTCGTCGTTGCACTGGCTTTTTCTCTCTTTGCACCCCGGAGCTTCAGGACCTGCGGAGGTGCCTGGACCTTTGCAGATATTCAACAAGAACAGGCCGATGAAGACCTGTGCCTGTCCCCATGGAAACAGACCTAAGACAGTCGTCCTTACTCCTAGTCCCACTCTTACAGGTACAGCAACTGAGCTTCAGAGAGGGCAAGTGGCTTCCGCAAGGTCACACAGGTACTAAGTGGTGGAGCTGGGACTTGAACCCAGCTCTGACCAGTTCCACAGCTCAAAGTCACAAGGGGTGGTGTGCTTGGAAGTCAGGTCCAGTGCCCCCACCTGACCATGGGGACCCCTTCCCTGTTGTGTAAAGAAGGGCCCTGTGTCTGCCTGTGAGGATGCTGAAGGCGCTAGCTCCCCTCTCTGGCTGTGGAAGGAACGGATACCCCTCCTTTCTTTCATTCATTTATTTATCAGGCTCCCAGGAGGTCCTAATGCTGCAAAGAAGGAGGTTCTTCCCAGAGCTTCTGGTGACCGGCTTTTTCTTGAATAGGCCTCCTCCTTCGGCATCCACCACCAACTCTGCTGCCCACAAGCCCCTACAGGCTCTACCCCCTGCCTCCCTGCTCCTTCTCCTGGCCTGAAGCCAGCATCGCTGGGCAGCAGGGAGCCTGCAGTCTGAGCTCAGGACTGTCTTTGTCTTGCTCTCCCACCTCTCCTGGGCCTGGATTCTGGCCACCTCCTATCACAAGGGCTCTTAGCTACCTCCACGGCGGGACTGTGTAAGGATCCGGACAGCCTGCTGGCAGTGGAGCAGGCAAGGTAGGGGCATTGCGGAACCCACAGTGGGGAGTGGGGGAGCAGGACCTCTCCCCTGGGGGCTGCCTGTCCCGTGGGAATGAATGCCCAGCCATCCCCATCCAATGCTGCTTCTCAGAAGCCACCCAGAACCATCAGTCTTGTTTACATGCTATTCTATCTAGCAGGTGGTGGCCTTCTTGTCCTACAGACTGGCATCCGATCCCAGCTCCATGTCATCCAATCACAGTTAACCTGGGGCAAGGTTGTCCCCACTAAGCCTCACTCTCCTTATCTGTGAAATGGGCTGAATGACGCTACCCACTTCACCTGGTGAGGACTATGGGAGACCCTTAAGTGCCTACATGGTGAGTTGGCACTGGGGGGGACAAGAGCCAGGTGGCTGGGGTAGGCGGGACCACAGCAGCCTGGGGGTGTCCCTCAATATGTCCCTCTTGGAGTCTGGCCCTTCCCCATGGGCTCAAGGCTCCTCATGCCACAAACTCCCTTCCCCAAAGGAAAAGGGCCAACTGGGAGCTCAGCTCTCACCCTGTTCTGCCCTGAAGACCCCACAGCCAGCCCCACAAGGGTGGAGCTACCTTGGTCCCCATTTCACAGGTAAGAAAACCAAGCCTTCTCGAGGCTGGAAGCAGAGAGACTTGCCCAACTTCGCTGAGTGAGAAAGGCGCATGGCCGGGTTGTGACCTGGCAGGTTTTCCCCCCACTCCGCCATGTGCTTCTGAAAGTCCCACTCTCCCCCCAGGGAGGCACAGATGTCCTCTCCACAGCGGCCTCCTGGTTTTGAAGCCTCCACACCTGGCCTTCTGCCTTCACTGAGCAGAGACGTCTTTCCGGCTGCAAGTCCTAAGTTCCCGCTCCCCAGGGCTCCTCCACCAGGAAAGTTTCCTCCTTTCCCATCCTTCGGGGCTCAGCCTCCACTGACCTCCCCACGCCCCTCTCCTCCACATGCACACTGGGTTAGCCTCTTACCATCTGATCCGTTCCCCGTGCTTCATGAGAAAGATCCAGCGACAGCTCATGGGGTTACCTGGTTTGACTGCCCACCCTGCTACAGCCCGGTTGAGTACCCAGGGGAAAATCACTCTACCTCTCGCAGCCTCATTTGCTCATCTGTGAAATGGGCACAGCAGCCCTTGTTTTGAAGGACTGGGTGAAATCAAGATGGTAAAACACAGAAACTGGCACAGAATGGGTCCCATCAGGCTCTGCACCCAAGCCCATCACCACCCGACTCAGCTGCCCAGAATCAGGTGATTGACATACTGTTTGGCCCGAAACTGGCTCTCCTTCCCCTACCCCCTGCCTTTTGGAGGCCAGTTTTCAAGACAGGGGGTCATCTCAGCCACACCCCTGCAGCTAGGCCCCCGGCATCCTAAGCTGTGCTGAACAGGAGACCCCAGCCTCAATTCTGCCCAGCCTCACTGCATGAACTTTCTTTGCCTCAGTGTCCCCAATTGTGCCTTGGGCGTGTCTTCCAAGGCCTCCCACCGTGATGCTAGATGCAGCAGGCAGGGAACTGTCCCTCCTGGGCAGAGAAGGCACCCTGGTCCCAGCGGAGAACCAGGGCTGGAATTACCTTCTGTTTCAGCGTCCTTCTCACAAGTCCATTCCGTGTGCTGGGGGCAATCTGACGGACTTCTCGGGGTGGCAGCTGGGTTCAGCGTAGGGGTGACAGATGAGGGTCTGAGAAAGCAGGCAGGGGCCGGGGGTGAGAATCCACACCCAGCCCGAGTCACCAATCAGGCTGTCATAAGACCTGTCGCTCCGATGACGGGCAGCTGGGCCTCCAGGCAGGTGTCCCACAGAGCAGCAGACAGAGGAAGGAGACGGGAAGCAGGTACTAGGCGGCCTCGGCAGGGATGCACGACACAGCTGCGTGACTGTCAACCACACTCAGGGAGAGGCAGGCAGATGGTCAGACGCCGAACTTATGGTCACTCAGCAGAGAGACGCCAGTGGGTCTGTTCGAGGCCACTGGCTGCCACCCAGCCGCGTGTGCAGAGTGGGGAGGAAGAGGAGGATGTGGTGAGCTGCTCTCTGCCGGCCCCGCCCACCCCGCCCACCCGCAGCTGGGCCCTTGGGGAGGGAGTGAGAAGGAGATGGGGGGGGGGTCCTGGCCCCACAGCAGGCACCCGCTGTCACCAAAGGTCACCTGCAAAGAAGACATTTGGGGCCATCGGGTGACACTTGCCTCTTGGAGACCTGTGACCTCATCCCCCCAGGCTTCTCCGTCATGACTCATGAGGCAGGCAGAGCCTCCTGGAGCCACCACATAGCGCAGATGTGGAAACCGAGATCAGAGGGGTGAAGAGGTGGCACAGTTTGGCCTGTGGACCCAGAGTCCTCAGTGGCCGAATCCAACCCCTCAGCACAGAGAGAAGAACCAGAGCCTTGCCCCAGGTCCCACAGATGTCCTTTTCCAGACTTTGCAAACCAGTCTATTTCTCATTCCCGAGCCTCTTCTGCCTAGTGGTGGGCTGAGCTTGGGACCCTCTGCTCTGGCTTGACCCCCATCCCTCTCTGTCTCCATTTCCTTTGGATCCAGCCTCCTGCTGCAGAGCGCCAGGGAGCAAGACCCCTTGGGCATGTCACATCATCTCTCAGTCCCTCACTTTGCCCATCTGTCAAATGGGAGTGCTAGCTATGAAGAAGAAAGCAGTCATCAACCCATGGAAACGCAAGAAGAAAATAGAGAAAAGAAATTCTCAAGAGTTTTTTCATCTTGCTAACAAGCCAGAAGAACATGAGAGGGTTGGATGTTTCTGGAAGACATTTAAGAAGCCAGGGGACAAAACTGAACAAGCTCAATGCCTAGCAGTTCCAAAAGAAAGAAAGCAAGAGAATTGCTACCACCACCACCGCCACCACTGCCATCACCGCCATCCTGAATTACTTCGGTGCCTACATGATCTTACCTTATCCCACAAAGTGTGGGGCAGACAAAATTCATCCCATTTTACAGATGGAGAGACTGAGGCCCAGAGGAGTGAAACATCACACAAGCCAAGAATTAGAGCTGGGATTTGAACCTGGTTGTAATTGATTCCTAAGCTCATATCAAGCTGTGAAAATAGTGCCATACCAGGATGAAATGTCCCATGGTGGGGGGAGGCCATTTTGTGCTGTTTTGATAACAAGGTCAGCTTGTTGAGAGCAACTTCTGACAAGTGTGATGTGTCATATTGTTTGCTGAGAGCAGCAGCAAGGAAAACCTAGTCAGCCCCAAAACAGACAATTGCTCAAAGCGTTATAAAACAGTAACCAATATGAGTATGTCTCACACCAGATGAATTAGTTCTTTAAACATAGGATATGCGACTCTTTCCTTTGTTCCCTCGTAGAGAGCGCTTTAGTGAATACACACTAGCTGCCTGCTTAGTTTACCTTTGACCAATGAAGAACACAGAGCATCTGCTTGTAAAACTTGTCACTGGAAAGTAAAGAATAAATACAGGGGTCAGAGTGTGCTTTGGGCTCTCAGCTGGGAATGCTGTGAGACCCCGATAACCCACCTTTTACTTTATATCTCTGTGTCTGTTTCTTAATTCCTTCAGTGCCGCCTGGGTTGGGGTCTCCATGGTTGAGCTAGTCTTGGCATCAGCTCAGATGCACTTGGTAGCTCTCCCAGCTGACTCATTTTTGGGAATTAGCTTGCTGCTGACCTTCATGACAGCTCCACAGAAAAAAGAGAAAGCGCCTTGCTATTCTTTATTGTTTTTTTCTAGCTGTTTTTGAGGAACTTGGTACAAATTCCCCTGGGGTTGATTCAAAGGATCGTGGCCCTATAGAGCTTCTCTTCCCGGTCACCAAAATATTTCGTGTTCTCTGGAGAACGAATCTTGGGAAGATGCCAGCTTTTGTTTTTCTTTCTCTTGATCTTCAGGGTGAATTCTCTGATAACATGCACTGAAATCTGTGGTGGATGAAAGATCAGGAGAAGAGACAGGGAAAAGAGCTAATATTTGCTGAGAGCTCGCCATGTGCCAGGGTTTTAAGGACTTTAAAGATGCATCTTCTCATCTAAACCTCAGAAATACTCAAGAAGACTGTGTGCAGTGGTGCACACTTATAATTCCAGCATTTTGAGGGGCCGAAGTGGGAGGATCGCTTGAGGCTGGGGTTCAAGACCAGTCTGGGCAACAAAGAAAGACCCTGTCTCTACAAAAAAATTAAAAAATTAAACAGTCATGGTGGTACATGCCTGTAGTCCCAGCTACTCTGGAGGCTCAGGTGGGAGGATCACTTGAGCCAAGGACTTTGAGGCTGCAGTGAGCTATGACTGCAGTGCTGCACTCCAGCCTGGGCAACACAGCAAGACCCTTCTCCAAAAATAAATTCCTCAAAATGAAAAAGAATGAGTCTAGAAGATAGCTATCATCATCATCATTGTCCCTGTTTTACAGATAAGGAAACCGAGGCTCAGAGAGGTTAAGTGACTTGACCAAGGTTACACAGCTGATGAGTGGCGGAGTTGGGGTCTGAACGCAGTCATTTGGGCTCCAGAGCCCATACTCTTGTTAACTCACTACACTGTTCCTGGATGTGTATTAATACAAAGATATTTAATTTCTCCTCCCTCCCTGCTGCCTGCCTTCCTTCCTTACCTACCTTCTCTCTACCCACCCACCTACCTATTCACCTACTCATTCTTCTCTGCACCCACCCAGCCATTTCTTGCTTCCTCCCCCTAATATTTATTGAGCAGGCTCAGAGGGGTTAAGTAGCTAGTCCAAGGTCACACAGCTTAGCTACGTCCTAGGGATAGCCCACAGAAATACACACACAGTGACAGCCCCCATGGGAGCCTATATTCTAGTGGGGAGAGACAGGCAAAAAGAAGTAACAGACAAACTCAATGCAAACTGTACTAAATGTCATAGGAAACCAATGAGAGATCAAGGTTGTGACATTTGGGGGTAGACCAGGTGACAAGAAGAGACCGGCCATGGGGAGAACCTTTCAGGCAGAAGGATCCGTAAGTGCAAAGGCACTGAGGTAGGAAAGGATGTGGCTAGCTCCAGGAACTCGAGAACGGCATGGTGGAATACAGTGAGCAAATGCGCAAATAGAAGGTGAAGGCACCACGTGGGACCTCACAGATCAGGGTGAGCAAGGTAGATTGTTCCAAGGGAACACTGGACGGCTTCATCTTAGGAGTGGCTTAATCCAGTTTACATTTTAAACTCAAGCCCCTCACCAAATTGGGGAGTAGGTGGGATCAGCGGAGGTCATAGTCTCTTGGTGCTTAAAAAGTAGATGCTATTTGGAGCTGAATATTTACCAACTACCAGACCCATGTCACCATTGGGGTGAACATGAGTCCCCTCAAAAATAGATGTGTGGTCCCTTGAGGGTTCCTCTGGGTCTATAAATGTCTCAGAAGCAGGGCCCCTAACCCTGGAGGAGGGTGCAATAGAATCTCAGTGGCATTCCCATCATGCCTCAGTACCCATAGCTGGTCAGTGGAGGAAGTGGTCACATTTGCATTTCAGCCAAGGGGCCTCCTGGGAAAAATAATGGACACACCCCCTCCCTCAACCCATTTCCTCTTTTTTATTTTTAAGAGCTTTATTTAGCTATACTAACATAAACTTGAGCCACTGTAAGGGTACAGTCCAGTGATTTTTAGTGAACTTATTGAATTGTGCAATTACAACCACGATCCAATTTTAAAACAACCCCATCACCCCTCAAAGACTCCTCGCGCCTGCTTGGCGTCCATCTCCATTCCCATTCACAGCGGCACTCGTCTACTGTATGACTCTACTGTTTTTTCTTTTTCTTTTCTAGGCGTCTCCTATCAATACGTCGTCTTTCGTGTTTAGTTGATTTCACTCCGCATCGCATGTTTGCGGTTCAGCCCTGGTGCAGCATGCGTTGGCATGGCGAGTATCTAAAAATTCATGTTTAGGCCGGGTGTGGTGGCTCATGCCTGTAATCTCAGCACTTTGGGAGGACAAGGTGGGCAGATCACTTGAGGTCAGGAGTTCGAGACCAGCCTGAACAACGTGGTAAAAACTACGCCTCTACTAAAAATACAGTAATTTGCGTGGCGTGGTTGCACACGCCAATAGTCCCAGCTATGGGGGAGGCTGAGGCAGGAGAGTTGCCTGAACCCGGGAAGTGGAGGTTGCAGTGAGCAGAGACAGTGCCACTGCACTCCAGCCTGGGAGACAGAGCGAGACTCTGTCTCAAAAAATCAATCAACAAATGAATATATAAATAAATTTAAATAATAAATATTCATTTTTATTGCTGAAGAATATTACATTGCCTAGATATGCCACATCATTTATCCTTTCATGAGACAACGGGCACTTGGCATATGTCCACTTTTTCCTTTATGACGAGCAAACATGCTGTGAACGCTTGCAGATAAGTCTTTGTGTAGACATGGGTTTTCAGATCTTTCGGATGTATACCCAGGAGTAAACTTCTTGGGTTATATGGTCATTCTAAGTTTAACTTATTAAGGAACTGACAAACTGTTTTTCACAGTGACTGCACTGTATTATATTCCCAGTAGAAAGGGAGAGAAATGTAGGAAGGTTCACATTTCTCTACGTCCCTGACAACATGCATTTTCTGTTGGTTTTTATTATAGCCATCATAGAGGATGTGAAGTGGTAGCTCATTGCGGTTTTGATTTGCATTTCCCTAATGGCTAATGATGTTAAGCATCTTTTCATGTGCTTGGTAGTCATTTGTATGTCTTCTTTGGAGGAATGTCTATTCAAGTCCCGCACCAAATTTTATTTTATTTTATTTTTGAGATGGAGTCTTGCTCTGTCTCCCAGATTGGAGTGCAGTGGTGCAATCTTGGCTCATTGAAACTTCTACCTCCTGGGTTTAGGTGATTCTCCTGCCTCAGCCTCCCAAGTAGCTGAGTTTACAGGCGTGTGCCACCACACCCAGCTAATTTTTGTGTTTTTAGGAGAGATCGGTTTTCACCATATTGACTAGGCTGGTCTCGAACTCTTGACCTCAGGCGGTGCACCTGCCTCAGCCTCCCAAAGTGCTGGGATTACAGGTGTGAACCACTGTGCCTGGCCCCTTGCCAATTTTTAAACTGGATTGCTCATCATTTTTTGTTGAGTTTTAAGAGTTCTTTATTTATTATGGAAACTCGCCTTTATCAGATATATGAGTTGCAAATATTTTTCCCATTCTGTGGCTGTCTTTTAACTTTTTTGACAGTGTGATTTAATGGAAAAATTTTTTTTAAATAAATTGACTATAGATTCATAGGTTTATTTCTGAACTCTATGTTCAGTCCCATTGATCTGTATGTCTATTCTTATGCCAGTATCATCACACTGTTTTGATTACTGTAGCTCTGCAGTAAGTTGTGGAGTTTGTTTGCTTGTTTTTTTGAGACGGAATTTTGTTCTTTTCCCCCAGGCTGGAGTGCAACAGTGCAATCTTGGCTCTGCAGTAAATTTTAAAAGTGGGAATTCGAGTCCTCCAACTTTTTTGTTTTTAAGGTTGTTTTGGTTATTCTGGCTCCCTTGAAATTTCATATGATTTTTGGGATTAGTTTTTCTGTTTTTAAAGAAAGGCCATTGGGACTTTGATAGGAATTGCATTAAATCTATAATTTGCTTTGAAGAGTACAATGTTAAATATTTCATTACGTTAACATAGAATTTTAAAAACTTTATTTAGGTCTTCTCTACTTTTTTCAGCAATATTTTATAGTTTTCAGTGTACAAATCTTGCACCTCCTTGGTTAAATTTATTCTTAAGTATTTTATTATGTCTGATGCTATTATAAATAGAATGCCCTTAATTTCCCGCTTGGATTGTTTATTGCTGCTATACACAAACACAATTCGTTTTTGTAGGTTGATCTTATATCCTGCCACTTTGCTGAATTTATTAGCTCTAATAATCTCTTTGCGGGTTCTTTAGAATTTTCCATATATGATCACATCATCTGCGAATAATAGTAGTTTTTACCCCCTTTTCGGTTTGAATGCCTTTTATTTCTTTTTCTTGCTGAATTGTTCTGGTTAAAACTTTCAGTACAGCCGAGCGTGGTGGCTCACGCCTGTAATCCCAGCACTTTGGGAGGCCAAGATGGGCGGATCATCTGAGATCAAGAGTTCGAGAGCAGCCTGACCAACGTGGAGAAACCCCATCTCTACTAAAAATACAAAATTAGCCAGGCGTGGTGGCTCATGCCTGTAATCCCAGCTACTCAGGAGGCTGAGGCAGGAGAGTAACTTGAACCCAGGAGGCAGAGGTTTCAGTGAGTGGAGATCATGCCACTGCACTCCAGCCTGGGCAACAAGAGTGAGACTCCATCTCAAAAAAAAACAAACAAACTTTGAGTACAATGTTGAATACCAGTGGTGAAAGTGGGCACCCCTGTTCTTGATCTTGGGGGGAGAGTTTTCAGACTTTCACTGATTGAGTGTGATGTTAGCTTGTTAGCTATGGGCCTGTCTCCCTCCCTCCCTTCCCTCCCTCCTTCCCTCCTTCCTTCCTTCCTGACAGACACTTGCTCTGTGGCCCAGGCTGGAGCGCAATGACAGGATCTCAGCTCACTGCAACTCCTGCCTCCTAGATTTAAGTGATTCTCCTGCCTCAGCCTCCCAAGTAGCTGGGATTACAGGTGCATGGCACCACAACTGGCTTATTTTTGTATTTTTAGTTGAGATGGGATTTTGCCACATTCGCCAGGCTGGTCTCAAACTCCTGACCTCGGGTGATCTGCCTGCCTTAGCCTCCCAAAGTGCTGGGATTATAGGCATGAGCCACCACTCCCGGTCCATACATGTTTTTTATCGTGTTGAGATAGTTATTTCTTATTCATAGTTTACTGAGTGTTTTTATCGTGAAAGGGTGTTAAATTTTGTCAAATGCTTTTCTGCATCAATTTAGATAATCATGTGGGTTTTCTTATTGTATTAATGTTGTGTATTCTATTGATTAATTTTCTTACATTGAACCACCCTTGCATTCCTGGGATAAATCCTGTTTGGTCATACTGTATAATCCTGTTAATGTGCTGTAGGACTTAGTTTGTTTGTATTTTTGTGAAATTTTATATTTATATTTATAGGGAATATTAGTCTGTAGTTTTATTTTCTTGTGGTTCTCTTGTCTAGATTTCTCTCTTGTTTTGTGGAAGAGTTTGAGAAGAATTGATGTTAATTCTTTTTTCAATGTTTAGCGGAATTCACCAGTGAAGCCATCTAACTCTGGACTTTGCTTCACTGGGAGGTTTTTTATTCAACTCTTTACTTGTTATATGTCGGTTAAGATTTTCTGTTTCTTCTTGAGTCAGTTTTGGTATTTTGTGTTACCAAACTTCAAAATTTAAGTCATCAACTATTATACAATGTTTCTAGAAATTTTTCTGTTTTATCGAGGTTATCTAATTTGTTGGCATACATTCACAGTCCTTTCTTAGGATTCTTATTTCTGTATGATTTGTAGTGATGTTCCCACTTCCATTTCTGATTTTAGTTATTTGTATTTTTTTTCTGTTGCTTAGTCCAACTAAAGCTTTGTCAATTTTGTCAACCTTTTTGAAGAAATAACTCTTGGTTTCTTTCATCTTCTCTACTGATTTTCTATTATTTGTTTGTTTCTACTTGAATCTTTATTATTTCTCTCCTTCTGCTACCTTTGGGTTTCTTTTTTTAGTTCCTTAAAAAGTAAAGTTAGGGTATGATTTGTGATCTTTCCTTTTTTTTTTTTTTTTGTTTTTTTTTTGAGACAGAGTCTCTCTCTATTGCCCAGGCTGGGGCTGGAGTGCAGTGGTGCGATCTCAGCTCACTTTGCCCTTTGCCTCCCAGGTTCAAGCAATTCTCCTGCCTCAGCCTCCCAAGTAGCTGGGACTACAAGTGCATGCCACCATGCCTGGCTAATTTTTTATGTTTTTAGTAGAGATGGGGCTTCACCAGGATGGTCTCAATTTCCTGACCTTGTGATCCACCCACCTTGGTCTCCCAAAGTGCTGAAATTACAGGTGTGAGCCACCACACCCAGCCTCTTATTTTTTTAATGAAAACGTGTACAGCTACACATTTTTCTCTTAGCACTGCTTTTGCTACATCCCATAATTCTGGGTGTGGTTTTGGTGCTTTCATTTTCATTTGCCTCTAAGTATTTTCTAATTTCCTTGTGATTTCTTCATCGATTTACTGACTGTTTAAAAGTATACTATTTAATTTCCACATATTTATAAATTTTCCAGTTTTCCTTCTTCTGACTGTTTAAAAGTATACTATTTAATTTCCACATATTTATAAATTTTCCAGTTTTCCTTCTTCTGACTGTTTAAAAGTATACTATTTAATTTCCACATATTTATAAATTTTCCAGTTTTCCTTCTGCTATTGATATCTAGCTTCATTGTGATCAGAGAAGATACTTCTTATGAAGTACTATTTCAACCTTTTAAAATGTATCAAGGCTTGTTTTGTGGCTTAACATATAGTCAGTCCTGGAGAATGTGCCATATTCACTTTGTGGCCACTGTTATTGTTGGGTGGAGTATTCTCTGTGTGTCTATTAGCTCTGGTTGGTGTATAGCTGTATGAGTCCCCCACTTTCTTACTGTTCTGTCTAGGTCTCCAACTATTATTGTAGAACTATCTATTCCTCTATTCAATTCTGTCAATATTTGCTTCATATATTTTTGGGCTCTGATGTTTAGTGCATGTATGGTTATAATTATTATATCGTCTTTTTTCAAGACAGTCTTGCTCCGTCACCCTGGCAGGAGTGCAGTGGTGCAAACTTGGCTCAACCTCTTCCTGGGTTCAAGCAATTCTCGTGCCTCAGCCTCTTGAGTAGTTGGGACTACAGGTGTGCACCACATGCTTGGCTAATTTTTGTATTTTTAGTAAATACAGGGTTTTGCCATGTTGGCCAGGCTGGTCTCGAACTCTTGACCTCAAGTGATCCACCCATCTTGGCCTCCCAAAGTGCTGGGATAACAGGCATGAGCCACCGCCTGGCCAATCTTCTTGACAAATTGACATGTTTAATAACATATAATGTACTTGTCTGTCTCTTGTAATAATTTTTTACTTAAGACCCATTTTATCTGATGTTAGTATAGCCACCATAACTCTCTCTTTGTTTCTATTTTCATAGAACTTCTTTTTCTATCCTTTCACCTTTATTTGTGTTTTTGGATATGAAGTGAGTCTCTTGTAGACAGCATACAGTTGGATCATGTTTTTTAGTCCTTCTGCCAATCCATTTTGTCTTTTAATCAGTGAGTCTTTTAATCTGCTTACATTTAAAGGGATTCATGATAAAAGACTTCTGCATTTTGCTATTCATTTCATTCATGTCCAGTTTTCTTTTGTTATGCAATTCCCTCATTACTACCTTCTCTTGTACTGATTAATTTTCTTCTGGTGTGCCATTCTGATACCCTCCTCTTTTTCTTGTCTGTATATTTTTGGTTATTTTCTTAGTGGTTACCCTGAGGTTTACACCTAAAAGGAAATTTATAACAATATAGTCTGAATCGATAACAACGTGGTTTAAATAGCAATACACAAACTCTGCTCCTGTACAGCTGTCTCTATTCTACCACACTCCTATCCCTCCCTGCCCCTCTTCTGTTGTCACTGCCACAAACTACATCTTTATGCATCATGTGCTCACTAACATAAATTTATAATTATTTTTTAATGTATGCATCTTTTAAATAATATAGGAAACAAAAGCAGGAGTATTGCCAAAAATATAATAATATTTTTTTGTTTTTTATATTTACCTTTACTGATGTTCTGTATTCATTCATATGGCTTTGAGTTACTTTCTAGTGTCCTCTCATCTCAGCCTGAAAGACTCTCTTTAGCATTTTTTGTTTGTTTTTTTAAAGATGGGGTTTCACCATGTTGGTCAGTCTGGTCTTGAACTCACAACCTTGGGTGATCCGTCCGCCTTGGTCTCCAAAGTGCTTGGATTATAGGCATGAGCCACCATGCCCGGCCTCCTTTAGCATTTCTCATAGGGAAAGCCTGCTAGTGATAAACTACCTTAACTTTCTTTCAGTCTTCAAAGTTTTAATTTCCTAATCATTTTGGAAAGATAGTGGTGCCAGATAAAGAATTCTCAGTTGGGAGATTTCTTTCCTTCAGCACTTTAAATATATCATCCTTCTGCCTTCTGGCCTTGTGGCCTCTGATGAGACTTTGGTCATTCATCTTATTGAGGAACCTTGTATGTGACAAGTTACTTCTCTCTTGCTGGTCTCCAGACTCTCAGTTTGTCTTTCAGCAGTTTGATTTTAATGTGTCTTGGTGTAGATTTCTTTGGTTTTATCCTAGTTGGAGTTCACTGAGTTTCTTGGATGTATATATTCATACCTTTCATCAAGTTTTGGAAATGTTTGGCCTTTATTCAAATATTCTTTCTGGCCCTTTCTTTCCTCTCCTCTAAGATTCACATAATGTATGTGTTTATGCACTTAATGGTGTGTCACAGGTCTCTCAGAGTCTGTTTATTTTCCTTCTTTTTTTTTTCTTTATGCTCCTCAGACTGGATGATTTCAATTTACCTAGCTCTAAGTTTATTGATTCTCTCTTCTGCCTGCTCAAATCTGGTGTTGAAGCCCTCTAATGCATTTTTTGTTTTGGCCATTATATTTTGCAGCTCCAAAATTATTTGGTTCTTCTTAATAATGCCTAGCTCGTAATTGATATTCTCTACTTGTTCACACATAGTTCTAGTTTGCCTTAGTTCTTCACTCATGGTTTCTTTTAGCTTTTTGAGCATATTTAAGACAATTGATTTAAAGTCTTTGTCTAGCAGCTCCAATGTCTGGACTTCTTTAGGGACATTTTCTATCAATAGTTTCCCCCTGTGAAAGGGCTGGGCATTTTTGTTTCTTTGTATATATTATAGATTTTTGTTGGAAACTGGGTACTTTGAATGTTACACTGTGGTAGCTCTAGAAGTCACATTCTCCCTTCCCCTGTCCACAAGCCTTGCTTTTTTTCATTTGCTGTGAGCTTCGGCCGTTCATTTATTTAGTGACTTTTCCCGACCATTTTTGCAAAGACTATTCATTGTTGTGTATGCTCACTGAAGGCTCCATTCTGTTATCTCAGCAGTTAGTCAGTAATCCGTAAGAGGTTTCCTTAAATACCTGGAGCCAAAAAGAAAAATGAAATAAAAGATACTCCGCCAGTCTTTGTAAATTGGCTCTGAGCTGGGTACACCTTCAACACTTAGCCAGGTGAAGATTGACCTCTGTTTGTGTAGAGCCCAGTTAGCCAGAGGTGCAAGTCTAGAGTCATCTCATGTCATCTCTGTGCGTAAATTCAGCCCCGTGCATATGCATTATATTCTAGATTCCCTGGTATACACGGAAGCTTTTCAAAGCCCTTTATCCCCCACATATATTCCTCCTTAGTCTTTTCCATCTCCAGCTTTTTGGTCTCTGCTTCTTGATTTGTCTACCATCCCTTGCTCCACATAGGTAGTATGTGTCTTTAAATTTTTTCAACAGACATTGCCTGGGAAGCTGCTAGAGTTCAGCGGGAGGGGAAGAGGAAAACAAAGGCAAGCACCTTTAGGGAGATGACAAACAAATAAAAATGTAGAAACATAACTCTTCGAGAACAAAGTTTGTTTTGCTCTTTCCAGTACCAGCAAGCCACAGCAAGAATTCAGGCTCCTGTAGTCACAGCCACGACTAAACTGATGAATGCGGGATGGTAGGCAAGTAAGCAAAATGCCACAATTCTTTCTTACCAAGAATTAGCAGCCTTTTCTGGTTGCTGAAGGGTTTTGATTAGATTCAAAGTCCCAGAAAAGTTTGTTCTGACAGTTTCTCCCAGCTTAATGTTTGCTTTAGTGGAAAAACTGATCCTTGGGGTTCCTTACTCTGCCATTTTTAAATAATATACTCAATGGTGCTTTTTTGAAGCATAGTCCTTTTAAATTTTATTGAAGCCTAATTTGTCAATTTTTTGGTGTGTGGATTGCACTTTTGGTACCATATCTAATAAATCTTCACCTAAACCAAGGTAGCAAAAATCTCCTCTCACAATTTCTTCTAAAAATTTAATTGTTTTAGCTCTTGCATTGATTGATTGATTGATTGATTGATTGAGGCAGGGTTTTGCTCTGTTGCCCATGCTGGAGTCCAGTGGCTCACTGCAATCTTGGGTCACTGCAACTTCTGCCTCTTGTGTTCAAATGATTCTCATGCCTCCGCCCCCTGAGTAGCTGGGACTACAGGTGCACACCACCACGCCCAGCTAATTTTTGTATTTTGGGTAAAGATGGGGTTTCTCCATGCTGCTCAAGCTGGTCTTGAACTCCTGGGCTCAGGTGATCCACCCACCTTTGCCTCCCAAAGTGAGCCACCAAGCCCAGCCTTACCTTTTTAAAATTATGATTTTGAGGTAATTTTGTGAATGATGTGAGGTAATGATCTAAATTTATCTTTTCTCATGTAAATATTCAATCATTTCAGCACAATCTTTAGAAAAGATTATCCTTTCCCCATTGAATTGCCTTGGCACCTATTTTGATAATTAATTGACTAGAAATATATGGGTTTATTTCTGGACCCTCTATTCTGATACATTGCTTTATACGTCTACCCAATTACTAGCACCATACTGTCTCGATTACTGTAGCTTTGTATTAAGTTTTGAAATCAGGAAGTGGAAGTCTTCCAAATTTGTTCACTTTTTCAGAATTGTTTTGGCGATTTTGAGTTTTTTGCATTCCTGTTATAAATATTAAATGCCATATAAGTTTCAGCTTGTTAATTTCTGCAAAAACTCCTACTGAGATTTTGACAAGGATTGTCTTGAATCAACAGATCAATTTGAGGAAACTGCCACCTTAAAAACATGAAGACTTTCAATCCTGGACATAGACACTCTCTTCATTTATTTAGATCTTTGAAAATTCTCCTCAGACAATCCCTTCCTTCGCCATTTTTTAAAAATTAATTTTTATTGTAATAAAATACACATCACTTGACATGCAGGATATGGTTTGGCTGTGTCACCACCCAAATCTCACCTTGGATTATAGCTCCCATAGTACCCATGTGTTGTGGGAGGGATCTAATGGGAGATAATTGAATCATGGGGTAGTTATCCCTATGCTGTTCTTGTGGTAGTGAATACGTCTCACGAGATTTGATGGCTTTATGAGGAGAAATCCCTTTCCTTTGGCTCTCATTGTCTCTTGTCTGCCGCCATGTAAGATGTGCCCTTCACCTTCTGCCTTTCACCATGATTGTGAGGCCTCCCCAGCTACATGAAACTGAGTCCATTAAACCTCTTTTTCTTTATAAATTACCCAGTCTTGGGTATGTCCTTGTAAGCAGCATGAAAGCAGATTAATACAATGTACCATCTTGTCCAATTTTAAGTATAAGTTCAGTGGTATTAGCTGATGTATTCCTTTTTGAGGTCCATCACTATGGGGTTCCTCTAATGGGCCAGATGGTCTGCTGAGGGCCACAGCCAAGAAAGAACAGGGGATGTTTCATGGGGAGCAAACCACAAAGGAAGGGGATGTCTAGAGGGCTGGATTGTGCACATGTGGCTGAAACTGGGAACCCCCTTTTCACTCACTTACCCTGAGACAGCAGATTTATTTTAAGAGCAATGGCTGAATATAAAGAAAAAAACAAATAAATATTACGCTCAGTTATGAGTAACACAGAGAGTATATGTTTATCCTGCCTTAAAGGCTCATCTTGGTTTGTATTAGGCTCTGGACTAAGAGGGATATTATTTAAGCAGATAATAAGACTAAGAATTTTGTAAATTTCTTTCCAAAATTACGTTTTCTAGTGGGCTAATCAGACGCCCTAGCCATTGATCACACCAATTGCTATTTGCTACATGAGTTGTGTCTTGGTTGGGTTCCCCCAGAAGCAAATTCTAAGACGAAGATTTAAGAATACATCATAGATTTGGAAAATAATCCTAGGAAACACTTCTAGGGCAATGGGGAAGTGAGGCAGGAAGGGGAGAAAGCTAGCAAAGGGTGCTTTAAGGAGCAGGTCGCTGCTGTTGGCAACTGGAGTTGAATCTCACTGGGAACCTCTGAAAGACAGTATAGTACATGTCTCCAACTTGTCCCAAAAGATAAACAAGAAATCTGGGATATTTCTTTTCCAGGATTTCGTTTGATGTTAGTTGAGGGCTGCTTCCAGGGGCATGACTCTCTGACACGTGCAGCTTGTTGATTACGTGCACCTGCTGCCATAAATGAACCCTCAAGCAGAGAGTTGCAGGTGTTTGCAGTAAAAATGCTTTGATGTACCCAGCTGAGAGTTTAAGGGTAAGGCTTCAACATCTGCTACAGGGAACATGATGGGGATAATTCATTGCATCCCAGCTTCCGTCTTGTCCTTCTTTCTCATATCAGAAACATGGTGTAATTCTGGAGAGCAAGAGACCCAGGTAATAGACCTCTTGCCAGCTTCCCTTGCAGCTAGTCATGGGAGTTTCACATGGAGCTTCTGGAAGCACCCTGTGGCCCTTCCACTCTTCCCCTTCCTCCTACTTTCTCCTGCCTAAAGGGTAGATGTGATGGCTGGGGCTCAAGCAGCCATTTGGAACTAAAGAAAAAGACCAGAAGAATCACAGAGAACTTAGCCCTGATATCATGGGTCATGAACAAATGTCAGCAATCATTTGTCTCCAGACTTCTCATTCCAGAAAGGAATTCTCTCTCAAGTGTTTAAGTTGCTGTGGGCGGTCTTTATTAGAAGTTGGAACTTCTAGATACACATGGGGCTTGAGTGATTATCAGAAAGAGGAAGGGGCTTATCTGTGTACCCAAACTGCTGAAGGAAATTATGCTAGGTGTAGCTAAATGTGCTATGTGTATAAAGTACTGACCAGGCTGAAATGCATCATGAAGAGAGGATTGGATGAATAACTTCTTTTTTTTTTTTTTTTTTTTTTGAGACGGAGTTTCGCTTATGTCACCCAGGCTGGAGTGCAATGGCGCGATCTTGGCTCACCGCAAGCTCCGCCTCCTGGGTTCAGGCAATTCTCGTGCCTCAGCCTCCCGAGTAGCTGGGCCTACAGGCACGCGCCACAACGCCCAGCTAATTTTTTGTATTTTTAGTAGAGACAGGGTTTCACCATGTTGACCAGGATGGTCTTGATCTCTTGACCTCGTGATCTGCCCGCCTCAGCCTCCCAAAGTGCTGGGATTACAGACATGAGCCACCACGCCCGGCCCGGATGAATAACTTCTAAAACAGCTGTGAAACAGAATACTCTGTAGCTATGCCATATGAGGACATGGCAAGAAGGTGGCTGTCTGCAAGCTGGAAAGGTTGGTCAGACAATAACCATCAAACCACCGTGATCTTAGACTTCCAGCCTCCCGAAGTGTGGGAAAATAAACTCTTGCCAAAGCCACAGAGTTGATGGTATTTTGCTATGGCAGCCTGAGCTGACTAAAACGGATATATCTGTATTAGTCAGGGTTCTCCAAAGAAACAGAACTGTAACCAACACAATTATGAATAACAAAAATACAAAATTGTTTACATTTGTAAGGGACTTGCCATCTGTGCTAAGCTATCAAAACCACCTTTTATTTTAATTTTGTATTTTTTGAGAAAGGGTCTTACTCTGGCCCCCAAGCTGGAGTACAGCAGGTGGTCATGGCATGATTGCTGCAGCCTCAACCTCCCAAACTCAAGCCATTCTACCTCTTCACTCTCCTGGGTAGCTGGGACCACAGGTATGCACCACCACACCTGGTTAAGTTAAAAAAATTTTTTTTTGTAGGGATGAAGTCTCACTATATTGCCAGGGCTGGTCTCAAACTCCCAGGATCGAGCGGTCCTCCTGCCTCAGCCTCCTAAAGTGTTGGGTTTATAGGTGTGAGCTACTGTACCCAGCCCCAAACTACATTTTAATATCCACATTTTTTTTTTGAGGCGGAGTTTCGCTCTTGTTACCCAGGCTGGAGTGCAATGGCCCCATCTCAGCTCACCACAACCATCGCCTCCTGGGTTCAGGCAATTCTCCTGCCTCAGCCTCCTTAGTAGCTGGAATTACAGGCACGTGCCACTGTGCCCAGCTAAGTTTTTGTATTTTTAGTAGAGACGGGGTTTCATCATGTTTACCAGGATAGTCTTGATCTCTTGACCTTGTGATCCACCCGCCTTGGCCTCCCAAAGTGCTGGGATTACAGGCTTTGGGACTGAGCAACTGGTCCACAGGCACAGAGCCAGTAAGTGGTGGGGTCAGGATTTGAACCTGGACAGTCTAGCCCCAAGGGTTAATAGGGCCATTACTGGGTGATGGGAATTTTTATTTTCAATTTTTTATATTATTCTGTATTGTCTGATTTTTAAAATGATATCTTCTAGAATCTGGAAAAAGTAACAAAGCTATTTCCATTTTGAAAAGAAAAAAAAGGAGGTCACAAAACATCAGTATGGTAGGAAAATGTTGCAGAGAAGGGAAGGCATCAAAAATCTATAGAGATGTGAGCCATGGTTTTCCCAAAGTGTGAAATGTCCTTTATTTCAAGCCAGATATTCAATTACATGTATATGAAGTTTAGAACCAAGGAAGCAACATGTGACATGGAAAATGCTTGGGAGATTTTCCCAAAGTCAAGAGTGTGTCACAGCCAAAAGAAACCTGAAGCACCCCGGGGTTGCATTAATAGAGATATCGTGTCCAGAACAAGGGAGGCTATCCTCACTGCACCAGCCACACCTACAGTGTATGTCCAGTTTGGGCCTTCATTTTTTAAGAACATTATGTATATTCAGAAGAGGCAACCAAAAAGGTAGAGCGGCCAGTGTGGAGACCGTAAAAACATCGTGAGAGAGCAGAAGTGTTTCGAGAGAGAAGACTCAGGGTGGAGGTCATGAGAGCTGACCTTTAGGTCCAGACCAGCGCAGTCAGAGTTGATGAATTGGAGAAGACAGTGAGCTCCCTGTCCCTGGTGGTATGTAAGCAATCCCTTGCTATGGCTGTATGGTTGGATTGACTGAGTGTGTAGTTGAACCAAGGGCCATGAAGTCTCCTTTCATGCTGAGCGTCCCTGTGTCTCTCATTCTTAGAAAGATGTAGGAGGGCTTACTCTGGAAGGAAATAATTATGGACTGAATGTGCCCCCCCAATCCCCGCCAAATTCATATGCTGAAGCCTTAACCCACAATGTCGCTGTATTTGGAGATGAGCCTCTAAAAGGAAGCAATTAAGGTTAAATGAGCTCAAAAGGGTGGGGCCTGGATCCGATAGTGTTAGTGCCCTTATAAGAAGAGACACTAGGGAGTTTGTCCTCAAGCACCCTCAGACTAAGAAGGTGGCTGTCTACCATCCAGGAAGAGAGCCTTTCTCAGACATGGAATCAGCTGGCTTTCCTTTCTGACTGCAGAGCTGAGGAGACAGGAGTTCACCAAAGTTTTCAGATGCTGCACAGAGAATTCAGGTGGTGCACTGAAAATGTGCCTACCAGAGACAGGCAGAAATAGGTGAAGGAATTTCCTTAGCATTCTGATTCCTCATGTTATTCCTGGAGCAACTAGTTGATCACGGACTTTCCCACCTCCAGAACTGTGAGAAATAGACATCTCTGTTGTGCAAACCACCTGGCCATTTTGTTATAGCATCCCGAGCGGCTAAGACAGAGATACAGCAGCCCGCTGAACTGATCGGACACCTTGGCAAGCGTCCTCTTAGGGGACTCTGGGGCTGAGCGCCGGCCTCCAAGGTCAGGGGTGGGGGTGTGGTTGAGTGAGCTGATTGGAATTCTTAGGGTAGAGGAGGAATTGCTCATCTCTTCCCTGCCGCCTCCAAAATTCCCACAGTTAACAAAACAGATCTTCTTTTCATTGTCAAAGGTCTTAAATTCAACAGGAAGGCTGAAACACAGGTCTAAAAGTAAAGCACTTGGGTGAGTGGCATGTGCTAAGTGTAAGAAGTAATTCTTGGCCAGGCACAGTGGCTCATGCCTGTAATCTCAGCACTTGGGGAGGCCAAGGCGGGCAGATCACCTAAGATCAGGAGTTTGAGACCAGCCTAACCAACATGGTGAAACCCAATCTCTACTAAAAATACAAAAATCGCTTGGGTCTGGTGGCGCACTCCTGTAATCCAGCTACTAGGGAGGCTGAGGCAGGAGAATCGCTTGAACCAGGGAGGCGGAGGTTGCAGTGAGCTGAGATCACACCCCTGCGCTCCAGCCTGGGTGACGAGAGCAAAACTCTGTCTCGAAAGAAAGAGGTAATTAGAGTAGTTGCTGCTACTAAACTAGTAAGATTAGTATTAATAGCAGTGGTATTTTTGTTTTCATTTGTTTGCTAGCCCTGATTTACTCTTCTCCTGGTCGTCGTATCCTGATTTTTTTCTGAGATATCATTCCCCCTGCATTCTCAGTTCCTTTCCCTGGGGGAGTGCATGACCCTCGCCTAAGCCAATCCTATATTCCCTAGGCCACATTAACAGATCCAGTCAGAGTCAAAGAGATCCCACAAGACTCTAGAGGGAACCACCGGGGCAGACTCCACACTTGGAGTGGGGAGAACGTGTTCCCTGGAGCTGCTGTATGTCTCTGTGGCCACAATGGGAGAACCTGCCTCAGGATGGGGTTGACATGGAAGAAGTAACTCAAGATGAATTGGGCCATCAGGAATCAGGTTCTCTTGATCCAGCTATGCCTGAAAGCCAAGACACTCTAGTTAAATAAGACAGTAAGTTTCCTTTTGCCTTCAGCCAGTTTGGATTAAGTAAGTTTCTTTCACTTGAAACTGAAAAAATCTTGACAGATACATTACTGTGTGCCCTGAAAGTCCTATAATGGTGGTCAGTACAAAGTGCAATGACAGCAGACACGGGCAATTCCTAACGATGCCGGCCATGGTGTGGAGGGAGTATCAGGGAAGGCTGCATGGAGGAGGGGTTTTGGCCTCAGAAAGATGAAGAACAGTACAGCTTGTTGAAAAGATAGGAGCGTGCATTTCAAAACATTCCAAATATGTGGACCGGAAACCAAGAAATACACTTCTAAATCACCCAAGAGACAATTAAAAAAGTTGCAATGGAAAATTAGAAAATATTTTGAACTGAATGGTTAAAAAAAAAAGCACACGCAAACTTGTGGGTGGCAGCTAAAACAATACTTAGAGGGAAATTTGTAGCCTTAACATTCATAAATTAGCAAAGAAGAAAAGCTAAAAATTAATGTTCCAAACGTCTCTCTCGAGCAGTTAGAAAATGACAGTGAAATAAACCCAGAGGAAAGAGAAGGAAAATTATAAAGATCAGAATTGGCTGAAAGAGGAAGCACAGCAGAGGACCGACCAAGCCTATAGTCGGCTCTCCGGCAAGCCAAAGGCGTGAGGGCATGACTGTTCCGCCTATTCAGGGAATGATGAGGGCCCCGGTGTGGGTGGAGAGGGCAGAGGGGGCCACCAGAACAAGGAGGAAGTGGTGAGGCCATAGCCGGGTGTTGAGTGCAGTGCCAGGGCCTGAAGCAGCTTCCCCGCAGAGCAGCGGGAGCACAACGCTACCCCGTCGATGGCCAGAGCCATGGGAGGCTCTCAGGAGGGGGGTGATGTGTGCAAGCTACCTTGGTCCCCATCCAGCTGGGCTGGGGACTTGTAGGGCCCTTGGAGACCATCTGCGGATGGGGGAATGTGGCCCACATGCCTGGATCTGATTGGAAAGGAGAAGAGAAGAGAAGCCACAGAGGATGCCAAGTTTGATTTTCCGGGAACTGGCCTCCGTCGCTGGGGAAACTGCCACCACAACTGCTGGCTGCCCACTGCAGCCTTGGCACAAGCTGGCTTCCCTTTCTGGGAGGGGCGCCGAGACCTGTTGAGTGGTGCCTGAGAAGACCCTGGAGGGCTGGGGGGGAGGCTGCGGAGCTATAGCATTTCCAGCTCTTCAATAGAATGTTTGGCAGGGTTTCTACGCCTTGACACTGTTGACATTTGGGCTAGATCGTTTATGGTGGGGGCCATCCTGTGCATGGTGGGATGGTGACCAGCATCCCTGGCCTCTTCCCACTGGATGCCAGGAGCACCCTTCCCCCATTTGTGACCACCCACGGTGTCCCCTGGTGGGCAAAACTACCCCCAGGTTGAGAACCTCTGGTTTCATGTTGTGGGGGGCGGGGGAAGCACAGGATCCAGAGTCCTGCAGAAGATGTCAGCAGTGCCAACCTCAGCCTCTGGGGCTGCATGACCTTAGGCAAGGCCCTTCCTCTCTTTGAGCCTCTTCACCCCCACCTGCCAACTGGGGTGAGAATACTGACCTCTGCCCCCACCAGGATAATAGGAGGATGCTGTGCCTGGAAGAGCAGGGTTGCCACAAACAGCAGAATTTGGTGGGAATCATTCCTACTGCACCTGGGGCAAGGCTAAAGGGGTGAACTGCGTGTGGGGCAGGGTCCCCACAGTGACAATGGCATGATCATCCTTGCCTCCTTGCATTCTCTCGCCACCCCAATTCTAACCATTGGGGATTCCTGTTGGTTCCACTTTTAAAATATTCCCAGAATCCACAGCCGCGGTCACCACCGAGCATTGGAAAATTAGGGCCTCCCCTACCAAAAATATCCCCTTCTTCTAACTACAGCCAAAGAGATCATTTTGAGACAATCATCTGATCTGTCACTTGCACGTCCAAAGCCTTCCCACGGCGAGTGGAATGAACCCTAAGTCCTGTGTGTGGCCGGTCAGGCCTGCTGTGGCTGGTCGCTGTTGCCTCCGAATTTGCATGGCTCCTCTCCCTCGGTTCTCTGCTGATGCAGGCTCTCTGGCCTCCTGGCTGCACCCCCATCACGCCATTCCCTTCCCAGGGCCTTTGCACATGCTGCTTCCTCCTCCTAGAGCAGTCTCTTTCTCCCTGTTCCTCTGGACATCCGCGTGGCTCATTCCCTTTGTTCACTCAAGCCTGTATTCACACCTCCTCGGTGAGGTCTTTCCCGGCACCTCCTAAGCAGCTCTCCACCTGCTAAGGGCCCCCCGGCCCCTCCGTGCCTGCCTGCTCTGCACGGCACACGAGCTCTCTGACATCGTGCCATGGGCTCACCTGCACATCTTTTGGCTCACTAGATGTCACTTCATGAGACCAGGGACTCTGTTCCATTCACTGCAGAACCCTCAGTCCCTCCAGGGCAATGCCTAGCACGTAGTAGGTGCTCACTAAAAAGTCAGCCCTGTTCAGCCCCACTTAGGATTCACCCCAGGAAAGAGAATCACCCCTGCCCCCCTGAGATGGGCTGGCCTACAAATGGCAAGGCCCCTTCAGTCTCACATCTCATGTGTGGCTCACACAGCTCTGTCTTTCCCTCTGACTGAATTTGCCTCTCACCTCAACCTCCCGTCTCGCATGTGCTCCAGCCGGGCCGGGCTGTTTCCTTTGGGTTCTTGCATGGGCTATGTCCTCCACTTGGTACATTTTTTTCTGCTGTCATCTCCTGAAAAACTAGTTCCTGTCCTTCAGATTTTAACTTACATGTCATCTCCTCCAGGAAGCTTTCCCTGATTGCCCAAATGTGGGTCAGTTGTCCTTCCTCCAAGCTCAAGCTTCCCGAGTCATGTTATGAACACCCTGCATTGCTGTTGCTTATGCGCTTGACCCCGATCCCATGCAGGCAGGGGCCAGTCGTGTATCCCCCGGGGTCTGGGGCAGTGCTGGGACTGAAGAAATGTGATTTGAGTGAATCCAGTGGCTGAATGAATGCTCTGAATGGCACTGCCTCAAAGGACCTGGGGCATTCTCCTTAATCACTCTTGGGGTGCCAATCTCCTTGGCTGCCTTTGGAAGCACTATATTTCCTTCCTGAGTATTGCAGCTCTCTCTCTCTCTCTCTCTCTCTCTCTTTTGTTTTTGTTGAGATGGAGTCTTGCTTTGTCACCCAGGCTGGAGTGCAGTGGTGCAATCTCAGCTCACTGCAACCTCCACCTCCTGGGTTCAAGCGATTCTCCAGCCTCAGCCTCCCGAGTAGCTGGGAATACAGGCGCTTCCCACTATGCCTGGCTGATTTTTTGTATTTTTAGTAGAGATGGGGTTTCAGCGTGCTAGCCAGGATGGTCTCAATCTCCTGACCTCGTGATCCACTCGCCTTGGCCTCCCAAAGTGCTGGGATTGCAGGCATGAACTACCGTGCCCAGCCTGCAGCTCGTTTTAGCCCCTCAAAGGCACCTGGCTCTTTCAGTTTTACTGGCATTTGTGAAAGAACTCAGCCCAACAGGCCTCTGATGGGCACACCTAGAGCCACCTCCAAATGGATTCACTGTGCATGTGCTGGGACCACCTTCTACCTTGGAGAGAGCTCCCCACCCATTCTCTCATTTCTGCCTCCCCCAGACAGCGAGCTGGCCTGGAAAAGTCTGGCCTCTCCAGGTGGGAAGGATGGAGTCAGGTGACTATGTTCTTTTTGATGAGTGGGCAGTGAGGTCCCCCAAGGAGAAGAGGCTGTGATGCATGGCGTAGAAACCCCTTCCCATCCTCCAGTCATCTCAGGCCATGACTTGGTTATTTTCTTGAACCCACATGCTAATCTCGGTACCCATCAGGAACTGTCTTTGTCTCTCTAGTGCTGGCATGGGGATATGCTGGAGGACACAGGCATGCACACACCCAGATGAAAACAGCAGCAGCAGATGTTGAGTGCTTCCTGGGTGCCAGGTGCTAGTACCTTATTTATCCCACTAAACGACTCCAAGTCTGTGTTGCTGCTGGAGGTTTGGGGTCTTTGGGTCACAAGTGGGGCTACAAATAATCCTGATATCTGTCCATCTATGATATGAGCTAGTGATAGTGTTTACCTTCTGCTGTCCCCCGTATTCCTGTATTAGTCTGTTTTCACACTGCTGATAAAGACATACCTGAGACTGGGCCATTTACAAAGGAAAGAGGTTTAATTGGACTTACAGTTCCACATGGATGGGGAGGCCTCAGAATCACGGCAGGAACAAGGAGGAGCAAGGAACGTCTTATGTAAATGGCGCAGGCAAAGAGAGAGCTTGTGCAGGGAAACTCCCGTTTTTTAAGCCATCAGATGTTGTGAGACTTATTTGCTATCATGAGAACAGCACGGGAAAGTCCCACCTCCATGATTCAATGATCTCCCACTAGGCCCCTCCCACAACACATGGGAATTATGGGAGCTACAAGATGAGATTTGGGTGGGGACACAGAAACAAACCATATCAACCCCCAACCAAACCATATCACCCCCATATCACCCTGCCCAAGAAGGCAGGCATTATTACTAGCCCATATCACAGATGGGGAAACTGAGGCACAGGAATTTAAGTAACTTGTTCATGGTTACACAGATAAGAAGACGTGAACCTGGGATTCAAACCTGGACAGTTTGGCTGCAGAGCCTGAGCTGTTAACCACTACACTGCCATCTTTTTCACAAATGCTCACACAAGTCCCCTTGTGCACATATGAACATATCTCACATATATATGTGTGCAGATCGGCACATCAAATCCCACTCTTGCTCTTGCACTCGTGGGCCCATACAAGCCAAACACAAAGACATAGGTTCCTCTGTAGCATGAGATTCATCATACACGGTACAGAGGCAGCGAGAATTCACCCCACTCACTCAGATTTACCCACAGGCATGTGAGTTCGTTAACATGCCTGCGTGAAAAGCATGCGGAACCCCCATTCACAAATTCACACTTGCGCAAGTACACACACACGTTGTCATGTAAGCACAGGCATGTATATGTGTGCACGCTTGCATATAAACATTTATCGAGTACCTACTATGTGCCAAGCACGGCGCTGTTTGCTGAGAATATAAGAGTGAAGAAAACCCAGTCTCTACTCTCTCAGAGTGTGTAATCCAGAGGGAGGGGGAGACATGCATATACATTGACCAAATCAGATAGAGAGCTCCCAGTTATCGGCCAGGCGCAGTGGCTCATGCCTATAATCCCAGCACTTTGGGAGGGCAAGGTGAGCAGATCATTTGATCTGTTCAAGACCAGCTTGGCTAACACGGTAAAACCCTGTCTCTACTAAAAATACAAAAGTTAGCTGGGCATGTGGTGCATGCCTATAATCTCAGCTACTTAAGAGATTGAGGCAGGAGAATTGTCTGAGCCTGGGAGGCAGAGGAGATTGCAGTGAGCTGAGATCTCGCCACTGCACTCAAGCCTGGGTGGCAGAGTGAGACTCTGTCTCAAGAAAAAAAAAAAAAAAAGAATGCTCTCAGCTATGGAGTGCTTATTATGCATAAGTTGCAGAGCTGAATCTGCCTCATGCATTAGGGGTCCATAAACGCCACAGCCACCATGCTTACATGCGCACATACGAATATAAACCACCCTCCCTGCAGAAGCCACATGGCACAACCTGGGCGCCCTCGACAGGAGTGGATGGAGCGCAGGGGACAGGGATCAGCATTATTTTCAGCCTCTTTGTGGCCCAAGGATGTCAAGCCTCCAGCAGCTTCCTGAGATGAGGTCATGGTCTGTGGGTCAAAATGCACATGTAAGTTGCAGACATGTGTGTACCTCTCCATGTGCCTGTGCTCCCGAGCCCCCTGAGGGCCTCCCACCCCATCAAGAGCCCCTGTCCCTGTCTCCAACCTCCTCCCCTACCCTCATCTTACACCTTAGGGACTTGTGAGACAGAGACATTTGGATCTCCCAGGAGGCTGCACACGCAGGCGGAGGATGGGCTGCAATGACTCGGCTTCCAGGCAGCTGTGGTGAGTTTCTGCAAACACTCCCTTCCTCAAAGAGGCTCTGCTTTACTGAAAGTTCAGGCTGCCGTGGTTTCCCCGCATTCACATGGGGGAAAGGTCAAATTCTCACAAAAATATTTACCAGGAACCATCCGTCAGTCAATCAACAAGCATTTACAGACAGCTGCTGCTCACATGCTGGGGAGAGAGGGGGATAAACAAGGACAGGCCTTGTCCTACAAAAGCTTACAGGCCATGAGGGAGCTGTGATGGACCAGCGAGGGACACAGTGGCCAGGAAGAGGGAACTGCTCGCCCAAAGCCTGGCATCGAGGGAGTGTGCCCTGGTGAGACAAAACAACCATTTTTCTATGGCCCCTAAAATCATAACCAGTGGTGTGCTGGTAAACCAGCAAAACAAAACAAAACACCAGAAACCCAATATGTGGTGTTGGCTGCTTTGCATGGCATAGATATTCTCATTGTGGCCAATTTCAAGCTACCGAAGTGATGGCAGGGGCCACAGAGGCAAAAATGATCACAGGTGGCTCTTGGGAGCTGGTGCAAGCTGGATGCCACAGTTTCTTCCTATAGACACAAGGAAGACAGAGCCAGAGCTTTGGTGCCTGGAACAGAGTAAGGAGTCTCAGTTGGAAGTGCCAGGGACAAGAACAAACTTCTTGCTCATCTTTTGATGCATATGCCGATCTGTTCTTTCATTCACTCAGCACGTACCCTGAACCAGCTACTGGGCACCTGAAGGTGCTGAGACAGTTGCTGCCTGTGCTGACGGGGAAGTATTGGTGTGAGGGAGCCCAGAAGAGAGGCACTGACCACGTGCCTGGGGAGCTGGAGGACTTCCTGGAGGAGGTAGCATCTAAGCTGAAATGGAAGGGAGTAAAGCAGCAAGTGAGGGGTAGAAAAGAGTTATTTGCAAGCAGAGAAAACAGCACTTGCAACAGCTTAGCAATCTCATGCACCACGGGGTCCCCCAGCAGAAGCATCCTGTTTAGCAGATTTCATACTTGAACCTGCGTTATCCTAAGTGCTTTACAAGTATCCACTCATTGAATCCTCAGATGATCCAAGGAGGTGTTTAATATTCTTAGCTCCGCTGAACAGATGGGACAACCGAGACAGACGGAAGTTATTAATAAGTCAGTATACCCAAGATCACTGGTCTACCCTTCCACCCCACGATGCTACCTTGAAGCCTCTGAAGTAGGTGCAACTTGGGGAAATTTTAGGGGGTACCCAGATACGGCAAACAACTGTAAATTTAGTTCTGGGTTTAATGAAATGTCAAAGTGTGGGAAGTGATGGGTTCAGTCCCTCCCCTGCTCCCTGCCAGCCCTTCACATACAAAAACAGGAGTATTGTCCATCGTGGACACGTTGCCCAAGGCTGTGGGTCAGCCAGTTGACGGTGATTTGTCAGAATCTTTATGTCTTGGTCTGGCCTAGGACTGGGATGTTTGCAGTGAGCCTCTGTCCACGGTTCTGTTTTGTTTTTCTACTGAACACTTCATCCGGGCCAGACTCTGGGCTGAGGATTGGCACACAGAAGTAATGAATCTGTGTCCGTCATCAAGGAGCATGATAGGAGACGTACAAGAGATGTGGTTTTCTGTATGCTTGAATAGTCTGTGATTTAATATAAAAATAAAATAGATGATTGCGGTAAATGATCAAACAGGCCTAGGGACAAAGGAGAGAACAATTCTGCTCCTCACTGAGGGCAGGATTCGCAGGGAAAGGCCTGCTGCCACTGGACCTGAGAAGATGATTTTTTTTTTTTTTGAGACAGAGTCTCGCACTGTTCCCAGGGTTGGAGTGCAATGGCCTGATCTCAGCTCACTGCAACCTCTGTCTCCTGGGTTCACATGATTCTCCTGCCTTGGCCTCCTGAGTAGCTAGGATTACAGGCACCCACCACCACATCTGGCTAATTTTTTGTATTTTTAGTAAAGATGGGTTTCACTATGTTGGCCAGACTGGTCTTGAACTCCTGACTTCGTGATCTGCCCACGTTGGCCTCCCAAAGTGCTAGGATTACAGGTGTGAGCCACCATGCCCAGCCTAGAAGATGATGTTTTACAGCAGTTGCCAGGGAAACAGAGAAGGGCAATTAGAACTGACAGATATGGGTAAGGGTTTTGGTTTTTTTTTAGAGAACAGGTAATGGTGGAAACGTTCTGGAATTACATAGTGGTGATGTGTGTACTACAACACTGTGAATACACTAAAACCCATGGAGTTATATATTTTTAAGTGGTTGAAATAGTGAATTTTATGTCATATAAATTTTGTCTCAATAAAAAACAAGCTTATGGCCAAGCACTGTGGCCCACACCTGTAATCTTGACACTTTGGGAGGCCGAAGTGGGTGGATCACCTGAAATCTGGAGTTTGAGACCAGCCTGGGCAACATGGCGAAACCCCGTCTCTACTAGAAAATACAAAAATTAATGGGGCATGGTGACGGGCACCTGTAATCACAGCTACTCAGGAAGCTGAGGCAGGAGAATTGCTTGAACCTGGGAGGCGGAGGTTGCAGTAAACCAAGATGGCGCCATTGCTCTCCATCCAGGGCAATAAGAGTGAAATATCATTTCAAAAATAAAAATAAAAAATAAAAAAATAAGCTTATGTTTCAACCACAAGGAGCTTTCTGGTTGTAAGTGACAGAAATGGCTGTTTAAAAAGAAAGTTTAGGCCAGGCATGGTGGCTCACATCTGTAACCCCAGAACTTTGGGAGACTGAGGCAGGAGAATCACTTGAGACTAGGAGTTTGTAATTAGCCTGGGCAGCATAGCAAGACACTGTTTCTACAAAAAATACAAATCTTAGCCAGGTGTGGTTACTTGTGCCTGTAGTCCCAGCTACTCAGGAGGCTGAGGCAGGAGGATTGCTTAAGCCCAGGGGTTTGAGGTTGCAGTGAGCCATAATTGTGCCACTGCACTCCAGCCTGGGCAACAGAGCAAGACCTTGTGTCTAAAATAATAATAATAAGTTGTAAAAATAAAGAAGAAGTTTAGGAATATAGTTTCAGGGATGGATGGATCAAGATTCTCAAATAATTTCTTCAGGTTGGAAGACTCTACCTCTAGGATCTGCTTTTTTACTGGCTTTAGTCTCATTCTCAAGCAAGCTGAGGAAGCCTCAATGGTGGCCAAAGAAAAGCAGGGTTCTCAGAAGCCAAGGCTTATCACCTACCAGCTTACAAAGCCCAGAGGAAAGACGGCATCTTTTCCTAATGGTTCCAATGATGCTACCAGGAAAAGCTCTCATTGGTCAGTTTTAATCATATACCTGTCCCTGAACCAATCTTTAGATTGGGAAGGGAATGCTCTGATTGGCCAAGCCTGAGTCATGTATCTTACTGGAAAGCTAGGAGTTAGATCAGTTCTCTGGAAGCTGCCTGAACTGAGTGAAAAGATGCTGTCCCAGCAAGGACCTTTAGGTGGTGATGTCAGAAGACAAAGAGTAGATACAGGGCAGGCAGGATGACAGGGTTCCTTCGGAAGAGCGGTGGGGAAGGGCATGCCCACCAGAGGGAGAAGCTTGAGTAAAGGCTTGGAGGTTGAAATTGCATGGTGTGGGCTGGGAGCCGTGGCTGGTTGTGGCGTCTGGGGGTGGTCAGATAGAGGGGTCAGGTCCCGTGTCTAAGACATGAGAAGTGAAGAAACTAGGGCCAGCTTGCAAAGAGGTCTGGACAGGCGCCTGAACGCCAGTGTTCTCCAAACTCTCATCCCTATGCACACAAGTGATTTCTGCCATATTTACCTTTTTCTCCATCATTACATCTTCTTCATATTGGCTTTCTCGTTTCGTTTAAATAACTTTATTGTCAAATGAAGCACTGTCACCATCACACATGAACAGTTAGGATCCTTTACCATAAATAGAAGGGAAGTGTAAAAAGGAGCCCAATGAAACCAAAACCGAGTTATTAACTTCCAGCTAGACGCTGCAGCCTGCGGGAGGCTGGTCAGGCGAAGAGAAAGAGAACTGAAAGAGGCATTGTTTTCTCCATTCACCATGCCCACATGCCACCTAAAATCATCTCAGGGACCCCGGGGAACAGGGAAGGGGCACAGTCACAAAGGTGGTCCTGGTCCTGGTGCAGGGGAGAGTTTGAGAAAGACGCTACTGGCATAGACCCAGGAAATACCATAGGGAGGCTGAACAGAAGAGCTGGGGAGCAGGGTCCCAGCACCGGAAGCTCTGCAGGGAGGAAGGAGCGAGGTGACTGAGGGCACCCGCTCTCTTGTTTTAGCAATCAACACCAGGAACCAGAAGGAAGGAGGTATGACAAGGATGGTAAAGAGCTCGTCTGGATATACTGAAACTGAGATGTAGGGATGTCTCTGTGGAGATACATTCATTTGTTCAAGAAATATTTATTTATTTACTTATTTTTTGCATTTATTTAGAGACAGGATCTCTGTGGTCCAGGCTGGAGTGCAGTGGTGTGATCATGGCTCACTGCAACCTCGACCTCCTGGGCTCAAGCGATCCTCCCGCCTTAGCCTCCCCAGTAGCTGGGACTACAAGTCTGCACCACCATGCCCAGCTAGTTTTTGTATTTTTTGTAGAGATCGGGTTTTGCCGTGTTGGCTGGGCTAATCTCAAACTCCTGGGCACAGGCAGTCCACCTACCTTGGCCTCTCAAAGTGCTGGAATGTCTGGCATGAGCACTGTGCTCAGCCAAGAAGTATTTATTGAGCACCTACTATGTGCTAGACAGTGTTCTAGGCCCTGAGATAAAGCAATGAGCAACCAAACTGAAATCTCTGCCCCCACCCATGGAGTCTACTTTCTATGAGGGAGATGTGGGAGACCTGGTGAGAAATAAGAAATAAAAGACCTAAGAAATATACAATATATGATAACATGAGATAGGAATGGCTACTAGCTAGGACATGTGAAATGTTTGGGTGGGAAATATGGAAATTGAGGCATACCCAATTGCAGCTGAATGTGTGACTGGAGTTCAGGCAAGAGAGCTCGGCTGGGGAGATATATTTAGAAGATACCATTCATGCATTCATTCATGCGTGTATTTAGTAAATGTTTACTGAGCACACTCCGTGCCAAGCACTGTGTGGGGCTGTGGGCTACACAGTTCCTGCCCCATTCAACTCCAGTCCAGATTAACTCTGTGAAAAGAGGAGAGGATGGGGGAGGGCCCAAGATGGGCCCTGCGTACCCGTAATGTGTAAAAGAGGGCAGAGGAGAAGACCTTGGAAAAAGAGACTGGGGCTGGGCGTGGTAGCTCATGCCTGTAATCCCAGCACTTTAGGAGGCCGAGGCAGGCAGATCATGAGGTCAGGAGTTCAATACCAGCGTGGCCAACATAGTGAAACCCCATCTCTACTAAAAATACAAAAAAATGAGCCAGGCATGGTGGGGGGTGGGGGGGGGGGTCCTGCAATCCCAACTACTCGGGAGGCTGAGGCAGGAGAATCGCTTGAACCTAGGAGGCAGACGTTGCAGTGAGCCGAGATTGCGCCACTGCACTCCAGCCTGGGCGACACAGGACTCCGTCTCAAAAGAAAAGAGAAAGAAAAAGAGACTGGACGGGAGTAGAGAATCAAGAGGGGCGGAGTTTCGGGAGTGAGGGAGGGGCTAGTGCCACAGAGCAGCATGGATTGAAACTGAGACTTGGCTTGGGTGACGGAGCCGGCTTCAGTGAAAGCAGTTTCGTGGGAGAGTCGGGCAGATTCTGCACAGAGAGCGTTGAGGAGTAGGTGCAGAGGGAGAAGTGGAGCCCAGGAGAGGAGACAGCTCTTGAGCACGATCACTGTGGCTGAGGGAGGGAAGGAGAGAGACAGAAAAGTAGGAGCCGGGGCGGAGGGAAGCTTGGGCTGTTTGAAGATGGGAAGACTTAAGTAGACGTGCGTGGTGAGGGGGAAAAACCAGCAAAGCGAGGCAGTTGAAGACAGGAAGTGATGGTGTTTTAGGATCTAGAGGGAGAAAACAGCTCAGCCAGGGCGAGAGGGAATGACCTCACATCAGGAACGGCTACGTCATTGGAAGGGCACTGTGTAAAATAATAATGCAGGTCTTCACCCGGCGCGGTGGCTCACACCTGTAATCCTAGCACTTTGGGAGGCCAAGGCAGGCAGATCGTCTGAGGTCGGGAGTTCGAGACCAGCCTGACCAACATGGAGAAACCCCATCTCTACTAAAAATACAAAATTAGCCAGGTGTGGTGGTGCATGCCTGTAATCCCAGCTACTCGAGAGGGTGAGGCAGGAGAATTGCTTGAACCTGGGAGGTGGAGGTTGGATGAGCCGAGATCACTCCAACCTGGGCAACAAGAGCAAAACTTTGTCTCAAAAAAAAAAAAAAAAAAAAAAAATGCAGGTCTTCTTATTCAAAAAGGGCTGAAAATTTGGCCTGGTGTGGTGGCTCACGCCTGTAGTCCCAGCACTTTGGGAGGCTGAGGCGGCAGATCACTTGAGTCCAGGAGTTTGAGACCAGACTGGCTAGCACGGCCAAACTCCATCTCTACTAAAAATACAAACATTAGCCAAGCGTGGTGGCTCATGGCTGTAATCCCAACTACTCGGGAGCCTGAGACAGGAGAATTGCTTGAACCCAGGAGGAAGAGGTTGCGGTGAACCGAGATTGAGTCACTGCACTCCAGCCTGGGCAACAGAGTAAGACTGTCTCAAAAACAGAACAATACAAAAGGGCTGAGAATTCACGATGATGACTCTTGGTTCCTGGATTAGAAATGGGCCGAGTTGTGGCCTCTGGCTGCCCAGAAGATACCCCTGGGGTAGGAATGGCTGCCAGCATGCTCCACGCCAAGGTCCCATGAGGTGAGCTACTGACCTTGACCATCCTTTGCACCTGTGTCCAGGCCTCCTCCAGGGGAAGACGGCATCAGTGGTCATGGATGGTGGTGGAAGGGGAGGATAACTAGGGCCTGGTGTGCTGGGGATAGAGCAGCAGGTGGCCAGGAGCCTGTCCCAGGGAAACAGCCAGGTGGCAGGTGTCCCAGGGAAGCAGGCAGGAGGTGGGACCATGTGTGAGCCAAGGCTCCAAGCCCTCAATGCGTGCATCTTCGTCCCACTGAACCTCCCCCTACAAAACACAACTTCAGAGATAAATTTTTTTTAAAGAATTTTTTTCTTTCCTTCCTTCTCTTTCTCTTTCTTTCCTTTCTTCCTTCTTTCTTTCCTTCCTTCCTTCCTTCTCTCTTTCTTTCTCTTTCTTTTTCTTTCTTTCTTTCTTTTCCTTCTTTCTTTCTGGCAGAGTTTTAGTCTTGTTCCCCAGGCTGGAGAGCAATGGTGCGATCTCAACTCACTGCAACCTCCGCCTCCCAGGTTCAAGCGATTCTCCTGCCTCATTCTCCCAGGTAGCTGGGATTACAGGCATGCCCCATTATGCCTGGCTAATTTTTGTATTTTTAGTAGAGACTGAGTTTCACCATATTGACTAGGCTGATCTCGAACTCTTGACTTCAAGTGATCCACCCACCTTGGCCTCCCAAAGTGCTGGGATTACAGGAATGAGCCACTGTGCCCGGCCAAGAATTTCAAAATGGGGACTTCAGAGCATAACATAGAAGAGTAGGGGTCCTCTGAGCACCGGGCCATGGGCTGCTGTCTGGTGCCCAGCTGTGGAGCCAGCCTGCCCTACGTACACTCTAAGAAGAGAGGGTGGATGCCGATAGGGAATGGGCAGGAGTTTGGCAGGAACCTCTGGAAGTGAAGATTGAGTGCCAATAACAAAGGAGAGGATGGGGAAAGGGGAAGGGGCTTGAGGAAGACTCCAGAGCCTAAAGTTCACCTGTGCGTTCATTTCCCATTGTTTCTGTGACAAATTTCCACAAGTTTAGCGGCCAAAAACTGAACTTTATGACTTTGCAATTCCAGAAGTCAGAAGTCTGAAACCGGTCTCACTGAGCTCAGAATCAAGGTTCCCAAGGCTGTGTTCGTTCTGGGAACGCAAGGGAAGTCTGTTCCTTCACTTTTCCAGTTTCAAGTGGTCGCCTGCATTCCTTGGCTCATTTCCCCCATCTTCAAAGGCAGCAGCATAATATCTTGGAATGTCTCTCTAACTTCACTTCTCCTGCATCTCTCATTTATGAAGACCCTTGGGATTCTATTAGTCCTGTCTGGATAAGTTAGGGTGATTTCCCTCTACCTCTCAGGGTCAGCTGATTAGCAACCTTGATTCCCTCTGCAACCTTTATCCCCCCTTGCCATGTAATGTAACATGTTCACAGGTTCCAGGGATTGGGACACGGACATCTTGGGGGTTTCATTATTCTACCTGCTACAATCTTTAAGGTTGCTTTGTGACTGCAAAAGAAACCTCGCAGTGGTTTAAAGAAAAGCACACTGACAGTTTATTTAAGAATTTAAGGTTGGTTTGATCACTTGGCAGGCCCTTTTCTTCTTCCACTCTGCCATATTCAGAACCCCTCCTTTCATCTCCAGGCTTGTCTCCTCATGATCGCAAGGTGGCTGCCAAAGCACCATCCAAAGCAGAAAGGAAGGTGGCACGGGGCCTTCTGATGAGGAAGGAGAACTGCTGGCTTGTTCTGTGGTCCTACAGCAGAGGAAGATCAGACAGCCTGGCTATGTCGACCAGCTCAAGCTAGATTTGCTGCTGGGAATCAGGAAATCGTGGATGGTGGTGCAAGTGGAAGTGGGAGGATGCCACCAGGGCAGAGCAGCAGGTGGCCAAGAGCCTGTCCCAGGAAACGTCAGTTCCTGGGTGGGATCACGCTAAGGTGGGTCAGAATCAGAGGTCAGTCTATGCCTGGGGTCGAAGATCCATCTGTGGTGAGGGTCGGGGTCAGCATGTGGCTGGGGTCAGCCTGCAACCAGGATCATGAGTAAGTCAATAACATGGATTGAGACTCAGCTCCTGGCTTGAGTCAGAGCCATTCTGTGGCGGAGGACAGGAGGTGGACTGTGGCCAGGATCAGAAATCAGTCTGTGGCTGGAGTCAGGTATCGTCATGGAGTTGGGATCCATCAGTTTAGTCTTCTCTGTCTTTCTCTTGGCATCTCTGCTTCTCTCTGTCTCATTCTCCTTCGCTGTAAAGACCTGTTGGAAGCTCGGCAACTCGGGTCCATGGGGAAGAGAGAAGTTGAGTCTGAGCAAGGTCCTATACATCTGGGTATGGACGAGCATAAGGGAAAAAGAGAAAGATGTCAGGGATATGTATATGTATATGTATATGTGTATGTGTATGTGTATGTGTATGTGTATGTGTATGTGTATGTGTGTGTATGTGTATGTATATGTGTATGTGTGTATGTATATGTGTATATGTATGTATGTATGTATATGTGTGTATGTGTATATGTATGTGTATATGTGTATGTATAGGTGTATGTGTGTGTATGTGTATGTGTGCATGTATATGTATATGTGTATGTGTATGTGTGTATGTGTATGTGTGTATGTACATGCATATGTGTATGTATGTGTATGTGTGTATGTGTAATATGTGTGTGTATGTGTATATGTGTATGTGTATGTGTGTGTATACGTGTATGTGTAATGTGTGTATGTGTGTATGTGTATATGTGTACATGTATGTGTAATGTGTGTATGTGCATGTGTGTGTATGTGTGTACATGTATGTGTAATATGTGCATGTGTGTATGTGCATGTGTATGTGTATGTGTATATATATGTGTATGTGTATGTGTATGTATGTATGTATATGTGTGTAAGTGTATATGTATGTGTATATGTGTATGTGTATGTGTGTGTATGTGTATGTGTATGTGTATGTATGTATGTATATGTGTGTAAGTGTATATGTATGTGTATATGTGTATGTGTATGTGTGTGTATGTGCATGTGTATGTGTATGTATGTATGTATATGTGTGTAAGTGTATATGTATGTGTATATGTGTATGTGTATGTGTGTGTATGTGCATGTGTATGTGTATATGTGTATGTGTGTGTATGTGCATGTGTATGTGTATGTGTGTATGTGTGTATGTGTATATGTGTATGTGTGTGTATGTGCATGTGTATGTGTATGTGTGTATGTGTATGTGTGTATATGTGTACATGTATGTGTAATATGTGTGTGTATATGTATGGTGAGAAATGAATGATAAAACTGCAAATGTGCAAACACTGACTCTGCATGTAAACAACGTATAGAAGTGGCATGAACAGATACGAATACAAGTGGGTGGAATGATGAGATTGGGACAACTTTTTGTCCTGGATTACCGTTGGTCCATTCTGCCCTTTTTGCAATAAAGTCAACTTAAATTTAGAATGTCATTATTTTGTCTAATTATGTTTTATACCCTCACCTCCCACAAAATCCACAGACCTATTCAGCCAATATTAAGGATAATGTTAGCAGGCCAGGCACAGTGGCTCACGTCTGTAATCCCAGCCTTTGGAAGGCCAGGGTGGATGGATCACTTGGAACCCTAGGAGTTCGGGACCAGCTTAGGCAACTTAGTGAGACCCTGTCTCTACAAAAAAAAAAAAAAAAAAAAAAAAAAATAGCTAGGCTTGGTTGGTATGTGCACCTGTGGTCACAGCTACTTGAGAGGCTGAGGTGGTAGAATCACATGACTCCAGGAGTTTAAGGCTGCAGTGAGCTGGGATCAAGACACTGCACTCCAGCCTGAGTGACAGAGAAAGACACTGTCCAAAAGAAGAAGAAGAAAATGTTAGCAAACACTTTTAAGGCTTTAACTATTTGCAGCCATAGTTCCTTTTTGAGACGGAGTCTGCCCCGTCACCCAAGCTAGAGTGCCATAGCACAGTCTCCGCTGGGATTACAGACGTGAGCCACTGTGCCCAGCCACAGGCATAGTTCTAAGGGCCTCACAGGTACTAACATATTTAATTCTCACAACAGCTACATGAGGCAGGTACTGTAATGATTCACAGTTTACAGATGGTTAATCAAACACAGAGAGGTTACGTGCTGGCCCGGCGCCACACAGCATGTCTAATAGGCATTAGGCTCCTTTGTCTGGTGCTGGGGGAGTTGCTGGAAAATGCAGAGATGGAAGAGAGGTGGGATCAGGTGAGTGGGGTTCTCTCAGGTCAAGTTTTCTGGGCACAACCGGGAGCTGCTGGGATGGAGCAGGTGCTGGTGTTGCTGTGGTCACCAGGGGGCAGCAGGGACCAGGGAGCTGACCTCCTCTTCACACCCCTTCCACCCAGGCTGGTGCCTCTGGCTTGTCAACAAGTGTGGTGGGAAACAGATGGGACTTGGTAGACGAACTAACATGGTCCCACCACCACCACAGGCAAGTTAAGCTCAAGGGCAGCCGGGTGTCACCTGGCCTCCACCCACTGCGTCATCTGCTGCTCACCCCACCACTGTGCCTTTTACCAAGGAGGAAATTTAGGCCCAGAGTGGGCGAACACTTTTCCCACCATCACACAGCTTGGAATTGGCAATTGGCAGGACCTAACCAGGCAGGGTGAGAGCAGAGCCTGTGTTCCTCTTGAGTGTCCGTTCTGAGCTAGACCCAGGGAAGAAGAGGATGAGCCCATGGTATATACAGGGCGGTTAGCAGTCCGGTTCGAAGCTCGGCTACGCCACACAGCAATGGCACATCGTGGGCAAGTCCCACGTACCCTCATTGGCCACTGGGAGGATCCAGTGACGTCAGACCTCCCTCGCAGTGAGAGTTCAAACACTTGCTGGGTTTTTTTTTTTTTTTTTTTTTTTTTGGTGTTTTGCTTTTTGTTTTTTAATTAATAACTTCCGTGGGAAAAATAAAGTCAGAAAGGTTGTTCAACCGGATGTTCACCGAGATACTACGCCTTCAAAAACAAGCATTCATTTTGAGATCGCCCACACAGTGCCAGATGCAGGGGCGGGGGATGGGATTTCCGGTGGTTTTTCTTCACTTTCCTCTTTATACCTTCAGGCTTTCTCTGAATAGGAAAAGGTCTGCACGTGCTGATACAGTAATCAGAAAAATGCAATAAGCGGCTTTTTGTAAAAAAACAGAAAAAATAAAGAAATGAATGCAGACACACTCACTGCTGTCTTCCTCCGTCTTTCCTCATCCCCTCATCCCCCACAAATTGTGTAAAGGCAGGGCTAAGGGGGTACCCCCAAATCAACATCTCTGGAAGCCCTCCACAAGGGTCCAGGCCACTCTCAGTCCCCTCTGGCGCTGCTACCCAGGGGCATCCCCTCCTGTCTGCTGGTCCAGCCCCGCAGGGGCTGCTGGGAAACTCCCGCAGCTGACATCTCGCTGGGCCCAGGACCCTGCGTACTTCCGGCAGGGCGGGGGCCAGCCTGAGTTGGGCCCACCTGATCCACCAGGTTCCCCCACCCCTCTGCAGCTCTGGGGGCAAACTTTTGATACAGTCTATTCCTCTCTTCTCTTTTCCCTCTCCCCTGCACAGAGGTACGTTTGAATAAAATTTACATGATCATGACATTCAAATAAATAATAATACATACAAATAATAATTTAAATGTTATTTAATTAATTAATGCAGCTACTAACATTTAACATGTAAATGTTGATTAACTGCAATTAAGTAAAATTTAAAAACCGGTTCTTTAGTCGCACAAGTCACATTTCAAGGGCTGGGGCTACTTTAGTGAACAGCCTGAAACGTTTCCATCAGAGCACAAAGTTCTGTTGGATTCTAGACATTCATTTGTCTGACTATAAAACTACTTCCTAAGATTGTTCTTTGAACCGATGTTCTTTCTCTTTTGATTCCCTTCTGACAAATTTAAAATAAAACTTTGATCCGTGCTCATATTTGAATTTATTTATTTATTTTTTTGCTTTAACAACTGCCTCTCAGGAAGAAGTTGCTCAATAAATACTTGAATGAAGGAGTGAATCTCCAGGCCTGCAGCCAGAACGTGCCCCAGAAGAGCAGGCATAGCCCAAGAGTACAGGGGGGCTGTGGGACGGCACAGGCTGGCAAGCTCTTAGGTCCAGATTAACCAAAGGTGGCAGGAATCATTAGAGACCATGCCAGGGGGCTTGGAGGAAGCCCAGAGCAATGACCAGGGCCGGCTGGTCTCAATATCTAAGCTGTTTGTACCTTCTCACTCTTGCCTCCTGTGCCCATCAGGTCAGAGGAAATTCAAGAGATGATGAAGATGACGCTAATGGAAGCTATCTTCAGGACAACCCTATGATGCAGACTTTTTTTTTTTGGGGGGCAGGATCTCGCTCTGTCACCTAGGCTGGAGTGCAGTGATGCCATCATGGCTCACTGCAACCCCTGCCTCCCAGCTTCAAGCTGTTTTTCTGCCTTGGCCTCCTGAGTAGCTGGGATTATAGGCGTCTGCCACATACCCAGCTAATTTTTTAATTTTTAGTAGAGACGGGTTTTTGCCATGTTGGCCAAGTTGGTCTTGAACTCCTGACCTCAAGTGATCCTCCCACCTCAGCCTCCCAAAGTGCTGGGATTACAGGTGTGAGGCCCCACGCCTGGCCACTACAATGCAGATTTTATTATCATTTCTGTTTTACAAATGAGAAGATTAAGGCACAGGCAGGATAAAGGGGACACAGAGAAGTAGTCTGGGTTTTCACACCCCACAGGTCCTTGGGTTCTTTGATTAATTCAGAGACTAGTGCATGGGAGGCCAAGGGCCACATTTTCTGGAGGTTTTTTAAAAGTCCTTTGTCACAGAAACTCCCTGGCAGCCAGCAGCTCCCTGGTATGAGTCACCTCGTTCCTAGTGGGAGTCACTGCACTCTAGAGTGAGAACACCAGCAGTGAAGATTTCATCCACCACAGTCGCTGTTGTCAAGAGGAACCTAAATCCTGCACTTCTGCAAGGTGGAAGGGAGCCCTGATGGAGGAACACTTCCAGGACCTCCACTTCCTGTCCTTGGCTCCTGATTATGGGTGGGTTACGTTTTGGGGTTGGGGAGATTGACAAAAGACTGGTTTCTATTGGACCAGGTTTCTCAGTAGGCGGAGCTAATGTGCATTTAAGCCAAAATACAACTTCCTCCCTCTGGCTGACCTTACATCCCACCACAGCCCTTGGCTAAGTTTGCTGTTGCCAATCTTTATGGACCGTGATTGTGCCAAAATCCTGGTGCCTTGCGGCCTCTGCAGTCACTCTACTCTTGTCCTGATTGCTCTTCCCCCAGACACTGGGGGCGCAACTGAAACATCACGCCCCACTTGCCCCCTACATAGCACCCATCAGTGTTTGCAACTTTTCCTTCTGTCTATGTAATGCCTTTGCCTGCACTGATGGAAGGGAAGAGACCTCACTTCTATCATTACAGGTGTGGCCCCAGCACCCTGCATAGTGCCTGGCCCACAGCAGGTGCTTAGTAAATACTGGGAGGATGTGCGGCTTCTCTGCTTCCTCCTTCCCTGTAGGAAGCTGGGGAAGCAGGAAGAGTGGCTGGCCTCTCTCCAGCTTCCCTGAGCCTGGCAGGGTGGGTTTAAGGCCAGATGGGAGGTGTCTCCGTGCAGCCTTCCATTCCAGCTTCCCAAAGCCCAGCCAGTTCGGTAATAGGAGCTGAGGCCAACAACCCGGATTTCCTTTGCCTGAGATCCTGGGGAGGGAACCATGAGTCCAGCCTCTATTCTGTGTTGAGCTCCCAGTTCAACTGCATTCTAGCACTCAAATATATTTTCTATTTGCTGCCTAATTTTTAAATTAGATTTTTCTGAGACAATGCTCAGGCAAAGTGGATTCAAGCCAACATCTGAGTAGGCGCCAGGATGACATGAGCAAGCATATCATGGTAGCTGGGAGCTCTTAGGTCAGACCTGGGTTCAAATCCTGGCTTTGGGATTTCCTAGCTGTGTGGCTCTAAGCTAATCCTCAGCCTCTCTGGACCTGTTTCCTTATTTGTAAAATTGAGACAATCAGTGAGCCTGCCGACTGGAGCTGTTTGGAGATGTAAATGACACGGTGGGCGGCACTTAGCATCTTGCTTGACCCTGAATAGATATCTATTTTTATCTAAAATTATTATATTTTATTATAAAGAGTTTTTGGAGACAAGAAGTCTAGAAGGCTAGTTCAGGCACTGCCATTCTCTGTTTGACTTTGGGCAAATCCCTTTTTCTCTCTAAGACTGTTTCTCCACCTATAAACTGTGTGGTTTGGGCAGCTAAAGGGACAGATTGGGAGTTAGAACAAGGAGGTGTTTCTTTTTTCTTTTTTGAGACAGGATATGGAAGTAGAAAAGTTCCTTTTTAAAGTTTCCTTTCTTGTTAAAGAATAAGTGTGCTAATAACTTTGTTAAGCTCTATCTTATGTAGTCGTTAGACATGCCGTGCTTACAGGCCCATATTACATTCTATTTCCTTGTACTTTAACCAAGATATCTGTGCTGGACGTGCTCACAGGCATGTCCCAGCTCTCCATTGCTTTTACCTGTTTAGAAAAGTTTTAAGTTATTAGCCAATCGAATTTTAGTTTAGATTGAGGTCTGGCTCCAGCCAAAGGAGATCAGACACAGCAGTAAGGAGGACTCCAAATGTGTAAAGAATAAATTTGTGTGTTTTCCTTTGTTCGTTGTACTCTCATGGCATGATGGGTGGGGAGAGTACCCTTCCTGCAGTCCAGGAAGTAAAAACGGCATTGCTGAAAAATCCTTTGTCTCAGTGCTGATTTTTCTTTGCAGCACCAAGCATCTATTTCCAACACAGGGTCTCATTTTTATTTTATTTGTTAATTGTTTATTTATCAAGAGAAACTATTTCTTAGCCCACATATTCATGTGTCATAATTCAGGAACCCGAGTCAAGCTGAAGTGCAATGGCATGATCTCGGCTCACTGCAACCTCTGCCTCTCAGGTTCAAGCAATTCTCCCATCTCAGCCTCCCAAGTAGCTGGGACTACAGGCGCCTGCCAGCACACCCAGCTACTTTTTATATTCTTTGGTAGAGACAGGGTTTCACCATGTTGGCCAGGCTGGTCTTGAACTCCTGACCTCAAGTGATCCACCCACCTCGGCCTCCCAAAGTTCTGGGATTACAACCATGAGCCACCATGCCTGGCACAAGGAGGTGTTTCTAACAAACGTCAGGCTGCATGTGAGACAGGAGCTCCCCATCATTTCCAGTGTATTATGAAGGCTCCTAGAGCAGGAAGGAATCTCAAATGGCCAAGCCTCTTAAGTGTGAAGTCAGGGCAGCTACTGAGATGCAAAGTGATACAGACATTGGAGCTTTAGGTTCCAGCCTGTCCGTCTGAGGCCCACTCCGTCATCTGCCCGCCTGGGATGTGGAGTGCTGATCACTACAGGGAGCCTGGGTGATGGAGACACTGTCTGGATACCACTATAGGCCTGTCGCTAACTAGCTGTGTGACCGTGACAGTGTGTCAGCCACTGTTAGTGTCCAGTCCATGTCTCCTTGGTGTACCAGAGTCTCTCAACACCTCCAAATCTCAGCCGAAGAATTAATTTTTTCCTGCAGTAGCTGCAAGTGCTGAAGAATTAATGCTCCTGGAGGCAGCTCTCAACCAATGACAGATTGGAGCAGGTGGGCAAATGCCCCGGGCCTCCCCTTTGCAGGGATAGCTCCAGGCACGTGCCGTGCATGGTCTTTCAGAGATTCCCCAGCAGATAAGCGTCAGTTGCCCACACTGGTAATCTGTTGGATAACTCACCCTTTTGTCAGTTGTTTGTTTAAACTGGAGCAACTCCATCTTGAAGAAGGGCTGGGTAAAATGAGGCTAAGACCTACTGGACTGCATTCCCAGGAAGTTAAGGCATTCTTAGTCACAGAATGAGCTAGGAGGTCATTACAGATACAGGTTATAAAGACCTTGCTGATAAAACAGGTTGCAGTAAAGAGGCCGGCTCTAACCCACCAACACCACGATGGCAGTAAGAGTGACCTCTGGTTGTCCTCAATGCTACACCCACCGCCACCATGACAACTTACAAATGCCATGGGAATGTCAGGAACTTACCTATATGGTCCAAAAAAGGGAGGCGTGAGTAATCCACCCTTAGCATAGCATCAAGAAATGAGCATAAAAATAGCAACCAGCGGCGCTTGGGGCTGCTCTGTCTATGGAGTTCATTCCTCTGCTTTCCTAATGAACTGGCTTTCACTGGCTCTGTGGACTTGCAGTGAATTCTTTCTTGCATGAGATCCAAGAACACTCTCTTGGGGTCTGGACCAACATCCCTTTTGGGTAATACTTTGTTGGTTCGTGCCTTTCCCTGCCTCACTTTCCCACTCCCTTAGCAGGGTTTCCTGGGATCACTTCCTCAATCAACTATTTGAATTCTTGTCTGCGGAACCCAAACACTGATGGCAAGTTCCTTAACCTCTTGAGCTCTGGTTCCTCTTGATGGGTGAATTCCAGGAGTTAACAGAGACATAGCACTCACAGCAGTGCCTAGCAGTATGTTTGGTCAACACATTAAAAAATAAAGAGACAAAGAAACTTTATTTATACAAAACTCCACCCCTTCTGTTCCACTCTCCTCAGCAAACACAGATAACAGGTGATGAAACTATCTATCTTCAAAACACACAGACAAGCATTACTCAACCCATGGTCCCCGCCTTTCCCAGCACCTGACGTCTGGGCCAACGTGCAGAGTCGCCGCTGCCTGATGTCTGCTGTCTGGATTGCCTGGGCTGGGTCCGTGGTTTCTCTGTGGCTGCCAGCAACCGTGTCCTTTGCGTCTGGCCCACAAGGTAGCTGGGCGTGCTTATTCTGGGGGGTCCCATTATTAAGAGGAGCCATACAACTATGCGTGGGTGTTTGGCAGCAGACTGTCCCTGCTCTAGTCACAGCTATTTTTCATGTCCTCTGTTGCTCTCCTTCACTGAAGGAGAATCCCTTAACAGCCAGGATTCTGCCTCCAGCATCAACCCGAGGAAGCTCTGCTGAATGAATGAGCACCTCTAGGCAATGACCGCCTCCCTGAACTTCAATTTCTCCTCGATTTCCCAAGGCTGCCCTAGTCATTCCCTTGATGGCTTTGTTAGTTTCTAAGCTCAGCTTCTAGTTCAGTGAGATGGAGGCAGGTGAGAGACGTGGGCCATGGTGATTTGGTGGACAAAACTTGCCTTGGGTGGGTACAACAGGAACGGGACACTCTGCTGCAGAAGCTGTGGATGGAACGGCCAACAACTCGTTCACAAGTCAAGGTGCCCAAGGGCCTCAGTTTCCCCAGTGCCCTCTACTCTCATGGGATGCGGCAAGCCCAGCCCAATGCCACAGGGAGGGGTCCAGTCTCTGCAGCCCACTGTTAGGCCAACGTCAGTGGGAACTAACACCTTCATACCACGGTTCTTCGAGTCTTTTAGAAATCTGCCAGGCTGGCTGCCTTCCAGGAGGAGGCATTTCCCAGGCATGGATAAGCCCCAGTCCTCATCTGCAGACCTCAGCAACAAGAGGCCACACACACCTAAGAGACCCTCATAAACGTGGGTTCCCCGGAGACAAAGTTCATGATTTTGGGGACCTGGATTGAGCTCTGAGCACTGCCAGGGGCAGGATGGAAGGACAGTGGGGATTTACTCTTCTCTGAGTTGCCCGAGGGTGCCGGGGAGGCTGGAAGGAGGCTGGCCTCCAGTGGAACCTCACCTGGAGAGGGGTCTGGGGCTCTCAGGGGGGTTGTAGGGGGTGACGACCTATCTCCACAGCAGCAGCCACAGCAGGGGCTGGCCACGACAGGGGCCTGGCCACCATCTTCCTGGCCATGACACTGCTTCAGGTGGCCACACAGGTGGCAGGTGAGGGCTGAGTAGACGATGCCACTGCCCAGGCTGTCCCCAAGGGGGTCTATGGCCTGCTCTGGGAGGAGTGGGGGCTTCCACATGTCCTCTCCTTTTACCCCTGGCTCCAGACCCAGTTGCTCCGGGGAGCTGCTTGGGAGATGTGAGCTCTGTGGGCTGCGAGGTGGCTCCCTGTCCAGTCCAAAGGTAAACAGGGGGACAGGGACTGGGGCAGGGTCCTCAGGGCAGCCAGGAATGAGATCTTGGAAAGGCTTATACCCCTCCTCCCCACTGCTGGCCCCAAATCCATATGTCCCTGGGGACACGGCATTGCTGGCAAGCAGGCTCGAGAAAGCCTTGTACGCAGGCTCTCCCGGGGGACCCAAACCCCCCATGGCACCGGCCGGGATGCCACCCTGCTCCACCGCATGTGCAAACTCCCGATAGCCACTGGTGGGGGCCGAGGCAGGGGCTGCAGCCGCCCCATGCTGGAGGACATTCCGGCGGAGGATCTGCTCCCAGGTTTCTGGCTCAGGAGGGGACACATTGGTTGGCTCAGAGGGCTGCAGGGCACAAGGCATCTCAGGGTCCACTTCCTCCAGGTGTCTGGCCAGCAGTGGGTCTGGACCCAGCTCTCCGGGACATGGGCACCGGCTCAGGGAGTTGTCGAAGCTGCGGTAAGCAGGGTTGTCTGCGATGACCAGGGGCGTCTCCGTGCAAGTCGGGTTGTCTGGGCTCCGGGTTGGGCTGCCTGGAGGACTTCGCTCCAGGTGCAGAGGCTGCTCCTCACCCCGGGGAAGCACCCCCTTGGGCCCTGCACTTGGGAACTCATCCCAGGGCATGTGAGCACTCGTGCTTCCTGAAGGTGGAAGGAGGCATGACTCCCCCATGTCCTGCTGGCAAAAGTCCCCATTCTCACCTCCAAGCAGGTCCAGGAACAGGCTCTCTGTGAGCCGGGCCACAATGGCCTCCCTGCCCTCCTGGAAGCCATCCCTGCTGCTCTCTGGCAATGCACAGAAGCTCCCTTTATCTTCCTCTACCTCCTCCTCCTCACACTCCACTGGGGCCTCAAACAACTCCACGCACCGCACCACGCTGATGCTCTCTGGCCAGAGAACTGTCTTGCTGATCTCCACAGGGCACCATGCTGATTTTTCAGAGCCCTGGAAAGGCCTATCTTTGGCAGCCTTGAGGGGATCCTCATCCCTTTTCATGCTGTGCTCCAGAAAACAGGGCAAGAGCTTGGTAAGACAAGTCTTCCAGTGTCTGCAAAGGCAAAGTTTGGTCAGGGTTCAGTTTTGACACTTGAAAAACTCCTATTCATTCTTCAAAGCCCAGCCTGAAATCACCATGTCATGATGGCACTCTACTGTAGACATGCCTTCTAACTTTATAATCAATGATTGATCAGTTTATATTGCTAGAATGGGAAATCCTGGTGGTAAGGCCTGTGTCTTTAGGGTTTCTGGAGCCTAGCACATGGCCTGGTACCAAATACAAGCTCAGATCTGTTGAATAAGAAGTCTTTATGGATGTTGATAATTAAAAGCAACACCGTATCCCAAGCCATGACCAAGAAGGATGGCTATGGAAGCCGGGTGAGGTGGCTCACACCTGTAATCCCAGCACTTTTGGAGGATCACCTAAGCTCAGGAGTTCGAGACCAGCCTGGGTAACAGAGCCCAGGCTGTCTCAATATCTCTACAAAAATTAAAAAAATTAAAAATGAGTGGGGCATGTTGGTGTATGACTATAGTTCCAGCTGCTCGGGAGGCTGAGGCCAGAGAATCACTTGAGCCCAGGAGTCTGAGGCTGCCGTGAACCACTGCACTCCAGCCTGCGGGACAGAGCAAGACCCTGTGTCCAAGGATGCAGGTCCTAGGGTTGAAGCGGGGTCCTGGACCGTCTTTAGTTTCTGGAGAGTGGGGAGGTGCTGCAGGCCCCAGGGAAGGAGCTAAGGCGGCCACAGCAGCGGCGCCACCCTGAAGGGATCAGGCTAAGTCTGAGCCACACAGCGAGAGCCTGTCTTTACAAAAACGTATTTTATTTTACTTATCTATCTATTTGTTTGAAACAGAGTCTTACTCTGTCGCCCAGCCTGGAGTGCAGTGGCGTGATCTCTGCTCACTGCAACCTCCGCCTCCTGGGTTCAAGCGATTTTCAGGACTCAGCCTCCTGAGTAGCTAGGACTACAGGCAAAAACCTTTTAAAATAGCCAGGCGTGGTAATGCAAGTCTGTAGTATCAGCTACTCAGGAGGCTAAGGTGGGAGGATCACTTGAGCCCAGGAGGCTGAAGCTGTGGTGAGCTATGATTACACCACGGGAACAGAGTGAGATCCTGCATGTTTTTTTAAAAAGCGGTAGTGCTCAGGATAGTGGCTCTTTACGAACAAGTATACGATTAAGTCAATGTTTTAACAACTGGCACGGCTGCCCTGGTTGTAAACCGTAACAGCACTCCCGAGGGGCTTCGCCATGTACCTGACATGCCAGTAAAACTCAGGTGGCTTGGCCAGCAGTGCGGGTTTCCAGAACACCCCTCCTCCTGCTGTCGCATGAAGCCTAATGTCATAGGGACAATGACCAGGGAGGAGAAGGCAGACATGGAGCTAGGGGCTTGCTGCTCCAATTCTGCCACCTTCCCAGTGCATGCCGGCTGCCACCTAAGTTCAGATACATACGGGCACTTGGCTGGTTCCTGGCCTCGGGGGCGCTTCTCCCACTGTGACACCTAAAATACAGAAGCAGCCAATGAAACAGCGGAGTGGCCGTGCAGCCAGGCCTGGAGTGCAGCAATGCGGTTCAAGCCTGGACATCACACAGGTCAGAAGTCCAACAGGTCACTTATGCTTTTTGAGCCTCAGTTTCCTGGGAATTAATGACACTGTCCTACTATTCACAGGGACTGTGGTCGATAGCAAAAGTGTCCACAGAGGAGTGCCCTAAATCTCCTCCCATCCCTTGAATCTAACCTGCCTCTAGGGCTTGCTTGGGCCCACAGAATGTGATGGAAGTGACACTGTGTCAGTTCTGCGCCTAGACCTCAAGAAGCCTTGGGATTTCCCGGCCTTGAAAACTGAGCCACTCTGTGAGCAAGCCTGGGCCGACCTGCTGGAGGGTGGGAGGCACATGACTCAGGCAGCCACACTGTCCCAGGTAAAAGTTAGCCAGCTGTCAGACGCAGATAAAGTCCACGGGGATAGGTCAGCTCAGTCCAGATCTGCCCAGCCGAGCCTCCCCTGTCACCCTCACTGCTGAGCCCAGCACCAAATGTCAGCCTACAGAAGCATGAGCTAAAGGTGTTACTGTAATCCTCTACATTTTGGGGTCATTTGTTACACAGCAAACACTAACTGATACACTAATGGCACTTAGTATTTGCAAGAGGCTAGAATACACAGTTTATAGGTATTGTCTCCATAAATTCCAATACCTGCCCTACCAGGTAAACACTGTTATAACCCACAAGAGGAAACTGAGGCTTGGAGAATTAAGCAACTTGCTCAAGTCCACACTGCAGGTGAGTGGCAGAGTCAGGATTCAAAGCCAACACCACTGGATTCTACAGCCTGCTATGGAGTCCCTGGAGTAGCAAGGACCTCCAGACCTTCTCTTCCAGACAGTACCTGTTATCCCCACCTTTCTCCTTCCTAGAGAACCCTAATCCTGCTCAGGTAAATCCCACCCTCTCATCCACAGGATTACTGCTTTGGGGAAGCTGACTCCGCCCCTGGCTCAGGGGTGGGATGCACTTCAGGCCAATGAGAACCCAGGGGGGATTGCTGGTGCTTTGGGGGCAGTTTCCCATGCTTAAGAGGAAGACACAGAAAGCCTGTCACCCTCTCCTTCCTCTCCTTCTGGCCTCTAGACAGGGAATGACACAGAGATGGTGGCCTAAGGGTCACTCTCAAGAGGAGGGAAAGAAACAGGAGACCAACCCCAGAAGAGCCCTTTGCCAAGGGAAGGGGTGGGAAAGCCTCTGGTCTCCTCATGACCTTATTCAGCTGCTGCCTCAGTCTCCCCTGCTACCCTCCTGACTGCCCTTTTGCCATTCCAGAAGCCAATGAAGCCATTCCAGAAGTCAATGAATGTCCTTAACAGCCCAGGTGTTCGGAACCACACTTCTTCATGCACGCAGTCCCACACATCCCCATCCACGCCCTCTCCTACCTGAGGATCCTGGATTACTATGGCCACGAGGGGGCTGCGAGCTGGGTTGGGAATCTGGTCCCACCATTCTTTCTTAATCCTGAGAAACAAAAGGAAAAGGCATTGAATTACTGACAGATGAACACTCCTCCCATAAAAATGGTCATTGTCACCAATACTTATTTAGCATCAGAGACCAGGCTAGTTAGTTTCTGGAGGTCAAACCACTGACTCCTCACTAACCTGGTGACATGGATTCTATTGCTAACCCTATTCTACAGATGAGGAGAGTGAGGCGCAAGGAGGCAGCGTGACAACTGGTAGGTGACAGAGCCAGGTTCACAATCCGCATTCTGTTACCCAGAGCAGGGATCCTGATGAGACCACCTGTGTCTTCAGTGGGAATGAGACCCCAGGGGATTAAGGAACGACTCAAACTTCAGAGAAGATTCTAGGTTCCCCTCAAGAATCCCTTTTCCAGAGGAGCTGAGGGCAAATGACCAGGGAGTGGCCTGGGATGGCCTGGGAAGCTGGGGGACCTAAGAACACACGCCTTCTATCTTCCTGACCTGCCTGGGGCCATGGTGCATCATCACTGGGAGGTAAGGTCCTCAGATGGCTTCTGAATTAGCCTCTGCCCACGTTGTCAGTCAATACGGATTTAGTGAGCACCTTCTATGTTCGACTCACTGTGCCAGGCCCTGAGGCTGCAATGGTCAAGACAAAGATGCCCGCCTTGGTGAAAATGACCTTCAAGAGGGGCAGATGGATGATAAATGGAGACAGAAATGCTTAGATGAGGCTGAGCATGGTGGCTTCTGCCTGTACCCCCAGCACTTTGTGAGGTCGAGACAGGAGGATCACCTGAGGTCAGAAGTTCGAGACCAGCCTGGCCAACATGGTGAAACCCTGTATCTACTAAAAATACAAAACTTAGCCAGGTGTGGTGGCGGGTGCCTGTAATCCCAGCTACTTGGGAGGCTGAGGCAGGAGAATCACTTGAACCCAGGACGTAGAGATTATAGTAAACCGAGATTATGCCATTGCACTCCAGACTGGTGACAGAGTGAGACTCCATCTCAAAAAAAAAAAAAACAAATGCTTATATGACAATGATCATACATTCATGGCAATAAGTGCCATAATAAAGACAAAGGGGTAGAAGTTCAAGATCAGCCTGGGCTACATAAGTGACAGCCTGTCTCTACAAAACATAAGAAAATTGGCCGGGTGCAGTGACTCATGCCTGTAATCCCAGCACTTTAGGAGGTCAAGGCGGGTGGATCACTTAAGGTCAGGAGTTTAATACCAGCCTGACCAACATGGTAAAACCCCGTCTCTACTAAAAATACAAAGATTAGCCGGGTGTGGTGGCAAACGCCTGTAATCCCAGCTACTCAGGAGAATCACTTGAACATGGGAGTCAGAGGTTGCAGTGAGCCGAGATCACTCCACTGCACTCCAGCCTGAGTGACAGAGCAAGACTCCATCTCGAAAAAAAAAAACAAACATAAAACGTAAGAAAATTAGCCAGATGTGGTGGCACGTGCCTGCTGTCCCAGGTACTTGGGAAGTTGAAACGGGAGGATCACTTGATCCCAGGAATTGGAGGCTGAGTGAGCTGTAACCACGCCACTGCACTCCAGCCTGGGTAACCCTGTCTAAAAAAACCAACAGAACAAAACAAGAAACCAAAGACAGAGAATAGCAAAGAGGATCACATGCTGCGACATGGTGATGGGGAGTGGGAAGAGGTATAGGTAATGGGGAAACTGAGGCTCAGAGCAAGGAGATGAGCCTAGGGTTACTTGGAGGCATCAGTGACAAAATATGGAGGGGGAACTTGCATTCCCTGCCTACCTCGTGTGTGCCAGGCCAAGAGCGGGCACTGTCATCAGTCATGTTAATAATCCCCAGTCACCTCTAATCCTGACTTGGCGAGGTCAAGCTTGCTAGTCCCATTTCAGAGATGGAAGAACTGAGGCTCTGAGACACCATGATTCCAAGGGCTGGCAAGAGCTCTCTGGAAACAAGGCTCCTTCTACCATCTCCCAGACACTTGCCACTTGTCTCCTTCCTCAGCCTTGACTGTGATTCAGCCTCTTCTGGCTGATGAAATATGTTCTCACCATCACTCTCCATCTGCAAATCAGGAACCCTGGGCTCAGGGGTTTCAGCAGCTGGTCAGCCACCAGCTACCAAGCTCCAAGGCCAGGATTCAAACCCAGGTATCCTGACTCTATCAGGACAATTGTCACAAATTCCTCTGGCTCCTACCACATGTCCCCAATTGCCTGGTCTAGAGCCCACGCACCCAGGGTCTAGAGGGCATGGGATGACTCCATCTTGCTTGTCCCTGGCCAGTTCATTCTCCCCAGTCAGGGTCCCCCTCAGATTTTCCCTCCTTGGAGAGTCTTAAACTGGCCCCCTCCGCAAAGAGCACCCCAGAAGATCTCTGGCCTCCACCCTGGTCTAGTGCATTCAGAGCATGGGTCACTATGGAAAACCATCTGTTGGTGGTTAATATGTATTTTCTGTCTCCCCACTAGGATGCCAGTTTTAGAAATGTGGGGTCATTGTAAATGCTGGTCTCAGCTTTACTCTCAAGGTGCATAGTAGCTGCTCAATAAATATGTATTATTGAATGAGAGGACTGCAGAGGGGCAGGTCCCTGCCACCCTGCACTCCAAAGGGACTGCTCGGTGGCACTGAACCCAGGACTCACTTGATGATGCTGACATAGCACAACATGCAGATGGCCAGGATGACAACGCAGGAGACACTGACGCCCAGCAGGAGGTGCTTCTCGAAGGGCTCCTTGTAGGCTGGAAGTGGGAGGGGAAGCCATAAGCTGGGGTCTGTCATGGTACAGCTTGGGCTCTACTTCCCAGGACTGGAGACACAGGGTCAGGACCCTCCTCCGAGACCCTTCACCATCTGGCTGCCGACCACCCCTCCACCCCATCTCCTCCCACTCTCCCTCTTGCACACTGGGTCCCTGTCACACCAGCAGCCTTGTTGTCCTCTGCCTCCAAAGCTCAGTGCCACCTCCAGATCTTGAACTTGCTGCTCTTTCTTTCCGGAAGCACAGAAGTCAAACGTACTAACTTAGGAGCTGGTCGCCCTGGACTCGAAGCCTGACTCTGTCCTTGCTGTGTGACGCAGGACAAGTCCCTTACCTTCTCTGTGCCTTAGCCTACTCATCTGTACAATGGGGTTAATGACAGAGCTTATCTTGCAGGCCTGTTGCAAGGATTACATGATCTAATCAATAGATAATGCACTCAGAACAGAGCGGTCTGTCCATACCGTTTGCTGCCATCATCTCAACATGGTCGACTCTTCCTCCTTGTTCACTTTCATTGTCACGTTCTCCAAAAAGTTTTCCCGGACACCCTCCCTACCACTGCCCCTCCCATCGCTCCATTCCTTTCCTCTGCTTTTATTTTCTTCCCAGCTCTCACTGTCATCCGGATATGTGTGATCTCTTTTGCTTTTGCTTCTCCCCTTCAGAATGACAGCTCCACAAGAGTGGGGATTAATATCCGTTTTGTTTATCGCTGATTCCCCAGTGTCTAGTACAGGGCTAGCCATGCAGGAGGAACTCAGTAACTATTGCTGAAATAATTAATGAGGGTCCCAAACATTGTTATCTGTTCTATACAAGCTATTTCCCTTCCCCAGTTCAATGGCAGATGAGAATCAATTCAACAAAATTATCCCAGGGATAGGCCCTGGAGATACAGGCATGGAGTAGATGCTGCCTACGGAGCTCACAGTCCAGGGCTGGAGACATGTCACTCCACTGATATCCACAGTGCAGGATGAGCAATGCTGAGAGGGCTGTGTGGTGGCTGGGTCTGGGTACTGCCAGCCGCCACCATGCCCACCATGTTGAAGAATCTTCTTTCATTGAGTTTTCACAACTGCCCTTACTCCTCCCATTAAACAGCTGGGGAAATTGAAGCACTCTTCTTTACTCCACATCTTTTTCCTCTCTCCCTTGCCAGGGGGCCACGCCCACCCTGAGGCTTGGGCCAATCACAATTATCCTATTCCCCTTTCCAGGCATTTGAGCTCCCACTCTCCCTTGCAATGAGAAGAGACCATGTAACGATACTGGCCAATGAGAAGTAAGGAGAATTTTGCTAGGGAGTTCTAGAAAGATGTTTGCTTCCTGATAAAAAGGAGACATGCACAAGGTACATTCTTTGGTGGCAGCCTTTTGCTTCCTTCCTGCTTTATGAGGCAGTGGGCAACAGCCAACCTGAGGCCATGGGTGGCAAGTCTAAGGATAAAATGAAACCGTGTGAAGGATGGCAGAAGGGAAGACAGGGGAGAGATATCACTTGGCTGCTGTACAAACCCCAGTAGGTCCATTTGTAAGACTTCATTTTACATGAGATAATCAATATTTCTACTGCAAAAGACCTGTGGGATACAGCACTGAAAAGGGTTGTTTCTGGAATGTAGGTTACAAGTGAGAAAATTCCCAGGCTTCTTCGCAGCTATGTGTAGTCATGTGACTATTTTCACCAATAGAATTTGAGAGGAAGTGATGCGGGCCACTTCCGGGCTTCCTGCTTTCAAGAAGCAGGTGTGGTCTCCACACCATCACACCCCTTCTACTGGCTGGACGCGGGCAATGAGGGGGCCATAACAGGGATTGTCCCCTTGGGATCTATAGACCAACATGGCTGCAGATAGAATTCAGGGGTCTGAGAACTTGGAAGGGAAATTACATCTTTTTTTTTAGCCCCCTTTTTTTCTTAATTCTTTTATGTTTTCTATTACTGGATTACTCATCTTTTGGCTTAGTTTTTTCGTCACTTATTCTATTTTTTTCATTTATGTTTACCATTTTTTTTTTCCTTGGAAATTACATCTTTATTTTCGCTAACCTCTGACACTCAGCATCTCCTTCCATTAAGAATGGAGAGGGGCCGGGAACTCTGGCTCCCACCTGTAATCCCAGCACTTTGGGAGGCCAAGGTGGGAAGATCACTGGAGCCCAGGAGTTCAAGAACAGCCTGGGCAACATAGTGAGACCCTGTCTATTTATTTTAACATTTTAAAAATAAAAATTTTAAAAAAGAATGGAGGGAGGAGAGCCCAGTAATGACAGTGCCAGTGATCCTGTTCCCAGCAAAACTCGCAGCTATTCTCATATCACATCACAGTTTCAGTATCGTAAAGAATTATTTATGGTTATCTACTTTGAAATTATAGTATTTACGAGATCTAGAACTTTTTATATATCTTAATAAGGAAGCACATATATCCTGAGATTAAAAATGTGTTTAAAATATTTTATAAATGCATTTCAATACAATTCGTTTCCTCTGTAATTTATTTTATTTCATTGCATTTATTTATTTTTAGAGACAGGCTCTTGCTCTGTCACCCAGGTGGGAGTGCAGTGGTACAATCAAGGGTCACTGCAGCCTCAAACTCCTGGGCTCAAGCAATCCTCCCACCTCAGCCTTCCAAGTACCTGGGACCACAGGTGCATGCCACCATGCCTGGCTAATTTTTTGTACAGAGAGGGGTCTCATTGTGTTGCCCAGGCTGGGATTTTATGTATTTAAAAATATTCTGAGATGGGGTCCCTAGGCTTCACCGGGCTGCCAAAGGGAACCAGGACACAAAAACAGTTAAGAATCTTTGTCCTGGAGAATGATGGCACGAGAAGATGGACAGAACCTCACTCCCCAAATTTCTACAGGGAAGAAAACCACCCACAAACCGGCAATATTCACATTAGCTTGTTACAAGAGCAAGAAATATATTCCTATAGTGTTAAGCCATGGAAATCATGGGCTTGTCTGTTACTGCAGCCTAGCTGACTGATACACCATGGCAGGTGGTAATTCCATTATTTGCCAGTGGAGGCATCCTATGATATGAAAACCCAGAGATTCAGCCAGAGGAAGTGTCTGGCCACAGGGAAAGAATGGAGAATGGAGATTAGCATTGCTTAGGCCTCTTGATACTCACCATTATACCACTTGGTGCTGGGGCTCCACTCACTCCAGGTGCTGTTATAGCTCTGAGCCCAGGCCCTCACCCGTGCCCTGTAGGAAACTCCAGATTTCAGGGTGCTGGCTGCAATGCGGAGGGTGGGTTCTTGGTAGGTCACGTCATAGATTCTGGACTGATAGAGAAAAGAGAGACATTAGTGTCCTAGCTGGGGGCGAGGGGGACCAGTTCCCACCCTGGTTGCTGTCCTTAGCTGACCCCACCAGCCATGTTAAGAGCCACCAGCCAGGGTATTTGGCTGTTCTTCCTGTTTAGGCCATTGCTTGCCACCTCCGTAACTGTGACCAGGCTCAAGCAACATGGGTCAGGCTCCCGGACTAGTTCACCATGTTATGTTACTTATACAAGCTGTTTAACAACCTTTCTGAGTTTTTGTGAGATAATTCAATCTCATCTGTAAAACAAGTGTAAGAGTCCCTACCACCACTTCCTGGCTATGTGACCCTAAGTAACTGACATAACCTCTCTGGACCTCAATGTCCTCATCTGCAAAATGAGGGTAATAAAAGTGCCTACTTTCCTCCCCCCACGGTTGCAGTGATAAGGACGTGGGTTGATATAGGTAAGTATTTTGAATAGGGTTTAATATACAAAAAGCTCAGGGTGATCTTTCCGAAGCACTGGCAGGGTGAAGGCATCTCTCTCTATCCTTCTTGGGCTCCCTAGTGTCTCCATGATCAAGTCCAAACTCCTTGGTCTAGAATCTAATGCTCAGCCCAATCTAACCTTCACTGAGAAGTGACCTCCAAGATCTATTGTTAAATAAACAAGGTAAGATGCAGATGAGTATTTGTTCTCTGTTTCTATTTATTTATTTATTTAAAGAGAGATGGGGGCGGGTATGGTGGCTCATGCCTGTAATCCCAGCACTCTGGGAGGCCAAGGTAGGTGGATCACTTGAGGTGAGGCATTTGAGACCAGCCTGGCCAACATGGTGAGAACCTGTCTCTACAAACAATATAAAAATTAGCCAGACATGGTGCTGAGCACCTGTAATTCCAGCTACTTGGGAGGCTGAGGCACAAGAATCGCTTGAAACCAGGAGGCAGAGATTGCAGTGACCCAAGATCACACCACTGTGCTCCAGCCTGGGTAACAGAGTGACCCTTTGTCTCAAAAAAAAAAAAAAAAATGAGATGGCTCAGTGATCACTGCAGACAAACCTAAGATGGCCCCATAATTCCCCACTTTGAATCACGTCTTTGTGTCATCTGGTCTTCTTGAGTGTGGGCAGGACCTGTTGCTTGTTTCTAACCAGTAGAATACGGCAAAGGTGATGGCATATATATGGGATTTCATGCATATGATTGTATTACAGAAGACTGTAATATTCTACTTGCTAGGCAAGTCTCTCTGCCTTGATGGCTTTGCAAAGGGCACACAGGAAGGAATTCAGGGTTAACTACAATCAACAGCCAGCATGAAACTGAGGCTCTCAGTTCAACAGCCTGCCAGGCACTGAAGGCCACCTATATCATATGAGCTTGGAAGTGACCCTTCCCCAGTTGAGCCTCAGATTCAGATGAAACTGCAGCCCCAGCCCACACCTTGATTATAGCCTCTTAAGACCCTAAAGCAGAGAACCTGGCTAAGCTATGCCCAGACTCCCAACCCACAGAAACTTCCAGATAATAAATGGGTGTTGTTCAAAGCTATGAAGTTGGTGCTACCATTATTACACAGCAATAGAAAACTAAGACAGCAAAGAATGAACACACGCATTTGCTTGTATAGACATTAGCTCTCTAGAGGAAGCACATGCCCTCTTGCCTCCCTTTCCCTCCTGGCAAGAGACAGGTAGCAGTGGTCAGTCTCTGGGAAGAAAAACAGGAGGCTGGAGTCAGGAGATAAGCATATTTCAGTTCTAAGTCCTTTTGTACCATTTGTATTTTTACTTTGTGTAACTATTAATTTTACCCTCCAAAAAAAGCTTTAAAATGTGATAAATGAAATGAAAGCTGTATTCATGATCGACTGTAATGGCAAGTAAGTGACCCGAGTCTTCATCCTGTCACTTCTCTCCCTGCGAGATCCAGTGCTGTGCACTTCCCCCTCCCCCTCCTCCTCTTCCTCCTCCTCCTCCTCCTCCTGTGTCTTCCCAGTTCCTGGCAGCTCCATTTCTACTTGTGGTTGGAACCACATTTGGGGAAATCTGATACAAAGTGAGTCAAGGGGAGGTTTTTCACAAGAAATAAGCAAAGTCCCAACAGATTGTTAGAGCAACCACAGAGAGTTCACAGATTTTCCTGTTACAGAGGAGCTGAGGGAGGGTGTGAGCTGGGGGGAGATTGGGGAAGGGAGAGAACGGTTTTACTCCCTTTCATCTTTCTTTCTAAACATGGGTAAATAAGAAGCAACAGCTAGATGTAAGGTACCGAAGAAATCTTATACCCCCGAAGAGAGCTGGGAACTGGGAAATGTTTTACTAAGACACAAAACAGAAATCTGAGCTTCCAAGGAACTACTTGTGGTTTTTCTGTTTTGTTTTGTTTTTTTTTAACAAGAAGGCCAGGTGTTCGGGAGACCATCTCTGAAAGAAACGTCCATGGGAAGAAAAAGAGCACAGGCTTGGGAGTTCAAATCCTGGGTGCAAATCTCAGATCTGGGCCAGACGCAGTGGGTCATGTCTGTAATCCTAGTACCTTGGGAGGCTGAGGCAGGAGGATCATTTGAAGCCAGGAGATCCAGACCAGCCTGGACAACATGGCGAGACCGTCACTACTAAAAATACAAAAAAAAATTAGCCTGGCATGGTGGCCTGTGCCTGTAGTCTCAGCTATCTGGGAGGCAGAAGTGGGAGAATCACCTCAGCCCGGGAAGTCGAGGATGTGGTGAGCCATGATCACACCGCTGCACTCCAGCCTGAGTGACAGAGTGAGACTCTGTCTCAAAACAAAACAAAACAAACCTCAGCCCTGCCATTTCCAGCTGTGTGACCCTGGGCAATGTGCCTGGCACATAGCAGGCATATAAAATATGGAAACCATTATTATGAGGAAGGCATTCGGGGCTCTAACTGAACTTTTGTGCTTTTTCACTGCACACATTCCCACATCCACGTCCCTCTGGTCCCCAAAAATCCCATGAATTTTCAGACCTATAAACCATTCCTCATACAGTTCCCTTTGCTTGGTCTACCCTTCCCTCCTTTTCCTATCTAGAAAACTACGCATCCTTCAATGCCCAAGCCAAAACTCCACCTCCACTATGGAACCTTGCCTAGAAATGAATGAGCAGCTCTGGCCCCAACAATTCTGTAGTAAGTTCCTAATGTGTCTTTCTGGAATTTATCCCACTCAGTCTGAGCCACAGCTGGTATCTGCAGTGCTATGGCAGACACAGGTGAACACCCCCCCATCCCCGGCTTCTATGCCGTCAGGTCTAGGTGTCCCCTGATTCGGACGGAACTCCACTGCCTGCAACTCCAGTGCTAACCCTCCTTGGTCTAAGCCAATTGTGCCAGTCCCATCACCTGGCCTGTCAGGGATCACAGGGGAGCATGTGGCCAGCTCTGGCCAATGACTAAATTCTTTATGTTCAGCTCTGTCCTTAGGAAGGGAGAGATGGGGCATCTCAGTAGCCACTGTCCCACACACAAGAGAAGCTGGACTTCATCCTTCTGCCTCAGACCTGCGATCCAGAGGCATCCCTAAACATACCCGTAAGTCATAACCCAGGCACGCTGACCAATCCAATACCGTGACTGGCATCGGGTGCCAGGTCTTAAACCCGGCTGGCATTTCAGCCACTGCAGTCCTGCTTCCTTTTGCCCAGTTTCTGCCAGGGAAGCCACTCCTACCTTATTTTCAGTTCATCTGGTGTGGGTGGCGCTGAGCCCACCTGCTGCCCTAGTGGCAGGTATGTGACTAATCCCTAGACAATCAGGGCCCTCCACTGCACCCACCATCAGTGATTGGTTCAGAGGCTGGCATGGGATCCAAGCCAGGCCACTGAGCAGCAGCCCACTACTCCTACTAGAACCATCAAGAAAAAACCCTTTTTCCACGATGGCTTTGGGATATAGGCCTGGAACAACTAGTGGGCATATTTGCCACAACACCACAGAAGAGCCTTCCTAGAGCCAGTACAGAATAAAGCAGGGCCCAGAGCTGGACAGGTTCCTAGAAGCTGGATCCAGCCATGCCTGAAGGCAGATCTGGACATCTGCAAATATTAAATAACATTTCTTTGGACTCTATAGGTGGTACCTTCTCCTCCCTCCAGCTCATCCCTGGGACTCTCAGTAGGTCTTGCACAGGCCTGGGGCATGGGGAAGAGATTTCATGACCAAACAAAACTTTCCCCATTCTCTACCACCTGTGCACACCTCTCCTTCATCCCCCCGGCTTTCTGAGCCTCTGTGAGCCAACTGCCCCATTCCTGCTCCTTCCCCACACCTGGCCCAGTGCCAAAGGGGAAACCAGACCTGAGAGATGCAAATCAACACCCACCCCTGGCTTGGTCAGAATGAGAGGAAGCAGCGACAGATGCCAGTGTGGGAGCTCACAGTGGCGGGTGCCTGTTCCCTGATGGCCAGACAGGACCAGCCTGGGCCTCTGGGATGCACAGAGCAGGCTCTCACAAACCTCAAGGAGCAAATGATAGACCCATGTGTGGAACAGCAGGCAGATGGGGAACTCTGTGGCCTGGGGCACTCAGGAGAAATGGTACATCGCATTTAGGACACATGTGTGCCAAACGGGAGCTCATCTGTATCACACACCTTGTACTCTCACTGCCCTGTGGGCGAATGCTCTTGTCATCCCTGTTACAGATGGGGGAAACTGAGGAACAGAGGGACACACCCTAAATCACACAGCTGGCGAATAGGAGAGCAGGTATTGGGATGCAGCCCTGTGGGACCCCAAGTCCCATGTGTCCAGAGACTGTCCCTCCAATGGGAACATGAGGAAGGTGGATTCAGTGGGGAATCATGGGTGGCAGGAAATGACCTCCCCGCACACCAGCAGCAAAAATAGGGGGGCTCAGCCACCCACTGCGTATGGCCCCTGCTATTCCTGAACTGATAGTTTCCTGTAAATCCTTTCTTCCTTTTTAAAGACGTCAACACATGTATTTAAGAAGGAACTCCATTGGCCGGGCGCAATGGCTCATGCCTGTGATCCCAGCACTTTGGGAGGCCGAGGCAAGTGGATCACCTGAGGTCAGGAGTTTCAGATCAGCCTGCCCAACACAGTGAAACCCCGTCTCTGCTAAAAATAGAAAAATTATCCAGGCATGATGGCTGGTGCCTGTAGTCCTGGCTACTCAGGAGGCTGAGGCAGGAGAATCGCTTGAACCTAGGAGGCAGAGGTTACAGTGGGCTGAGGTCATGCCACTGTGTTCCAGCGGGGTGACAGAGTGAGACTCCGTCTCAAAACAAACACCACCACCAGAAACTACACTACTGTGAAGGGAATGTCAGGCCTGACTGCCATGGGGACCAAGCAACACAATGACCTTGCTTTCTCGGGCAAGTTCTAAGCCTGTGGTGTGGCCTCCGCTCTCTTCATTAAGAAGAATTAGAACTTGACCGTGATACAGCTCCATGGAGACTTCCTCCTTAATGGGCTGATCTCAAAAGGGAACTGACATGGGTCACTCTCTCACTTTGGGACCAGAGTTATTCAAGTCAGCTGTCAATGTGCCACCTATGATCGCTTGCGTCCCCCAAACTGGGAAACAGACGTGGCCCACAGCCCTAACTTTACAGATGAGCAGCAGCATGCAGAAATCACGCGCCTTCTCTGCACGCTGTGGGTGGGGGGACCGGGAAGTGATGAGACTTGCCTTGGGCAGAGCTGGGGAAGAAGCCAGGTCTCTAGCTCCTGGGATTTGCTACCAGCCCCTAGGGCCAGAGACTGGGTCTCTGTCGGTCACCCACCCCATTCCCCAGAGGTCACAGAGAAATGGCAAAGTGTGCCCACTCACATCTGTCGGGTCGTTTTCATTCCAAATGTTGACTGCATAGGTGAGCTTCTCATACAGGTAATTATCAGGGGGATACGGGTTACTCCAAGTCAGCAGCAGAGTCTCGGAGACATTGGTGTAAACCGTGAGGTTTTCTGGAGCCTTGGGTTTCACTGCGAGAGAAGCACCATCTATCTGAGGATCTGTGCAGTGACCTCCCCGTCAGCCGGCCCAGCCCCAGCCCGCAAACCACAGCCACCACCCCGACTTTTGGTTGACAACACCTCTGTAGCACACTGCTGAGCACCACACAACAGAGCCACAACACAAGACGATAACGTTGCTAAAATTCTACTAAGCACTTGAGTTTATTAATTACCCTTTATTTCTTATGTCTTAGTGTTTTTAAGACAAGTTCCCACTCTGTTGCCCAGGCTGGGGTGCAGTGGCGCGATCACAGCTCACTGCAGCCTCAGCCTCCCAAGGCTCAAGTGATCCACCCGCCTCGGGCTCCCAAAGTGCTGGGATTTCAGGCATGAGCCACCACGCCTGGTCTTTATTAACCACCTTTCTACAGGGAAGGCAAAATGTATGAGCCAAAGTAACCTAAACTGCAGCTTTTTTTTTTTTTTTTTCTGTTGCCGAGGCTGGAGTACAGTGGCATGATCTCGGCTCACTGTAATCTCTGCCTCCTAGGTTCAAACGATTCTCCTGTCTCAGCTTCCCAAGTAGCTGGGATTACAGGCACCCGCCACCAGGCCAGACTAATTTTTTGTATTTTGAGTAGAGATGGGGTTTCACTAGGTTGGTCAGGCTGGTCTCGAACTCCTGACCTCAGGTGATCCTCCCACCTCGGGCTCCCAAAGTGTTGGGATTACAGGCATGAGCCACCGCGCCCGGCCTCAAACTTCAGCTTCTATGGTTGCATCCTTCACGCCTTTGAACATATCTCTGTACTGTAAGATTATTTACAGAAAAATAAAGAATATTTGTCTTTATATTGATTCATCTGTTTTAAAACTTGGTCTCCTCCGAGGCAATTATATCCATGAGACCTCAGGTTTCTATTCCTGTGATGCATGTTATACTATGCATTAAAATCAATCTACTAAAATATATTTCATTTATATTAAAACCCAAATGTAGGCTGGCCATGTAGACTCATTTCTATAACCCCAGCACTTTAGGAGGCCAAGGCAGGAGGATCACTTGAGACCAGGAGTTTGTGACCAGCCTGAGCAACAGAGTGTGACTCTCACCTCCACATAAAACAATTTTGTTTAAGTTGGCCAGGTACGGTGATACATACCTTTAGTTCTAGGTACTCGGGAGGCTGAGGTGGGAGGATCACTTGAGGCCAGGAATTAGAAGCTGCAGTGAGCTCTGATCGCATCACTGCACTCCAGCCTGGACAACAGAGACCCTGTTTCTCAAAAAATAATAAACACAGGCTGGGCACGGTGGCTCCACGCCTATAATCCAGCACTTTGGGAGGCCAAGGTGGGTGAATCACGAAGTGAGGAGTTCGAGACCAGCCAGGTCAACATGGTGAAACCCCATCACAAAATTAGCTGGTGTGGTGGTGGGCACCTGTAATCCCAGCTACTCAGGAGGTTGAGGCAGGAGAGTGGCTTGAACCCAGGAGGCAGAGGTTGCAGTGAGCTGAGATCGCGCCACTGCACTCCAGCCTGGGTGACAGTGCAAGACAGTCTCAAAAAAAAAAAAAAAAAAAAAACACCACATAAAAATAAAAATAATATTAAAATGTAAAAATTATCTTAAAGTTCATTCATGGGTCAGTTTAAACAAGCTCCCAGCCACCAGCCCTAAGCGGACCTTTAGGAACAGCAGATGGAGCGGTGAACCTGAGCCCTGCAGGGCCCTGGCCTTGAGCACTGCCTCTGCGGCTGAGGAGCTGTGTGACCTGAGGCAGGTTACTTGCCTTCTCAGAACTACAGTTCATTCAACTGCAAAATGGGGATAATAACTCTCTGGAAATGGGCCCAGAGAGGAAACATGGCTTGCCCGAGGTCATACAGCAATGAGCGATGCTTTAAACGCCTGTCTCCAAACCCCAGCAAGCTCTCAGGGGAATTCCTGCAGGGACTCCAGGTACCAGGACAAGGTCAGCCTTCCATGGTCAAGACCGTCTGACGCAGCAGCCGCTGACCAGTGGACACAGAATGTAAGGACCGTTCCCATTTCTTTCTTCCTTCCTTTTCTTTCTTTCTCTCTTTCTTTTTCTTTCCTTCTTTCTCCCGCCTGCCTCCCTTCCTTCCTTCCTTCCTTTTTCCGTCTTTCTCTCTATCTCTCTCTCTCTCTCTGTCTTTCTCTCTCTCTCTCTCTCTTTTTGAGAGGGAGTCTCACTTTGTTGCCCATTCTGGAGAGCAATGGCGCGATCTTAGCTCACTGCAACCTCCGCCACCTGGCCTGGGTTCAAGCGATTCTCCTGCCTCAGCCTCCCGAGTAGCTGGAATTATAGGCATGTACCACCACACCCGGCTAATTTTTTTGTATTTTTAGTAGACATGGGGTTTTGCCCTGTTGGCCAGGCTGGTCTCAAACTCCTGACCTCAGGGGATCTGCCTGTCTCGGCCTCCCAAAGTGCTGGTATTACAGGCGTGAGCCACTGCGCCCGGCTACCTGGTTTATTTTTCAATCTGCAGCAGGCATGCCTTTCAGCAAGCACGCCTCATCTCAATACGCCTTCCTGGGCACGTAAGTTCAGAGGTGGAAACAGCTGAGCTGAGGGGGATTGGTGGTCTACTGTGTCCATCTCCATTTCAAAGATGGGAGGACTGAGGCCCAGGCAGGGGCAAGAATCCCATCAGATTTGGGAAAATACAGGCGGCTTCCTCTGGCTGCTGTTTTGACCCCACCTCCCCCTGCCTGCCCCACCCCCAGCCCAGCCTGCTGTGGGAACCCTCCCACCCACCCCGGCTGCACTCCGCCCCCTCACCGTGCTCGCTGGGCTTGAAGGAGCCTTTCCACAGCAGCTGCTGCCCAGCCCACAGGTCCAGCGTGTAGTTGTCTGCTCCGACCATGTCCTCCATGAACAGGTGGCACACGCACCCCGCAGCTCCGTTGTTCTCAGGGACACACATGTTGGTTCTGCAGACACAGAGGCCAGGTTAGGCTGGTCACCTGTAGGCTGGCTGTGCCCCGGATGTGCCTCAAGGAACCGCATCATACTCTACCCGCTTCCCGATTACTGATGTGATGACAGATCTGGGGGCTTGGGAGCAGTCAGCGTGTGCTGGGGACACCGACCAGGTTTGCCTCTCTTGCTGGCCTCAGTTTCCTACAACATACACCATGGATGCCCCTCACGCCAGCCCCCTTAGCTGCTGGCCTTGGTCCTGGGACTTAGCTTGTCCTTGAAAGCCCATGAAAGGGAAGAATGGGCGGCACTAATTAATTTAGAACAACATAAACTCTGCATCGCACAGTTGACACCAGTGTACAGTAGACGGCAGTGTGCCATGGCCACCGTAGGATAATTCCAGTGTTCCACCTTAACAGCCACAGATCTCCAAACTTTTTCTCTAACAGGCCAGACAGTCAATATTTTGGACTTCAACGGCCATACGATTTATTTATTTATTTATTTATTTGGTTATTTGCATAAATTTAGGGGGTACAAGCGCATTTTTTTTTAAATGAGACGGAGTCTTGCTCTGTCACCCAGGCTGGAGTGCAGTGGCACGATCTCAGCTCACTGCAACCTCCGCTTCCCAGGCTCAAGCTATTCTCCTGCCTCAGCCTCCCTAACAGCTGCGATTACAGCCGCCTGCCACCACACCCAAATTAATTTTTATATTTTTAGTAGAGACAGGGTTTCACCATGTTGGCCAGGCTGGTCTCGAACCCCTGACCTCAGGTGATCTGCCCACCTCGGCCTCCCAAAATGCTGGGATTACAGGCTTGAGCCACCTCAGCGCCTGGTCTTGCAAGTGTGATTTTGATGGCAACCCCCAGATCTGTTCTCAATGGATGTGCTGCACAGCAGTGAAGTCCGGGGTTTTAGTGGGTCCATCGCCCGAATGGTGTACACTGCACCCATGAAGTCATTTCTCTCCCTCACCCGCTCCCACCCTCCCAGTCTCCAATGTCTACTATTCCATCGGATATGGAATGATGTCATGTGTCCACATCATTTAACTCTTACTTGTAAATGAGAACATGCAGTATTTGACTTTCCATTTCTGAATTATTTCAATTAATATAAAGGAGAAGGCCGGTGTGTGCCGTGGCTCACACCTGTAATCCCAGCACTTTGGGATTTGCGAGGCCAAGGCAGGCAGATCACCTGAGGTCAAGAGTTCGAGACCAGATTAACCAACATGGTGAAAACTGGTCTCTACTAAAAATACAAAAAAATCAGCTGGGCATGGTGGCAGGCACCAGTAATCCCAGCTACTAGGGAGTCTGAGACAGGAGAATCACTTGAACCCGGGAGGTGGAGGTTGCAGTGAGCCAAGATTGTGCCATTGCACTCCACCCTGGGCAAGAGGAGTGAAACTCTGTCTCAAAATAATAATAATAGTCAGGCGCAGTGGCTCATGCCTGTAATCCCAGCACTTTGAGAGGCTGAGGCAGGAAGATCACTTGAACCCAGGAGTTTGAGACCAGCCTGGGCCACACAGCGAGACCCCCATCTCTCTATATTACAAAATTTAAATGGTTTTAACTTTTTAAAAATTATAAAATTTCGGCTGGACTCAGTGGCTCACGCCTATAATCCCGGCACTTTGGGAGGCCGAGGCGGGCAGATCACCTGAGGTCAGGAATTTGAGACCAGCCTGGCCAACATGGAGAAACCCTGTCTCTACTAAGCAAAAAAAAATACAAAAAAATAAGCCAGGCGTTATGGTGGTCACCTATAATTCTAGCTACTCGTGACTGAGGCTAGAAAATTGCTTAAACTCGGGAGTCAGAGATTGTAGTGAGCCGAGATTGTGCCACTGCACTCCAGCCTGGGCGACAGAGCAGGACTCCATCTCAAAAAAAAAAAAAAAAAAAAAATGTACAAAATTTCTCCATTTTAAGTTCTAATTAGGTAAATACAGAACAATACGTTACATAGACCAAAGCCCTTTGGGTCTTCAGTTGTTTTTAAGTGTGAAACAGGGTCCTGGGTCCACAAAGTGTGAGAACTGCTGGTCTAGTCCAATATTCGAGCCATATCCATGTGCCACATGGATCAATGCTCCCGTCACGTGCTCCCTGTATTTACACATGTCCCCGGAGATGGACCCCCCTGCCAACACCAAACTCAAAACAAGGCAGCAAACCATACTCTGCTCGCTGCCCTCCACCACACCGCCTGGACACGGCTCATTCTTGGGGTGAACACTTTGGGCAAAGCCTCCCCAAACCTCCAGCTCCAGTGCAGGCTTACTCGGAAATCAGAAAAACCAGCTGGTAGACCAGGCGGAGCTCTGCGCTGCAATTGGTGGGACCACCCATCTTCCACTCGCAGGTAGAGAGGCTGATGTAGTCGGAGACGCAGGTGGGCTCCTGCAGGACTTTCATGCTCCCTGGGGAGACACAGGTGCACCCTGAGTGCCCAGGAACCCAATGCATGAGGGGGACTTGCACCCAAACAGGACCAACAGGACAGGCACAAAACCACAATGCAGGCACAGTTGAGGCCAGCGCCCACAGAGCTGGGGCCGGGACCAGGGTTGCTGGTACTGCCCAGCTAGTGTCAGGATGACTGTGGAAGCAGAAGAAATACCCATGGGGGCAGGGGCCATTAGAGAAGAATGAACCCGTGCACTGTTATCTTACACAAACTTGACCACCTGCCCTTGGCCAAATTAAAGGGAAAATCTGTAGCAGTCTGAGGAGTGCCATTCCATCATACCAAGCCTCTGCCCTCGAGCTGGGGGAAATGCCACTTCCCCATTGGCCCACTACCTGCGCCTTGCGTAGTGCCCACCCCTCTCTGCCCTCTCTGTGCGTAGGAGGCTGACACCCACAGTCTTCATCATCTGGGTACCCTTGGCCCTTGGTTTCCAGTTGGGTTTGGCCAATGGGAGAGAAGAGATGCATGGGTTGGGGGAAACACCGGGGTCCTTCTTTCAGCACCCTCCTAGCTTGCCAGTGGCCATGGTGGGGCTGGAATCGGCAGGATGTACACCGGCTTTGCTAAATCATCTGAGTGTGAGACCACCCAGACCCCCACCCCCAGGAGCCTCCATGCTCCCGTGCGTGGGCAGTGCCAGGCCCATCTCAGCCAACATCCACTGGCGTAAGCTGTGTGCAGGAGCTGTCTAAGATCGCAAATAAATATCCCAAGCTTACCTCATGTCCGGAATAACTCCTGATTCCTGCCCCTCCCCAAAATGCCTTCTCTTCTGGTATCCTTCTGCACTTCAGAAATGACAGCGTGTCCTTCCCAATAGCTTGGGTCAGAAATCTTGGCGTCATCCTGGCCACTTCTCTTTCTCTCACCCCAATTCCAATCTGTCCTCGAATCTGCCTTCCAGAGGGATCCAGAGCCTCTCACCTCCTCCACTCCAGACCTCCCTCCAGACCTCCTGGTGTCCACCCTTGTCCCTTCTCCACGCGGCAGCCTGAGGGGTCCTTTTGAACACAATGGATTCTGTGACTCCTCTGCTCAAATATTGCAAGGTCCTTTTTGAACCTGCCACCCTGTCATTTCGCTGACCTTCCCTGCCCCCTCCTGTTCACTCTCCTCCACCATGTCCCCTCCTGCGCCCAACCCTCCAGCCAGGCTCAGTGCATGGCCCGTGCTAAAAATAAGCCTTCCCCAGATATGCACACGGTTCCTGCTTCCTCCAAGTCAGCTCAGTGAGGCCTTCCTTGCTGCCCTACTTTAAACTGCAATGTTCCCACTCCACCCAGCTTCCCAACACCCCATTATGCTGTTCTGTGTTCTTTCCACATCACCTTCTCTTTTTTTTTAAGATAGGGTCTCACTCTCTCACCCAGGCTGGAGTGCAGTGGCATAATCACGGTTCACTGCAGCCTTGACTTCCAGAGTTCAAGGAATCCTCTCACCTCAGCCTCCTGAGTCGCTGGGACTACAGGCATGCACCTCCACAGCTGGCTAATATTTTTTATTATTTGTAGAGACAAGGTCTCCCTGTGTTGCCCAGGCTGACCTCAAACTCCTGGGCTCAAGCAATCCTCTCACCTCGGCCTCCCAAAGTGCTGGGATTGCAGGCGTGAGCCACTGCACCCAGTCCCCATCATTTTCTAACAAGCTTTAGAATTTACTGATAATCAGGGCCACCTGTCATTGGCTGTCCCCTCCCACTGCAGTGTAGTCTCCATAACACCAGTTGATGTACTGCAGGATCCTGGCATGCCATTAATAGCCAACAAATGAATGGTTGAGAGGTGGTGACTTACCAGAGCCTGCCACCTGCAGCAGAACCAGGTAGCTCACAGGGAACAGGAGCCCAGAGCAAAGCCACCCCATTGGGAGATGCCAAGGCACCTGCAGAGAGAGAACAAACTGGTTAGTGCCAACCTGTGCTTCCAACAGAGCTTACCTTACATAACACACACCCCCTCCCCTGCCCTGTCCTTCCCACCCTCCCTCCCCCAAGACAGAGTCTCGCTCTGTTTCCTAGGCTGAAGTGCAGTGGTGCGATCTCAGCTCACTCCAACCTCCACTTCCTGGGTTCAAACAATTCTCCTGCCTCTCAGCCTCCCTAGTAGCTGGGATTACAGGCCTGGCTCATTTTTGTATGTTTAGTAGAGATGGGGTTTCATCACGTTAGCCAGGCTGGTCTCGAACTTCTGACCTTGTGATCTACCCCTGTCAGCTTCTCAAAATGCTGTAGGCTAATGTAAATGTTCCAAGCTAGGTTAAGCTATGATGCACAGTAGGTTAGGAGAATGAAAGGCATTTTTGACTTAATAATATTTTCAACTTAAGATGAGTTTATAGGGACATAACCTCACCATTAATGAACACCTGTGTATGAGACACATACAAACACTCGTGTATCTCCATAATGAATAAAGTACCCCGATGCTTCAGTGTGCATGCCAGAAAAACAAGGACATTCCCTGCATAACCACAATACAACCATCAAAATCAGGAAATCAACATGGATGCACCGCCACTCTCTCATGCACAGCCCCTATTTATGTTTCGCCAATGGCTTCAGTAATGCTCCTTATACATCCAGAACCCAATCCAAGATCATTCATCGCATTTGATTATCATGCCATCCTAGTGACCAGGTCTTGGCTTCTAAATACCATTCTGCACTGAAGGAACCAGAACTCCTTAGAGAAATGGCTGGTTCCGGGAGAAGGAAGAGTACCAGGGAAGGACAAGTGAGGAAGTGCTCAGTGGCTCGCCTGACCTGCACAAAATGGACACCGTCTGAGCATCAAAGTCAATATTATGGTACCCACTTGTAGCCCTTGGAGTTAAAGTCCAGGAGTCTGTATTGACATAGATCAATAAGTGGGGGAGGCGGGGTACAGTGGTATGTGCCTGTAATCCCAGCTCCTCGGGAGGCTGAGGCAGGAGGATGGCTTGAGCCCCGGAGTTGGAGGCTGCAGTGAGCTCTGATTGCACCACCACACTCCAGCCTGGGCAACAGAGCCAGACTTCATCTCTAATAAATAAATAAATAGGGAAGAAAAGAAAGCTCTAAAAACAGCCTCAAAGTAACTCCCTGCAAAACTTGTATCTTAACTTATGAGTGCGAATACGCATCAATGAACATCACAAATACAGAAACCTGGCGGTCGCCACCTTAACCAAGTGATCTAACTAACCAACAGGAATGGGACAGATCGCTACCATCACCTCCCTGAAACAATGCCTGAGAAGAACACAGCATCTTCTCCTGGGTTCCTGCCAAGGATGCATAAATCGTTTGGAAACGTCAGACGGATGTAAAGTGAGGGCTGGTCTACGTGGGAACTGGCCGACACTCCTCACAAAGTGCCGGGGGGCAAAGGACAAGCCAGCGTGGGACAGCTGTCCCTTTCAAATGGTCTGTCATCCTGACAGCCAGGGTCTGTCTCATTGACTGCTGAGTCCTCAGTACCTACAACTGGGCCTGGCACCATCACTGTTCATTGATTACATTCATTTTGGACATGATGTGGGGCCCCTAATCAGCTCAGCATGAGGCTGCAAAACTCCCCCTAGCGGAGGCCTGGTGTCTGCTCAAAGCCCAAACTCATCTTCCTTGCTGAGAGTTACAGCAGAGCTACAAAAAGGAGGGGTGGGAGTGGGGTGGTGGGTTCCCAACACTGATTTCCTCCGCAAGTCTTAGTAACTTTCACTCTCACAACTACACAGATGCCCACGGTATCCTGTGGCAGAGATGGTAAAGGTGTCACTTTAGCCTCAATTTTGAATAAAGAGGAACAGAGAGGCCGAGACGCCTGTCCAAGGTCACACAGCAGAAGATTTTCACGGTAAAGTCCTCCAAAGGGAAACGGGAAAGTCCAGTAACCCAGTCAGGATTCACTATAACATCACAGCATGGAGCCAGGATTGAGATCCTTAATCTGTTGTGGAAGGCAGACCCAGACTTATGAATACCCATGTGGGTGCACACAGACACACACACACACACACACACACACACACACACATCCCACACATGCGTGCCGCAGTCAGCTCAGGGATGCGTGGGTGCTACATTTCAGGGGAAATCACAGAGGCAGTGGGAGAAGAGGCCTCCCTGCACATCAGAGGGAAAAAGAACAAAGATGCAGGTGAGTAAAAGAATTAAAAGTTAAGTGCCAGGTTATCAAGATCAAGCACGTGGCAGGAGGAAGTGATTGCAAGTTCTCATTCTAAATCAAGAGATTCCTGAAGTGCTGGAGTTGGAAGGGGCCTCGGGGTCACCTGCCAAGCTCAGCTGCCAACCTGGACAAGGATGTCCTGGGAACACTCACCTCTGACGTGTTGCCAGGCAGTTTCAGCCTGTACTCCTCCACGGATGGAGCACTCACTCTCAGGTCTTGGTTAAGCAGAGTCATTGGGACCCGCCTCCTTACATGGACCCAAGGCTTTGTGTAAACAGAATCCCTGCTTGCCCAGCACTTACCTTGTACTTGACACTTTGCCAAGTGCTTTAGAAGTATTACCTTATCGAATCCACACAAGAATCTTGCAAGGCAACTTTCTAGTTAAGGAAACTGAGGCCAGAGAGGTCAAATAACCCATACACCAGGTCCCACAGCTGGGTAAAGGGCAGAGCTAGAATCAGAACCCACGTTCTTTGCTTCTGAGCCCACCGAGGATTCCAGTACACCAGTTCCTTCAACCTCATCACCTAAAACAGCAGGCTGAACCCAATAAAGAGAAATAAAATTAGCCAGGAAGAGCTGGCGATCCTGCTTGTCAATTTCCAGCAACAGTTCCACAAGCGTAGGTAAGAAAGTCAGCCTGAGCGGCAGAAGAGTCCTGTGGATTTTATCATCGGCGAAATCTCCAAAAGCCAATGGTGAAGCAGCAGCTCAAAAATAAAAGGAGTCACCTGAGGTCATATTAACAGAGGTATCCATTTATAGAATGTTACATCTCATAGCAGCAGAATACACATTCTTCTCAAGTTCATGTGGAATGAAGACCAAGACAGACCACAATCGGGGACATAAAACAACTTTAAGAGCTTTAAAACATTAGAAAGCATACAAAGTATGCTTTTAGGCCACAATGAATTCAAATTAGAAATCAGTAGCAGAAAGAAAGCCAAAACATTACCAAATATTTAGAGATTTAAAAACACACTTCTGAATAGCATACGGATCAAAGAAGATATCACAAGAGAAATTAAAAATATTTTTAACTAAATGAAAATGAAAATATAGCCCATCAAAATCCGTGAGTTGTAGCAAAAGCAGTGCTTAGAGGGAAATTTATATTATTGAATGCATATCTTAGAAAGAAAGAAAGTTCTAAAATCAATAATCTGTTTCCATTTAGAATGCTAGAAACAGAAAAGCAATATATGTCTAAAACAAGCAAAAGAAAAAAACACAAAATTAGAGTATACATCAATGAAATTAAAAATAGAAAAATCAATTGAGAAAAATCAAAAGTTGGTTCTTCAAAAATATCAGTGAAATTGATAAATCTCTACCTGGGCAAATCAAAAAAATTAAGAGAGAAGGCACAAATTAATACTAATGTGATATAGTCTGGCTCTGTGTCCCTACCCAAATCTCATCTTGAATTGTAATCAGAATTGTAATCCCCATGCATTGGGGGAGGGACCTCATGGGAGGTGATCAGATTATGGGGGCAGTTTCCCCATGCTGTTCTCACGATAGAGAGTGAGCTCTCATGAGATCTGATGGTTTTATAAGGGGCTTTTCCTCCCTTTTCTTGACCTTTTCCTTCCTGTCGCCATGCGAACAAGGGCGTGTTTGCTTCCCTTTCCACCATGATTATAAGTTTCCTGAGGCCTCCCCAGCTCTGAAGAACTGTGAGTCTAACCTCTTTCCTTTATAAATTATGCAGCCTCGGCCATGTCCCTAGAGCCTCATGAGAATGAACTAATACTACTGTAAATTAAATAAAGGCTGTTAGAGGTGGCACATTCCTATAGCCCCGGCTACTGGGAAGGCTGAGGCGGGAGGATTGCTTGAGCCCAGGATGTTAAGGCTGCAGTGGGCTGTGTTTGTGCCACTGCACTCCAGCCTGGGCAACAGAGCAAGACCCTGTCTCAAAAAATAAAAAAATTTTTAAATGAAAAAAAAAAAAGTGGCACTACATAATAATTCAGGGGCTAATTCTCCAAGAAGACATAACTAACAATCCTTAATGTGTACGCAACTAACAACAGAGGTTCAAAATCTGTAAGGCAAAAACTGAGCGCAGCAACGAGAAATAGAGAAATCTGCAATTATTCTGAATAATAATATTTTTGGGTAATATTGGAAGTTGGAGACTTCAGCACCTCTCTTTTTGTAATCAACAGATCCAACTGGCCAAAATCAGTAAGGACACAGTCGAAATGAACAGTGCTGTCAATCAACTGGATCTAACTGCAGTGTGCAGCCACAGCTGGGCATCCCTTTGGAAGGAATGCTGCTGTAATGTACGACAACCACCAACACAGCGAAGGCCTGAGAATCCTGGAAGGCCTAGAAAGTCTTTACCAAGAAAACTCAGCCATCCTGTACTGGGCAGCCTCACCATTCACTTAACAAGTAGTTTACCACACGCCGAGTTTACTTTTAAATCTTTTACATATATGAATGCATTTAACACTCTATGAAATAGGTCATAGCACTTTCTTCATTTTCAGATGAGGAAACCAAGGCACAGAAAGGTTGAGTGATTTGTCTGAGGTTGCACAGCTGTGACAGTCATGGCTCTGAAATCCAGCACTCAGGCTCCAGAGCCTTGGTTCTTACGCACTATCTGTCCAGAAGTCAAATTCCCTTGTGTTTCAGGGGTCAATGACCTATCCGAGCATCTGAGGCAAACCCCAAATCCTATTTGTGGCAATGTGCACACACTAAATTCTGCACTCCATTTTAGGGGACCACAGAATCCCTGAAGCCCAAGTGAGGACCTCAGGTCAAAGGCCCGCCCTCTAAGCAGTGGGCAGCTTTTGAGGGTCTCTGAGTAGGAAAATGGCGAATTTTTCAAAAGCCCATTCTGGGGCTGAGAGGACTCTGGGGCATGTTAGCAGTGAGCAATCGCTGTAGATGAGGCTCACCCTGCCTCTTCTCCACACCACAGCCAGAGTCACTTTAAAATCAGAAATGAGGCCAAGGCCAGCTCACACATCCAATGCCCCCTGGCCCCTAAAGAGAGTCTTCACCTGGGGCCACAGATCCCCAGTGGGTTCACAGCTCATCAAAGAGAAGCATCTCCCACTCAGGATAAAATCCAGACCCTGGAGTGAAGAAAGCCACTTCCCACAGAACATACCCTGTGACTCCATTTATATAACACACTTGAAATCTCGTAACTATGGAAATGGAATACACATTAGTGGTTGCCAGGGGCTAAGGGGGTGTGTCAGGAAGGCGGCTGATGTAGCTGGCTATAAAAGGAGAACTTGAGCCATCCTTGCGATAATGAACTGTGCTGAATCCCGGCTGGAGAGATGAATAACAAACCTATGCCTAGCTCCAAAGCACACGTGCAAGCAAACACAAAAATGTGTACAAGTAAATCGGAAATCTGAACAACATAGGTAGATTGTATCAATGTCAATATCCTGGCTGTGATGCTGTATTAAAAATTTGTACAATCTTGCCCTTGGAGGGGTCGGTCTCTCTCTCAGTCAATCTCTCTCTCTCTCAGTCAATCTCTCTCTCTCTCTCTCTCTCTCTCTCTCTCTCTCTCTCTCTCTCTCTCTCTCTCTCTCGACAGAGTCTCACTTTATTGCCCAGGCTGGAGTGCAGTGGTGAGATCTCAGCTCACTGCAACCTCCACCTCCCAGGATCAAGTGATTCTCCAGCCTCAGCCTCCCCATTAGCAGGGACTACAGGCACATGCCACCACACCCAGCTAATTTTTGTATTTTTAGTCGAGACAGGGTTTTATCATGTTGGCCAGGCTGGTCTCGAACTCCTGACCTCAAGTGATCCACCCACCTCAGCCCCCTAAAGTGCTGGGATTACAGGCACAAGCCACCACACCCAGCCTCTCCATGATTTCTTACAACTGTGTGTGAATCTTTAATTATCTGAAAATAAAAAGTTTCATTTAAGAAAATAAAGAAAAAACCAAGCCCCCTGACAATCTAGCTCTTGCTTACCCCTCTAACATTCCCCTCCTATTCCCTCTCCCTCTTCTGCAAGCCTCCATCGGCCTCTGAGCCCTGGGATACACTCCCAGCCTCTTCCCTCTTCAAGCCTGTGCCTCAGAAACACTTGAGAAGCCTTCTCTGACTCCCCCATCTAATGTGGGCCCTCCCTATAACTTGTCACAGTACCCTGTTTATTTCTGTCATCGTACTTATCACCACCTCTAATCAGATCAGTGAGGTTACAAGCGTGAATGTTTATTTTATTTCAAGATTCAGATAGCAAAGATAGCTTTGATTTAAAAATGTTTTCAATTTCCCTAGATTTTTTTTTTCAGATGGAGTTTCACTCTGTTGCCCGAGCTGGAGTGCAGTGGTATGATCTCAGCTCACAGCAACCTCCGCCTCCCAGGTTCAAGCGATTCTTGTGCCTCAGCCTCTCAAGTAGCTGGGATTACAGTAGGGTGCCATCACATCCGCCTAATTTTTTGTGTTTTTAGTAGAGATGGGGTTTCCCCATGTTGGCAGGGCTGGTCTCAAACTCCTGACTTGAAGTGACTGATCCCCCTCGGCCTCCCCAAGGGTGGGGATTACACGCGTGAGCCACTGTATCTGGCCTAGATCAAAATGCACCATAAGAAAAAGAACGAAAGTGTGTTAGTTTATTTTTGCATTGCTATAAAGAAATATCTGACACAGAGTAATTTACAAAGAGGTTTGATTGGCTTACAGCTCTGCAGGCTGTATAGGAAGCACAGCACTGTATTACTTGGCTTCTGGGGAGGCCTCAGGGAGATTTTATTCACGGGTGGCAAAAGGGGAGCAAGTGTACATGGTGACAGCCAGAGCAAGAGAGGGGAGGGAGGTGCCGCACACTTTAAAACACCCAGATCTTGTCAGAACTCACTCACTCTGGCAAGGACAGCATCAAGCCATAAGGGATCCATCCCTATGACCTGAAGTCTCCCACCAGGACCCACCTCTTACACTGGGGATCACATTTCAACAAGAGATTTAGCAAAGACAACATCTAAACTGTATCAGCAAGCAAAAGACTAGAAAAGGGTAGCAATCTACATTATGAATGGTTAAGGGCCTTAATACACGAAGAGTTCTTACAAATCAATAAGACAAACACCCTTTAAAAAAAAATAGGCTGGGCATGGTGGTTCATCCCTGTAATCCCAGTACTTTGGGAGGCTGAGGCAGGCAGATCACCTGAGATCTGGAGTTCGAGACCAGCCTGACAAACACGGAGAAACCCCATCTCTACTAAAAATTCAAAATTAGCTGGGAGCGGTGGTGCATGCCTGTAATCCCAGCTACTTGAGAGGCTGAGGCAAGAGAAGTGCTTAAACCCAGAAGGCGGAGGTTGCAGTGAGCCAAAATCACTCCATTGCACTCCAGCCTGGGCAACAAAAACAAAACTCCGTCTCAAAAAACAAAAGAGAAAAGAAAAAGAAAAATAGGCAAAGAACATAAATGGTTCACAAAAGACATATTCTATGGCCAAATGTGTAATAGGACTCTCAATATACTGTTAGTTGGTGAAGCTGGGAGTATAACAGGTAACCTCCAATTTAAACAATGTATTTGTCTATAAATGGATTGTCTGCCTCCCTCTGAGAGCACTATGAGTCTGTGAGAGCAGAGCGTTATGTGTGCCCTCCTCACTGCTTTATCCCAGTGCCTAAAACAATGCCTGACACATGCAGAGTACGTGTTATATAACACATCTTAAATGAATGAATGGTTAAAATTCAGCAATGGTAGGCCAGGAGCAGTGGCTCATGCCTGTAATCCCAGCACTTTGGGAAGCCGAGGTGGGTGGATTACCTGAGGTCAGGAGTTCAAGACTAGCATGGAAAACATGGAGAAACCCCGTCTCTACGAAAATTAGCCAGGCATGATGGTGGTGCCTGTAATCCCAGCTACTCAGGAGGCTGAGGCAAGAGAATCGCTTGAACTCGGGGGGCGGAGGTTGCAGTGAGCCAAGATCGCACCACTGCACTCCAGCCTGGGTGACAGAGCAAGACTTGTCTCAAAAAAAAAAAAATCAGCAATAATAAATTTAATAATCATTTTTACACATGAACCAGGTCTCAAGGTTTTGTCCATAGTAACTGTATATGTGGTACTTACTTTGCCTGGCACCATTCTAAATACTTGCAATATCTTAATCAACTGGGTTCTCCTAAGGAGCCTCTGAGGTAGGTGCCATTAACATTCCCATTTTACAGATGGGAAGACTGAGGCACAGAAAGGTTAGAGCACTTGCTGGTTGTCACAGAGCCATAACCTAGGCACTGTCACTCCAGAAACCAGGCATTTAACGACTGGACTTGCTGACCCTTGAAATGCAGTCCCCAAAACCCTGGAACATTGTCCGGGGAGCCCCATTGGCCTGAGACCCATTGGCCTGAGCCCCAGAGAGAGCAAGTGACAAGACCCAGGTCACAGAGTTAGGAAGCAGCAAAGTCACTGAAGGCCCCAGCCAGCCAGGAAGTGAGCAGAAGCCATGGCCTGGGAAAACACACTTAACTCACTTTTTTAAAAACCTGGGGGAAGATTAAGTGGTGAGTCTTGAAATGTCAAAAGCCAGCAGCAGCCTGGAAGCGACCCAGCAGGGCTCTTGTGGAACCCACAAGGGGAGGTACAGGCCTGCTGGTCTTCCTTCCTGGCAGAAAACCCAGCCTGGAGGAGAGAGGCTGGTTCTATAGATAGGATGCCAGCAGCCTCAAGTCAGGCAGCAGCCCTGTGTCAGGCGGCATGTGGAGAGGAAGCCAGGCACCGCAGGGGCTTCGCAAGGTGGTGAGGTGGCCTCTGGAGAACCGCTGACCCCCGAAACTCCATGACAGAAACCGGCCTGAAACCTCAGCTCCTGTGGTGCAATCAGTCAGTCATGCTACTTACAAGAAACTGGCCCAGAGCTTCCTCTGGCCTCTGGGACAGCTGGGCTGGGCTGGGCTGCCAGGAAGCTAGGCATGCACTTCTTCCTGAGCCAGCAAACTTCCCAGAACTGGGGTTTCCAGAACTGGCAGCCACATCAGCAGCCATACCGGGATGGTGAGGCAGGCCAGCCCAGGGCCCCAGAATGGCCTGGGTTTTTTCTGGTTGCCTCTGTCCTTAGCCCAGCCAGTGGGAGGGAGGGGAGGTGACAGACTGGCTCTGCAGCCACCAGGAACACAAATCGGCACCCTCCACCAACAGCACCCACCAGCCTCCCTGTGGGCCTGCTGTGGCTCACCCGTCCAAACCCAAGTATCTCGTGTATTCTCTTTCTCAAGTATCTCGTGCATTCTCTTTCTCTCTTTTGTTTTAGAGACAGTCTCACTCTGTGTCCCAGGCTAGAATGCACTAGCACCATCATGGCTCACTGCAGCCTTGAACTCCTGGGCTCAAGTGATCCTCCTGCTTTAGCCTCCCAAGTAGCTGAGACTACAGACACACATCACCATGCCCAGCTGATTTTTAAATTTTTGTAGAGGTGGGATCCCTCTCTGTGGCCCAGGCTGGTGTGCTGTGGTATGATCACAGCTCACTGCAGCCTCAAACTCCTGGCCTCAAGCAATCTTCCTGCCTCAGCCTCCCAACGTGCTACAGTCATGAGGTGCCGTGTCCAACCATTTCCTCATTTATTCTTGCTGTGGGTGTTTTCTGAGCACTTCCTATGTGCTGGCTGTAAATTACAGATGCGAACAAGCCATTCATGAATTCATTCATTCATTCCTTTCTTCTTTTAACAAATATTTGAGCAAGGCAAGAAGTTACTGGAGCATTTTGAGCAAAAAAAGTAACATAATAAGACTTTAAAAAAGACCTCTCTTGGCTGGGTGGTAGGGTCACAGGTAGAAGTGGGGACCAGTGAGGAGGCTACCACATTGGCCCCAGAGAGAGGTGCCAGGGCTCATGACAGGCTGTGGGGAAGGGGAGGTTGAGAAGGGGCTGAATTCTAGACCTATGTTGAAGGCAGGGCCCACAGGATTTGCTCACAGGATGAATGCTATGGGGTGGGAGAGAGAACAAGAGGGCTAATTGGAGTCAAGAATGATTCCAGAGCCATTGGCCCTTACCAAGATGGCGGACTTGGTAAAGGGGGAGGAGCCATTGGTCTTTACTAAGATGGCGGACTTGGTAAAGCGGGAGGGTGCCCTTGTGAGAAGCGTGACGGGCGAGCACCAGGGCTTCTTCAGATTAGCAGGAGGCTGCTAGCAGCGTCCTGGGGAAGACCGCCCCCCCCTGCCCCGCCTGGTCCTAGAGGGTCAGGTTTGTTTAGGGGCGATACACAAGAGTTTTCTGGTGGGGGTGGCGGACCGGCGGCACCCTGCATACAGCAGGTGCTCAATACATGATCATGTGTATTTTATTTTTTCTTATTTTAACATGTATACAGTGTTTCCTTGGTGCCAGACACTGGCCTAGGGGCTTTAAGACCTCATATGAGATACATACAGCTATTAAACCCATTTTACAGATTCTAAAGGTTTTTTTTTTTTTTTTGAGAGAAAGTCTCACTCTGTGGCCCACGCTCGAGTGCAATGGCGCGATCTCTCTAGTTCACTGTAACCTCTGTCTCCTGGGTTCAGACAATTGTCCTGCCTCAGCCTCCTGAGTAGCCGGGACTATAGGCGGCCACCACCACACCTAGCTAGTTTTTTGTTTGTTTTTTTTTTGTATTTTTAGTAGAGGCAGGGTTTCACCATGTAGGCCGGGCTGGTCTCAAACTCCTGACCTCAGGTGATCTGCTTGCCTCAGCCTCCCAAAGTGCTGGGATTACAGGAGTGAGCCACTGTGCCTGGCAGATTCTGAAGGATCTTACAAGAGGGCAGGGTGAGGGAGGGGATGAGGGAAGACTGAGTGAATAGCAGGCAGGAGGGAGGGCACGGCTCACTTCCCACCCTACAAGCAGGGCCCTTGGCTGGAGCGAAGGGGAGAAGGAGTGGCTGGGATGGCCGCTGGAAGGTTGGCAAAACACCATTTGCCAGGCCATGGCGGTAGACTCCAACTCTGCCTCCAGGGCACTGGGGAGCCAGTGAAGGCTATTAAGCAGGAGAGGAGCGGGCTGAGATGAGAGCTGTTGAAGAGCGGCAGGTTTGAGCCTGTTTGGGATCTGGAGGCAGCAGGAACTTGGTGGTGCTTGGCGGGGAGAGCAGGGATAGAGGGAAAGTGGCCTTGGGCTGGGGCGGTGGGGAGAGCCCAGAACAGAAGCAGATTTGCTGGGGAGGACCATATGCTCCCACGTGTTGTGGACACAGAGTCCACGCAGTCAACAGGCGACTCCATCCAGGATCCTGGAAACCAGGCCTGTCTTCAGAAGGTTCCAGGGGCCCAAGAGAGGAGACAGAGCCTGAGGAAACCCTGTCCAGAAGCCTCCTGCTCAGGAGCAGCAGCCAACCTGGCCTCTGTCTCTCTGCGACCCGTTATCTTGTTTTATTTCTCTGCACTCTTTGCGGCATATCGAATACTCAGGTATTATGTGTTTGGTGCCCATATCCCCCACTGCAAGCCCAGCTCACACAAGGCCAGTGTCCATCCCACTCACAGCCACCTCCCCAGAGCCTAGCACAGTGCCTGGCAGGCAGCAGGCACTCCGTGAATATTTGCTGAATGAAGAATGACTGGGTGAATCCCCTGGCCGTGTGCAGGGAGCCCTGGTCCGTCATCCCCCCTTTTCCTCCTCTCCCTGCTGGACAAACGCTGGCAAATCTCGGCTCGGAGTCCCCTTAAATGTCCTAAGGCAGGCACAGATCTCTGCCGCCTTGGGACCCTGACCTCCAGGAAGGCTGGTTATCAGTGATCACTCACTGTCCTGAGCAGCGGGTGATGGCCTCTGGCGCCAGGGTGCTGATTAGATTCTGACTGTCTTAGTGACAGCCATGGCTCCCAGCTGGCCTCCTTCCTGAGGTCTGCAGAGGTCACTGCGACTGCCATGTGTCCCCACTTCCTTCGGCCATGAGAGGCCATGCCCTGGGCCCTTCTGCCCGTGGTTTCTCCCCTCCCCTACTGGGCGCAACATTGCTCACCAGCCTCAGAGTTGTTTGTACCAGTCTCACTAACAAAAAAGCACTTGAACGCTGGGCGTGGGGCTCATGCCTATAATCCCAGCAATTTGAGAGGCCAAGGCAGTTCGATCGCTTGGGTCCAGGAGTTCAAGACCAGCCTGAGTAACATGGCGAGACCCCCATCTCTACTAAATATACAAAAAATTAGCCAGGCATGATGGTGCATGCCCGTAGTGCCAGCTACTAAGGGGGTGAGGCAGGAGGATGGTTTGAGCCCAGGAAGTCAAGGGTGCAGTAAACTGTGATCTGCATCTGCACTCCAGCCTGGGTGACAGAGTGAGACCCTATCTCTCAAAAAAAAAGAAACCCTTGAGCCTCACTCACTCACTTAACCATGACCCCGATCCAAGGAGCATTGTAGATGCAATTAATATCATCTCCATTTGAGATGGAGAAGCCAAGGCCCAGAGAGGGTCGGGAACCTGCCTGAAGATGCACAGCTAGTGACTGGGTTGGGATTTGAACCCAGGCCTTTGGCTCTGGTGTCCACAGCACAGTGCCCGGCACAGAAGCAGTCATAAACTGGTTTTTTTACACACCATTCTTTTTGCTTTTCCTGGAAAGCTCAGTGTGGAAGATACAGTCAGACATTCTCCCTGCAGGCACAGAGCCGGGAATGAGGCAGAAGGGGGTTCAGAAATTGCCCGAGGTGACAGAGCAGGAAGTAACCAGGCAGGAATTTGGCCTTTGTCACCATTTGCTTGGCCCGCAGCGGCAGCACACTTGTCTCGACAATGACCAGGACTTTGCCCCCTGGGTATACCCAAAGCCGGGACAACACATGGTCACAGAAAAGAGCTTCCTGTTCATTTTCTGCCTGCACATTGGCATGTGGCAGGCGGTGGTTGGGGGCTCCCCATGGAGCTCTTCCTGTTGTCTCACCCCATTCCATTCCTGGATGGGTGGGGACATGCAGACATGGGGGCCACCTGTGTGGGCAGGGACCCCGGAGCATCTAAGACACAGAAGTAGAACTCGGGGCCTAAGTGCAGGCTCCACCCTGATTTGGGGGGGAGACTGTGGCAGGCTGGGGTCTACTCAGACCCTCAGTCTCCTCATCTGTGAAATGAGAATATGATCACTTGCTTCATAGGTAGTTGCAAGGAGGCGAAGAGGCCATGGCTAGGTGAGAGGGACCTGGGACAGTGTTGGTGGAGTGGGTGGCAAAGGCTCATCTCTGAACACCAAGAAAACTCTTTGAGACCTGGAGCAAATGACAGCTTCCACGACAGTGCACAGCGAATGTCACAGATACAAGCTGAGCGAAGGAAGCCGGTCTCAAAACAGCAATACTGCCTGGTTCTGTTTAGATAAAGGAGATAATCTGATCTTGGAGTTGGCAGTCAGGATGGTGGCCTTGGAGGACAGGGCTGTGACCAGGCAGTAACAGGAGGAAAGCTTCTGGAAGGCCTATTACGCGCTGCTGCTTGATGAGGTCATATTAGGTCATAAAGCTTTACACTTGTCTGTATGTGCGTCTGTAGGTACGCTGCGATAGAAAGGCAAAGAATGCGACAAGAGGCTGAGGCAGGAGAACCCGGGAGGCAGAGGCTGCAGTGAGCCGAGACTGTGCCACTGCACTCCAGCCTGGGCCACTGAGCAAGATTCCATCTGAAAAAAAAAAAGAGGAAAGAAAGAAAAGAAAACATACAGGAACAAGAGGGAAGGGGAAGGGCAGAGGCTGCCATCTAGGCTGTTGAGTGGACAGCGAAGATCTCAGAATCTAACACTCAGGGTAGGTGGATCCCAATGGCCCCTTAATCCACACCCGATGAAAACCTCAGTCCCCAGGCCTTTCCAGAGGCCACCAACCCTCTACCTCTCTGCCTCTGGCCCACAGCCCACAGCCACCTCTCTCGTGGCCACAGAGCCACATCTTCTGGAGTAAACGCAGATACCTATAGGGACAGAGTCACGTGACCTCAAGGAATAGAGAGGGAACAAGTGGAAAATACACCCCCCGTGACAAAGGACAGCTACTTTTCTGACACGTGAAAATGAAGGCTTTTATGTTACTAGGTCTTTTGATTTTTCAAAAGAAATTAGAATGTATATTTTTATGTATGTTATCCTGACTTTTTCTTTTCTCTTTTTTTTTTTTTTTTGAGATGGAAAATCTTGTTCTGATGCCCAGACTGGAGTGCAGTGGCACCATCATAGCTCACTGCAGCTGTGACCTCCTAGGCTCAAGCGATCCTCCAACCTCAGCCTCTCGAGTTGCTGGGATGGATACAAGAATAGTACTGGGAAGGGAAGAGTGTGGTCCCTTTAAATAATACAGAACAGGGGAAGGGAAGTTCTACGTAGAGGAGGGCATGGCCCTGGCTAGGGTTCCACCCCAACGGACCTCAGTGAGAACAGGTATTTCCTGTCCAAATATGACATTTCTTAAGACCACCATGGCCTGCCATGCCCCCCATCCTGTGCCTATAACTCCCCAACTGAAAAAAAAAACCCTAGAGGGGAAGGCAGGACAGGGTGTATTCCCATTTTATGAACGGAGAAATTGAAGCCCAAACCAAGAAAATGATTTGCCCAAGATTCTAGTTACAGAGCAGAGATGTCAGTGCAAGGCTGGCTGCTGCTGCTTTGAACTCATCTGGCTCACTGCTACAGGAATACTGACACCAGTAACACAGAATTCGTGACAGTGATGTAGTGAGTAAGTATTAGAAGAGAGAAAGTGGACAGCTTTCTGTTTTGGTTCTTTTTTGAGAAGAGTCTTGCTGTGTCACCTAGACTGGAGTGCAGTGGTGCAATCATAGCTCACTGCAGCCTTCCACTCCTGGGCTCAAGTGATTCTCCCACTTTGGCCTCCCAAGTAGCTGGAACTACCACACCACCACACCCAGTTAATTTTTATTTTTTGGTAGAGGTGGGGTCTCACTATGTTGCCCAGGCTGGAAGTTGGCTCTTTTATACTGATAAAAAGGAGCAATTCAGCCAGCTGTGGTGGCTCACGCCTGTCATCCCAGCACTTTGGGAGGCTGAGGTGGGCAGATTGCTTGAACCTAGGAATTTGAGATTGGCCTGGGAAACAGCAAAACCCCGTCTCTACAAAAAAAAAAAAAAAAAAATACAAAAATTAGCTGGGCGTGGTGGTGCACATCTGTAGTCCCAGTTACTCGGGAAGGTGAGATGGGAGGATCACCTGTGCCTGGGGAAGTTGAGGCTGCAGTGAGCTGTGATCGCACCACTGCACTCCAGCCTGGGCAACAGAGTGAGACCCTATCTCAAAAAAAAATAGGACCATTCACCAAAAAGTTATAAAATCCTGAACCCTTATTCTATTCATATGGCTATGCACCTGCATAGCTTCAAAAATAAAGCAAGAAATTGACAGACTCAAAAGGAGAAATTAACAAATGTTCTATTCCAGTGGAAGGTAAATCAGGTAGAAAAAGACACAGAATAACATAACAAATATAGATAATATCATAGCAGCCTGATCTAATAGATTCATTTCTAGAACCTTATAATCAACAGAAAATAGACATCCTTTCAAACACAAGAGGAAAGCAATGACCAGAAAAATCCTACAAAGATCTCAACACATTCTCCACCACTGATATTACAGAAACCACATATATTGATTACAACAGCCATAATGACCAAATTTAGAAACCAACAATAAAAAGAATACTTTAAAAATTCCATTGTCTCAAAAATTTAAGAACAACATAATTAAATAACTCTTAAAATAGAAACCGAAAGGGAAATTATGAACTGGGCAGGGAATAACATTGCGTAACAAGTTGTGGAATGAAACCAAAGCTGTACTCAAAGAAAAAATGATAGCCTTTTAGCCTGAGTAGATTTATTAGAGAGCAAGAAAAACTGGAAACTCTTAGCCTCAGTCAAGGACTTTCAGAATAGAAGAAACTTAATTGACAGTAGCTCAAAAAGAAGAGAGACACAGAGATTTTAGCTGATAAGCCCAATAAGCACTTAAAATGGGATATGGCTGCTAAACAGTATGATTCCAGGTTGCATCAACAGAAGTATAAGCTCCAGATCCAAGAAGGTGATAGTCTCTTTCCTCTTTGACCAAACAGGCTTTGTGTGGGACTCCAACCAACTGAATCATGTCCAAAGCCAGGTCAAACTTATAATTTCCTAAGTCTGGGAGAATGCCTGAAATAACTACAGTTGTGTAGTCTGAATAAGAGAAATATCTGGGTTTGGAGGGAGATAGTCACTACCTCAAAGGGGCAGAAACAGACCTAGAAAGTGGAAGCTCCTAGAAAGCTACTTTGGGCTGCACAAGGTGGCTCACCCCTGTAATCCCAGCACTGTGGGAAGCTGAGGTGGGCGGAGCACCTGAGGTCAGGAGTTTTATACCAGCCTGGCCAACCTAGAGAAACCCCCATCTCTACTAAAAATACAAAAATTAGCTGGGCATGGTGGCGGGCACCTGAAATCCCAGCGACTTGGGAGACTGAGGCAGGAGAATCACTTGAACCCGGGAGGCCAGAGGTTGCAGTGAGCCGAGATCGCGCCACTGCACTCCAGCCTGGGCAGCAGAGTGAGACTCCATCTCAAAAAAAAAAAAAAAAAAAAAAAAAGAAAGGAAAAGAAAAGAAAGAAAGAAAGCTAAATTTGGCTAAATCTCAGGAAGATTTTCTCCCAGTTAGAGCTGCCTACCTGTGGAAATGTGGCTTCTGGAAGAAATACACTATGGCCAAGACCATGGGTAGGCTGTGGCTCTGAGGGCTTGAAGAGCTGCCCAGCCCAGAGATCTGGCGTCTCTGCTCCCTGGAATTCAGTCTTCTCTTTTGAAAAGGCAGAATACTTCCCTGGCCGTTTCAGGAAAACATAAGGCCTCTCCTGGGTTCTTCAACAATGGTTCTGGGTGACTATGCTCACTGATTTCCAACCAAGAAATGTAGTCCCTTGTAACTCCTGTCCTTGGGTTGGACAGCTCAGAACCATGGTAAACGCACAGGCTTGTGGGTCCGCAGCCCTGGGTTTAAAGCTGGACTCTGCCACTTAGGAGCCGTGTCACCCGGGTCTGAGTCTCAGGTTCCTCCTCCAGGAAATGAACAGGACACCCACTCACCTCCAGGCCTGCACCCAGCACAGAACCTGATGTGGATTCCAGCCTCCACTGCCAGAGGCCGTGGTTGGGGCTGTGGTTTTGGTATGATTCAAGCTCATGACATTTATTATGCATTTTATTTGTATTATTATATTTTAATATATAATGAAATATACAACTCACCATAATGTAGAATCAGCGGGAGCCCTGAGCTTGTTTTTCTGCAAGTAGATCATCCATTTAGGGTGGATGGGAGACAGTGACAGATCATCAGCCATTAGATTCTCATAAGAAGCATGCATCTGGGGCCGGGTGCAGTGGCTCATGCCTGTAATCCCAGGACTTTGGGAGGCTGAGGCGGTGGATCACCTGAGGCCAGGAGTTTGACACCAGCCTGGCCAACATGGTAAAACCCCATCTCTACTAAAAATGCAAAACTTTCCCAGGTGTGATGGCACAGACCTGTAATCGAACTACTAGGCTGAGGCAGGAAAATCACTTGAACCCTAGAGGCAGAGATTGCAGTGAGCCAAGATCGTGCCATTGCACTCCAGTCTGGGTGACGAGGAAAACTCCATCTCATTTAAAATAAATAAATAAATAAATAAAAGTACATAACCCAGATTCCTCACATGTGCAGTTCACAAGTTTCAAGCTCCTGTGAGAGTCATGTATTGCCTATGAGATCTGAAAGGAGGCTGAGCTTGGGTGGTAACGTGAGCAACGGGGAGCAGCTGTAAATACAGATGAAGCTTCGCTCACTCACCCTACTCACCTCCTGCTGTGTGGCCCTGCTCTGTGGGGACCCCTGGTCTGAGTGGCCCTGCTCTGTGGGGACCCCTGGTCTGAGATACTGAGGAAGGTGCTCATTCATAAAATAATATGTAAAATGACTGGATTGTCTGTAAAATGGGGCTTGGAGGAAGCAACCCTGGGTGGCCCACACTCACGGTGTTGCTGGGCAGGTAGACGGCAGGGAGTGCACCAACCGTGTAAAAAAGGAGATCGAGGCTGGGCGCAGTGGCTCACGCCTGTCATCCCAGCACTTTGGGAGGCTGAGGCGGGTGGATCATAGGTCAGGAGTTCAAGACCAACTTGGCCAAGATGGTGAAACCGTCTCTACTGAAAATACAAAAATTAGCCAGGCGTGGTGGTGGGCGCCTATAATCCCAGCTTCTCGGGAGGCAAAATCAGAGAATTGCTTGAACTTGGGAGGCAGAGGTTGCAGTGAGCTGGGATTTCACCACTGCACTCCAGCCTGGGTGACAGAGTGAGAATCTGTCTCCAAAAAAAAAAAAGTTAGATCAATCTAAATGGCAGGTGTGTCTTCGGCACTCAAGCATAGTTTTCATCGTGTTTAAACACCATGGTGAAGACTGAGGACTCTGGATCTTCTAGGATCACAGCCCTGCTCTGCCACCTTCAGGCTGTGTGACCCTGGCCAAGTCACTGAACCTCTCTGTGCCTCTGTTACTTCATCTGCAACATTTGCATGAGAGTAGCTCCTATCTGGTAGTTATTACACAAGTTAAATGTGACAATGCAGGTATCTGGCCCTGGCTCCCTCCCTGGCTTCTGTTCCTATACCTCTGTCTTACTAGGTTCCATCCAACCACACCAGCTTCCTTGCTGTGGATCAAACACACCAAGCTCATTCGCGACTCTGAGCCTTTGCACTCTGTTCCCTCTGCCCAGAGAGATCACTCTTTCCCCAGAGATCCACATGCCTTGATACACATGCCTCAGGTCTCAGCTCAAAAGCCACCTCCTCAAAGTCGCCAACCCTAGGCTTTCAGCTCCATGAGGACCCTCAGTTCTGGGTCACTCACTCCTGTGTCCCCAGCCCACGGCACATTGGCTAAGCAAGGGTTAAGTGCCTAACCTCGGGCTGGCACTCGAGACTGTGAGTGTGTCTTACATATCGAACTCAACTTTGCTCAGCAGGCTAGAGGCTCTAAGACCCAGCACACAGCCCCTTCTGGGACCCACTTCCTTCATTCCAGATGCAAACCCAGCTGGAGACCATCCTCAGCTGAGAGGTGACAGCACCCAGGCTGGCTTTAGCACAGACCTCAGATGTCTTAAGCAACTGAGAGGAGGTGAGAAGGCCTGTGGGGGCCCCCAAAGAGAGAATGAGTCAGTCAGAGCCAGACCTGAAACCTCAGACACATCAGCACTTCTTGGAAAGGCGAGAACGGACGCATTTAGACAGAACTGTGCATGCAGAATGCGGGGTTAGCACAGGCTGGCCAGGAAGTGGAGTCTTCCGTCCTCTGTGAGTCCCTCCACCCGGCTCTCTCTTCCTCAGACCCCTATCCCTCATCCCTCTCAAATGTCACCTCCTCAGAGAAGCCCTCCCTCATTCCACCTGCACCCAGCTTTGCTTTGCTTTCCTTCCTAGCGCAGTCTCCAGCGGATAGGATAGTGCAGGTCCATGTTCTCTCCTGTAAAACCCTGGGGGCCAGACATAGTTCAGAATTCAGAATGACTCAGGATGTGGAAAGGTCATCTTGTATAACATACCCTCTGATGTGACCACCAGCACCCCGTGATCAACTGCATTAATATCTCTGCAGCAAGACATCTGAGCATCACACCAGGAGGGAAAAGACTAAGAAAACCTCGTGTTTAGCTTCCAAATGAGTTACAAAAAGCTTCCGGTTTTCAGAGATTGTGGATTTCAGAATAACATAAAGCTGCTGATCTGTACACAGGTATTGGTCGTACATTCTCTGTCTGCTCAACTAGAGTCTAAACCCCAGGAGAGCAAGGACTTGGTCCAATGCTCTGGCACATATAGGTGCTCAATAAATTCCTGAGGAAGAAAGGCAGGAGGAAGCCAGGTGCTGGATATGCAGCAGGGACTCAATCCAAAATGCGGAGAGAAACAGCAATCACTGAGCCCCTTCCAAGAGCAAAATGTCTACAAAAACGATCTCATGAACGCTCTCCCTGCAAATACCCAAGACAAACAAAGGGAGGCTCAGAGAAGGCAAACAGCTTCCTCCGCATTACACACTGGGAAGCTGGGAAGTAGCCAGCTCTGATGCAAACCTGGGACCCCTCTTCAAGCTTAGGCCCTTCTCTCTGCCTCAGGCTCAGAAAAGCAGAGTAATCTGCTGGATGTCACAAAACAGTGGGGATGCACCAGGTCTGACATTGGATCCCCCAGCCTCTGTAGGACCTCAAGCTTCTGCTGGGCGCTCTGATCCACATTCACCAAGGGCAAGTCTGTACAACCTCCAGGCAAGCTCCTGGCCTCTCTTCTAGCCCAGCCATGGGAAGTCTGGCTAGACGTGGCCGGGCATATCTCCTCTGTGCCAGCCAGGAAGAATATTCAGAAATGTCCTTGATCATCCCAGCAAACTGGTACAAGCAGGAAAGAAAACAAGACAAGGCAAGAAGGATGGAGTGTGTCCCTCAGTATGGGCCTGAAGCAAGTCTACTGCATTCATCTCTGCGTCTCGGTTCTCATCTGCAAAATGGGTGAACTCCATCCCAACCAGTAAAACTCCAAGGAGGCAACAATAAAGTTTTTTTTTTTTTTTGAGACAGAGTCTTGCTCTGTTGCCAGGCTGGAGTGCAGTGGCACAATCTCGGCTCACTGCAATCTCCGCCTCCTGAGTTCAAGCACTTCTCCTGTGTCAGCCTCCCGAGTACCTGGGACTACAGGCATGCACTGCCACGCCCAGCTAAGTTTTATATTTTTTAGTAGAGATGGGGTTTCACCATGTTGGCCAGGATGGTCTCGATCTCTTGACCTTGTGATCCACCCACCTCGGCCTCCCAAAGTGCTGGGATTACAGGCGTGAGCCACTGAGCCTGGCCAACAATAAAGATTTCTTCATTTTGGCCAGGCACCTTTGTTTGCATTTAGAAACCCAACCCTTTAGGAGGCTGAGGCAAGAGGATTGCTTGAGGCCAACAGTTCGAAACTAGCCTAGGCAACATAGCAAGATCCTGTCCCCCCAAAAATAAAAACAATTAGCCAGGCATGGTGGCACACAACTGCAGTCCCAGCTACTCAGGAGGCTGAGGTGGAAGGATTGCTTGAACCCAGGAATTGGAGGCTACAGTAAGCTATGATTGTGCCACTGCACTCCAGCCTGGGCAATAGAGAGAGAGACTGTGGCGCTAAAAAAAAGTATTCATTTAACAAATACATAGTTTTTACTCCATACCAGGTACTGTTTTGTATGCTTGACATATATTAACTTAGTCATCACTACGATGGCAGAGTCACTATAATCTCGCAAATGCAGAAACTGAGGCTCTGGGAAGTCAGTTACCTAGTAAGTAGCAAAGCCAGCGTTCTGGGTGATCTGGCTGGAGTCCACACTGTCACTCCCAAGCTATACATTCTTGAGAGATAACAGCAGACATATACATCGATTGTGGACCTACTGGCTGTTGGACACTGTGTGAAGTAGCTTATAAAACACATTTTTAACCTTCATGAAAGCTCACTTTTACAAACGCAAGGAAGCGGGGTACCCAAGGAGCTTCCATCCTGGCCTCACTCCCAGGTACCAGCGAGGGCAGTCGAGAGCAGGTGGTGTCTAATCCCAAATGCTCTCCTCCATCCTCCCAGATAGTGTGGAAGAGGTCAGGGAGAGGAGGGAGGTGCTTGCCTCAGAAAGAGAAAAGGTCCTCTCTTCTCATTTATTTATGTATTTATCTGTTTATTTTGAGATGGGGTCTCACTCTGTCACCCAGGCCGGAGTGCAGTGGCATCATCATAGTTCACTGCAGCCTTGACCTCTTGGGTTCAAGCCATCCTCCTACCTCACCCTCCCAAGTAGCTGGGGCCAGAGGCACCTGCCACCACGCCTGGCTACGTTTTTACATTTTTTTTTTTTTTTTTTGGTAGGAACAGGCTCTCACTATGTTGCTCAGGCTGGTTTCAAACTCCTGGGCTCAAGCGATCCTCTCTTGCCTCGGCTTCCAAAAGTGCTGGGATTACAGGTGTGAGTCACTGCACTACGCCTCTTCACAATTCTTTGACACTTCATTTCAGCCCCTTTTTGAACTGGGAGCGTTAGAAGACTGTGAACATCTCAGGGCTTGGCAATCCCACCCCTGCCCTAGGCTGTTTGCAACCCTGGGATTGTGTTGTATTAAACGTTATCAGTCACTGAGTCACTTCCCAGCACTTGGAAATCCTTAGGTTATCTCAGACCTGCCAGTAACTGGATGTGTTGTAACTGGGGTGACTGACTGCAGGTTTTCCTTCCTGCTGCCTCCCCAGCACCACCCTCCAGATTCAGATCCAGAGGCCCAGGGTAGGGCCCAGGAATCTGCACTGTTGCTTTTACAAACCAGGCCAAGGTAAAATACACTGACCTAAGCTTTTTAGGACGGCATTCAAGGCCTTCCACAACGAAGCCCAGCCCACCTTTCCATCAGTCTCTGGCTTCTCCTCATTCCCTAGGTTCCGTATGTGGTGCCCTTTCACACCTCCCAGCCTCTGCCCACTCTGTGCCCACCTTTACTTCCCATCCTCCACCTGCGAGACTCCCCTCCTCCACTTAACAAGGCTGGCTCAAGGTCCCCTGTGAAGCGCTGATCCCCTCTGGCTTATGATCCTGCAGCCGCTGGCGCATCCACATCTCAAAGCCCCAACACTATCACGTCTGTCTTCCTGCAGAGGGGGTGCTCCTTGAGGCAAGCACCAGTGCTGTGCCCGGAACACCACCCAGGGCCGCGCAGGAGCTCAATGAGTGCTAGTGAGTGAATGAACAGCTTAGCGGGTCACCTCCCATTCATGGGCTGGGCTAGCTGAGCTCTGAGAAACTCCTGCAGGACCCTGAAATGCTCTGCCAAACACACACCTGAGCCTGTTTCCCCACTGGACTTAAGGATTTTAATAAAGGCACTGAGGTCCCAGCAAATGCCTTGGGCTCCTCGAAGGCCACCCAGGGCAGGGAGGTGCAGTGGGTCAAGGCTCCCAGAGGGCTGGGGAAGGACAGAGACCAAAACTGGAGCAGGATTAGCGCTGGCCTGGGGACAACCCCTGAACCCTAAGAAGCAGGCAAACTAGCGGTGCCCTACCTTGCTTAATTTAAGAAATCTAGATTTTGTTTTTTTAAAAAAATCAGGGCTCGGTGGCTCACACCTGTAATCCCAGCACTTTCGGAGGCCAAGGTGGAAGGATCATTTGAGGCCAGGAGGTCGAGATCAGCCTGGGAAACATAGTGAGACCCCATCTCTATAAAATAAATTTTTAAAAATAAAATAAAGATCAGATTCCTGGGTTTACAGAATCTGAATCTCAGGGCAAGGACCTGGGAATCTGCATTTTAAGCAAATCCCCCAGAGATTCCAGTTATTGGGGTGGCTCCACAAACGTGATTGAGAGATGGAGAGCAGCTGGCTCTGGCATGGGATTGCCTGGGCTCCAAACCTGCTGTCCCCCAGATTGCCAGGTGGGCGGCACCTTGGGGCAAGTTATTAACGCGGCCCGGATCTCGGTGACCTTATCTGTACAATGGCCAAGACGCACAGCACCGGCCACAGAGAGGTTAGTGGGAGGCTTCACTAGCCATCCTTTCAGTAAAACAAGTCCCAGTCAATCATCGCTATTATTGGATCCATCTGATACTCGGAGGCGGAGACCGAAAGTCCAAAGGGCCTTGTTTCCCGGGATTCATTGACCTAGTACCCAAACTTACAGTTCTCAGAACTTTCCCCACCCGTTCTCTCTCCGAAGTCCTCACTGACTTCCTGAGCGAGGGGCTGCGTGTTCCCGGATCAGCCAAACCCCAAGCCCCCCACCTCCGCAGGCCGTCCCGGCGGAGGTCTCGGGGCCGGCGCCGGCTTTGGGGCGCGCTGTGTGCCCTTAGGCGGCAAGGACGGAACCGGGCTCTGCTCCGCGCGCACCGAAAGTCGTGGGCTCCGGCCCCGCGCGGGGTCGGGGCTGTCCCCGGGTACCCGCTGCCCGGGTCCCCACCGGCGGCCGAACCCTTCCCGGACGCCCTCAGCCGGCGTCCCCGGGCGATCCCCCGCACCCCGATTCGCGTGCCGGTCCCGGGTCCTACCTGCGCGCCCCTGCTCCATTCGCCGTCCGGGAGCCCGAGCGGGAAGTGGGGGACCCCGGGGCGGCCCTGCCCTGGCCAGCGCCGCGCGGGGCTTTCCTAGGCGCCGGGACCCGGCCCGCCCCAGCTTCCTGCGCCCCGCCCCGGCCCCCGGCAGATTTGCATGCACCGCCCCGCCCGGCGCGCCCGGCCCTGGTCCTGGACACCTCGCGCCACTGTCGCTGTCCCCGCCGCCGCCGGACAGTCCGAGCCGCTGACCCTTCCTGGGGGTGACTCCGGCTTCCTCCCACGCCGCAGCCCGAGGTCGCGCCCAGCGAAGAACTCTGCCGTGGATCCCCTCGGTCTCGGAATAAAACGCCCACGCCCGACCAGGACTCTCCTGCCGGGCTCCGCCGCCTCCCCTGCGCCCGGGGCGGGGGGGGGGGGGGGGGCAGTTGCGTTTAGGGTGGGAGGGCTGAGCGACTGGAATCCTCCTCCCCTTCCTAACAGCCCAGCTTCCAAGTGCCAGTGTTTGCACATTCAATAAATATTTACCCAACGCCTACTCCAGCTACATTTGGATAGTAAAACAGCCTTTCAGTCAAGAACTAGTACAATCTGTCAGGCCCTGGGGGAAGGCACCGCAAATGTTAACTCATTTAATCCTGGCAACCACCCTATAAGAGAGTGATAGTATCACCGGTTTTACATATGAGGAAACTGAGGCACAGAGTCCTTAAGAAATCCAAAACGGGTTGGGCAACGTGGCTTATGCCTGTAATCCCAGCACTTTGGAAGGGCGAAGGGGGAGGATCACTTGAACCCCGGAGTTCGAGACCAGCCTGGGCAAACCTCTTAGCAAGACCCTGTATCTACAAAAATTAACATTTATAAAATTTTAAAAAAAAGAAAGAAACTTAAAATCACTCAGCAGGTAAGCAGGGGGAGCTGGGATCCGAACCCAGGCCCCCTAGACCATTAACCACTGGATGCCATAAGAGCCCAGATACAGTCAGATGATGGGGGGAAAACACTCAACAAAGTATTTCAGGTCAGAAGGCCCCAAGAAGAAAGGAAGGACTTCTTAGGCCAGTGGGGCAGGTGGTCTGGAAGGTGCTGAGGAGGGGACATTTGAGCTCGGACTCTGAAGAGGCTATGGGGGAAGACTCATGTAGGGAGAGAGAAGAGCTAGTGCAAAGGCCCTGGGGTGGGAACCAGCTCAGCCTGCAGGAGAAATTGCCTGAAGTCCAGCGTGGCTGTGGAGCCCTGAGTGAGGGGAGAGCGGAGGGAGAAGAGGTGGGAGATATCTGGACTCACCTTGGTCAGTGCTGGGAACCCAGAGAGTAATTTGACCCCTCCCGCCCTCAAGGAGCTCTCAGTGTGAGGATGGAAGCCAAGGACAGCCCAGTGGGATCAACGGTTATAGTGGAGGGTGAGGGTTGGCTTCCCAGGGCAGGGACCACTGCATGTCAATCATTCTTTTTTGTTTTTGCAGATGAAGTCTCATTCTGTCACCCAAGCTGGAGCCTGGAATGCAATAGTGTGATCCTGGTCCACTGCAAACTCAACCTCCTGAGTTCAAGTGATTCTCCTTAGTAGCTGGGATTACAAGTGTGCACCACCATGCCTGGCCAATTTTTGTGTTTTTAATAGAGATGAAGTTTCACCATGTTGGCCAGGCTGGTCTCAAACTCCTGACCTCAGGTGATCCGTCCGCGTCTGCCTCCTAAAGTGCTGGGATTACAGGCATGAGCCACCATGCCCGGCCCACATGTCAATCATTCTTTTCTGCACTCGCTCTGTCTTGGTCCTACTCTGTGTCTAACCCTGTGACAAGTCCTGATGACGCAGACTTGAAGACATGAAACAACCCCTGCCCTCTGAGACCTTACAACCAAGTGAGCAAGACAGCCACCAATCCCCATAAGTGATGGTATAGAGGATTCAGTTCCCCGGGGTCAAGGATGGCTTCCTGGAGGAGGTGACCTCTGACCAGTGCCTGGATCAAGTATTGATGCAGAAAAACAGGCAGGTGGAAGGGACAGCTTGGGCAAATTCGTGGAGGTGGTGTGGGAGTGTAGAAAAACTCCCATCCTTCAGCATCTGTTTGTGGATGCTTCCATATGCCAAGTTGTGGTCTGGGGGCTGAGGAGAGTGAGAAATAGTCCCTGCTTTCTAGCCCTGAAGATCTGGTTGGGGCACTGACAAGTGAACAGACCTAAGCAATTGATTGTAATAAACCCCATACTGGGGGCAGCCCAGGCCAGACACAGAGGGCTGGGGAGAGAGGGCCACAGGAAGGGTTTCCTGGAAGCTTGGGTTTTAGGAAGAATAGGAATTCTCCGGATAAGGTGTGACTACCACTCCCGTCCACACTCATACTCCCTCACACTCATTACTCACACATCCGTGCACCCACACAGCTGGTATTTCATCCCATGCAGTTCAACCCAGCAAGCTGCCTTTGTCCTGTCTTTGTGTCTCTGAGTCTGTGCCCCATCTCATTGGGAGATGACAGCAAGAGTCTATCTTTGAAGTCCTTTGGGAATGTGTGGCTTGGGCTGTATCTCCTCCTGGCCTCCCAAACTGGGCTTGCCTGTAGACCACCTGCATTGGCATGCCAACTCTGCTACTTATTGACTAGGTGAGTTTGGGCAAAGTAGATAATCCTCCCCGTGCCTCAGTTTCCCCATCTGTAAAATGGAGGTAATAACAGACCCACCTCATAGGGCTATGAGATGGTGAAATGGCAAGGTACTTATCACAGCGCCCAGAACAATGCCTGGAGTGGATTAAGCGTTCAAAATGTCAATTGCGGTTCTTATCAGGACGAAGAGAAAAAAGCAAAGTTGAAGGCGATTGCTTTGGTCTGTTGCTCGGTGGTGAAATGAAGATGAATGTGGCATTGAGAAGACAGGCAAAGAAAGCACCAATGTGGTCAGGACCAAGACAGTCAGGAAATCTGGGGTAAGAGACTTCGGGAATTCTTGGTACTTTTCTCCCAACTTTCCTGTGAACCGGAAATTATGTCAAATTACAAAGTTAAAGAAAACAGGGCATTGTTCTCGGGTGCAAGAGCGATAATTAATGGGAAGTTTGTCTTCTTGCATACAGTCCCACTGTTCAAGTTCCTGCCCTAGATTCCCAGACTGTCTGTGACTGCTCTGTCAGTCCCGGGAGCGGGTCCAGAGGCACCAAGATAAAACTCTGTTCCCCCATCTACGGGTGCCCAAGTCTTGCCTCAGTATAAGCTCAGTCCTCATTACATCCTAACACGCTTACTTGTTTTCAAGGCTTTCGGTGTTTAAAATTAATAGACTTTATTTTTTAGAACTTTGTTGATTTCTAGAAAAATCGAGCAGATAGTACAGAGAGTTCCCAAACAGTCTCCTCCCGCTTGCACAATTTCCCCTTTTATCAACATCTTGCATTAGTGTGTAGTGCCTTCATTATAATACTGATACATTAGTATAAACTGAAGTCCATAGTATACATTGTTTCACTGTTTCTCAGGGTGTTGTTTTGGGTTGGTTTGTTTGTTTGGAAACAAGGTCTCACTCTGTTGCCCAGGCTGGAGTACAGTGGCGGGGTCATAGCCTACTGCAGCCTGGAACTCCTGGGCTCCCGAGTAGCTGGGGCTACAAGCACATGCCACCATACCAGGCTAATTTTTTTTTTTCTTTATTGTAGAGACAAAGTCTTGCTACGTTGCCCAAGCTGGTCTCAAACTCCTAAGCTCAAGCTCTCCTCCCATCTCAGCCTCCTAAAGTGCTGGGATTACAGGTGTGAGCCACTGCTCCTAGCCTCTGTTGCACAGTGCTGAGTCTTTTTTTTTTTTTTTTTTTCTTTTTTGAGACAGAGCCTTGCTCTGTCTCCCAGAGCAAGTGGCATGATCTCAGCTCACTGAAACCTCCACCTCCCAGTTTCAAGTGATTCTTGCACCTCAGTCTTCCAAGTAGCTGGGACTACAGACACACGCCACCATGCCTGGCTAATTTTTGTTTTTTTAGTAGAGACGAGGTTTCCCGATATTGGTCAAACTGGTCTTGAACTCCTGACCTCAAGTGATCAGCCTGCTTCAGCCCCCCAAAGTGTTGGGATTACAGGCATGAGCCACTGTGCCCAGCCAAGTTCTGGGTCTTAACAATGTATAATGTCATGAATCTACACATGTAGCCACATAAAGAAGAGTTTCCCAGCCTGGGCAACATAGCAAGACCCAGTCTCTACCAAAAAACAAAAACAAAGAAAATGGGCCAGGCATAGTGGTGCACCTGTAGTCCCAGCTACCCAGAGGCTGAGGCAGGAGGATCCCTTGAGCCCAGGAGTTCGAGGCTGCAGTAAACTATGATCATGCCACTGCACTCCAGCCTGGGTAACAGAATAAAACCCTATCTCTAAAAAAAATTAAAAGAAGAATAAAGAAAAAAATAAAGGATAGTTTCACTTCCCTAAAAATCCCTAATTCCTACCCGTTCATCCTGGATCCTGGAAACCACTGATTTTTTTTTTTTTTTTTACTGTCTCCAAAATTTTGCCTTTTTCAGAATGTCATGTAATTGAAATCAGAAAGTGTGCAGTCCCTTAAAACTGACTTCCTTTACTTAGCAATATGCTTTTCTGGTTCCTGTATGTCTTTTTCAGGCTTGACACCTCATTTCTTTTTGTGGCTGAATAGTGGCCCTGTTGTATGGATGCACCACAGTTTATTCTACCTATTGAAAGACATCTTGGTTGCTTCCAGCTTTGGGGTAGACATAAGTTTGCAACACAATTGAGGAAATACCAAGGAACACAACATCTAGATCATCTGGTAAAAGTATGTTTAGTGGTGCGAGAAACTGCCAACTGGTCTTCCAAGGTGACTGTACCATTTTGCCTTACTATCAACAACAAGTGAGAGTTTCCGTTGTTCTGTATTCTTGTCAGCTTTTGATATTGTCAGTTTGAGGATTTTAGCCACTCTAGTAGGTGTGTAGTGGTATCTCATTGATGTTTGTTATTTCCTAGTGACATATGAGGCATATGTCAATATGTTTGCAAATTGGGAAATTTGCAATTTCCTAATGACATCTGATATTGAGCATATTTTCATAGGCTTTTTGCCATCTGTATATCCTGTTCATTGTCTGCTGATATTTTGTGCCCATTTTATAGTTGGGTTACTTGTTTTCTTATTGTCAAGTTTTAAAATTATTTGTGTATTTTGGATTCAGGTCCTTTATCAGCTATGTGTTTTGCAAAGATTTTCAAATTTAATACAGTTTTCAATTTTCATAAAGTCCATGCCACCAATTTTTTTTTCATTCTTGGATTATCCTTTTAGTGTTGTATCTAAAAACTCATTGCCAAACCCAGAGTCACTGAGATCCAAGATTTTATGCTACGATGTCTTCTAGAAGTTTTGTAGTTTTGTATTTTACATTTAGGTCTATGATTTATGTTGAGTTATTTTTTGTGAAAGGTGTAAGGTCTGTGTCTAAATTTATTACTATTATTATTTTGCACATAGACATTCAGTTGTTTTAGCACCATTTGTTGAAAAGACTATCCTTTTTCCACTGAATTGCCTTTGCTTTTTTGTCACAGACCAGTAGACTATATTCGTGTGGGTATATTTTGGGGGTCTGTATTCTGTTGCACTGATGTCTTTGTTCTTTCACCAGTACCATGCTGTCTTGATTACTGTACCTTTATTTTATAGTTTTAAAGTCAGGTAATGTCAGTCCTTCAACTTGGTTGTTGTTCTTCAGTATTGTATTGGCTATTGCAGGCTTTTTACCTTTCTGCTTGAATCTTAGAATCAGTTTGTCAATACTCACAAAATAATTTGCTGGGATTCTTATTGGGATTCTCGTGAATCCATAAGATCAAGTTGGGAAGAACTCTCCATGAACATGGACTATCTCTCCATTATTGAGATCTTTGGTTTCATTCATCAGAATTTTGTAGTTTTCCTTATAAAGATCCAGTATATGTTTATTTTATTTATACTTGTTTGTTTTTTCTTTTTTTGATGCTAACATAATGGCATTGTGTTTACAATTTTAAATGCCACTTTTTTGTTGCCAGTATGTAGGAAAGCAGTTGACCTCTGTAGGTTAACCTTGTATCCTGCAACCTTGCTACACACACTTATTAGTTCCAAGAGGGTTTTTTGTTAACTCTTTAGGATTTTCTACATAGACAGTAATGTCATCTGCAAACAAAGACAGTTTAGTTTCTTCCTTCCCAATCTGTGTAACTTTTCTTTCTTTCTTTGTCTTATTGCATTAGGTTGGACTTCCGGTATAATGTTGAATAGGAGTGGTGAGAGTGGGTCATTGACATAGGGCTGATAGAATAGAAGTGATTATTTTCCCAGCATTTCCAGATGGCAAACACATGGAAAGGCGCAGCTGATGGGATGTGGGCAATGAACTAACTACAGCAGGGCTTCTCTGCATCTAAAATAAGGAAATAAGCCAGGTGCAGTGGCTTACACCTGTAATCCCAGCACTTTGGGAGGCAGAGGTGGGAGGATAACTTGAGTTCAGGAGTTCAAGACCAGCCTGGGTAACATATCAAGACCCTGTCTCTACAAAAAAAATTTAAAAATTAGTTGGGCATGGTGGCACACACCTGTAGTTATAGCTACTCGGGAGGTTGAGGCAAGAGAATCACTTGAGTCTAGGACGTGGAGGCTGCAGTGAGCCATGATTGCACCACTGCACTCCAGCCTGGGTGACAGAGCAAGGCCTTGTCTCATCAAATAAATAAATAAAAATAAAGTAACATGAAATATTACCTTTTCTGAGCATAACTCATTATGATTCTTTTAAAAGAATAGAGATATATGTCTCAGGACCTGGAGAAGGGGGTATTGCAAAGCATGTTCCAAACTTCCCCTTCATTCTCCATCCAACACGGTACTTTCCAATTCACTTACTTCCAGCTCTCTACTCCTTCTCCCACGGAAAGATGGGAGACTAATTTCCCCCTCTACATGATGGCACAACCTCAGTGACTCTCTTCTAATGAATAGAATATGGTGGAAATGATGCCAGGACTTCCAAGGCTGGGTTAAGGAAAGGAGTTGCAGCTTCCATCTGAATCTCTCTCTCTTTCCTCACATCTTGAGATCCCTGAGTTAATATGTGATCAATCCAAAGTACCCTGAAGCCACCATGCTGGAGAGAAGAGATAGAGAGAAGCCCATGGACTCTCATCTGTTTGGGACTTCCCATCCCAGGTCCAGTGATGTGAGCAAGTGAGCCTTCAGATGACTCCAACTCCCCGTTCTGGAGTCCTCCCAGCTGACATTGAGTCATCCCAGATGAGCCAATTGAAATCTGGCCAAATTGCAAAATCATGAGCAAAGTAAATGTTGCTGTTGTTTTAATCTGAGTAACCAAGTAATTTCAAACTAAGAGTTTAAACTTGGTAACTTGAAACCAAGTAGAGCAGGGATGAACCCACTGAACCTTGTCCCCACTGAACCCTGCTGGATTGCAGATTCATGTGCAAAATAAATGCCACTACGTTTTGGGATAGTTTATTATGCAGCCATAGTATCTTGAACTTCTATGATACCCATAATACTCACCTTATACAGTCTTCTTTGTCAACAGAACCCAGATTTTGTTCGTGGTCAGCAATGTGTCCTACCTTAGGCAATAGATCAAGATTCATTGTGGCCAATCATGACAATTCTTTTTCTTTCCTTTTTTTTACCCCCTCTGATGGAGTCTCGCTCTGTCACCCAGGCTGGAGTCCAATTGCATGATCTCGGCTCACTGCAACCTCTGCCTCCCAGGTTCAAGCGATTCTCCTGCCTCAGCCTCCTGAGTAACTGGGATTACAGGTGCCCACCACCATGCCCAGCGAATTTTTGTATTTTCAGTAGAGGCAGGGGTTTCATCATGTTGGTCAGGCTGGTCTTGAACTGCTAACCTTGTGATCCGTGTGCTTCAGCCTCCCGAAGTGCTGGGATTATAGGTGTGAGCTGCCATGCCAGGCCTAATCGTGACAATTCTATTTCATCTTTCTCAGCCTCCTTGCAGCAGTGGTGGCTGAGTGGTCCAGTTCTATTGAGGAAACCCAAATGGAAACCTCTGTGTGTAGGGAAATGCTTCTGGGGAAAGGCTGGCTTTCCTGATTGAAGGGGTCTTCCGGCTGTGAAACATCTCGCCGCTGTGAGAGAAGGCCAAGACAGCTGCAGCATGGGAGCCCTGACATCTGTGAACAACTGAACCAACCCCAGCAAGAGCTAATATCTGGAATTCTTGGAAGGTGAAGAATTTTCTAGACACCAAAGAAAGCCCTGGTATATATATATATATTTTATTGTTTTGAGATGGAGTCTTGCTCTGTCACCCATGCTGGAGTACAGTGTCACAATCTCAGCTCACTGCAACTGCCACCTCCTGGGTTCAAGTGATTCTTCTGCCTCAGCCTCCCAAGTATCTGGAATTACAGGTGTCCACGACCACGCCTGGTTAATTTTTGTATTTTTAGTGGAGTGAGGGGTTTCACCATGTTGGCCAGGCTGGTCTCAAACTCCTGACCTCAAGTGATCCACCTGCCTTGGCCTCTCGAAGTGCTGGGATTACAAATGTGAGCCACTGTGCCCAGCCTCTGACATCTTTGAGCAGCTGAACCACACCAGCTGTGGTCAACCTCCAGACTCTGTGTAATTGGAGGAAATTTAACTTCTGTTTATGTTCCTATTATTGTTTTGTTATTTTGCAGTTTAACAGATTAGACCCAATGGGATTATTTTGAGAGTTGGAGCCATCTGGGAAGCATGGCTCAACTGGTTTGGGTGGGTGAAGACACAGGGGTTTCCCAACAACCTGAGTCAAGCTCTGTGGATATAGCTGGGAGATTGTGTCAAAGAGGCTGAGGGTTAATTCCCTGCTTCCACCCTTGGGGAAGAATGACATCCAGTCAGGCATGGGGAACATTCATCCTTGGGAAGAAGAATGACATCCTTCTTAACTCTGATTAGGCAGGTTCAACAAACAAGCTTTCTCTAAAATAAAATGATGTTGATGATGATGGTGGTGGTGATGATTATGATGGTGATAATGGTGATGGTGGTAATGATGATGGTAATAATGATGGTAGTGGTGGTGATGATGGAAGTGATGATGACACTGATAATGGTAATGGTGGTGGTGATGTGATGATGGTGATAATGGTGATGGTGGTGGTGGTGGTGATGATGCTGATAATGGTGATGGTGGTGATCATGATGATAATGATGATAATGGTGATGGTGGTGTTGATAATGAGAGTAGTGATGGTGATGGTGATGATGATGGTGGTGGTGATAGTGATGATGTTGATGGTGATGGTGGTAGTGTTGATAATGATAGTAGCGATGGTGATGGTGATGGCGGCGGTGGTGGTGGTGATAGTGACGATGGTGATGTGATGGTGGTGTTGATAGTAGTGATGGTAATGGTGATTATCATGGTGCTGATAGTGATGATGGTGATGGTGATGGTGTTGATAACAGATGGTGATGGTGATGATTATGGTGGGGGTGATAGTGATGATGTTGATGGTGATGGTGGTGGTGTTGATAATGATAGTAGTGATGGTGATGATGATGGTAGGGGAGATAATGATGATGGTAATGGTGGTGGTGATGGTGATGGTGGTGGTGATGATGGTGGTGATAGTGATGATGGTGATGGTGATGGTGGTGGTGTTGATAATGACAGTAGTGATGGTGATGGTGATGGTGATGGTGATGGTGGGGGTGATAGTGATGATGGTGATGGTGATGGTGGTGGTGTTGATAATGACAGTAGTGATGGTGGGGGTGATAGTGACGATGGTGATGGTGATGGTGGTGGTGTTGATAATGACAGTAGTGTTGGAGATGATGATGGTAGGGGAGATAATGATGGTGATGGTGGTGGTGATGGTGATGGTGGTGGTGATGGTGATGGTGATGGTGTTGATAATGACAGTAGTGGTGGTGGTGATGGTGACGATGGTGGTGGTGATAGTGATGATGGTGGTGGTGATGGTGATGGTGGTGGTGTTGATAATGACAGTAGTGATGTGATGATGGTAACTGTGGTGGTGATGATGGTGATGATGGTGGTGATAATGGTAGTGGTGACAGTGATAATGATGATGATAATGATGCTGGTGGTGGTGATGTTGATGGTGGTGATGAGGATGATCATGGTGATAGTGGGGAGGAAGATGTGATGATGTTAAGAGCTAACACATATGACAGCACTTACTACGTACCAGGCCCTGTTGTAGGCTCTTGTAATATATTAATTAATCCTCACAAAACTCTAAGAAGTAGGTACCATTATTAGTTTCATTTCACAGACAAGAAAACAGGCGCAGATGGATCCCTCATGAACCCATAGCTGGTGAGTGTGAGTGAGCACTTTCTCAGGAGAAACAAACCTCTCCCAGGAACCTAACAGATAGGACATATGCACTTTGCTTGTTGCCATACACTTCATTTGCCATCTGGAAGGAGTGCCCAGAGAGCTTAGTGTTTCTGGCTGAAGAGCAATAGACTCTTGCTAGCTTACCTCACTGATTTCCAGGAGGAGGAGGAAGAAAAGCGGAAGAAAGGTCATGACTTACACTGGTCTCCAGTCCTGCCTTCCTCTTGGCCACTGCAGACTTAGATGCCAGAGTTCCCAAAGCTAAATCTCTCACTCCTTGTTGAGAATCCTTCTGCAGTTCCCCATTCCTGAAAAGTCAAAGCAGGATTTCTCAACCTCAGCACTACTGACATTTCAAGCCAGATAATTCTTTGTGATGGAGACTTTCCGTGCATTGTAGGATGTTTAGCAGAGTTAAATCTCTACGCAGCAGATTGCAAAAGCATACCCTTACTTGTGACAACCAAAATGTCTCCAGACATTACCAAATGTCCTCTGGAGAGTAAAAATGTCCCCAGATTGGAGGTAGAAGGGGAGATGGGCACCCAAGGCAGAAAGGGCAGCATGAGCAAGGTTTGGAGGTGTACAAGTATACCTTAGGGAATGCCAGGGGTGGGGCATGCATTGCAATTCAGGGTCATATTACAAAAGGTCTTAAACACAACATTCAAGGGATGTGGAGCCATTGAAGGATTCCAAACCAAGGATTGAGAGGCTTAACCTTGGATTTCGAAACAATCCCTCTGGCAGCTGTATGGATGGTGAACTGGAGGGAGGCACAACTACTGACTGTTGGGTTTGGGGGGTGGGGAGTGTCACAACAACTTAAGTAAACTGGAAACCCAGAGGAGGGGAGAGCAAGAGGCAGAAGGAGTCTAGGCATGCCAAGATTTTATGGTGGATAAATTCTAATCCTTTCCAAGAATGTAAGGCAAATATAAAATGTCTGGTCCATGGTAAGTGATTAATAATATTAATTTCAGCCAGGTGCGGTGGCTCATGCCTGTAATCCCGGCACTTTGGGAGGCCGAGGTGGGTGAATCCTGAGGTCAGGAGTTTGAGGCCAGCTGGTCAACATGGTATAACCCCATCTCTACTAAAAATACAAAAAATTAGCCAGGCGTGGAGGTGAGCACTGTAATCCCAGCTACTTGGGAGGCTGAGGTTGAACCTGGGAGGCAGAGGCTGTAGTGATCTGAGATTGTGCCACTGCACTCCAGCCCAGGAGACAGAGTGAGACTCTGTCTCAATAATAATAATAATAATAATAAAAATAATAATAATGTCTTCTCCAGTTCTGTGCCATTGTTGACACTGTTCCCTGGGCTGGCTGTGTGCTGCCTCCTTTCCTCAGCCTGCTGAAATCTCCCTCTCCCTGAAGGCCTGTGACTTCCTGAGTGGAGCCTTCATGAGCCTTCCAGACAGGCTCCCTCCTCTGTTTGTCCAAAGCGCATTGGATAGGTGCTGCAATACACTTGCAATTCCAAGTGTCTGTTTTCTCTATTAGACAGTGAGCTCTTCAAGTGCAGTGACTTTACCTTGTTCATTTATTCCTTGAATCAGTGTTTATTGAATAGTTATTATATGCCAGGCACTGTGCCAGATACTGTGATACAGCTGTGAACAACTGTCTTTATCCTCAGAATCTACAGAGGGCATGGCACACTTAAATGCTCATAAATGTTTAGTGAATGAACAGATGGATGGATGGATGGATGGATGGATGGATGGATGGATGGATGGATAGACAATAAAATTATCAATGTGGCTGAGACCTAGAGAGGTTTAGTGAGTTACCCATGACTGTCCAGGAAGTGGCAGAGGAGGAGCTGAAGCCCCAGACAGGTAAGGGACTAGCTCTTGGCACAATGGGGCTCCAGACTGGATGCTTTTCTAGAAGGTTTTCTGTGGTCTGACAGTAACCTCACCTGTTTGCAGCATGACAACCTGTCAGCTAGCGGTGTTCTTCCTCTTCCTCCAGTTGACTGAAGCTGCAGAGATTGTTTGTAGCGGATTTGGGTAGCTTGTCTCTCACGTAGATTGGTCCACTTATTGCCAGGCAAAAGCCCTGATTTGTCCCTGGGGGTCTAGCTTCCAACCGCCCCTCTCCATTCACATGCTGAGATAGGGCTCCATGCCCTAGGATTGGAGCCAGTGGCCCAGACCCAAGTCAACCAGCACCCCCGTTTCTGTGGACACAGTGCCACAGAGCTTGGTCAGAGGTAAGCATGTTACTTAAATGCCCCAAGGTAGTCCAATCAGGGTGAATCTTGAGACTTTTTGTGGGATTTCTGGGACAAGAGCACTTACACCCTTTTGCACTGAATTTAATGTGAAAGGCATGGGATTTTAATTTAGTGCCATCTTACAACCACCAGGAGAGGGCCTTTTTAAAATCAATGAAAAGGTAGAGAATGCAGTCAAGAGATGGAGACAGAGAAAATAACACAAGGCTGCAGTGTCCCTGTTTGAGCTCCTGGATCCAGCTGGGTCTGAAGCCTTCTTACCCTGGACATTTTAATCGTTTCCTCATGCCAGTTTGTTGAATTTTCTTCCTATAAAAAATTAGAAACAAGGTCTCACTATGTTACCCAGGCTGGTCTCAAACTCCTGGGCTTAAGTGATGCTTCTGCCTCTGCCTCCCAAAGTGCTGGGATTACAGGCGTGAGCCACTGCACTCAAATTTTTGACATTAACTCTTGAAGTCCTGAAGTGGGTGCTCAACCCGTGGCCGGGGAATCTTTTTGTTTTTTTTTTGAGACAGGGTCTCACTTTGTCGCCCAGGCTGGAGTGCAGTGGCCCAATCTCGGCTTGCTGCAATTTCTGCCTCCTGGGTTCAAGCAATTCTCGTGCCTCAGCCTCCCAAGTAACTGGGATTACAGGCGCCTGCCACCATGCCAGGCTAATTTTTTGTTTTTGGTAGAGGCTGGATTTTGCCATGTTGGCCAGGCTGGTCTCAAACTGCTGACCTCAAGTGATCCGCCAGCCGTGGCCTCCCCAGGTGCTGGAATTACAGGCATCAGCCACTGTGCCAGCCAGCGGGGGAATCTTTGTACTGGTTTAACCTCTGGTGGATGGGAGCAGGAATGCACTGGGGCAAAGCTTTCAACGAAGTAGCCCCGTTGAAAGTAGCCCACTCCTGCCTCTGGCTGTCTTGCAAGTAGGGGATGATATAGCACCAGATTCTTTGAACAAAGGACAAACCAACACCTACTCTGGATTGATAAAGTGCATTTCCTAAACGGTATGGCCACCTGGCACCAGACATCACCCTTGAGCCCTCTCACAGCCTTTGGCCAAGATCAGTGCCGCTCACCCCTGGCAACGTCCTTCGCGGCCCTTTAGCGTCACCCGTGTTTTCAGTGTTCAACTCAACTTACTGGGATCTGAGTCTTCTTCCGTCTGTCTCTGGACATTCAGACACACCTCTTGGGAAATGTCCTTCCTCCAGACTGGAGCCAGCTCCGTAACACTCAAGAAACTTTCCATGTGCTCCGTGTTATGTAAACTGCCTCGTCTAATCTTCAAACAACACCGTATATTCCCATTTTACAGGCGGGGGAATTGAAGCTCACTGAGGTTAAGTAACTTATCCAAAGTCTCACAGCTAGCACGTGGCAAGAGCAGACCCCAGCCCATGTCTCCCCTACTTCATAGCATGTGCCTTCAGCCACTCTGCTATCCTCCCTCTTTGGGATTTCCAGCTAGATGCTGCAGCTATAGGCGTCCTTGTCTTGAGCAGGAACCAGACCAAAATGAGCCACTATGTGATAACAGTTGGTCAGCGCTGACCTGTTCTTTCCACTTCAGTAGATGCTGTCAATATCCCACCCGTATCTCATTGGCACTTACCATTCCCAGCTTCTTGCTGCAAGCACCTGTGAGTCTCTGCCCAAGGCCATTCCCTGTCCGCAGGAGCCTGCTTGGCCTGCTTGGTGGGCAAGGAGGGCCAGAACATGGATGCCCACAGGAGCAGACTTCAGCCAACGATGGACTGGAATTGGTGGATAGAACCCAGTTTCCTCACCTTGCAGAAATGCATGGGGGATGCCTCTGAGGGTTTTTCTTTTTCTTTTTTGAGACAGAGTCTCATCTAGCTGGAGTGAAGTGGCGTGATCTCAGCTTACAGCCACCTCTGTGTCCCAGGTTCAAGTGATTCTCCTGCCTCAGCCTCCCGAGTAACTGGGACTACAGGAGCCCACCAGGTATATATAGCCACCCGTATACCTGGCTAATATTTTGTATTTTTAGTAGAGATAGGGTTTCACCACGTGGGCCAGGCTGGTCTTGAACTCCTGACCTCAGGTGATCCATCAGCCTTGGCCTCCCAAAGTGCGGGGATTATAGGCATGAGCCACTGTGCCCAGCCTCTCTGAGGGTTTTTCAACACAGTGTCTCAGAGGACGCGGTTTTCCCCAGCAGTAATCTGCTCATTATTACCCCCTTTATTGACTTTCTTGCCTCCCTCTTCATTTCTCCCTCCCACTTACTGTTGCCCTCTGGGATCATATCACAAGGACACTACTGGCACTCCAATCTGCATCTCAGGGTCAACTTCTGGGGAGATCTAATCCGAGCCAGCCACCTCTGTAACATCCTGGACACGCCTCCAGTGGACCACCGCTCCCTACCACTCAGTCCAAAAAATCCAGGTAGAATTGACTCCACCTCTGGCTGCAAAAGTGGGCAGGTGGTTTTCACGAGTGGACAGTCAGAACGCTGCAGTGCTTGCCCTTACTGACTGGGTCAGAGATGGCCGTGCAACCTGATAGAAGCTAAGGAGATTCTGAGATTTTTCTGGAGCTGCTGAGATAGACAGTCCTTCCATGGTGTCTGTCACCTGTACCACCCACAGGATGCAGGGCTAGAGCTCTAGGAGCCATTCTGCTTAGAACCAGCTTTACTGCCTTTGCTGACTATGAAGATAAACCATGTTTGTGACAGATTGCCATGACATTCCCATTCTTTACTGCTCCCAGGTCCACACTTCTTACCATGTAACTTACAAGTGTCCTCTCATGTTGAGCTCAGCCATGTGACTTGTGTTGGCCAATAGATGTGATGGGACTGAAATTAGCTATGATCAGATCTATTTGCATGTTTGCCATGGCCACAGAAAGTCTGCAGGCTGGGCTAACCCATAGGAGGATAAGAGACACGTGGAGTAAGTTCCTCTCAGTAGTCTCAGCGGAGACGCGTCTAGATCAGCCAGCAGCCAACCTATGCAGGAGCCCAGCCAACTGCTGCAGTATAAGCAAGAAACGCTTACTACTGCATCCTGATGAGCACTCTGGCTGCATTATAGTAGCTGGATAATTGATTGATACAATACTCAATTAAAAAGATGAAGCCACACAGAAAAGGATGCAAAACTGAGTGAAGGCTGGGCATGGTGGCTCATGCCTGTCAGCCCAGCACTTTGGGAGGCTGAGAAGGGAAGATCAGTTGAGGCCAGGAGTTTGAAACCAGCCTGGGCAACACAGCAAGACTCCTCCTTTATTTTTTCTTCTTAATTAAGTAAATATCATCCAAAATCTCAGTAGTAACCACTGGTGACATCCTGATGAACATCTCTCCATATGCACACATATGCACATGCATATATACACACCCCACTTATATCAACAGGCTCACCCCATGCAAGTTAAGTGGTGTTGAGTGAAATCCCAAGAGTTGGTTACCTTTCCATGTCCACGAATACAGATCAGTGCTCAGCAAACCGTATCCCTTGGGCCAAATCTGGCCCACTGCTTGTTTTTGTACAGACCACAAAGGAAGGGTGGATTTTGCATTTTTAAGTGGTTATTTAAAAAAAACAGGTATACATAGAGTTTCATTGGAACACAACCACACCCATTCATGTACAAATCATCTACATATGGCTGCCCTACCAATACCATGGAAGGGTAGAGACCATGAGGTCCACAAAGCCTAACATTTACTCTCTGACCCTTTAGAGAAAACATTTGCCCACCCAAACATAGATAATAATCACTCATTTACTGGCAGCATACAACTCTACTGTGGGCATTTAACCAACCCCTTATTGACAGAGATTTAGGTTGTTTCCTACCCTTTTTTTTGGGGATGGAGTTTCACTCTGTCAACCAGGCTGGAGTGCAGTGGGGAAATCTGGGCTTATTGTAACTTCTGCCTCCTGGATTCAAGCAATTCTCCTGCCTCAGCCTTCCAAGTAGCTGGGATTACAGGTGCCCACCACCACGCTCAGCTAATTTTTGTATTTTTAGCAAAGAGGGGTTTCACCATGTTGGCCAGGCTGGTCTCGAACACCTGACTTCAAGTGATCCACCTACCTCGGCCTCCCAAAGTGCTGGGATTACAGGTGTGAGCCACCTCACCCAGCTGTTTCCTTTCCTATTTTTTCTTACTTTAAACAGCACTGTGATGAACATGCTTCATGAACATTTATTTTTGTGCACTTGTTTATCTTCTTAGGAAAAATACTGAGAAATGGAGTTGCTTCATTCATGTCATTGAAACAGACAAAACTAATCTGCAGTGGTAGAAATGACATGGGAGGGGCAAGGTCAACTGCAAATAAGTAAAAGAAAGCTTTCTTAAGAGACGGAAATGTTCTAACCCTTTAGCCTCTCTTCTTCACTTGCCCTGCCATTTGTCCCTTAAAACACATTTGCTTTTTGGTGAGAGAGCTGTTTTATTAGAGATTTATTTCAGCAAGATGTATTGGTTGTCAACAAATGTGACCCTCTGCAAAAAGAAGATACAGGACCTCAGAACTGCTAACATAGAAGCTGCAAGTTAAAAAATATGCTTTAATGATAAAAATGTATCCTGCTACACACACACACACACACGCACACGCATACGCATGCATACACACGCACACACACACAGACACACACACTCACACGCATGCATATACACGCACACACACCCTCCTCTCATATTCACAGTCACAGAATTAATGTCCCTTTGGCAAGATGGGGGAGGGTTCTGGGGCAAAGTCATTCGTATTAGGATATTATGTCACCTCGTGATGACAAACTCCCTTTGTGACAGTGTAGCTGGGAGGAAGTAGCCATGATGAAAGCACTAACGATGGGGGTGGAGAGAGGGAAAAGGGAAAGGCTAGTAAGGTCCCAGGGCAATTGAAGGAGGTTATAGAACGTGATGGTTAAGCAGTCAAAGGTGTATATGACAATGAAATAAGTAGGAGGGAGCCTTGGAAAATAATCAGGCTGGTTTATTTCAAACCCTGTCACCCGGAGCCCTGGGATTCATTCATTCATTCAGTGAATATTTATTGATGCCTGTTATGTGTCATCACATCCCAGGAGCTAAGGACTGCAGAGGTGAACGAAACACAGTCCCCGTTGCTGGAGGGAAGAGAGACCAAATAACTAGGATTCAACTTGGTACTAGGTCTGAGGGGGAAATTTGGGAACAGAGGAGGTTTTCTAGAGGAAGGGTAAACGAAGCAGGCACCTGATGGATGAGCCGGCAGTGGTGAAGGGATGGCATTGGTGCAGGCCTAAAGGGAAGAGCAAGTACTGTGGTAACTGAAATGTGATCAAGGCAGCTGATGGGGATGGGGGTGACAAGACAGGGTTCTGACCTAGAAATTCTGGATCAGTAGCTTTTAAGCCTTTTTTATGATAACCCGTAGTAAGGAATGCATTTTCTCTTTTGGTCCAGTACACAATCTCTCTCTCTCTCTCTCTCTCTCTCTCTCTCTCTCTCTCTCTCTCTCTCTCTCTCTCTCTCCCCCCTCCCTCTCTCTCTCTCCCCCTCCCTCTCTCTCATTTATTTATTTATTTATTTAAGACAGGGTCTCACTTTGTTGCCCAGGCTGGAGTGCAGTGGTGCCATCTTGGCTCACTGCAACCTCAACCTCCCAGGTTTAAGAAATCCTCCTGCCTCAGCCCCCACAGTAGCTGGGACTACAGAGGTGCACCACCATGCCCAGCTAATTTTTTTTTTAATATTTTGTAGAGATGGGGGTTTCACCATGCTGCCCAGGCTGAACTCCTGAGCTCAAGCGATCTGCTTGCCTTGGTATCCCAAAGTTCTAGGATTACAGGCATGAGCTACCACACCTGTCTTCTCTCTCTCTCTGTCTCGCTCTGCCTCTATCTCTCTCTCTCTGCCTCTCTCTTTCTGTCACACACACACACACACACACACCTATCTGCTATCTGTCTGAAACAAAGATCTACAAAGCAGTACTTCAACCTGCAAGCAGCTATTTATTTTGCTATTTTCTATTCTGCTCTATGTTGTTTTTAAAATGCTAATCAGAAGTGAAATCAGCAGTCACAAATTAGTACACATCATATAATTTCATTTATATGAAATTCGATAACTGGTAAAACTAATATATAGTGGTAAAAATGAGGTGGGTGAGGCAAGGTTGACTGCAAAGATGTGAAAGAAAACATTGTTAGGAGCTGCAAATGTTCTATGTCTTCATTAGGGTGGTGGTGACACCTGCACATGCCTTTGTCAAAAATAAATACATAAAAATAAGTGCGCATGAGGGAACTTTCTTGGGTGGTGGTGCTGTTCTATATTTTGATAGAGATTTGCATTGTACAGGTGAATGCATTTTGTCAAAACTCATCAAATGGTACACTTAAGATCTGTGAATTGCATTCTATGTGAATTTTACATTAAAAACATGGACAAATGTTGAACTCTAGTTGGTGATACGCATGTTGATGTGTTAGAAGGAAGTGTTCTAGTGTCTACAGCTTACTTTTTCGAATGCATCAAAAAATAAGATAGATTGGTGGATGAATAGAGGAATGGAAAGATTGACAGATATGTGATAACGATAGATATAACAAAATGTTAATCTATGTCAAGACAATCCAGTGAGAAAAAACTAGTCTTGTCAGTAAATGATAAAGGGGCAACCTGATATCCACACACAAAAGACTGAAGTTTCTGGGTGCCGTGGCTCCCTCCTATAATCCCAGCACTTGGGGAGGAAGAGGTAGGTAGGCCACTTGAGCCCAGGAGTTTGAGACCAGCTGGGCAACATAGCAAAACCCCATCTCTACAAAAAATACAAAAATTAGCCTGGCATGGTGGTGTGTGGCTGTACTCCCAGCTACTTGGGAGGCTGAGGCGGGAGGATCACATGTGCCTGGAAAGGTTGAGGCTGTAGTGAGCTCTGATTCCATCAGTGCACTCCAGCCTGGACAACAGAGTGAGAGACCTGTCTCAAAAAAAAAAAAAAAAAATGAAGAGGAATAATGAAGTTGTATCCTTACCTCACACCATACCATATATAAAACTTGACTCGGCTGGGCACAGTGGCTCATGCCTGTAATCCCAGCAGTTTGGGAGGCTGAGACCAGTAGATCACCTGAGGTCAGGAGTTTGAGATCAACCTGGCCAACACGGTGAAACCTCATCTCTACTAAAAATACAAAATTTAGCCAGGTGTGGTGGTGCACACCTGTAGTTTCAGATACTCAGGAAGCTGAGGTAGGAGAATTGCTTGAAACCAAGAGGCGGAAGTTGCACTGAGCCGAGATTGCACCATTGCACGCCAGCCTGGGTGATAAGAGTGAAACTCCATCTCAAAAAAAATTTTTTTAACTCAAAATGGATCAAAAACCTGTATGTAAGAGCTAATCTATAAAACCCTAAGAAACCACAGATGTAAATCTCCTTGACATTAATTTAGGTGGTAATTTCTTAGCTATGACACAAAAGTAGAAGCAATGAAACCAAAAACAGAAAACTAGACACCTTCAAAGCTTTCATGCTTTAAAGGACACCATCAAGAAAGTAAAAAGAAAATCCACAGAATGGCAGAAAATTTTTGCAAGTCATATATCTGATAAGGGAAGTATATCTAGAATACACAACAATTGCAACTTAATAGCAATACAACTATCCATTTTTTTTTTTTGAGATGGAGTCTTGCTCTGTCACCAGGCTGGAGTGCAGTGGCATGATCTCAGCTCACTGGAACCTCCGCCTCCTGGGTTCCAGCGATTCTCCTGCCTCAACCTCCTGAGTAACTGGGACTACAGGTGTGCACCCCACACCCAACTAATTTTTTATTTTTTTATTTTAGTAGAGATGGGATTTCACCATGTTGGTCAGGATGGTCTCCATCTCCTGACCTCCAGGTCCGCCCGCCTGGGTCTCCCAAAGTGCTGGGATAATAAGTGTGAACCACCATGCCCAGCCAACTATCCAATTTTTAAATGAGCAAAGGACTTGGATAGACAGTGCTCCGAAGGTGAAATATAAGTGACAAACAAGGAAGTAAAAGATGCTCAGGCTGAGTGCAATGGCTCATGCCTGTAGTCCTAGCACTTTAGGAGGCCAAAGCAGGAGGATTGCTTGAGCACAGGAGTTTGAGACCAGCCTGGGCAACATAGTAAGATCCCCATCTCTATAAGAAATAAAAACAACCAGGTGTGGTGGTGTGCACTTGTAGTCCCAGCTACTCAGGAGATGGACTCAGGAGAATCGCTTGAGCCCAGGGCGTCAAGGCTGCAGTGAGCTGCGGTCATGTCATTATACTCCAGCCTGGGTAACAGAGTAACCCTGTCTCAAATTTTAAAAGGAGCTCAACATCATCAGGGAAAAGCAAATCAAAACCACAATGAGGTGCTACTTTGCATGCACTAAAATGGCTATCATCAGATAATAACAAGTGTGGGTGAGGATGTTGAGAGATTGGAAATCTCATATAAAGACGGTGGAAATTCAAAATGGTGCCACCACTTTGGAAAACAGCCTGGCAGTTCCTCAAATGCTTAAACGTACAGTCACCATATACCCAGCAATTCCATTCCTGGGTGTATGACCGAGAGAAGTGAAAACATATCCACATAATGATTTGTTAGACCCAAATGTTCATCAACTGATAATGCATACATAAAATGTGATATATCTATACAAGGGACATTATTTGGTGATAAAGAGAAATGAAATACTCATGCATCTGTGATGTGAATGAACCTTGAAAACATAATGCTAAGTGAAAGAAGCCAGACAGAAGGGTCACAAATGGTATGATTACAATCATATGAAATGTCCACGAGAGAGGCAAATCTGTAGAGACAGAAGGTAACTGAGTGGTTGCTGGGGCTTGGAAGGTGGGAACAGGAGGGTGAGACACTGATGGTTAAGGTGTCCAGGGTTTCTCCTTGGGAGCATGAAAATGTTCTAAACTGATTGTGGTGATATTTGCACAAATCTGTGAATACACAGAATCAAATGCAAAGGAATAAACTTGCTGGGTGTAGTGTCAAGTGCACAGGGCATGTTCTGTATTTTGATGGTTCTATATTTTGATAGAGATTTGCATTGCACAGATGAATGAATTTTGTGAAAACTCATTAAATGATACATTTAAGATCTGTGAATTTCATTATGTGTAAATTTTACATTTAAAAAATTATGAACAGGCTGGGTGTGGTGGCTCACGCCTGTAATCCCAGCACTTTGGGAGGTCAAAACGGGCGGATCACCTGAGGTCAGGAGGTCAACACCAGCCTGGCCAACATGGGGAAACACTATCTCCACTAATAATACAAAAATTAGCTGGGCGTAGTGACGGGCGCCTGTAATCCCAGCTACTTGGGAGGCTGAGGCAGGAGAATCGCTTGAACCCAGGAGGCGGAGGTTCCGGTGAGCTGAGATCACGCCACTGCACTCCAGTCTCAGCAACAAAGTGCAGAAAAAAAAATATGGACAAAAGGTGAACGCTAGTTGGTGACATGCATGCTGAAGTGTTAATTCCAGCACAGGCATTTCAACAAGAAAGCCATTGAATTGTACACTTTGCATGGATGAATCGTAAGGTTTATGAATTGTATCTTAATCAAGGTGTTTAAAAATGTTAATGTAGGTCGGGTGAGGTGGCTCATGCTTGTAAGCCCAACATTTTGGGAGGCCAAGGCTGGTGGATTGCTTGAGCCCAGGAGTTGGAGACCAGCCTGGGCAACAAAGTGAAACCCTGTCTCTTCAAGAAATAGAAAAAATTACCTGGGCATGGTGGCACGTGCCTGTGGTCCCAGCTACTCGGAAACCTGAGGTAGGAGGACTGATTGAGCCTGGGAAGTCGAGGCTGCAGTAAGGGTGATAGCACCACTGCACTGTCTCAGTGACAGAGTGAGTCTCCGTCTAAAAATAAATACATATAATAAATAAAAACGTTCATGTAGGTATGCTACCAAAAGCACGATTCATAAAAGAACAAAATTGACAAATTGCTCTTCATCAAAATATGACGCTTCTGATATTCAAATGACACCATTAAGAAAATAAAACAAAGAAGCTGCAGACTGAGAAAACATTTGCAAATTATCTATTGAATACAAGCTTTGTATCCAGAATTTATAAACAACTTTCAAAATTCAATAACAAGAAAATAAACAAGTCACTGGGCATGGTGGCCCATGCCAGTATCGCAGCTACTCAGGAGGCAGAGGCAGGAGGATCCCTTGAGTCTAGGAGCTAGAAGCATCAGTGAGCTATTTAATATGATTGCACCACTGCACTCCAGCCTGGGCAGTAGAGCAAGACTCCATCTCAAAAAAAAACAAAACAAAACGAATTATAAGTCCCACAAGAAGAAGTAAGCCTGGGGAGATAGATGGCAGAGGACAGTCAACTTTCTGGAAGTCACCAGTGTGGATGAAAATCACAGGGCCCCCCCTCAACAGTTAGGATTAGGCCAGACCCTGGATTTCCACTTGACTCTGGGTAGAGAGGGTTCCCTGTAATGACAGAGATCAACTTTCTCACCAGCCTTGTCTCTGGGGACACAGCCTTAGGCTCGACTTCATGTATTAGTAAAATCGGAAGGCGTTTCCTGCATCCAAGACAATTGTGGTCTGGAGAAAAATGTATCCATCCCTATTACAGCCGATTTATATATTGGAGTTACAGGTAATTTCAACTTATAAATGGGTTCATGAATAGGAAAATGTTCTGGTACTTAAAAATGCAAGTTCAGCCTGGCACAGTGGCTCATGACTGTAATCCCAGCCTTTGGGAGGCCAAGGCGGAGGGATCACTTGAGGTCAGGAGTTCAAGACCAGCCTGGCCAACACGGTGAAACCCTGTCTCTACCAAAAATACAAAATTAGCTGGGCATGGTGACCCATGCATGTAGTCCCAGCTACTTAGGAGGCTGAGGCAGGAGAATGGCTTGAACCCGTGAGGTGGAGGTGCAGTGAGCTGAGATCGCACCACTGCACTCCAGCCTGGGTGACTGTTGGAAGCAGATGCTCAGTGCTATAAAGAAAAATCAGCACTGAGACAAAGAATCTTTGAGCAAAGCAATTTTTACTTCCTGCAGGAAAAGTACTTTCACCAGCCATCTTGCCACAAGGGTACAACGTATAGAAGAAAAACAGACATTTATCCTTTACATATTTGGGGTCATCCTTATTGCTGTGTCTGATCTCCATTGGCTGGAGCCAGACCTTACAATCTAAACTAAAATCTGATTGGCTAACAACTTAAAAATTTTCTAAACAGGTAAAAGCAATGGAGAGCTGGGACATGCCTGTGAGCACGTCCAGCACAGATACCTTGGTTAAAGTACAAGGACATAGAATGTGTTACTTGCCTGTAAGCATGTTTAACAGCTACATAGGATAGGGCTTAACAAAGAGTTATTAGCAAAAAGCAAGAAGGCTTTGAAGGAAGTTTTTATAACAAACTGTTATTTCTAACACTTATGAAACTTTGAAGAGGAACTTTCCTACTTCCTACAGTGACAGAAAGAGACTTCATTAAATAAATAAATAAAATAAAGTGGAAGTTTGGACAACTCTCATTCAGACCTATTTCAGCCTTGTTGAAGAGCTGTTCGTCCCTACCCACAATGTTGGAGCACAGGATAAAGCCTCTGGGTCTCTTCTATCTGCCTTGTCTAAAGGCCTCTGTGCTCAGTATCAGAATGCTCACAGCTCTGGAATGTCTTTCATACTCCTTTGCCTTGCATAGACCTTTTCCCTCTTTTGTCCACCTGGTGAACTCCTAGTCATTCTTCAGTACCCTGCTGACACTGCCCCTCATCTGGGCATTAAAGTGTATAGGAGCCGAAAGAAGACATATATGAGGCCAACAATCATATGAAAAAATGCTCATCGTCACTGGTCATCAGAGAGATGCAAATCAAAACCACATTGAGATACCATCTCACGCCAGTTAGAATGGCGATCATTAAAAAATCTGGAGACAACAGATGCTGGAGAGGATGTGGAGAAAAAGGAACACTTTTACACTGTTGGTGGGAGTGTAAATTAGTTCAACCATTGTGGAAGACAGTGTGGCGATTCCTCAAGGCCTTAGAAATAGAAATTCCATTTGACCCAGCAATCCCATTACTGGGTATATATCCAAAAGACTATAAATCGTTCTACTATAAGGACACATGTACACGAATGTTCATTGCAGCACTGTTTACAATAGCAAAGACCTGGAATCAACCCAAATGCCCATTGATAATAGACTGGATTGGAAAAATGTGGCACATATACACCATGGAATATTATGCAGCAATCAGAAATGATGAGTTTGTGTCGTTTGTAGGGACATGGATGAATCTGGAAAACATCATCCTCAGCAAACTGACACAAGAACAGAAAATGAAACACCGCATATTCTCACTCATAGGTGGGTGATGAAAAATGAGAACACATGGACACAGAAAGGGGAGTACTAAACACTGGGGTCTATTGGGGGAAAAGGGGAGGGCCAGTGGGAGGGGGAGTTGGGGAGGGATAGCCTGGGGAGAAATGCCAAATGTGGGTGAAGGGGAGAAGAAAAGCAAAGCACACTGCCATGTGTGTACCTACGCAACTGTCTTGCATGCTCTGCTCATGTACCCCAAAACCTATAATCCAATAAAAAATTAAAAAAAAAAAAAAGAAAAAGAAAAAAAAAGAAAATAAATAAAGTGTATAGGAGCCTTCTTGGATTCCTTCTCCTATGACAGACACAATGTTTTCTTTGTCTGTATTCCCACCAATCTGCACAGACAGCTCCAAATTCAGACTGGCTTTCTCTCTGGATATACGACACACCATAGGAATGTGTTGTTTCAAATACAATTAAGTCTGATGTCAAACCCTCAAGCCCCAGAGGATAATAAATTGCTCTTAATGGTTGTCTGGATTCTCTCTGTGCCTATGGAGAAACAGAGGGTAAAACAGAGGGTAGGGGGTGGGGGTGTCATAGGCAGCACAGACACTTAGAGAGGGCCCTCTGTCTCTATCTGCAAAAGGCACATGGTGTAGTATTTTTCAGTTCCATCTGGTCCTGGAAGGTGGGGGCCCTCACTGCTCCTTCCCAGCTTGGGCACAAGACCCTGGAAGTGGCTGGGGGGGTTCATACCATGGGGTGCCACCTCCCATATAGCATCATGCAGTCACTCCTGCCAGGGTCCTGGCACCTCTCTGGGCACTTTGAGACAACACAGCATTGTCACACACTCCAAAATGCCCCCACCCCCATCTTCCTAGTTTGGGGGATGCTTCCCCAACTGAGGCCCCAGCATTGCTCATGCCCCTCAAGTACCTTCTTCTGTTCTCATTCTCCCTGGGAGGTTTCACTGGAAACTCAAGTTTGGCCTGGCAGGCCCAGGAGAGGGGGCGAGGGATGCTGTGGCCAGACACTTTCTTGCTGACACCCTATGACTCCTAGATTAGCACTTAAAAAACCTCACTCATGATGTGGCAGTGATTTATTTTATCCCCCGGGCCTTCCTCTGAGCTGTGAGTCTTTTGAGGCCAAGGAAGGTCTCACTGAGCTTGGTCTCCAAAAGGCCAAGCGTGGGCTTTCTAACTGGGGGCCTGGGGACAGATTTTTTTTTTTGCTGGGGTAGGGATGGAGGCAAGTTTTTATAGCCTCTCCGAGCCTGTTTCCTTGCCTATAAAGTGAGGATTGCAATAATACGGATCTTGTTAGTAGTATTTTTGAGATGAATCAAGCCAATGCACGTTAACCCTTTAGACAATGTCTAACATGTATTCATAGCACAAGTCATGCTAACTGTCATTATTACTTTTCATCACCATCACTGTTACCTGCAGTGGATGTCTGGTTGCCTACCAAGTAGTACTCCAGCTCCTTTTTTCCACTGTAGAGACTAAAATTGCAAGATATTTACCTCCCCAGTCTTCTTATAGCTGGAGCACCTGTGGGTGACCCAATCTTGGGCAATGGAGTTTGAATGGAAGTGTGCAGGAGGCTTCTGGGAAATATTTTCCTCTCTGATAAAAAGAGAGAGATAGAGATTTTTGGACAGTGTCTCAGAGGGAGGAGATCCTAGGAGCTGTGGCAGCCATCTTTCGACCATGAGGTCAGAGCCAAGGGTAAAAGACAACATGCTGAAGACGTCAGAGCAGGGGCCTTTATAAGATCATTGAGTTTCTGCCCCAGCCCTGGAAGCTCTTACCTTGGAACACTTTGCTAAATTGGATCTGAAATGTCTTTATTAGGAAAGCCATTTTTAATTGGGCACACTGGGATTAGCAGCTGAAAGTATTTGGAAATTTATAATGGGTAACTGCCGGAAGAAAGTAGCCGGCTCCGGATGGAAATCCTGAACTCCTGAGGCCCAGGTAAGTGGGCTTTTGGTGAGTGCCCCTCCACTTTCCAGCCCCCAACTCTCCCACCCAGTCTCAGATGAGAACAATAGCTGGGCCAACTTAGGTCACAGATGGGTGATACTTCTTGGCCTACCAATAGGTGCTTGGCCTCATGGGCAGTTCTGCAGTCGATCTGTGGAAAAGTGAGTATACGAGAACAGCACAAAAGGAAAAGAAAGAAGACAGGGAGAGAGGAATCACTCGCAAGCGAATGACCCCGAATCCCCAGGCTTTATTTCTGCTGGCACAGCCTTGTTCATTTACTCTGGGACACTCCACCATCCAACTGTAACATGGTTTTAATACGCTGCTGGCTGGCAGAGGAACCGCGGCATATCATCTAACCTGGTTTCATCAGTATTTTTAACTTAGTTTTTACCAGGGTATTCATTCTCTTGTGTTGGAGACACTGTCTCTCTGTGTTGCTGAGAGAAGGGGGGATGGGGCTATGCTTCTCTTATTTCTGGTTAATTTTGTGGCTAGAAAAAATTTCGTGGGAAAGACAAATGCACAACATATTTTTACCACATCAACTACCGGTCCCATCATGATGCAGGATGTTGCAGGAATCACTGATATGCACCTTGTACAGGTTGATGTCACACTTACTTCTTGGTTTGTAGGTTAAAAACAAGCTAGACATGAGGAGTGGTGTTAACACACATATTAAGGCTGAGTGCAATGGTTCACGCCTGTAATCCCAATACTTTTTTGGGAAGCTGAAGGTGGGCAGATCATTTGAGGTCAGGAGTTCGAGACCAGCCTGGCCAGCATGGTGAAACCCCCATATCTACTAAAAGTACATGAATTAGCCAGGCGTGATGGTGGGCCCCTAGTCCCAACTACTCAGGAGGCTGAGGCACAAAAATCACTTGAACCCGGAAGGCGGAGGTTGCAGTGAACAGAGATGGCATGACTGTACTCTAGCCTGGGTGCCAGAGTGAAACTCCATTTCAAAAAAAAAATACATGTTAAGGATGTGATTACTCTCCTGGAGCCTAGAAATAACATTTCTCAGCCCCAACGTGTGCTCTCTCTCCATTCACATTTCTTTCCATGTGACCATGGTTCATCTTTAGTACTGACTCTCCTCTTCCGGTGTCCTTCTCTTTTCGGCCACTCTACTCAAACCATGCTTCCTAGGGTCAACTACGACAGTGTCACCAAACACAACGCCTTCCTTTTCCCAGTTCTCATGCAATCTTCTTCTCTCTGCAGCTGTTCATTTTCCGTGAAATGCTCTCTTTTGTTGATTTCCAAGATTCAGTACCCATCCTCCCGGTTTCTTCTGACCTTGCTAATCACCTTCTCTCACTTTTCACCCTGCCCTCTAAATGGAATCATTCAGGTCCTCTCCTTTTTCCTCTAGAATTCTCCTTCTGGTTCTGTTCATTCATAAATTACTCTTTTCCCTTCTTGGGTACGTGACCACCGTCAAAGCTTCCACGATACACAAATGCACTAGTCAGTGAATGTTTCCCATGGATCTCTTCTGGTCCTGCCCAATCTGATTTCCCAGACAGAACCCCTTTGAGCATTGGGTATGTGTTCTTCCAGACCTGGTACAAGCAGAGACATAATTCCATAGCATGGTGAGTGTTTTGCTTTTATTTTGTTTTGTAGTGACATGGTCTCCCTATGTTGCCCAGGTTATTCTTGAACTCCTAGGCTCAAGCAATCCTCCCACTTTGGCCTCCCAGTGTGCCGGGATTATAGGCATGAGCCGCTGCGCCCAGCCCATAGCATGGTGCTGACTACAGCTCTGCGTTGGTCTTTTAAAATCTCCACCTCTAGCACTGTCCTTTCTCCCATGCCCTAGTGTTTCTTTTGTTTATTTATTTTGGAGATAGGCTCTCACTCTGTCACCCAGGCTGAAGTGCAGGGGTGCGACCTTGGCTCACTGAAACCTCCACCTCCCGGGCTCAAGTGATTCCCATGCCTCAGCCTTCCAAGTAGCTCTGATTACAGGCACCTGTCACCATGCCCAGCTGATTTTTGTATTTTTAGTAGAGACTGTTTTTTGCCATGTTGGCCAGGCTGGTCTCAAACTCCTGACCTCAGGTGATCTGCCCACCTTGGCCTCCCAAAGTGTTGGGATTACAGGCGTGAGCCCCCACACCTGGCCCCCTGCCCTAGTGTTTCATGACCCACACCTTGAGGGCATTCTCTCACATCCCTTCCCCTCAGAACGCCTAGGACAAAGTCACTGTCCCTCGCTGAGCTAACTTCTTCTCCTGTGCTCTCAGCCGCAATGAATGGTGTCACCATCCAGTTAAGCACGCTAGAAATGTTGACTTCCCTGTCTGTCTGTCTCTCTTTCCCATTCTCGCTTGTAAAACACAGTCACAAGCAGCCATGGGCTGTGCACTCTGCTTCTTTATTTTCCAGCTTTTAGGTGTCGGGTGTACTTGTGCAGGCTTGTCACATGGGTAAATAGTGTGTTGCTGAGGTTTGGGGTACAAATGACCCTATCGCCCAGGTATTGAGCATAGTTCCCAATAGGAAGTTTATCAACTCTCACCCCTCCCACCCTCCACCCTCTAGTAGTCCCTCATGCCTTTTGTTCCCATGTTTATGACCATGTATACCAATGTTTAGCTCCCACTTATAAGCGAGAACACGCAGTATTTGGTTTTCTGTTCCTGTGTTAATTCACTGAGGATAATAGTCTCCAGCTGCATCTATGTTGCTGCAAAGGACGTGTTTTCCTTCTTTTTCATGGCTGCATTGTATTCCATGCTGTGCCCTCCACTTCTGTGCTCATTTACACATCCGGTTTGGCTCCCACTCCTCGCTGCTTCTGTCCTGCTCCAGCCTTCACCCTCCTGTCATCTGAAGTAAAGCCACATCCTCCCAGCTGCTTTCCTTATTTTTGGTTGCTTGTGGCAGCCTGCATATGTCACCTACTGTGAGGTGAAAGCAACTCCATATTGGATGCTGATCCGCCATGTTGATTTCTAATTTGCTCCAGTTTCAGGAATGCCTCTAAGATTTCTACTTACTGTAAAGCCCACCCTTCAGTCAAAACAAGCTTGATGTTATTGGAAACACATACTAACCATACATCCTGACCTTAGGCAATTTCCCCATAGTGTATAAGCTCTGGTGTTGGGATATGGGAGGTAGCCACCCAGGGATCCACTGTTTCTCAGCCACTGGATACATGGCTTCTGTTTATAAGTCCTCCAGCTAAATGCTTCTTTCTAGGCCAGGAACCATGGCTCAAGCCTATAATCCCAACACTTTGGGGGACCGTGGTAGGAAGATCACTTGAACCCAGGGCTTTGAGGCTGGCATGAATAACATAGGGAGACCCTGTCTCTACAAAACATCTTTTTAAAAATTAGCCAGGTGCAGTGGTGTATGATGTGTAGTCCCAGCTACTTGGGAGGCTGAGGTGAGAGGACTGCTTGAGCCCAGGAGGTTAAACTGTAGCAAGCTACGATCATACCACTTCACTGTAGCCTGGGTGACAGAGTAAGGCCCTGTCTCCAAAAACAACATCAGCAACAAATTTACCTGTGAGGAACTGGGTTGGTTGGCCTCTTTCTTCAGCCTCTCAGCCTCCTCGGCCTCTGGGTTAGGTTTGTACTGACCTCCCACCATGGATCACCTAACAGTATCATTGCACTTCTTCCCTCCCGATTAATTCAGGCCATGATGGCCCACACATGCCTGGAGAATGAATCATGGTTGACTTAAGCCAGAAATAACAATCCCACTTCCCTTTCACAGATTCTGATTTGCCCAGGCTTCATTGCAGCAAGAGGTGCTGATGTGATTCAGTTCCAGCCAAGCTGTACAGGGGAAATCTGGGAAGAGGCTCATGAAGAGAAAGACCTCCTGCCCTGTCTCCTCCCAGGCACCATCATTTTCATTTGTGGCACTGAACACCTGTAAAGCCTAGCTCCAGACTTATCTTTCCTCCAACATGACCCACGTATGCTGGCAGTCACTTCTTACCTACCTTATGCTGGAACTGCGGGTAGGAGCTTGGGAGTTCAGGGCAGTTACACCACGCACTGTAGCTGGTCTCTGAAGATGGCCCCAAATGAAGCCACCTCGAAGTGTTCATGCTCTTCTGTAGCCCCCTCCACTCTGAATCTGTACTGGTCCTCTGAAATATGTTAACTCACAGAACTTGAAAAAAAAAAAGATGCTGTGCTTTTCTGTGTCTAAGCTTGAACAAGAAGAAGCAGATTCTGATTTTACCCTCTCAGGAGCCCTGAGCCACCGCAAAAGAAACCCAGTTGCCCTGAGACCGCCATGTTTTGAGGAACTGTAATCTGATCACAAGGAGAGGCCACGTGGAGGAGAACTAAGATTCTCAGCCAACACAGAGAACCAAGACCCCAGTCTCATGATGTAGCTTGAGCCACTCCAACCAGACTCCACCCACCTCTGGCCTCTGAGTTGACACCATGGGAAGCAAAGATAAGCTGGGTAGTTGGGGTGAAAATGTAACTGCAAATCATATCTCCTGTTCAATCTCAATAGCCTTATCATTTTTTTTTTTTTTGAGATAGGGTCTCACTCTGTCACCCAGGCTGGAGTATGGTGGCAAAATCATGGCTCGCTGCAGCCTCAACCTCCCCAGGCTCAGGCAAGCCTCCCACCTCAGCCTCCTGAGTAGTTGGTACTATAGGCATGCACCACCATGCCTAGCTAATTTTTACATTTTTGTAGATATGGGATCTGCCTGTGTTGCCCAGACTGGAATCAAACTCCTGGGCTCAAGGGATCCTCTGGCCTGAGCCTCCCACAGTGCTGGGAATACAGGTGTTAGCCGCCGTGCCCAGCCAGCCTTCTCTTTCTTGCAAATGACTGCACAAGAGTGTAAATTTACTTTGCTTACATGGGCCTCTCAGCCTGCATTACCTTTCCTCTGCATCAGTTATCCCATCCTCCAAGGCTCATCCGGAAAGCCCCCACTTCTATAAACCTTCCAGATGATGTCAACTCTGAAGAGTGGGTACTTGGCCCAGCTCTGCAGCAAGTGTGTGCTTTTGCTCACTATGCACCCACTCTCCCTTTCTTATTGTAACAGCACCCTACTTTTGTTTAGATGAATTATCCCCCCACCTTTTAGTGCTACTGTTGTCCACTAAATTGTGTCTGGACATAGAACCTGCCTGCCTGAGCCAATCAGTTGCGCTCTCTCTCTCTCTCTCTCACTCACTTTTTCTCCAATACAAATCCTGACGGGGTGACAGACAGCTGAAAATGGATGACAGCCTGACCAGACCTCCATCGGCTGCTGCTGGCAAGGTCTCCCAAATTCTCTGGTCCACATTCAGTCCCAGATATGAGGTTCCAGTGTTTTCACTTGCATCTACAAGCCGCCTTGGAGCAGAGATAGTAATGTTTGCCAAGGATTCCATTGTTCCCTTTCATATCCCAGGGTTCTGGCAGTTACAGAAGACCCCGTTACTAGTTGTGACCAGTGATCTTAGAGTAGAAAGGACACATGTCACTTTCAGGCTGAGGCAGTAAAACCCCCTGTGCAAACCCCCAGTCTCTTTCTTCCTTACCACGATCACACCAATGAGGCTTCATGTTTCAGGGGTGCAGCCACCAGATGGTGGAACCTCCATTAGTCTGAGTGAGTGGAGGGCAGAGCCTCTTGTTGACCCACATGGGATAGGTTGCATGACCTAGAAATTATAATTTGGGGAATGTTTGTTATAGCAGCATGACCTAGCCTGTCCTGAATAATATACACCAGTACCCTTCCTACTCTTCCAATAAACTCTTTTTTTTTTTTTTGCTTAAATTATCACACCAGTTTCTTATATCTAAACCAGCTAAATGATAAACTAACAGCATTTAGCAATTTCCTTCTCTTCTCTTTCTTTTTTCTTCCTTTTCTTTCCTTCCCCTTCCTCTCTCCCTCCCTCCCTCTCTCCTTCCTTCCTTCCTTCCTTCCTTCCTTCCTTCCTTCCTTCCCTCCCTCCCTCCCTCCCTCTCTCTTTCTTTCTTTTTCTTTCTTCTTTCTCTTCTTTCAACAGGGTCTCATTCTGTCACCCTGGCTGTGTAGTGGCTCCGTCTATGACTCACTGCAGCCTTGAACTCTGCAGTGGACTCAAGCAATCCTCCTACATCAGCCTCCCCAATAGCTGGAACCACAGGCGTGTGCCACCATACCTGGCTAATTTTGGTATTTTTAGTAGATACAGGGTTTCACCATGTTGCCCAGGCTGATCTCGAACTCCTGGGCTCAAGTGAACCTCCTGCATCAGTCTCTCAAAGTCCTGGGATTACAGGGGTGAGCCATTGCGCCCGGCCAGCAGTTTCTTTGTTGATTACACTTACTGATATACATGTGTCTTACTTTTTCTTACCAGCTGAGATCAACCTGACCTTAGTCTCCTGACTATGGAGATTCATCTTGGCACCTTACCACACTGCTGGACACTTACAAGCCTCTTGAGAAGATTTGTAAGGATTAATGCAAAAACTGAATGAAAATGAAATTTTTGGTTTGTTTTTAAGAGATGGGGTCTCTCTTTGTCACCCAGGCTGGAGTGCAGTGGTGTGATCATAGCTCACTGCAGCCTTGAACTCCTGGACTCAACTGATCCTCCCACCTTAGCCTCCCGGTAGCTGGGACTACAAGAATTGAATTCACTTGTTAAACCAATGTTTTCATTCATCCTATCAAATAGTATCAAGGGCCTTATATGTATTCAGCAGTGTATATTACCACCACACCCGGCTAACTTACATTTTTTGTAGGGGTGGGGTCTCACTGTGTTGCCCAGGCTGGTCTTAAACTCCTGGACCCATATGATCCCAGCCTCCCAAAGTGCTGGGATTATAGACATGAGCCACTGTGCCTGGCTGAAAATAAAAAATGAGGTGAGTCAACTAGTTACTCCTTTTTAAACTGTGGTTTTCTAATCCGTTTTCAAGTGAGGTTTTTTTTTTTTTTTTTTTTTTTTTTTTTCAGATGGAGTCTTGCTCTGTCGCCCAGGCTGGAGTGCAGTGGGGCAATCTTGGCTCACTGCAACCTCTGCCTCCTGGGTTCAAGCAATTCTCCTGCCTTAGCCTACTGAGTGCCTAGGATTCCAGGCATGTGCCACCATGCCCAGCTAATTTTTGTATTTTTAGTAGAGGCATGGTTTTGCCATGTTGGCCAGGCTGGTCTCAAACTCCTGACCTCAGGTGATCTGCCCACCTCAGCCTCTCAAAGTGCTGGGATTGCAGACATGAGCCACCGTGCCTGACCTCAAGTGAGTTTCAATTAAAAGAGATTTAAAAATATGATTGTACCTCGATTTTTATGATGGTGGGGTGGCACATATATATAAGATCTACATGTTTCAATTAAATTATAGTCATAACTTCAAAAAAATCTTATAAAATGGCAAAGAGTAAAATACTCTGGAAACATCAGAACAGCAACAATATTCACCAAGCTCGTCATTTGCAATAGACACTCTACGTAGGGTTTTTGCTGTTTCATCCTCCAACCACACTGCACCCCTAATCCTGGTGTCTAAATCGTATTGCAAACAAAAGCAGCAGCAGCAATTTAGAACTATTTGTTTATTGCTCCCAAAGGAATAAAGAATTTCCAAATCAAAAAAAAAAAAAAAAGAAGGCGGGGTTGGGGGACTCAAAGAAGCTGGTAGATTAATAAGGAAGAACCACAGAGAAGAGGAAATTCTCCACTTTTGTCCATTTAAAAAGAAAAATGGTTGAATGTTCACATCTGTAATCCCAACCCTTCGGGAGGCCGAGGTGGGAGGATCATTTGAGGCGAGGAGTTTGAGACCTGCCTTGGCAACAAAGTGAGGTCCAATCTCTACAGAAAATAAAAAATTAGCTGGGTGTGGTGGAGAGGACCTGTACTCCCAGACACCTGGAGGGCTGAGGCAGGAGGATCACTTGTGCCCAGGAGTTTGAGGTTGCAGTGACCTAAAATCACACTGCTGTACTCTAGCATGGATGACAGAGTGAGACCCTATCTCTTAAAAAAATTCATTTTTTAAGTCGTGCATGGTGGCTCACGCCTATAATCCCAGCACTTTGGGAGGCTGAGGCAGGCTGATCACCTGAGGTTGGGAGTTGGAGACCAGCCTGACCAACATGGAGAAACCCATCTCTACTAAAAATACAAAAACAGCTGGGAATGGTGGCGGGTGCCTGTAATCCCAGCTACTCAGGAGGCTGAGGCAGGAGAATCTCTTGAACCTGGGAGGCAGAGGTTGCAATGAGCCAAGATCGCGCCATCGCACTCCAGCCTGAGCAAAAAGAGTGAAACTCCATCTCAAAAACAAAACAAAACTCTGTCTCAAAAAAAAATTCATTTTTTTAAATTCAATTTTTGCATTCATCCTATCAAATAGTATCAAGGGCCTTATAAGTATTCAGCAGTGTATACCAGCCTGGGCGACAGTGTCAAAAAAAAAAAACAAAAGAAAGAAAACGAAACACATGCAAAGTGGAAATGACTTACAACCTACTCCCAGTGAGAGACAGAGACAGAGACAGACAGAGGAGAGAGAGAGAGAGAGAGAGAGAGAGAGAGAGAGAGAGAGAGGAGAGAAGACAGATAAATGATAAATGTTACTGTTGGAATAATCTTTAAGAGCACGTGGTGTAGGCTAAGTGCAAGAATCTAAATGCGTTGCAGACCAGGGCTTCTCAAACATTCACCTGCTCAGAATTCACCTGCAGATCTTGCTAAAATGCAGATTGTGCTTTATTATGTTGGAACAGGCCTCAGTCAATTCCTTAGATGTCTCAAGCTCCCCGGGGATACCGAGGCTGCTGGAAGAGCAAGTGCAGAAAACTCCTTGTGGGATCAGAATAGCCAACGCAATTCAAGATCTCTTCAATAGCTTGGCTTGGGGATTTTTATCAGCTTGCCCTGTGTTCAGCCTTTGATCAGTTCTATTTGAAAGTCCGTTAAGAAGGCCAGGTGCGGTGGCCTCCCAGCACTTTGGGAGGCCAAGGCAGGAGGATCATGTGAGGTCAGGAGTTCGAGACCAGACTGACCATCTTGGAGAAACCGCGTCTCTACTAAAAACACAAAATTAGCCGGGCGTGGTGGCTCATGCCTGTAATCCCAGCTACTTGGGAGGCTGAGGCAGGAGAATCGCTTGAATCTGGGAGGCAGAAGTTGTGGTGAGATAAGATCGTGCCATTGCACTCCAGCCTGGGCAACGAGAGTGACACTTCGTCTCAAAAAAAATATGTCAGTTAGGAAATCACTGTTACCTTGTATCTTATCTTGAAATCACTTCTCTGGTAGCTTCACTATCTTTTTTAGAAAAAGAATCAAGAACATAGACACAGGTGAAACAGACCTGAAAAATGAGAACAAGTGTAACAAGTTCTATACACTGAAACTTCTGTGCTTTACTGACACGTTTTATTTCTTTTCTTTTCTTTCTTTTTTTTTTTTTTGAGACTGAGTTTTGCTCTTGTTTCCCAGGCTGGAGTGCAATGGTGAGATCTTGGCTCACTGCAACCTCTGCCCCCTGGGTTCAAGAGATTCTCCTCCCTCAGCCTCCCAAGCAGCTGGGATTACAGGCGCCCACCACCACACCCCAGTAATTTTTTGTATTTTGAGTAGAGACAGGGTTTCCCCATGTTGCCCAGGCTGATCTTGAACTCCAGACCTCAGGTGACTCACCCACCTTGGCCTCCCAAAGTGCTGGGATTACAGGCATGAGCCACTGTGACCGGCCTTGGCCACTTTTCTAACGAAACTGGCTATGTGTTTGCTCAGGCTAGAGGACATTAGAAGAAGGGATTATAAGTGATTAGGACTTCTGGTAGCCTGACAGAGGGGAAGAGATGGAAATAACATGAAAAGCTGACCCTAGAACTAAAAATCCACCACTGTATTGGGGTATTTCTTGTAAAGGCAAAGTCCCAGAGTAGTAACTGTCCTCAAGGTATATATAATTTATTTAATAAAAAAAATTTTTTTTTTGAGACAGAGTCTCACTTGTTGCCCAGGCTGGAGTGCAGTGGTGCCATCTCGGCTCACTGCAACCTCTGCCTCCCGGGTTCAAGTGATTCTCTTGCCTCAGCCTCCGAAGTAGGTGAGATTACAGGCACTCGCCACCACGCCCCGGCTAATTTTTGTATTTTTAGTAGAGACAGGGTTTGCCATGTTGGCCAGGCTGGTCTCGAACTCCTGACCTCAAACAATCTGCCCACCTTGGCCTCCCAAAGTGCTGGGATTACAGAAATGAGCCATTGTACCCGGCCCTCAAAGATATCTTGTACTCATCAAGAAAGGTCATCGTGTGTTTCAGATGGCAGAGAGATATATTTTTGAATAATTAATATAGAAAATAGAAAAAGAATCTTTAAAAAAATGTTGGTACTTGAAGGGATATTCTAGTTATATGAAACAATTCTGGGCCAGGTGTGGTGGCTCACACCTGTAATCCCAGCTCTTTAGAAGGCCAAAGCAGGAGGACTGCTTGAGCCCAGGAGTTTGAGAACAGCCTGGGTAACAGAGCAAAATCCCACTTCTACTAAAAATAAAATTAAAAAAAAAGCCAGGCATGGTGGCTCATGCCTGTGGTCCCAGCTACTTGGGAGGGTGAGGTGGGAAGATTGAGTACGAGAGACTGAGGCTGCGGTAAGCCTTGATCGTGCCACTGTGCTGTAGCCTGGGTGACAGAGCAAGACCCTGTAAAAAAAAAAAAAAAAAAAGAATAATGTTTTAAAAACCTTATATATAACAATTCTCAGAAGATGCTGGTAAATATGGCTATAACTATATCCCAATCAGACTATTATATATATTCTCTATTTCCTTATATCTAAAATCTTTATGATCAAATAGACTCAGTTATTTTGAAAAATAGTATCGCTTATGATTATAAAATAAGACATATTTTTGGAGAAAAGTTGGAAAATATAAGAAAATAATAAAAACAGTTTATACGCACTGTTAATATTCTGGTGTGTGTTCTTTCCATTTTCTTTCTTAATATATCCTGAATTATTTTTTTCTGACATCACGTATTCTTTGAAAACATGGTTTTTAGGCTACGTAAGATTCCACAGAATTGTCACTTACCCCAATCATTCTTTTATGACTTTGGAGATATTTAAGTTGTTTCCATCTACCCCTATAATTAAGTCTCTCACGCACTTCCTTGTACATTAACTTTTGTGAGCATCTCTGATTGTTTCCCCAGATAGATTCCCAGAAGTGCGTCAAAGAACACCGACGTGGCTGAGCTGGGAACCGGTATAGCGAAATCGCCCTGTGGAGAGACTGAACTGTCTACACTGCCTCTGACAATGTACGTATTTCTCATTCCAGCATCTGAGCTTTCTGCTTTTGTGCTGCCTTTAATTTTAGTATTTTTTTTTCTTTTTTTTGAGACAGAGTCTCACTCTGTCGCCCAGGCGATCTAGCTCACTGCAACCTCTGCCTCCCTGGTTCAAGCAATTCTCCTGCCTCAGCCTCCTGAGTAGCTGGGATTACAGACACGTGCCACCACGCCCAGCTAATTTTTGTATTTTAAGTAGAGACAGGGTTGCGCCACGTTGGTCAGGCTGGTCTTGAACTCCTGACCTCATGATCCAGCCGCCACGGCCTCCCAAAGTGCTGGGATTACAGGTGTGAGCCACCTTGCCTGGCCAGTAATCATTTTTAAAGTTGACCTTTGGGGATTGTCACCATTCCTTTTAAGAGCCATGAGTACAGGGCGATCATTTTCCTTTTTTCCACTACCAACTTGTACACATCACCTCTACTAGATCAAACTTAAAATTTCTGGGTTTTTTTCTTTTTTTGAGGCAGAGTCTTACGCTGTCACCCAGGCTGGAGTGCAGTGGCATGATCTCAGCTCACTGCAACCTCCGGCTCCTGGGTTCAACTGATTCTCCTGCCTCAGCCTCCCAAGTAGCTGAGATTATAGGCACATGTTGCCATGCCTGGCTAATTTTGTTTTATATTTTTAGTAGAGACGGGTTTCACCATGTTGGCCAGGCTGGTCTCAAACTCCCTACCTCACATGATCTACCGCCTCAGCCTCTCAAAGTGTTGGGATTACAGGCATGAGCCACTGCATCCGGCTTAAACTTAAAATTTCATGAATCCAAAAATTACGTATCTATCACACTGCTGGGCTTTATATATGTATAAAGATGTAGTAAACAGATACTGATGAAGACGATTGTGAAGAGGGCTTGACCTGGGCTGTGGAAAACCCAGCCTCTAGTCTGTCTTCCTCTCCATTCACTGTCATGTACTTTTCAAAAATATGCTTTTAATTATTTTTCCATATTTTCGCTCTTCCTGTTAGAAATTTGTTTTTAAATACAGAAAAGTAAAAGTGAAAAAAAAAAAGGACAGTTGTCCGTTTTTCCACCATCCAACATTAAGCACTGTTAACATTTTGGCATATTTGACTTTATCCTCTTTTTAAAGCCAATATTTGAAAAATTCAATTTTCAAATCTTTTCAATCCTTAAATTCATTGCTATATGAATACACAGTTTTATTATTTTAGTTAAAAATTAGAATATTCCAGGCTGGGAGCAGTGGTTCACGCCTACAATCCCAACCACTTTGAGAGGCCGAGGTGGGAGGATTACTTGAGGTCTGGAGTTCAAAACCAGCCTGGCCAACCTGGTGAAACCCCATCTCTACTAAAAATACAAAAATTAGCTGGCTGTGGTGGCATGCACCTGTAATCCCAGCTTCTTGGGAGGCTGAGGCAGGAGAATCTCTTCAACCCAGGAGGCAGAGGTTGCAGTGAGCTGAGACTGTGCCACGGCACTTCAGCCTGGGTGACAGAGCAAGACTCCATCTCAAAATAAATGAATAACTACAAATAAAATGAGAATATTTCAAATAAACCTCAAGATTTCTTTATTCTTTTCTCACATCCCAATCTTCTTTTCCCCTTCCTAAAGGCCCGCTGGTTTGAGTTTTATAACAATCTTTTCAATTCTTAAATAGAAAATAAGTTTATATGCATATACTTATCTATTGGCAAATTGTAATACTGCCATTTTGCTTGGCTCCAAATTTGCATAAATAATGATCCTGCTGTATCATCTTTATATCTTGCTTCTTTCCCACTCCATGCTCTCAGGATTCATTCATGTAGACGCTTGTGAGTTAATTCCTTCCTTTTCATGTTATATGACCTCCATGGTACATGATTATTTTGCTTTCTGATTTCCTTAGTGATGGCTCTTTAGTAAGTTTCATTTTTTTTCCCACCACATTGTTGCAGCAAATCTCAAGCACACAAGGGAGATTTTCTTCAGTTCAATTCCTAGAAGTGGAATTACTAGCTAAGCTTTTTCCATTTCAGCAACACCAAATACCTCTCCAGAGGGGCTATACATAACATTTACAGCCCCACCATATACGCACAAGAATGCTGGGCTCTCTTTACCCTTGGCCACACTTTGTCATTCTTATAGGGGAAAAGTTGGTTTCTTTTTCATGCTTTTATTTCCAACTGATAGTGAGGTTAAACATCTTTCCATATATATGTATATATAAATATATGTATTTTATATCTATCTCAATATATAGATATAATATCTATCTGTCATCTGTCTATCTATCTATCTATCTATCTATCTATCTATCTATCTATCTATCTATCTATCCTTTTAATACAGAGTCTAGCTCCATCACCCAGGTTGGTGCAGTGGTATGATCTTGGCTCAATGCAACCTCTGCCTCCTGGGTTCAAGTGATTCTCTGACCTCAGCCTCCCAAGTAGTTGGGACTACAGGCACCTGCCACTATGCCCAGCTAATTTTTGTATTTTTAGTAGAGATGGGTTTTCACCATGTTGGCCAGCCTTGTCTCGAACTCCTGACCTCAAGTGATCCACCCGCCTCAGCCTCCCAATGTCCTGGGATTAGAGGCCTGAGCCACTGCACCTGGGCCCCACATATTTTTTAGCCATTTGAATTTTCTCTTTTGGAATAGATGTGCTTTCGATACACTGGTAGACCGAATTTTTTTTTGATACACATTTGTGACATAGATGAGCCTGACATTTTCTTTAATTTTGCTGTTCTCTTTTTGGTACTGAAATTAGACTAGTCTCATAAAATGTGTTGAATAGGCGGGGCGTGGTGGCTCAAGGCTGTAATCCCAGCACTTTGGGAGGCCGAGGCGGGTGGATCACGAGGTCAAGAGATAGAGACCATCCTGGTCAACACTGTGAAACCCTGTCTCTACTAAAAATACAAAAAAAAAAAAAATTAGCTGGGCATGGTGGCATGTGCCTGTAATCCCAGCTACTCAGGAGGCTGAGGCAGGAGAATTGCCTGAACCCAGTAGGCGGAGGTTGCGGTGAGCCGAGATCATGCCATTACATACACTCCAGCCTGGGCAACGAGCAAAACTCCGTCTCAAAAAAAAAAAAAAATGTGTTGAATAGCTTTCTCAATCTTGTTCATATTCCAGTGAATTTTGCATAATATAGTCTTTTTGTGTGTGCTGATCATGCCAGTAAGACTTTCCTGTTCTGGACGTTTTAGGAGGTGAAGCAGTTCCTATACTTCCAGTTTAATTTCATTAGTGATAATTACTCTTAAAGGCTAAAATCGCAATTATTTTGCACCAACCTAATACTTTTCTTGCGCCAAGTTTTGTAATTTGTATTTTTGTTAAAAATTACCTCTTTTCTAATTTTTCAAATGTAGTGGCATAAAGTTCGTAGTATACTTTGGTGCTTTCTAAAGTTTTTACTCTATCTGGTAGTGTTTGCCACTTAGCATATTGTTCGGACCATTCTCTTGATCATTCTTACATGAAGTTTTTCTATGATATTAGTCGTTAACGGAACACCAGCTTTTGGTTTCTATAATCAACTTCATTTTCTTTTGTTCTTTGTTGTACTCATTTCTGCTTTTTCATTCTTATTTCCTTCCTTCTGCTTTCTTTGGGTTTGTGTGGTTATTTTCTACCTTTTAACAATTGGCTCCTTTACATTTTTTCTTACTTTGTAAGACGTAGAGTTAAACCTATTAGTCCCCTATTATTATTCTTATTATTGAGATGGAGTCTTGCTCTGTCGCCCAGGCTGGAGTGCAGTGGTGCCATCTCAGCTCACTGCAGCCTCCGTCTCCCAGGTTCAAGTGGTTCTTCTGTCTCAGCCTCCCAAGTAGCTGGGATTACAGGCCCCCACCACGCTTGGCTAATTTTTGTATTTTTAGTAGAGATGGGGTTTCGCCAAGTTGGCCAGGCTGGTCTCTAACTCCTGACTTCAGGTGATTTGACCACCTCAGCCCCTCAAAGTGCTAGGATTACAAGCGTGAACTACTGTGCCTGGCTAATTATTTAGTTGGATCCCACATGTTTTGTTATGTCAGGTTTTCACTGTCATTTATTTCCAAATATTTGAAAATTTCCATATTAGTTTTTTTCTTAATCTGAATGTTTTTAGTGTCCAAATATGTGTTCTTTTTCTTTTAAAAATGTATGATAAAATATTTCAACGCATAAAAAGGTCTAAAAAATATAATGTCTGTGTACGTGGTCCTGTACTTAACTCCTGACTTAAGAAATAAAACTCAAATGTATGCTCATAATTTTTAATTTTAATTTTTTTGAGACGGAGTTTTGCTTTTGTCCCCCAGGCTGGAGTGTAATGGCATGATCTCAGCTCACTGCAACCTCCGCCTCCCGGGTTGAAGCAATTCTCCTGCCTCAGCCTCCTAAGTAGCTGGGATTTACAGATGCCTATCATCATGCACAGCTAATTTTTTGTATTTTTAGTAGGGACTGGGTTTCATCATGTTGGCCAGGGTGGTCTCAAACTCCTTACCTCAGGTAGTCCACCTGCCTTGGCCTCTGAAAGTGCAAGGATTACAGTTGTGAGCCAATGCGCCCAGTCAATTTTTAATTTTTGAAAATTTATAGGTAATAGATGTACCTGGTTAAAAAAAAAAAAAAGTTCATTCTGACTTCCTGGCCCCTTCCTCAGAAGCTACTGCAGTTACTAATCTAAGGTATACTGTGTCTACCTTTTTGGCTCTTTTTGTTGTTGATATTTAATTTTACCGCATTGTGGTTCATGAATGTGGTCTATAGATTCTTTGGAATTCACTGAAGCTTCCTTTTTGGCCCAGTACATAGTCAATTTCTTTAAAGAATAGATATACCAAAGTTTTTTTTTTTTTCCTAAAATACAAGCCTGATCGCATCGCTTACTTTTCATAAGCTTCTGTGGTCTTCTGGTGAAAAGACCAACGTCCTCAGTGCATTATTTGTCCCGAAGCTTCCTCTCTAGCCAAGGTCTTGGCCACCTGCCTTGTGTTCAACAAATTGATGTACTAGCTCTCATGCATTGTAGGGTCAGCTTTGAGAAGAACAATTTGAACTATCAGAGCTGTCCAGGAACAGAGAATCCAAAGTCTGGCACTTCAAATGTCCTAAGAAATATTCACGGAACCCAGTAGGGAATGGGCCATCCTCTGAGATATACTGAGGCAGGACCACCACCTGGTAGGGGACCACTCTGCATGGTGAACTCTGATCCTTACTCACTACTTGCTCCTGCTGAACCAGAGTCACTCACAGAGGCCTCTGATTGCTGTGCTGCTTCCATTTTAATTTTAATTGTTGCCAGATCCATAGTGGATCAGTTGAAAGTAGCATTATCCAGTCACTCTGCCTTCTATGAATCAGTTGCTTATCCCCAGCTCACTTCAGTATGAATCCAGGCTGAGCTTCTGCTGTGAAGCCCCCAGGATGGGAATGGGGGCATTGAGGGAGGTACCAGATTGTCATCTCTACACATTTCTGGGTTTTAACCTCAGCTAGAAGTTCATCTCTGCTTTGTCATCAGTATCTCTTCCAAATCTTTTGACTCGTTCCCCTTAAATCCCTTAGCATCTCCTTAGCACCTCCTGACTTTTTTTTGGAATAGGTTGGCATGCAGTGGCACCATCCCTCAAACAACCTCAACTGCAGCCTCAATCTCCTGGGCTCGACCTCCCAGGCTCAAGCTGTCCTCCCACCTCAGCCTTCCAAGGAGCTGGGACTACAGGCACATGCCACCACACTTGGCTAATTTTTAAATTTTTTTGTAGAGATGAGGTCTTGCCGTGTTGCCCAGCCTGGTCTCGAACTCCTGACCCCAAGTAATCCTCCTACCTCAGCCTCCTGAAATGCTGGGAATACAGGTGTGAGCCACTGTGCCAGGCCCTCTTCAGCTCTTTTATTCAGCAGAATGATACTGTTTGCTACTTTATGGAGAAAACAGAAAACATCAGGAGTGAGTGTTTAGCCACTTTCCTCTCCTTTCCCTCTGTTTCAGAAGAGTCTCTTCCATCTCTAGGTTAACAGTAATCCTGTCTCCATGTACCTCTGACCCTATCCCTTTTTGTCTCTCCATTTTTTTTCTTTCTTTGTTTTTAAGACAGAGTCTCACTCTGTTGCCCAGGCTGGAGTGCAGTGGCTTAGTCTCAGCTCACTGCAACCTCTGCCTCCTGGATTCAAGCAATTCTCCTGCTCAGCATCCTGAGTAGCTGGGACTACAAGTGTGCAAAACCATGCCTGGCTAATTTTTTGTATTTTTAGTAGAGATGGGATCTCACCATGTTGGCCAGGCTGGTCTCAAACTCCTGACCTCAAGTGATCTGCCTCCCATGGCCTCCCAAAGTGCTGGAATTACAGGTGAGAGCCATCACACCTGGCTGTCTGTTTTTATTTTATGGATTATTATCTCTGTTCCTGAGTCTTCAAGTCTTCCCTTCCCAAGCCATACTTCCCAAAAGAGCAGTTGGCATTCCCTCTCCACTTCCTCAGCTTCCGTTCTTCACTCTTGAAGTTCAGTCTGGCTTCCTCTCCTCTCTATTAAGATGGCCTTTGTTGGTCATCAAATTCTAAATCGGTGGCGCATCTTTCTTGACCTCTCCAGAGCATTGACGATTCTGACCACACCCTCCTTCTCAAAAGCCTCTCTTCCTAGGTGCCTCTCATACCACTTTCACAGCATGTGGTTCATGAATGCCGTCTATAGATTCTTGAGAATTTCTTGAAACTTCCTTTGTGGCCCAGTAGTCAATTTCTGTAAATGTTCCAAGCATGTTTGTAAAGAATAGATATACCCAAGTTCTTTTTCTAAAATACAAACCTTCTCTCATTTCTTCCTGGTCTTCCATCACTTCTGTGGTCTTCAAGTGAAAGACCAAGCCCCTCAGTCCTGAATCTTTCTTTTCTTTTTTTCTTGACCCTTTAATCTTGATATGCTGGTGTTCCCAACGTTTTCTATTCTTTTATTGCATCCCCTTTAATGCTTCATGAAAGGGGATGACCTCTCCCAAGCTCTGAGCAAGTGCTGCCATGGAAGAAGGCGGGCCCACTGCTGCCAGACTTCCCCACTCTTCCAGAGCAGCTAGATTCAGATACAGTAGGGATTTCTTTCTTTTCTTTTTTTTTTTTTGTTTTTTGAGACAGAGCCTTGCTCTGTTGCCAGGCTGGAGTGCAGTGGCACCATCTCAGCTCACTGCAACCTCTGCCTCCCGGGTTCAAGCGATTCTCCTGCCTCAGCCTCCCGAGTAGCTGGGACTACGGGCGTGTGCCACCATGCCCAGCTAATTTTTGTATTTTTAGTAGAGACCAGCTGGAGGCTGCAAGATTCTGACTCTCCATAAATTGCTTCTGGGAACAAAATCACTGTTGTCAAACCTAAAATCAGTACTTGAGATACTTTGCAGACCCTGTGTTCTGATGCACCAGCTGATGCCACCCAGCCCTGTAATCTGGCTCATCTGGTCTTACGGCCCTAACCCAGGTACTGACTCGGTGCAAGAGGACAGCTTTAACTCCTTTCATCTGTGATCCGACCAATCCACACTCTCTAATCCCCAGCCCCCTACCCACAAAATTATCCTCAAAAACCCTGCATTTCCAGGGAGACTGGTTTGAGTAATAATAAAACCATGGTCTCCTGTACAGCCGGCTCTGTGTGAATTAAACTCTTTATTGCAATTCCCCTGTCTGGATAAATTGGTTCTGTCTAGGCAGCAGGCAAGGAGAACCCATTGGGTGCTCATTAAATGGCAGAATATTTGCATATAACCTATGCAAATCCTCCAGTATATTGAAAATCGTATTTAAATTACTTATAGTACCTAATAGAATGTAAATGCTATGTAAGTAGTTGCTATGCTGTATTACTTTCAGAATTTGTATTATTTTTATTGTTGAACAAGACAAATATTGTTAACTATGTATAAAATACAATGTTTTTTATTGTTTTCCCTTACAAATATTATCCATCTACAATTGGTTCATTCTGTAGATGGGGAACCTGTAGACATGGAGGGCTGACTGTACTTTGTCTTGTGACTCAGAGCTACTGAGTTTAAGGCCCAGGATTCCATGTTTACCATTCAGCTCCAAAGCTCAAGCTTTATTTTATTTTATTTTTTTGTTTGAGATGGAGTCTCTCTCTGTTGCCCAGGCTGGAGTGCAGTGGCACAATCTTGGCTCACTGCAACCTCTGCCTCCTGGGTTCAAGCAATTCTCCTGCCTCAGCCTCCTGAGTAGCTGGGATTACAGGCATGCGCCACCACACCTGGCTGATTTTTGTATTTTTGGTAGAGACGGGGTTTCACCATGTTGGTCAGGCTGATTTCAAATTCCCAACCTCGTGATCTGCCTGCCTTGGCCTACCAAAGTGCTGGGATTATGGGCGTCAGCCACCGAGCCCGGACAGCTCAAGCTTTTAATCACCACACACTACTGCTTTCCCACTCAGCAGATGAAACTGAAGTCCAGAGAGGTTAAGAGGCTGTCCAAGATCACAGTGGTGGTAAGTGACCAAACCCGGATTTGAGCCTCCCTCTCAGAGACAGACACCTGTAGGTACTACTGTTCTATATTAGTTACCTGTCTCCCTTGCTAGGCTGCATCCCTAGCTCTCAGACTAGGGATGGAATACAAACGTTTGGAAAAATTAATGTCTTGAAGATTCAAAGCAGTCCATTCACTTCCATGAGTAATTTCACTTACTTTCTCACAACAATGCCTAGGTAAGATAATAACATTTAATCAGCACTCCCGTGTGACACTTTTTAATGGCCATGCTAAGCACCTGATACAGGTATTGTTATCTCTTGCAAATCTCACCAACAGTATTTTGCAAGGATTAATATCCCCATTTAATGGAAAAGGAAACAGGCTTAGCGGCTCAGTGACTTGCCCAAGCCCCTGCAACTAGTAAGTGGCAGCGCCAGGATTCCAGCTCAGGCTGTACGACCACACAGTCCATTTTTTTTTTTTCAATAGAAGTCTTGCTCTGTCGCCGAGGCTGGAGTGCTGTGGCCGGATCTGGCTCACTACAACCTCTGCCTCTCGGGTTCAAGCGATTCTACTGCCTCAGCCTCCTGAGTAGCTGGGATTACAGGCACACACCACTACGCCAGGTGAATTTTTAGTAGAGACAGGGTTTCACCATGGTGGCCAGGATGTTCTCGAACTACTGACCTCAAGCGATCATCCCGTTGGCCTCCCAAAGTGCTGGGATACAGGCATGAGCCACCGCACCCGGCCCAGAGTCCACAGTTTTGACGTTGAGGCCACACTGTCAGTTCCACGGATGGGGAAACTGAGGCCCGTGCAGGGCACTACATTGTGCCAGCGGAATCGTAGCCATTATGGGAAGCACGGGCTCTACAAAGGCTCTTCCTCTTTGGTCGGGGCAGTCACTGAGGTCAGGAAGCGGAGGACAAGTGGAAGCCCTTCCCATTATTAAGGATCAATAACCGCGCGGGAATCTGCGTAATTTGGGATCTAACCCCCGAGGCGGAAACAAAAGGGCGATAGCACGAGAGGAGAACCGGAAGTGCGTCACCCTACGGGCGGGAGAATCAGCTGCAGGTCACCAATGGGAAGGCCGCGTTTGCGTTCGCCCCGCCCCAAAGGAAGATGAGTCCGCCTTGCAGCAGTAGCCGCTAGCGCAGTTCGGGCTGCGCTTGGGCGCCCTGGTGGGTAATGCGGCACGCGAAGGGCTACAGGGGAAAGAGGGACTTCGAGGAAGGCGAGGGGAGGACGGAAGAAGGGATGGGCGAGACGGGCAGTGGGGTCTGGCCCCGGCGTCGGCCCGCGTGGGCTGTGAAACTCGGGGACGGGGTATTGGGGTTTGTCCCTTTCCTGATGGGGAAACTGAGGCCCAGAGAGGGGCTGCAGAGGGGCTGCAGAGGGCCGCGGACTGGGATCTCCTCCCGCAACACACAGCAGGCATCTAAAAATCGTACTATTAAGTGAAAAATATTTTTAATCGTAATTAAGTACGATTTAACAGGTAAAGATACTTTTCATCATAATAGGTGAAGAAGCAAAATATAAAATTTGATTCAAACTGTGATTACATCTATGGAAAACACGGCCTTTGCCGACCACCCTCTTTGTTCGTCCCGCCGCCCTCCATGTTCCCCTCTGTTTTGTGTACGGAGTTTACTTCGTACAAGTCCACAACCCTTTGTGTTAAAGCCCCGAGGCCAGATGAGTTTAGAATCAAGGATTTCTGGGAGTTTGGAAAGATGGTGCATACGTTCCATGTTCGGTTTCACCCTCAGCGGGGGCTGGAGCAGCGGTTTGTAATCAAATACACGACTCTTTCCACAATTAAAGATATGCATATATTTACACCGTTGGGATAAATAACCATAGATAGCCTCCCCTGAAGTCAGGTCAAGTTTTCCAACTTAAGAAACAAGTTTTGGTATTCAGACTTTGTCCCCCCCCCCCCCCCCCCCCCCGCATCTGATCATCCATTAGTATTTAGACCTTTTTAGATTTGAAGATTGCAGATGAGGGGGACCTGGATCGTAGTTGTTCTCTTCATTTACCCATCTCGCTCTCGCTGGATTGAGAGTGTCTTGAGAACAGGAACCGCACATTTGTATGGTCTATCTCTGCCACCAACTTGTGTGTCAATTTTTGCCTCAGTTTCCTCATCTGTAAGATGGTGTTAGTGATCCTTAGGGTTAAATGAGGTCGAACATGTGAAGCACTAGAACGGTTAGCACCTGCAAGAATCGTATGACTGAGATTTACTTATTCCACAAACATTTCTATTTTAAAATTATGAAACTTAAATAAGTAAATTTCTTTATTAAATAGATACATTTAAAAGTAATAGATGTATTTCTTAAAATGTGGGTGATAGGAATTTTAAAGATTTATATAATGCTTCAAAAGCCTTAGAATAAGAAAAGTTTTTTAAAATTAGTTTATCTGTATGTCTGAACTCTTGAAATTTACAGCTAAAACGCTAGGATTTGTTTGCAGGTTACAGAGAGATAATTCTGCTTTTAATGATCTAAAACAAAAACAAAACCTGCCAACCTAGGTTACACGGGAGATTAGAGCCAATTTTTCTCTCATTCTTTTCACCTTTTTTCTTTTGCTGTCCACATTGTACCATTATTTTATGAGTCCCAGTTTTCTGGGCTTAAAAAAAAATTCATTTCTAAATGTTGAATTTAGGGAGCTTTTGTTCTTGGATAAAAAGGCATAAACTTTTTTTTTTTAAATCTGTTGATCTGGGAAATACATTGAAATCATGCTGCTGAGCCTCTAGCTTCTTTGATGTTTTCTTTCAGTATTCTTTCATCATAAATTTTTAGCATTTAAAGATTTAATGATGTATATTTAAAGTCAATAAACTTTTCATTAATAAAAATATATATGTATATATTTTTTGATATGGAGTCCCGCTCTGTCACCCAGGCTGGAGTGCAGTGGCTCACTGCAACCTCTAGCTCCTGGATTTAAGTGATTCTCCTGCCTCAGCCTCCTGAGTAGCTGGGATTACAGGCATGCGCCGCCATGCCCGGCTAATTTTTGTGTAAAATAAATTGACTTAAGTAGGTAATACAGCTCTATGGCTAATCCCGCCACTTTCCCCACAGTCTCTCCTTATAGAGACAAGGGATATTACATGCATAAACAACTTATGCTTTTCTTTCGTCTCCTACTTTCCCACCTATTTTCCACTAAATTATAGCGTTATCCTATACTGTACTCATTCTCATTTACATTTATTTTGGCTGTTATTTAACGTATTCACATAATTTTCTTTTTGTAGCAAGTGGATCTTGCTATGTTGCCCAGGCTGGTCTTAAACTCCTGGCCTCAAGTGATCCTCCTGCCTTGACCTCCTAAAGTATTGAGATTACAGGTGTGAATCACGATGCCCAGCCCATCACATTTAAAAACATTGTATGTAACGTACCTGTACAATTGTGTGGAAGTATAAGTTTGAAGAACAAAAATAAAATGAACACTCATGTACCTGCCACCAAGTTAAGAAATAGACATTTTCATATCCCCAGACCCCCCACTGAATCCTTTCTTCCATCCTCAAAGATAACCACCGCCCTGAATATTGTTTTGCTTTGTGGCTTTTACGATGTATGTATTCATCTCTAATGAATATAATGTATGCTTTTGCTGGATTTTTGTTTTTATATAATAGGATGCTAAAATATATTTTGGGTGAGTGACTTGCTTGCTGCATATAACATCTTTCACAGAAGCATGTGTGTTGAGGAGGGGAGCTTTATCTTCACTGCTGATTTGAATTCTCTAGGGTGATGATATTGTTTTAATGTAGTTCTTCAGTTGGTAGGCATTTATATTGTTGCCAGACTCGTTATTACGTGGTGCTTCTATAAAAATATATTTCCTAGGGCAAATATGGAAGTTTCTGTAAGGCATATACCTAATAAATCGTAGATTTCTGGGGATATGCAAATTTGCTGGTAATATCAACTGTTCATCTGAAATGGTTACAAGAATTTATACCCAGCCGGGCGTGGTGGCTCACACCTGTAATCCCAGGATTTTTGGGAGGCTGAGGTGGGTGGATAGCTTGAGTTCAGGAGTGTGAGACCAGTTAGGGCAACATGGTGAGACCCCCAAAAATACAAAATTTAGCTGGGTGTGGTGGTGTGTGCCTTTAGTCACAGCTACCGGGGGTGCTGAGGTGGGAGGATCAATTGACCCCTCAAGGTTAAGGCTGCAGTTCGTGTTCGCCCTGCCCCAAAGGAAGAAGGGTCCGCGTTGAACCGTAGCTGCTAGCGCAGTCTGGGGCTGCGCTTGGGCGCCCTGGTGGGTGATGCGGGGCGCGAGGGGCTAGAGGGGAAAATAGAGGGACTTTGAGGAAGGGGAGGGGAGGATGGAAGATGGGGTGGGCGAGACAGGCAGTGTGTCCAGCCCCGGGGTCAGTCCCTGTGGGCTGTGAAACTCTGGGACGGGGGGTTTGGGGTTTCCCCTTTCCTGATGGGGAAACTGAGGCTCAGAGAGGGGCCGCAGAGGGTAGCAGACTGGGATCTCCTCCTGCAACACTGCATCACTTTATTCCAGCCTGGGCAATACCATGTCTCAAAAAAAAAAAAAAAAAGAATTTGTACTCTTCTAGCAGCAGATGAAAATTTCAGCCTCAGCCATTCTTTTAAAATTTTTGTCTGTCTGGTGGTGGCTAAGACATTGCTTCACTGTGGTTTTAATAATCATTTAACAACATCAAGATTGAGCATCTTTTTTTTTCGTACTTATTCATCATTTACGCATACCCTTTTTGTAAATTTCTGTTGCCCATTTTTCTTTTACAGTTGTATTTTCCATCCTGATTTGTAGGAATTCCTTATACATTCTGAGTATGAATCTTTTGTATTATGTAGCTTATGTTTGTTTCAATACCCTCTAGTTCGTACCCCCTAACCTCCACCTTTCTGGCATTTTTGGTAAATAGAGGTTCTTAATTTTAACACAATTCAAATTTATCAGTATATTTTTTTATGACTGTACTTTTGTATCTCTTAAAGAAAGGTTTCCCTACCCTCGGTTGATACATGTATTCTCTATATTGTCTGAGAGTTTTATAGGATTTTTCTTTATTATGACCTTTTCCCTTCAGAATTGATTTTTGTGTATAGTGTGAGGTAAGAATCAACTTTTACGGTGGCTCACACCTGTAATCCTAGCACTTTGGGAGGCCGAGGCGGGTGGATCACGAGGTCAAGAGATCGAGACCATCCTGGTCAACATGGTGAAACCCCGTCTCTACTAAAAATACAAAAAATTAGCTGGGCACGGTGGCACGTGCCTGTAATCCCAGCTACTCAGGAGGCTGAGGCAGGAGAATTGCCTGAACCCAGGAGGCGGAGGTTGCAGTGAGCCGAGATCGCGCCATTGCACTCCAGCCTGGGTAACGAGCGAAACTCCGTCTCAAAAAAAAAAAAAAGAATCAACTTTTATTCATTTTTTTTCAGATACAGATAAGAAGTTTTCCTGGCATCTTTTATTGTAAAGATTGCTTTAATCCACCATCAAGTATCTACGTACGTATACCTCTCTGTTTCTGAGTTCTGTCTTCTATTCCACTGACTGGTCTTACTTGTCTGTCTCTGTACCATTACCATACTTTATTCATTACTCTACCTTTGTAAGAAGTGTTTTCTTTTTAGGCAGGATCTCACTCTGTCACCCTGGCTGGCGTGCAGTGGTGCAATCATGACTCACTGTAGCCCCGACATCTTGAGCTGAAGCAGTCCTCCCACCTCAATATCACAAGTAGCTGGGACTGCCGGTGGGCACCGTCCTGCCCAGGGATTTTTTTGTTTTTAAATTTTTATTTTTAGTAGAGACGGGGTCTCACCATATTGCCCAGGCTGATGTTGCACTCTTGGGTTCAAGTGATCTGCCCACCTCAGCCTCCCAAAGTGTTGGGATTACAGGCACACACGACTACCCCTAGCCAGTATGAGAAGTCTTTAGCTGGTAGGACAAGTGCTCCTGCCTTTATCTTCTCCCAGAATGTCTTTGCTGTTTTGCCTGTGTGTTTTCTATGTACAGTTTTAGAATCATCTTGTCACATCACGCACACACACATACACAAAGCCTGTTGGGATTTTGATTGCAATTGCTTTGATTCAGTTGGGTCGGTTTGGTTTTTAAAGTGATTACTGCCAGCATTTCATTTTTCCATATGTTTGCTGTAGGTTTTTTTTTTTATAGATGTCACTTAGTAGATAAAAGATGTTTTCTTCAATTCCAAATTTGTTTTTCGTGTAAATACATGTTGAATTTTATCAGTTGTATATTCTGCATTTATTAAGATGATCATGTGCTTTTTTAAAAAAAAAGACTTTTAGGTTTGGCAGTACATGTGAAGGTTTATTAGATAGGCCAACTCATGTCATGGAGTTTGTTGTACAGCTTATTTCATCCCCCAGGAATTAAGCCCAGTATGCAGTAGTTATATTTTCTGCTCTTCTTCCTCCCACCCCCCACCCTCCACCCTCAAGTAGACCACAGTGTCATTTCCTTCTTTGTGTTCATAAGTTTTCATCATTTAACTTCCACTTATAAGTGAGAACATGTGGTATTTGGTCTTCTGTTCCTGTGTTAGCTTACAGAGGGTAATAATTTTCAGTTTCATCCATGTTCCTGCCAAAGACATTATCTCCTTCTTTTTTATGTCTGCATAGTATTCCATGGTGTATGTGTACCACATTTTCCTTATCTAGTAGTCTGTCACTGATGGCCATTTAGGTTGATTCCATGTCTGCTATTGTGAATAGTGCTGCAGTGAACATTCCCGTGCATGTGTCTTCATGGGAGAATATTTATATTTCTCTGGTATATACCCAGTAATGGGGATGCTGGGCCAAATGGGAGTTCTGCTTTTAGCTCTTTGAGGAATCACCACACTGCTTTCCACAATGGTTTAACTCCTACCAACAGTTTATAAGGGTTCCCTTTTCTCTGCAACCTCACCAGCATCTGTTAGTTTTTGACATTTTGATAATCACCATTCTGACTGATGTGAGATGGTATCTCATTGTGGTTTCGATTTGCATTTCTCTAATGATCAGTGATACTGAGCTTTTTTTTTTTATATGCTTGTTGGCTGCTTGTATGTCTTCTTTTAAAAAATGTCCTTTGCCCAGTTTTTAATAGGGTTGCTTTTCTCTTGTAAATTTAAGTACCTTATGGATGCTGGATATTTAGATCTTTGTCAGATGCGTAGTTTACAAATATTTTCTCCCATTCTGTAGGTTGTCTGTTTACTCTATTGTTAGTTTCTGCTGTGCAGAGTTCTGAAGTTTAATTAGATCCTATTTGTCAATTCCTGCTTTCATTGTGATCGTTTTTGGTATCTTCGTTGTGAAATCTTTGCCCGTTGCTATGTTCAGGATGGTACTGCCAAGGTTGTCTTGCAGGGATTTTATAGGTATTAGGTCTTGCATTGAAGTCTTTGATCCATCTTGAGTTGATTTTTGTAATCCATCCCCTTCCTTATGGCAGGGGGGCAGCCTCTGTCTTCACATATGACTAACCACTTATCCCAGCACCATTTACTGAATAGGCAGTCTTTTCCCAATGCTTGTTTTTGTCAGCTTTGTCAAGGATCAGGTGGTTGTAGATGTGTGGCCTTATTTTTGGACTCTCTATTCTGTTCCATTGGTCTGTGTGCCTGTTTTTGTACCAGTACCATGCTGTTTAGGCCTGTAGTATAGTTTGAAGTTGGGTAACGATGCCTCCAGCTTTGTTCTTTTTGCTTAGGATTGCTTTGATTATTCAGGCTCTTTTTTGGTTCCATGTGAATTTTTTTTTTTTTTTTTTTTGAGATGGAGTCTCACTCTGTTGCCCCAGGCTGGAGTGCAGTGGCGCGATCTCAGCTCACTGCAACCTCCACCTCCCAGGTTCAAGTGATTCTCCTGCCTCAGCCTCCCGAGTAGCTGGGATTACAGGCGTACACCACCACACCCAGCTAATTTTTGTATTTTTAGTAGAGACGGGGTTTCTTGAACTCCTGACCTCAAGTAATCTGCCTGCCTCAGCCTCCCATAGTGTTGGGATTATAGGTGTGAGCCACCACTCTCAGCCCCATGTGATTTTAAAATGCTTTTTTCCTTTCTTAATGTGGTGACTCACTCTGATTGCATTTTAGAGGTTAAGCCATTGCTGGAATAAACCTAAGTGATGATATGTCATTCCTTTTACATGTCTGGATTAAGTTTGTCAGCATTTTGCTTAGGACACATTGTAGCTGTGTTCATGCAAGATTTTTGTTTTCTATAATTTTCCTTTCTTTCGAGGTCCTTTTTAGGTTTCAGGGCCAAATTAGCTTAGCCTGATCAGATGGGTTGGGGAGGGTTTGCCTTTTTTGTGGCTGTGAGATTGTTTGTATAACATTTGAAATTACTTGTTTCTAGAATATTTGGTAGGACTTCTTGATAAAGTCATTGGGACCTGAAGTTTTCTTTGTGGGGAAATGGATTTTCTATAAAATGTCATTAATGGTTATAGGATGGTTTAGGTTTTCAGATAATTCATTCATTAATTTTGAATAAATTCCCTATGACTTTGTATATAGTTAAATTTCAGATTAATTATATTGATAATATCTTTAAGTATCTTTTATTAATTATAGATGTTTGTGTCATCTGCAATTAATTTCCTTTTTTCTTTCCAAATATTGTTTGTTTATAAGTTTTAGCTCTTGGAAAATCTTGTCAGAAGTTTTTCACTTTTATTATGTTTTCTCAAAGAATAATTTTGGTTTTGTTGACCTTAGATATATGCTTATTTCCAGTCTTAATAATTCTGCCCTTTACTATTTTCTCATTTTACCTTTTTTGGATTTAATTTGCTGTTCATTTTATAGCTTCTTTTTTTTTTTGAGACTGAGTCTTGCTCTGTCACCCAGGCTGGAATGCAATGGTGCTATCTCAGCTCACTACAACCTCTGCCTCCCAGGTTCCAGAGATTCTCATGCCTTAGCCTCCTGAGTAGCTGGGACTATAGGCGTGTGCTACCACACCTGGCTAATTTTTGTATTGTTAGTAGAGACACGGTTTCTCCATGTTGGCCAGGCTGGTCTCCAACTCCTGACCTTAGGTGATTCACCCACCTCGGCCTCTCAAAGTGCAGGAATTACAGGCGTAAGCCATCACGCCCAGCCCCTCCAAACTTTTTTTTTTTTTTTGAGACAGGGTCTCACTCTGTTGCCCAGCCTGGAGTGCAGTGGTGTGATCACAGTTCACTGCAGTCTTGACCTCCTGGGTTTAAACAATCCTCCCACCTCAGCCGCTTAAGCAGCTGAGACTACAGAGGTATGCCATTATGGCCAGCGAAATTTTGTATTTTTTGTAGAGATGGGGTTTTGCCATGTTGCTCAAGCTGATCTTGAACTCCTGGGCTCAGTGTGCCCAGCGTATACAGAACTCTTACACTATAGAGGTAGATTGTATTCATTATTAATTTGACATGGTTTTAAATCTGACCTAGCAGTCCTTGTCTTTAAGCTGGCGCATTTAGTCTATTTGCATTCATTGTTATTGCTAATCCAGTTGGATTATTTCCCTGGACTTATTTTGTTGTTTTGTGCTTGTTTTTCCTATCCTGGTTTTTTGTTTTTCCTTTCTTTTGTTGCCATCTTTAGGAGTAAGTGATTATTTTTTTCTCATTACATTATTCCCCTTTACTATTTGGAAATTATATGCACTGTTTATTTTTTTTAAAGTTGTTACTCTAGAAATTGTAAAATGCAAGTGTAACATTTATCTTTTTTATTTTCATTTTTTGAGACAGAGCCTTGCTCTGTTGCCAGGTGCCAGGCTGGACTGCAGTGGTGTGATCTCCGCTCACTGCAACCTCTGCCTCCCGGGTTCAAGCAATTCTCCTGCCTCAGACTCCTCACGCCTGTAGCTGGGACTACAGGCATGCACCACCACACCCAGTTAATTTTTGTATTTTTTTTAGTAGAGATGGGGTTTCACCATGGTCTCGATCTCTTGACCTTGTGATCCGCCCGCCTCGGCCTCCCAAAGTGCTGGGATTACAGGTGTGAGCCACCGTGCCCGGCCAAGTGTAAAATTTATTAATGTCCAGATTCTACCCCTAGTCATCACAAGGCTATTAGGACATGAATCCTAGTGATTGCTCACCTCCTATTTATGTTATTATTTTTGCGTATTTAAAGTTTTAAAAAACCTCATTCATTTTGCTGTTGTATTAAAAACTTTTTTCTTTGAAGATAGAAGCATTTCTTCAGATTTTTACTGTTTTATACAATTAACTTGGATTTAACCACATATTTACCAAAGTTTTTTGCTCTTTATTCTGCCCTGCATTTTAGACCTTCCAACCTGCCTCGCTTTCTTTCTTCCTGAACTGCATGTTCTGGAATTTCCTTTAGGGAGCATCTCCTCACTTGCTCCTTCAGTTTTTCATTGTTTGGAGATGTTTTTGTCTTACTCTCAGTCTTTAGCTGGATAGAGAATTCTCTGTTGAGACACCCCTGCCAGCATAGGAGGTATTTTTCCACTGTGACCGACTTCCATAGGTGCCATTGTGAGGTCAGCTGTCAGTGGAAGGACTGCTCTTTAGAAGTCATCTGACTTTTTCCTTGGTTGCTTTTAATCTATGGTATTGTGTACTTCCACTAGGATGTACTTAGGTGGGTATTTTAGAGCTTATTCTGCTTGAGATTGGATAGGATCACACTGGCTCTGATTCATATCATTTGTCCCCACTGCTGAGCCTCGGTGATGCCCTCATCCCCTTTTGTAGGATCCCTTCCGTAGACTGCTTTCTGGACTCTTCGCCTCCCGTTTCTTTCCTCTATACCTCCGAGATGCCAGAGGAGATAATGTTCCTAAAACACAGCTAGGTAACACGGTCTTCCTGCTAAAGACCCTGAGTTTGTAGCGAGATCCTTTGTTTGCAGGATAGAAGTACTTTCTTTCTTTTTTTTTTTTCAAGATAGAGTCTTGCTTTGTTGCCCAGGCTGGAGTGTAGTGGCATGATCGTGGCTCACTATAACCTCTGCCTCCCAAGTTCAAGCAATTCTCCTATCTCAGCCTCCCGAGTAGCTAGGACCACAGGCGCCTGCCACCACGCCTAGCTAATTTTTGTTGTTTTAGTAGAGACAGGTTTTCACCATATTGGTCAGGCTGGTTTTGAACTCTTGACCTCAGGTGATCTGCCGGCCTCGGCCTCCCAAAGTGCTGGGATTACGGGTGTGAGCCACCCCACCTGTCCATAAGTCAATTTTTTTAGCCTGGCACATTCTATCCCTGTGCCCAGAAAGGACAACCACTGGCAAATATGGGGGTGCTAAGTACATTGACATGGCGTTGGCCCTAGTGATAGGAAATAGAGTCGATGACTGGCTGGATTTGAGATTTAAGGAGAGAGGACCAGAGTTTGATGCTCAGGTATGTGGTATGATTGTGTGGACTGCACCGTCCACACCAGATCATTTGTAAAGAGAAGAACTTGGGAGAGGAAAAGGGCTGAGGAGATGGAAGGAGAGGATGAGTCTAACGTAGGTTTTGTTGAGGTGCAGATTTGGTGAGCTGGAGGATGTCTTTCTAGCAGGCAGTTGGAGGAACTGGTTATAAGATGGTACATCTTCACAGTCCTGAGGTCCAGTTGAGGATGCGGTTAAAGAACAGCACTGGCTGGGCGTGGTGGCTCACGCCTGTAATCCCAGCACTTGGGGAGGCCGAGGCCGGTGGATCGTCTGAGGTCAGGAGTTCGAACCAGCCTGGCCAACATGGTGAAACCCCGTCTCTACTAAAAATACAAAAATTAGTTAGGCACAGTGGCAGATGCCTGTAGTCCCAGCTACTCAGGAGGCTGAGGCCAGAGAATCACTGGAACATAGGAAGCAGAGGTTACAGTGAGCCAAGATCCTGCCATTGCACTCCAGCCCGGGCAACAGAGCGAGACTCCATCTTAAAAGAAAAAAAGAGGAAGCACAATAATTAGCCATCTTGCTTGTCCTTTATGTGCCAGGTGCTTGGCAAGCCTTTGGTAGTTGGAACTCCTTTAGGCTTCCTCTATGTCTTTGAGATAGCTACTGGTTTCCCTGTTTTAGAGATGAAAAGACTGGGCCTTAGGGAGGCTGAGCATGGTAGCTAAAAATGTTTGCGTGCAGTGTCTGCCCAAGGCAGCAGTGAATTTCTTGTCAGATCATGACATCACCTAAAATGAATGTAAACACCTCAGAATTCCAGGACCCACTGTGGTCAGAACATCCAGGAAAGGGTTTGGGAATCTGTATTGTTAATATGCACATTCGGACATTCTTCGGATCGGGCAGGTCTGGGACTTTCTGGTCTCAGTGCTTCCTGTTTAGCTCCAAATCCACATTCTTAGCCCTGCATTGCGTGTTCCATTGCAGTAGCTGGCGTTTTGATCAGTGCTTGCGGAATACTTTTATTAGCTGTGATCTCTGTGGTTGATAGAAAGAATCCATTTTATTAGCGAGCAGGAGATTTAAAAAACAGCCTGAAGTCCTACCATGATAGTTGTTTTATTAGTGGTTTGGGGAGAGGAGGAAACTAACATTTATTAAGTGTTTACTCGCAGTTCTCTCAGTAATAAACTTTATTATAATTTTATGGTGAGAAAACGAGGCCTCTGCTAAATTTCTCCAAGGCCATAGATCTGGTAACAGGCTGAGCCAAGGGTTAGACCCAGAATTGCCTAATAGTAAAAGTAGCTCACACTTATTTAGTGCTTACTATGTTACCAGGCTATTACATGTATTAACCCATCTAATCTTCGTAGCAATTCTGCAGAGGATGTTTCTGTTATTATTCTTACTTTACAGATCAGAAACTGAAGCACGTGGAGACTGAAGTTGCTCAATTTCACACACCCAATAAGTGCGAAAGCCAGGCCCTGAACCCCGGCATTCTGACTCCAGGATACACACCTCTTTCCACTGCCCAGTCCTAATTTGCTGTGATTCGTGTTCGTCTTCTCACCTTTGTAGTAGTCAGCATGAAGAATGCATTTTAAAAATGATGGCAAATTTATATTTGTTCGTGAAAATTAGTACAAGACCTAGGACATTGCTTGTGATGTGCTTGGGGATGACTAGTGTCATTAACTTCCTTTTCAGTTCGTTCCCACATGCAGGGCAGTGCAAGGAGAACGGGCGTCATGACTGATGTCCACCGGCGCTTCCTCCAGTTGCTGATGACGCATGGCGTGCTAGAGGAGTGGGACGTGAAGCGCATGCAGAAGCACTGCTACAAGGTCCATGACCGTGAGTACCGTTTCCCTGTTCCCAGGGTGCTCTGGTTCTGTGTTGATCAGGGACCAGGGATGTAGGTACAATACCATGTAACATGTTAACCAGTACTCCTGGCCTGAGCATTCAAGCCTCTAAGCCTCTTCACAATCTTACACAGGTCTCTTTTTTTTTTTTTTTGAGGTGGAGTTTCACTCTTGTTGCCCAGGCTGCAGTGCAATGGTGCGATCTTGCCTCACGGCAACTTCCACCTCCTGGGTTCAAGCGATTCTCCAGCCTCAGCCTCCCGAATAGCTGTGATTACAGGTGTGTACCACCATGCCCAGCTAATTTTTGTTTTTTTGAGATAGAGTTTTGCTCTTGTTGCCCAGGCTGGAGTTCAGTGGTGCCATCTTGGCTCACTGCAACCTCTGCCTCCTGAGCTCAAGTGATTCTTTTGCCTCAGCCTCCTGAGTAACTGGGATTATAGGCATGCACCACCATGCCCACCTAATTTTGTATTTTTCAATAGAGACGGGGTTTCGCCATGTTGGTCAGGCTGGTCTTGAACTCCTAACCGCAGGTGATCCTCCCGCCTTGGCCTCCAAAAATTCTGGGATTACAGCCACCATGCCCGGCCACACTGGCTCATCTTTCTAATTTCATCTTCCATTTTGATTTTTTTTCCAAGTAAACCTGACATTTAGCTCCATGGATAAAAACTTGGAGTCTGAAGCTGTATAGTTGTGGTTCACACCAAGCCTCCAGCACCTGCCCCAGCCTCAGTTTCCTTATCTCCAAAGTGGGGACAGTAATTGTACTTAACATCTAAGTAAGTGCGTGGTTCAGGGAATTGAGAGACATGATACGTACAAGACATCTGGCGTAGGGACAGTGCTCAGTGGGCCATTGATGGACACAGGGCAGCTTGGCCAGATGTGGTGGCTCATGCCTGTCATCCCCACACTTCGGGAATCGAGGTGAGAAGATTGCTTGAGGCCAGGAGTTTGGGACCAGCCTGGGCAACGTTGCGCGACCCTCTCAATTTTTTTATTTAAGAAAAGAAAAAAATCACAAAGCAAACAAAAAAAATGGGGCAGCTTAACACAGCATTTAAAGGCACAGGCTTAGAGTGGGCCAGACCTGGAGAGTGTGTCCCTGCCCTGTGTCAACTGAAGGCATTTGGGGCATCTCAGGGGGCCACTGGGAGGGGCAAACAAGAAGCCCTTGGAGACAAGACCTGGTGCTGAGTTCTCAGTAATTGGAGATAGCGGAAGAAGCCATAGGATCAGTGTTGACAGATCAGTTTAATCAGCACTGGCAGATACTGTTGAATTGCGTGCCAGCATGGGTGGCTAGAGCTTGCTGATTAGATTTTGCGCGTTGAAAACGAAAGGTGATGAGTATGCTTATTGTATGATGTGATTGTGTTGTTTTTTGTGAAGTACAAGATGATTTTCATTGCTTGTGAATGCATTTCCGTGTAAAGGCTTAAAAGCGGACCGGAAGAAGATGCAGGACACTGGTGACGTGCTTGGCTCTGTGGGGTAGAGGCAGGGTGGGAGTGGGCTGTCAGCAGAAATACAGGACCCTTCCTTTTTATCCTGTTATGTTCCTTTATTAAAAAGAAAAGCCTTGAAGCCAATGTGACATTATTAGCCTAACCACATGACATCATTAGCATAGTCTAATGGTTGTCACCTCTGATGAATGGGATGTCAGGTATTTGGTTTTGATTCTGCATTTTTGCCCTTCTCTCTGTGTTTTTAATTTTCAAAAGAAGAACAAAAAAACTGACATAGAAGTGAGCCAAGCCAAGAGATGTGAGAAAGGATGTGTACAGGTACACAGGGACCAAGTACACAGGTGAGGGGACACAAAAAAGTCAAAGACACGTTCATTCTTAGTCCTCAGCATCCTATAGCTCCTTGCAGTGAGCTGGGAGAGGGTGAAGGGACACCAGAAAACGTGTTCCTCCTGTCCCCAAAGGCAAGCACCTCACGAGTGTATTACATCTTCTTCCCGCCCACTTTTATGCAAATACAAATGCATACATAAGTAATGAACATTACTTGTTGACTTTTCCAAATGTGAAAGGACATGAGAAAAGGTAGATGCCAGCATTCAGAGCACTGCAGTTTCTGCAGCGTGGTAGAGTTCACAGCCTGATCCCAGAGAGGTGAGCGGTGAATGAGAGTGAGAAGGAGACAGAACAGAAACAAATATTCTTTCAAGATGTGCAAAGAAGGAAGAATGAAAGAGGGTGGTGAGGGTGGCGCGTTAGAGAAGAAGCAGTTTGCAGTGTCTGGAGAGTAGCATCCCCTAAGATGCGTTCTCCACAGCACTGGACCGTGGAGGCGTTCCATGGGGAATTCTGGGAGCTTGACAATGCCCAGGAGCAAGTTAGCCTGTTGAACTGTGTTTAATTCTGTATATCCAAACCTAATTGACCTACTAATAACCTACCCTAGGAATCCCTATACAAGAATATATGATGTGTGGGAAGAGAATACATTCTTTTCGGGTGTAGGTTTACAGACTGAAGAACCCTGTACACCATAGTGATGGCTTCTGCTTCTGCTTCCGTGGACAGTGTAGCCCTCTTGAAGTATTTGAAGCCGAGAGTGAGATAGTGCTAGGCTTGAGAGCCATCCCGCGGTAAAAGTAAATGTGGTGCATTTGCACTGGCAGAGGGGATCTTTGGTGAGAGACTCTTGCATTGAAAGGGGATGTTATAGCTGTTAAGCTAGTTTCTCTTGCTCTTTAAAAAGCATGGTAGAACAATTTATAAATCGTCCTATCATAAAGACACATGCTCACATAAGTTCATTGCGGCGCTGTTTATGTAACAGAGACCTGGAACCAACCCAAATGCCCGTCAATGATAGACTGGACCAAAAAAAATGTGGCATATATACACCATGGAATACTATGCAGCCATAAAATACGATGAGTTCATGTCCTTTGTGGAGACATAGATGAACCTAGAAAACATCATTCTCAGCAGGCTGACACATTGAAAACCAAATACCACATTTTCTCACTCATAGGCGGGTGATGAACAATGAGAACACTTGGGCACAGGGAAGGGAACAACACTCACAGGGCTAGGTTTTGTGGGGGAGGGGAGGGGAGGGACAGTGGGGAGAGGTGGGGTGGGGAGGATGGGGAGGGATAACACTAGGAGAAATGCCTGATGTAGGCGATGGCAGGTGTGGGGGTGGGGATGGAGACAGCAAACCACCATGACATGTATGTACCTATGCAGTAATCCTGCAGGATGCAGGATGTGCACATGTATCCCAGAGCCCAAATACACAGTCAATAAATAAATAAATAAATAAGATTGCCAAAAAAAAAAAAAAAAAAAAAAAGCATGGTAGTGGCCCAGTGTGGTGGCTCATGCCTGTAATCCCAGCACTGTGGGAGGCTGAGAGGTGGATCACCTGAGGTCAAGAGATCAAGACTAGCCTGGTGAACATAGTGAAACTCTTTCTCTACTAAAAATACAAAAATTGGCTAGGCATGGTGATGGAAGCCTGTAGTTCCAGCTACTGGGAGGCTGAGGCAGGAGAATCACTTGAGCCCAGGAGGTGGAGGTTGCAGTGAGCCAAGGTCATGCCACTGCACTTCAACCTGGGCGACAGAGCAAGACTGTGTCTCAAAAAATAAAAAAATCATGGTAGGGCTTTAAACCTACCTCTCAATATCCTCCAGGGGTGGGTATAAGAACCCTTGTCCCAGCCTTAGTAACATGGTGAAACCCAGTCTCTACCAAACATACCAAAAAAATTAGCCAGGTATGGGGACATGCACCTACGGTCCTGGCTACTTGGGAAGCTGAGGCACAGGGATCGCTTGAGCAGGGGAGGTGAAAGTTGCAGTGAGCAGCGATTGCACCATCGCACTCCAGTCTTGGCAACACAGTGAGCCTTCTACTCAAAAAAAAAAAAAAAAAAAAAAGAATGCTTGTGTTAATCCTTAACCTCTTATCTACCTGACAATTTAGTCCTTTTCTCTTTTTTTCTCCTGTGAGTCCTGACTGTAATCTTTAATGTTGGTGGGGAAGTTTCACAGGTCACTGCAAGGAGCCACATGATGGCTTGGTACTAAGACTGAAAGTGTTTTTGCCTGTATTTGACCTTTAAAATTGTTATGATCTAACTTAGGAAAGTCCTGTAGAATGTGTCTAGGAATTGATTTATTCTTCACACTGTGTACCATTTCTTTGCGCCTAGATATGGTTCTAGCCAGGGTGAACAGGGTAGAGCTAATCTGTTTTCTCCTATCCTCATGAAAGGAAAATAAGAAAAAGACTTGTTAATGTGCGTTCTTGTTATTAGGGAGATTTTGAAGCAAGAAATGATGGGAATGATCTAAACTTAAGTGGATACTCGCAAGACCGAATATTATTAATTTCCTATCTTTTGAAGAGATGGCCAGGAAAGTCCCCTTGTACCAACTAGAAAAATATTTAGATTCTAAGAAAATTATGAAACAAGGGAGTGATTGAAACTGCAAGTTCTTCGAATTGCCATTTCCCAGGGCATTTGTCCAGTTTGTCAAAGCCCTTCTTATTCTATTGGGTTCTCTTCTTACTGTCATAAGGGGAAACAAAGTCCCCAATTCTCCTGGCTGGTGAAGAGTTTAGATTTGGTTCTCAGGTTCAGTGCAGGCTTTGGGTCGAGCCTTTCAGAACGGCGCTGGGGACCTGTGTTCTTAGGTTTTTGACCCAGGGCTTACCTCCACACGTACATTCATTCAACCAGCAAAGCTTCCCTGGGCTCCCAAGAGAGCCAGGCCTCTGTGCTAGGGACCAGTGACTCAGAGATTAAAGTTTTATTTTACCTTGGCTCTCATCAATCATACAGACATGGAGTCAGATGATTCCAAAATAGGCTGCCTTGATAGTGGTAGGCACAGGAGGCCTCGGGTGTGGTGGTTGAAGTTTTGAAACTTTAAACTTGGGAGAAAGCTTGTATTTGAAGTTTTCCACTCTTGGCCAGTATGGAGCAACAGGGCTCAATACACCTTCTTGCCTAAAATAGTTAAAAAATCGGCAAAATATGAAACACGGGACATGAGTCAGCACAGGACAGTAGTCTTTCGAGAGGCAGGCAACGACAGTTTCTTTTTCTCTTGGCACCTGATGTGGTATCTTTTCTAACACTGCTTCTCTAATTCTCTAGATAACAACTGGGCATTCCACAATTCAATTTAATTCTGACACTATCTGCCTGGAGTTAGCCTCAGATCCCACAAGTTCGAAGGCTCATTGTCACAGGACTGACCCAAGCCAGTTACAAGTCCCAGGCTACCTGTACTTCCGACCAATGGCTGTATATCAGGGGTTCCCATAACTCCCTCTTCAGGTTTGATAATTTTCTAGAATGATTCATAGAACTCCGGAAAACACTTGACTCACCTTTTTACCTACATGTTTTTTTTATAAAGGCTACAACTCAGGAACAGCCACATAGGAGAGATGCATAGGGCCAGGTGTGGGAGGTGGGGTGGCACGGAGTTTCCGTGCCCTCTCTAGGTGCACCACCATCTCAGCACCTCCGTGTGTTTAATAATCTGAAGCTCTCCAAATTCTGTTGTTCTGGGCTTGCTTTTTTTCCAGATGGAGTTTCGCTCTTGTTGCCCAGGCTGGAGTGCAATGGTATGATCTCAGCTCACTGCAACCTCTGCCTCCTGGGTTCAAGCAATTTTCTTTCCTCAGCTCCTGAGTAGCTGGGATTATAGGAACCCGCCAGCACACCCAGCTAATTTTTGTATTTTTAGTAGAGATGGGGTTTCACCATGTTGGCCAGGTTGGTCTCAAACTCCTGACCTCAGGTGATAGGCCTGCCTCAGCCTCCCAAAGTGCTGGGATTACAGGTGCAAGCCATTGTGCCCAGCCATTCCGGGGTTTCTATGGAGGTTTCTTTACACAGGCATGATCGATCACTCACTGGCCATTGGCGAGAGCTTCCATCTCTAGTCCCTCTCTTCTCCCCGAAGACTGGGAAGTGGGGCTGAGAGTTCCATGCTTCAGATTGAGGCTTGGTCATTCTGGTTACCAGCCCTCTCCTAAGGGCCTGCCAAGAGTAGCCTCATTAGAACAAAAGATGCTTCTGTCACCCATATGACTCAGGGAATTCTAAGGGTTTCAGAAGTTCTGTGCCAGGAACTTGGAGGAAGGACCAAGTAACTTTCTTCTGCCACAGGTAATAGTGGGAGCTTGCAGTACAGCTGCCCCAGCTCAGTGCCTTTAGAAAGTTTCTAGGCCATGGCACAGGGGAAACCCGGGCAGAGCTAGGCAGACTCCCTGCCTCGAGGAGATGGAGATGAGAGTTCAGGGAGACGAAGGCAGCGAGAGGCTGCAGGGCAGAGTACTTGCAGTGGGGTACAAGGCGGACGAGGGTGCACAGAGAGAAAACTTGGGATTTCCAAAGTGCCCCTCCACTCAGGGATCCTGCTGAGAACTCATGAGCAGGGCAACTTCTGAAGGCCAGGGAGAGAACTGTTGGGAGGATTAGAGAAAACAGTGCCTGGCCCAAACACTTAAGGGAGAACTAATACCGTTTCTACCCAAACTCTTCTGCACAATTGAAGAGAATATGTTACAATGACTTCTATGAGACCTGCATTATTCTGATACCAAAACCAGACAAAGACATTGCAAGGAAAGAAAACCCCAAACAAGTCCCCTCATGAACATAGGGGCTAACATTCTAAACCCAGTTTTGACAAATCTGATCTAACAGTGTTTTAAAAGGACGATACAACGTAATCAAGCAGAGTTTATCCTGATTTTGCAGGGTTGATTTAGTATTAGTATTTGAAACTCAATCAGTGTAATTCACCTTATTATGCTAAAAATTTTTTTTTCTGTTTATCTCAATAGGTACAGAAAAAAGCATTTGACGAAATCTCATGTCTGCCCTGGCGTGATGTGGCAGAAAGTTTTTACAGGAAGCTAAGGGATCCTAAGGAGCAGGGTAAAGAGGCTTAGAGCACAAGTGAGGAGTCTGAACTCTACAGAGTTTTATTTTAAAAAAATAATTAAAATTAAATAAATTGTATTTATTATATTTTTTTATTATTTTTTTGAAACAGAGTCTTGCTCTGTCTCCCAGGCTGGAGTGCAGTGGCGTGATCTCACCTCATTATAACCTCCGCCTCCTGGGTTTAAGCAGGTCTCCTGCCTCAGCCTCCTGAGTAGCTGGGATTACAGGCACATGCCACCACGCTTGACAAGTTTTTGTATTTTTAGTAGAGTGGGGTTTCACCATGTTGGCCAGGCTGGTCTCGAACTCCTGTCCTCAAGTGATCTGCCCACTTCTGCCTTCCAAAGTGCTGGGATTATAGACATGAGCCACCATGCCCAGCCCTCTACACAGAGTTAAAAAAAAAAATCCAACAGCTATTCCTGATTTTTTTAAAAACCCTTAGCAAAGTGAGAAAAAAAGGGAAGTTCCTTAACCCGATAAAGGGGATCTCTGTAAAACCTACAACTGACATCACTCATAATGGTAAAAGACTGAATACTTTTCCCCTAATCTCAGGAACAGGACAAGGATATCTGTTCTCAGCACTTTGGTTCTGGCTAGTGTACTCAGGCAAGAAGAAACAAAAGGTAGCAGGATTGGAAAGGACAATCCAGCAAAACTGTCAGTTCACAGACAACATGATCGTCTGTGTAGAAAATCCGATGGAATCTACAAAAAGTCTTCTAGAACTAGTAAGTGATTTAGTAACGTCGTCAAAGTGATATCCAAATGTCAGTTGTTTTTCTAAATGCTGGCAATGGATACTTGGAAATTGAAATGTAAAACTAGCACCATTTATGAATAACATTAAAAATAAGAAGTGCTTAGGAATAGATTTGACAAAATTGTGTTAGACCCGTACACGGAAAACTACAAAACATTGTTGAGAGAAATCAAAGGAGATTTAAATAAATGGAAAGACATGGCATGTTCCTGGGGTGGCTTGTTCCTAGCATGTTCATACAACCCTGCTGGGTGTGGTGGCTCACACCTGTAATCCTAGAGCTCTCAGAGGCTGAAGCAGGTGGATTGCTTGAGCTCAGGAGTTTGAGACCAGCTTGAGCAACATGGCAAAACCCCGTCTCTCTAAAAAAAATACAAAAATTAGCCAAGTCTGGTGGCGTGTGCCTGTAGTTTCAGCTACAGGCTAATGTGGGAGGGTTGCTTGAGCCTGGGAGGTGGAGGTTGGAGTGAGCTGAGATTATGCCACTGCACTCCACCCTGGGTGACTGAGGGAGATCCTGTCTCAGAAACAGAAAAAAGAGGCTAGGTGTGGTGGCTCATGCCTGTAATCCCAGCACTTTGGGAGGCCGAGGCGGGTGGATCACGAGGTCAAGAGATTGAGACCATCCTGGCCGACATGGTGAAACCCCCTGTCTCTACTAAAAATACAAAAATTAGCTGGGCGTGGTGGCGCATGCCTGTAGTCTCAGCTACTCGGGAGGCTGAGGCAGGAAAATTGCTTGAACCCAGCAGGTGGAGGTTGCAGTGAGCTGAGATTGCACCACTGCATTCCAGCCTGGCACCTGGTGACAGAGCTAGACTCTGTCTAAAAAAAAAAAAAAAAAAAAAAAAGAGAAAAAACATACAATCCAGTAAGAAATGTGCAAAAGATTTGGATGCTGCAGTCCAGTTGTATAGATGGCAAATGAGCACATGAAAAGATGCTCAACATCATTAGACATTGAAAAAAATGCAAACTAAAACCACAGTGAACCACTACTGCATGTGTATTAGAATATGGCTAAAATGAAAAAGACTGCGCAAAGGAAGTATGGGTGAGAACGTGGAGGAACTGGAACTCTCATATACTACTCTTGGGAATGTAAAATGGGACAGCCATTTAGGAAAACGGTGTGGCAGTTTCCTATGGTTGAGCCATTCCTCTTAGCCATTCACTCAAGAGATATGAAAATATATGCCCACACAAAGGCTTGTGTGGAGATGGAGTATCTTTATTTGTAATGGCCCCAAATTGTGAACACCTAACTGTCCATTAGCAGGTGAACAGATGAACAAACCTTGATAAATCCATGCTACTCAGCAACAAAAGTAAATGAGCTATTGCTATATGCTAGAATGTGAATGAATCTCAGAATGATGTCTGTGGAGTGTAAGAAGCTAGGCGAAAGAGTAGAAAGCCATTTATGTGAAATTCTAGACAATGTGTACCTGACTGTCACGACAGGATGGTTCAGTGGTTGCCTGGGGATGGCGTAGAGGAGGGACAGGATGTTGGATGGGTGGGAGGTATTACAAAGAGGCATGAGGAGACTTGGGGGGTGTATTAGTCCATTATCATGCTGCTAATGAAGATATAAAGGAAATAAGTTTAATTGACTCACAGTTCAGCATGACTGGGAGGCCTCAGGAAACTTACAATCATGGTGGAAGGGAAAGCGAACACATCCTTCTTCACATGGTGACAGGCAGGAAGGAGAAGTCCTGAGCAAAAGGGGAAAAGCCCCTTACAACTATCAGATCTCTTGAGAACTCACTATCATGACAACAGCATGAAGGTAACTGCCCCATGATTCAGTTACCTCCTACGACCCATGGGGATTATGAGAACTACGACTGAAGAGGAGATTTGGGTGGGGACACAGCCAAATCATATTGGGGGTGACGGAAATATGTCTTTGAAATCCAACGTGTATTTTACACTTATGGCAGATCTTAGTTTAGATTGGCCCCATTTTAAGTGGTCAGTAGCCACATGTGCAAGTTATAGAATGTTCCTCAGCTTAGACTTGTCTGGAACTTCCTCCTAATCAGATCTAGGTTTGCCTTTTATTTTTGCAGGTGTCATATAGAAGTGGCATTGTGATCTCTCTGCATCCCACCAGGTGGGGTTTGGTGTTGATGGGGTCAGCCAGGTTTCTCCTGCATACAATTACTCTTTTTCTGTGTGATTAATACGTGTGTTTTAGGGAGGTACTTAGAGACAAGGTAAGTGTCTCCTTCTTGGCCTGTACAGTGGCTCATGCCTGTAGTCCCAGCAGTTTAGGAGGCCAAAGCAGGCAGATAACTCAAGCTCAGGAGTTTGAGACCAACTTGGGCAACGTGGCAAAACACTGTATCTATATAACATTAAAAAATTAGTCGGGCCTGGTGACATGAGCTTGTAGCCACAGCTGAGGAGGGAGGATCGCTTGAGCCCAGGAGGCAGAGGTTGCAGTGTGCCAAGAGTGTGCCAGTGTACTCCAGCTGGGCCACAGAGCAAGACCCTGTTTCAAAAAATAATCCCATTTTTACCTGTTAGGTTTAAAATACTTCCCTAAATTTATTCTTATTTTATGGTTGCCAGATTGCTATGAGGTACAGTTCCATACTCTCCAGCACTAACATTCTAGAATTAATTATGCTATATTATTATGTTTTATGTTTTTAGTGAGATTTTAAAGTATCATTTTAAGAACAAGTTAGGTTAAAATGTCTACAGTTTTAGATTAAAAAATTTAGATTTAGAATTATTTCAGTGAGCAGAGTAAATAATTTGATGTTTGGGCAAAAACCAGGTAGCTGAAATACGTGTCAAAACTAGATGAGTGAATCGAGTGTCTTAGGCACATTAGGTTTTGATAAAGATTTTCCATTTTTGTCAACCCTCTTACCTGCCTTCATCCCAGGTTTCTTCCTAGCATGCTGATTTACACGCCTGTATCTGCTTCGTTGTCTAACGCAGGCCTCCTGTACATCCTCAGGCTACGTGTGTTTATGATGAATCACGGCGAAGTTGACATTTTGGTTCAGTATTCCATCCTGTCTGTAATCCTATTTGTAAGCACCTTCTCTTCCCAAGAAAGACTCGATCATGATTAAAAGCTGGCTCCCAGTAAACTTTCCTTCTGTTCTTAGTGATTTCATTGTACAGTTCTCCCCTTTGGCCACGATGAGCATTTAATCAGCTTACCGCTGTCACAGCTGGTCTGCCTTTCGGTTAATCAGGGCAGATAAAGTCTGGGATCATAACTGAAAAGTGGCAAGAAATTAGTGTGAAAAGTAACATCTAACGTGTGACTCGATGAATTTCTCAACATACGGAATTGACAGCCGGCGGTTATTTAGTGCTTAGACCAGAATCTTTGGGTTGAAGAAGCTCTGTAACCACAAGGAAGCTGATGTTGTTTTTCTGCCTCTGGCTCTTACTGGCCTAGATGTGTCCAAGTCCTGCCCGTTTCTCATGCCTGCAGCATGGGATTCTGGCCCCCATGGAGTTGCTGAGCCAGGATTTCTGTGCGCCACGCTCCCCTAGGCACGTACATCATTTGTTTGGGAATGCATTTTGAACTGAATCCCACAGGTTATGTGCTGGTGCGTGGGAGAACTGGGAATGAGGTCAGTGTGATTGGGACAGACTGCTGGCTGGAAGCCATTTTTCAAGGGCATGAGTTCAAGTCCTGTTTCTTCCAGGGTCTTGGGAAAGTTCTTTTACTTTTCTGAGTCTCAGCTTTCTGTGTTATAAGGGACATCACATTCATCTCATGGAAGAGTTGTGAGGGTTAAGCAAGAGAATACATGTTCAGTGCCTGGCACAGAGTACTTGGGGCACACCTTCACTTCATGCTCGCCACTGCCTCTTCCTTCCTTTTCTGCCCCTTAACTTGCCATCTAATCCCAGTTGCTGGGGGTGGGCAGTGGGGGTGACTATCAGCAGACCCATGGTGCTGGTGTGATAGCGTGATGGGAATTACTGTGTAGACCATAGGACTGAATTCTGTTTGTTGGGGTTTTCCTAGAAAATCCAGAAAGCATGGTCACCACCGGTATGGCACATTTTCCTCTGCTGGTTGACAGATACATCTAGACTGTCAGCTGAATGTTGGGGTACTGTGGTGAACAGGATGAGCAGGTCCCAGCCTTCAGGGAGCTGACATTCTGCTTAGAAAGAGAAAGACAGCAACTCAGAGGCAAACAGTGTGGTAGTGTGCGGTGCTAAGTGCTGGAAGGAAAAAGCATTGAGTCCCTCAGTAGAGCAGGCCTGGGGTGTGGCTTCAGCCAGGGCCTCTGCTCAGTGCTTTCTGCAGAGCTGCCATATGTGGCAATGCCTGGGTGATGAGGGGCAGCCTGCAGAGTTCTGCAGGCAATGCTTTCCAAGGGGAAGGCAGCAGGAGTGAAGGGGCTGAGATGGGAAGGAGCTTGGTGTGGGGTGGCAGAGGGCAGAGTGGGGGACAGAAGGTGGTGGGAATATAGGTTGAGGGTGGAGCGCCAGGCAGCTTCCAGGCTGGGTGCTGGGGCCTGGCTCCACTCAGTTGCATGTGAAGGACGGACAGAAGGAGAACGCTAGAGGGGACACCAGGAGAATGTTGGAGGCTGTTTTCTGCTTCGGGCTGTCATGAGTGGGGAAAAGGAAGGTTGCCGGGGCACGCCTGTCAGAGACGACTCCGGTTGGGCGCCTTCATGCCAGCCACCTCTTCGCTCCTGCTTAACCCTAGAATGGCCACCAAATTGAGTACTTCATGAAGACAGTGTGAACATAAGTGGAGAGCAGGCAGTGGCTGCTTATCCAGAGCTTGCTCCAGCAAGGGAGGCAGAGGAGTGGGGAGGCTTCAGGTGTGCCCCAAGTGGAGGCTGCTGGCTGGGGCAAGCTGGAGACAGCTAACCAGAAGCGGGGTGTCCTGTGTGATTGGTTAGAAGTACATATGCGGCCTTCTCTGGTTTGTTGTCCCTTAGAAACGGATAAAAATTGGGGAAGCTGCTGAGCATGATGGCACACGCCTGTAGTCCCAGCTCCTTGGGAGGCTGAGGTGGGTGGATCACTTGAGGTCAGGAGTTTGAGACCAGCCTGGGCAACACTGCGAGACCTCAGGGTCTCCAGAAATAACAAAGTTAACTGAGCATAGTGGCTCGTGCTCGTAGTCCAAGCTACAGGGGAGACTGAGCTGGGGGGATCGCTGGAGCCCAGGAGATCAAGGCTGTAGTGAGCTATGATTGTGCCGCTGCACTCCAGCCTAGATGACAGTGAGACCCCATCTCTAAAATGTAAAATAAAATCATTTAGGGTAGTATCAGTTACTGATCCCGCCCTGGTCCTTTTGGGCCATGATTGCAGGTTAGTTTTGGCTTCTGGACTGGTTGCTGGGGTACTGACCTGGCTTCCTACAGGTCTCACTTCAAGGCGGTGAGCTGGCTTTCTGGGCAGGTTGCTATCGATTTTGGGTTGGAGTTTTGCTTTTGTACATGGTCTGGCCATTGGCTGCATGCTCAGAAGAATGAGTGTAACAGGGCCCATTCCTTTGAGCTGCTCACAGTCCAGCCTGTGTGAGAAGCAGTAGCTGCTTATCTGGTGGGCCAGGGAACCGAGTGGCCTGTTAGTCACTGTGTCTTCTGACAGCGGGTTTCCCACCCACATCGGAATTGGGAGAAATGTCAATGCTATCTAACTGATAGGCATGGTTCGTTTACACTACAGTGTTTCTAATTTTTAAGAATTACCAGGTTAAACAAAGAACCACCACCAGGAGATTTCATGTAAACACCCAAAGCTTGGGCACTCGGCTGGAGCAGAGCAGGGTCACCTTTGGTCGAATACCTGTCGCCAGCTCTCCACCATGCCCACAGCTGTCTGCAGCTCTGCTTCCTGCCTGCCTCTGTAGGCATCGGATTTGCCTGTTTCCACTTTGCTCAGTGCAGTCTGGGCAGGAGGAAGCTTACCCAGCAGAGATCAGATCAGGAAGAGCTTCTCTGGTTTCAGGCTGGGGTGGCCAGGAAGCCTCCTCTTTCATCCTCTGCAGAGCCCCCATATGAGCTCTATGAGGCTAAGATTTCGATGAACCTGTTTTCGATGGACGTGATTAAGATAAAACGTGTATGAACAGCATCCGGAGCAAAATATATAGTAATTTATGTTTCTCATGGCGATTTCCATTATGATCTAGAACTTCACCGTGCTAAACCAGTGGGCTTTATTGCCAGTGGGACCTCTGGCCAGGGAAGGTCCTATAGATGGTTTTACTGCACAGATAGGGACAGTGAGTGGATATCCCCATCACCACTCTTGCAGTGGTGTCATAGGTTTTAGTACTGTAAGTGCAGCTGAGATGCAGGAACTGTGCCCAGCACCATAAAATATGTTTTATGCTCTGCCATTTGAGTGAGGCTAAAGAGCAGACTTTCTAATTGTAATACACTTCTGATTGTAATGCGCTTCTCAAGTTTAAGAAGAAAGGAACTCTGTGTACAGACTCAGAACAATAGGTTTTGAAATCATATGTTATTAAAATCCTATTCCTCCTCTACCGTCGGAGCCCTGAGCTAATCCACCTTGTCATGTGACACTCATTTTTCTCTTTTTAAATTCAGATTCCTGAGGGTCAAGGAGCCAAGTTATATGATTGTTGAGTGCTGAGGTATTTTAAAATATTTTATTATGGAAAAAGTCAACCAGAAAGTGAGAGACTGGTACAGTGAAACCCTGTGTGGCATCACCGGGTTCAGATGATGCCCGCAGGGCTGATCTGGATTTCTTTGTATTTATATCTGCTTACTCCATGTTATTCTGAAGTATTTTCAACATCATTGTGTATATATGGAAGAACTTTTTTTTTTTTTGATGAATGCCCAAGTCCTTTTGTGATTACATCCAACTAATGGCCAGACATCTGGTTTCTGGTCTGGACTTTGTCCCTTCCTGCCCCGTCTTGGTATGTCCTTCACCTCTCTGACCTCTCAGAAAGAGAAGCAGTGATCCTTTCTGGCTCCGCTCTGCAGTGGTCGCTGAGGGTCTGCTGAGAGGTGAGGAGCGGTGCCGCAGCCTGTAGTGAAGGAGCTGGTGCACCGATGGAGAAGGATGGTTTGTCTCCAGGTGGTTTACCCCAGACCAGCCGCTCTCCTTCTGCCCTGCTCTTGCTAGCACTGGTCACTGGCCATGCTCAGAAGTGTCTGCGGCAGTTCTCTTCTTTGCATCTGAGTGCCGGAAGGTCCAGAGAATCTTTTTCCCCAGGCGGTTGCAGGAAAGATGAGAGCTCCAGGCTGAGAGGTGAAATCCCTTGGCTCCTCGCATACCTTCCCAGCCCTGTATCCTGCCGGCCAGCCCTTCCTTCCTC